>NC_133551.1:60862500-61462500 GCF_048773025.1 Camelus bactrianus
GGGTTTGGGGAGGGGGCTGGTCTGCTCTGCAGGTTTGCCAGGATCCTTGGGACAAGGTCTTTGGCCTGATTATCTCCTTGGCCTACATGGGTGCAGCTGTCAGTTACGAGAGTGTGGGTTGGAAGTCCCACAGGATGGACTGCAGCAACTGGCCCCTTACCTCCAGCCTCTCCTGTCTGTCTGGCCAAGGCATCTCCCAACCCCCACTGTCCCTCCCCAGCTACTCTGGCCTGGGGCTTTGGTGACTGGAGGATTGCCCTCACTCTGAAATTTTGAAAGGGAAGGAGAATTGGAACCCTAGTTCATGGTTCTCTGCTCCTTCTGAATCCTGGGATGGTCAATGTGGTAGAAAGAGGGTAGATTGTGGAATCAGCCAGACCTGGATTTGAAGACACATCTGAGTGACATTGGGCAGGTAGCTTCACTTCTCAGTTTCCCCATCTATAGCTTGGAGACCCTAAAGATCTATTTGCCCATAGATTCTGGTGAGAATGTCCAATGCCTGGCGCCCAATAGGTGCCTAACCAATGTTCCTCTTCCCCTACCCCAGCTGCGTGGTCCCCCATGTTCCTGATGGCCAGTTGCTGACCCCCCACAGCCGTGACAATACCTTCCCCCAGTCAGGGTCCTCCTCCCGGAAGCTTCCTGGAGGGAGCCGCCCGCCTCAGATTGCCCCACAGCAGCTTGCCTCCTCAGCACTTAGGTGCATTCTTTGCAGTAATTCCCGGGGAGGCCAGCAGAGCAGCCCAGCCTGGCGCTGACTTAGCAACAAGGCGGGGTTGCAGAATCACTCAGGGTAGGAATGCTGCCTGGTCACTTTCTGTGTGTGAAGTACTCTGGGCTGCTGGGAAGACTGAATGTTAGGGCTCAGCTCCTCTCTCTCCCCTCCCTGGTCCTAGGGAGGCGCCTCTGGCTAGAGGAACAGGCTCAAGGTGACTCGTAGGTTTATCTGTCGTGTTCCTGTGTTAGCACAGGATCTGCTATATTCTTTCCTCTTGACTGGGGAGGCTTCCTGAGATCTTGACCCATCTCCTTGCCCAAGAGCAGTATGAGTCCGGGTTTTAACTTCCAGCTCTGCCATTTCTGAATGAGCCTTAGGTATTTTACCACTTAAAGCCTCATCTGTAAAATGAGTCTAATATTTGCCTCACTGGCTCCTTGTAAAGAGGAATTAAGATGAATGTGTCATGGTCAAAAGAGCGTGCATGGACTTGAGAATCCAACTGACCTGGGTTCTAGTCTCAGTCTCAGCCTGGCTATCTCTGACTTGGGCACGACTTCTCTGTACCTCAGGTCCCCCATCTGTAAGTTGCGTTAAAAATACTCAAACAGGATTATTGTGAGGGTTAATGTTGTAATACATGTTAACTACCAATTACATTCCCAACACATCTGAGCATTTTGCATCATGCCTGGCACAAAACTGTTTTACTTGCAGTTTTAGAGAAGTAGAATAGCATAATGATTAAGACAGGAACTCTGAGTTTAATTCCCAGCTCTTCATTCACCAGCTGTGTGACTTCAGGCAAGTTACTTGACCCCTCTGTTCTTCCAATTCCCCAACTATAGGGTGGGAATAATAGTACTTGCCTCATAGAGTTACTGTGAAAATTATGTGAGTTTATATTCTAATGTGTAAAGGGCTTAGATCAGGACCTGGCATTTAGAAAATTCTATGCATGTGTTTGCTATCAGTATTGCTATTCTTTCTGAGTCATTCCTCCTAATGGACCAGAGTAGGAAATAAAGGCTTCAGAGATGAATAACTTTCCAAAGGCACAACAGCTGATAAGTGGTCAACAGTGGTTGATGTCACTGTGATTATTATGTGGAAGCCCACAGCGGACCCTGAGGCCCAGGTCGCTGTCACTTCTCCCTCCTGCTGACACCTCCCCTTCCTGCGTCCCCTCTGCAGGTCGTCCGCAGCAGCCTAGAGGAAAGGGGGCTGCGTGTGCACGGTGTGCGGCTGCACGGTTCGGCTGCTAGCCACGTGCTGCACCCCGAGAGTGGCCTGGGCTACAAGGACCTGGACCTGGTGTTCCGCGTGGACCTGCGCAGCGAGGCATCCTTCCAGCTTACCAAGGAAGTGGTGCTGGCCTGCCTGCTGGACTTCCTGCCTGCCGGTGTGAGCCGGGCAAAGATCACGCCCCTGACACTCAAGGAGGCCTACGTGCAGAAGCTGGTAAAAGTGTGCACGGACACGGACCGCTGGAGCCTCATCTCGTTGTCCAACAAAAGCGGCAAGAACATGGAGCTCAAGTTCGTGGACTCGGTCAGGCGCCAATTCGAGTTCAGCATAGACTCCTTCCAGATCCTGCTGGACTCCCTGCTGCTCTTCGGCCAGTGCTCATCCACACCCATGTCCGAGGCCTTCCACCCGACAGTGACAGGCGAGAGCCTGTACGGGGACTTCGCCGAGGCCCTGGACCACCTGCGGCACCGCGTCATCGCCACACGCAGCCCCGAGGAGATCCGCGGGGGCGGCCTCCTCAAGTACTGCCACCTGCTGGTGCGGGGCTTCCGGCCGCGGCCCAGCACCGACGTGGGCGCCCTGCAGCGCTACATGTGCTCCCGCTTCTTCATCGACTTCCCGGACCTGGCGGAGCAGCAGCGCACGCTGGAGCGCTACCTGGAGGCCCACTTCAGCGGGGCCGACTCGGCACGCCGCTACGCCTGCCTGGTGACGCTGCACCGGGTGGTCAACGAGAGCACCGTGTGCCTCATGAGCCACGAGCGCCGCCAGACGCTGGACCTCATCGCCACCCTGGCGCTCCAGGCACTGGCTGAGCAGGGCCCGGCGGCCACCGCCGCCCTGGCCTGGCGCCCTCCAGGCCCCGACGGGGTCGTGCCGGCCACTGTCAATTACTACGTGACCCCCGTGCAGCCTCTACTGGCCCGGGCCCACGCCTCCTATCCCACCTGGCTGCCTTGTAACTGACTCGGACCCTGGCCAGAAAGGACCAGGCCTCCCCAGATGGAGTGAGGCCTCCAGGAGTGTGTGGAGGACATGACCAGAGACAGGCAGCCTGTACCAGGTGGCCCAGCACTGCTGCAGGGCTGGGCCTTCAACTGAACAGACCAGACTCCCCCGAATGAGGACCCTGTGGACTTAAGGCCAAGCTGGGGTTCTTGATAGGTGGACCTTTTGGTTACTGCACCACACCTTGGACCAGCATGATTGTAGGGTGCAGGGGCTTTTTGTCTTGGGAGTCAGTTGCCTTCAGCAGACAAAGCATGTTTGGGATAGTAGCCACCTCAATGCCCATCATCTCAGGTTGATTTCTGTGGCCTAGAAAGGGTCTTTTTGGCTAGGGCCAGCCCACAGTGAAACCAGTAGCCTCCAAGGGGCTGCAGACAACAAAATGGCTAAAATTGGTATGTTAGGGGAACTACTCACTTTGGGTTGGGCTGGGCCACTAACAGGGCCTGGTGGTCCAACCTGGCTCATCACCAGGAGGAGGGAAACTGAGGCATGAGGCAGATACCTAAGTTTGGAAAGGGATAGGTTTAGCCCAGTCCTCTAACACCCATACCTCGAGCTGTCATGGTGTGTGGACTCGACAGGAATCCAGCAGCCTGAGGTGGGACACAGCCCATGCCCCTTCTGGGGTGCTGCTCCCTTCCCCCTTGTCGTGAGGAGCCCTCCTGCCTGGGAGCTTGTTCTCCGGAGGGCTCTGGGTCCAAAGAGGAAACAATCAAGTGCTCCCACCCCCACTGGCCTGTTTATAGGGTTCTTACGTGGGGGATGAAAGCCATGCCCCGCTTCATTTCCCCTCCCTCTGGATTTGTTACTATTTTGCACTCAGCACCTGCCAATAAAGATCATCTACACTGAGTCTAACACCATGCTTTCTCCTGGGAGAAGGACCTCCATGACTAGGGCTGTGGTCGCCTCCCCAGGCCTAAGTCTGGCTTGTGAGAGGGGACATTTGGGGGGTGGCATCTGAGTCCTGGGCCTCCTCCCCTCAACACCAGCCCCAGCTTTGTGACGTGCTAGGAGGTACTGTCTACCCGTGTAACTTGCCCCCGTACATTGCCTCAGCAAATCTCTTGTTAAAGAACAAATATTTCAATTTTTCCTACCTGGAGTCCTAATGACCCTGGACCTGGTCTCACATTGCAGTGCTCAGGGATGCTTGACCCCAGCTCTGCTCCCTTCCCCAATCTTCCCAGGAAGCGGGCGGCAAACAAGTGGGATGGGTCTGGACTTAAGACCCCTCCAATAGTGGCAGTTGGGACTGGGGAGCTTCTATGGTCCCCCAGAGCAGGAGCCCAGGTTTGGCCTCTCTCCTGAGAGAGTCTTCCTCAATCCTCCAGCTCCCTTTAACACCCCCAAATGCTGGTGGGCACACTCTGGCTTGCTCTAAGCAGATCCCCTGGAGGGGCAAGGACTCTCCTTCCCAAACCCAGCTGGGGCTGTGCCTGGCTGGGAGTGAGTGCCAGCCTCAGGCTTTCATGGAGCTGTTTCCTCAGGGCATCAGCCAGTCAAGGGCCTGGACGCTGCCCAGCCTCTTTGATCCAGGGATTGCAAAGCCCTTAATATATTCAGCCTCATTAGTGGTCTCTGAAGTGCTGGCTTTGATGGTTCCAACCAGAGTGGAAAAAACAAGGCCGCAGAGGAGGCCCCAGGTCACCTGGATGAGCCCAGTCATCTCATTTGCACAATGGGTCCCTGTGGGACTTAGAATGGTCAGAGGGCAAGAGGAAAGGCTATTTTGTGGTGACTGAAAGTAGCCTCCCACCCCACCCTGGGTTGTGCCCACCCAACTAGGATCCTAGAGGAGGGGAAGTAAGTTTGTCCCAGCTCCTGCTTTGGGCATGAGGGGATGCTCACAGTGTAAGCACACAGGCTTAGCTTGTTGGGGTGGGGAGTGGAGTTCACCTGGATGTGCTTGTATCAGGGGTGACACAGCCAGAAACCCAGGGCACAGGTTTGTAAACACTGGATTCAGCCCACATGCGCCAGCCACCCCTCTCAGGGTGGGAACACAACAGCAAACAAAAGACTAAGTTCCCTACCCTCAGGAAGATTACATTCTAATGGGATGGAAAGAAAGGAAACTATATAGTCTTAGAAGGCCAACGGATGTCTAAAAATATACATAGCAGGGTAAGGGATTGGAAGTTCTGAGGTTTGCCATTTTTCAAAGGATAAACCTCCTTGAAAGGGTGACACTGGATTGAACAAAGACTTAAAGACAGTGGGAAATGAGCCACACAGATGAGATGTCTGGGGAAAGGGCGTTCCAGGCAGAGACTTGTCCATGTACACGTGCTCCTGGCAGGCGTGTCTGGGGAAAAGCACCTGTGCCTGAGGCTGTTGTGCTGACCTTGTGCAGATGTGTGTGCTCTCAGCTACCACTTCTGGAGTGTTCCAGGCTAGGAGCCATACTAAGAGCTCTGCAATCATACCCTCTCATTTCACCCTCACAATGTCTCCAAGAGAGAAGAAAGTCGTGTTTCCATTTTACAGATAAAGAAACTGATGCCAGAGAGGTCAAAGAGGTTTGTCTGCCTCCAGAGTCATTGCTGTTAACCCTTGCTCCATCCTGCCCCTACACTCTGATTTCACATGGCCAGCATGACATATGTCTCCTGTACGTGTATGTGACGGAGTATGTTTGGCATGTGACAGAGTTAAAGAGTTGGCATTACTGTGACTTCGCCGTTTGATGTATAACCACGCAGCACAGTGTAGCAGAGTTGTACGTTTTCTTGATGCAGCTGTGCCACCAGCCGTGGCGTGTGGTGGCTACATCAGAGGCCCGTGTAGCAGCAGGTGTGCCTGTGGGTGTGTTTGGGCGTGGTGCAGTGTTTCCAGGTGTGAGAAAAACACTGACTCAGTGGCTGGCATTGTTCTTTCGTGGACAGTTCCTGCAGCCACCTAAGATGCCAGGACAGGAAGGAATCAAGTACTGGGAATCAGAGCCAGAGAGGGGAAGGCTGAGGGGGGAAAGCCCCGTGCCCCACCCCCTGCCCCAACAGTGCTCTCCAAGCAACAGTCCAGCCCTCCCCCATCTCCCTCAGTGGGTGGGTGAGGGGAGCTCCAGAGGGGGAAAAAGCCTTGCTGTGAACTTTGGGAAACAGAAGATATGCCCCCGGGCAGTTATGCAATGTGTTGTCCCTTCCAGTCCCACTCTCTGCCCTTCTCCATGCTCTGTGGCCTTGAGAGGCTGACCTCTATGGACTGTGCATCAATGGCTCCCTTGTTCCCAGCCTCCCTGTTGGGTTCAGCCAGTGAGAGTCCCCAGCAGGAGTTACTGGAGAGAGGAGGAGAATAGGGTGTTCATTTCCCCTGCTCCCTTCCCACCAGGTGGCTGGTTGGCTGGTCTCTCAACCAAAGACCACTGCTCTGGTCAGGGGCTCTCTCCATATAGCTGTACTTTCCAGTCCTTGTGCCCTCCTCTCCCCTTCCCTTCTACCCCTCCTCTCCCCCTTCAGGCCCAGGACATGTAAAGGCTTCTCCCGGGTTGCTAGCCCCAGAGAGCTGCACCTTATCTTGTTAGTTTCTTAAGCTCAGCCCCCATCTTTGGAGATATTTCCTTTTAAAATCTCTCCCCAGTCTGAATGTGCCCAGTCTCCTGCTGGGATGCTGACTGACTGACAGGTCCATCCAGTCACCAGCATGGGCCCCAGATCATGCTGCCAGTTTATCACAAACATGCTCAGCCTCCCTTTGCATGCTTTCCATCCCCTGGCTTCCTCATCATGTCCTTAATTGGGGAAGACTTCCTGGAGAGGGTCAGCTTTGAGCCAGGTCAAGGGAGCAGTCAGTCTGCAAATCAGTCAACCAGGCCCAGACTGCCAAACGAAACTGAACAGAAGCTGCTCAAGGAACTGCCAACTTAAAGAGCCATGACAGACACACACAAAGGAAAGCAGCGAGCACACTTGCAGAGTAAAGCCTCAAAACCACACACATTTGTCTCACATTACTGAGCTTTATTCTTTCTGAATGTATAAATCAGGGGACTGACTCAATATGCATTCATTTTGCAGAATTCTACAAGTTCTGGGTTGCGTGTGAGTTAGTGTGGCCCCCATCCCTCTATCCCTAGGATATTTGAATAAATGTGCCCATTTTTTTTCATTTAAAACTTAGCTTGGAATTTTTATGTTACCAACACTTCTTCCTGAGAAAGAGGTGTGTCCCCCAGGGACCTAGAAGCAATCATTTTTCTGAGGGGCCACATGCCCGTGCCCATGAAGAGAGGGCAAGGACAGTAAGGAATTCCTCAGAGCAATGTTTTCCCTCAAACAGGCCTCCTGGCGTTGTTAGACTGAGAAGCCAAATGGGGGCCTCAGCTGCACTGTGATTTAAGAATGATGACTATATTTTTAAAAGAAATCTTTTTCACTTTCACATTGGAAATGTTTGCTGCTCTCTTAAATAATCTGATTGCATCTCAAGGACCTGTACAATTGTAACATTTCCAATTGTACAGTGTAAGCCAAAGTCACATGTGGCATATATAAAGAAATTCATAGTATAGGCAACTTCCCCAGAATCCAGCCCCTTGCCACTATAAAGTGAAGGGCTCCTGTGAAGTGAAGAGGGCGCCGTGCTTGTGTAAGGTCGATTCGAGAAGTCTTCCTGAAGGAGGTGCCCAGGGAAGGAACAGAATCCAGGAGTCCAGATCCAGAGACGAGGCTCTAAGGAGCTGGGAGGAGCTGGAAAGAATCATTTCAAGTGCTTTAATTAACTCTCTCCCACAGCCACCCAGCCCCACCCAAACCCTTCAACATCTACCTCCCTAAGAGGGACCATTGTGGAGAGAAGGTGCAGGGGCAATATTTTGGAACTGGGCTCCACTGGCTCCTGCCCTAGAAGGGGTGGGGGCTCCTGGGGTGAGCTCCCTTGGGCCTTTGTCCTTGGCTGGGATCCCCACTGGTCTGAGCAGCTGGAATGGAATGTTCCTGGGATAAAAAGCCTGCCCCCTCCTCCACCTCTCCCCTTATGGAGTTCCTCAGGGACTGTAGTGGGGGGAGAAAGGGGACTGTTTCAGGGCTGCCTGATATGGCGATGCTCTGGAGAAGCAAAGGCCCACACTGCCTGGGGGATCTGTCCTGGCAGCCTGTCCTGGGCTAGGCAGGTTGGCTCTATCGAACATTTCCCAACCTCCTCTATGTGTTAGGCACTTAGTGTGACCTCACATTTAATTCTCAGAAGTTATCTCCTCTCTAGCTCCCCATGAAACACACACACACACAACTGGCTCAGAGAAGGGTCATTTGCCCAAGGTCTCCCAGCTGAGAAGCTCCAGGCCAGGACTAAACCCCAGGTCTGTCTTGTTCTAACACAGGACACTTTGTGCCCTACCTTTCACCCTCCTCCTCTGCCATCTGAGGCTCTTTGCTCTCCTTGGCACCAAACTCTCCAGCCCAGGTGTGCAGGAGAGGAAGCAGCCCTCCAAGGCAAGCCCAGACCTTGAGCATCCTTGGCCCACCCTTGCTTGAAGCCAGGTGTGCTGACTCAGCCTGACTCACCCCACAAAACCCAGACAACCAAGCTGGGGAGCCAGCCTCTGGGGTTGTGTCCAGACCTTGTTGGGGGCACCTTCTGCCACTCCTCCAACATCTCATCACATCCCTTCCCAGAATCAAGGACCAGGGGTGACTGTACCCAGACTTAAAGGATGAGAGCCCAGAAACCCTCCAAATGGAGCCCTCATTAGCCTAATAAATAAAAAGCCACATAGCCTAATGTTTAAGGTATCCTTCACTTACAGGTTCTATGTCCTTGGACAACTCACCTGCCTTCCCTGACCCTTAGTTTCCTCATCCATGTTAATAGGGATAATTCCTACTGCAGAGTAGCCAAGAGGATTGAAACAGATAATAGGAGTAAAGCGCTTAGCACAGTACCTGGCACAGAGGAGGTGGTTAATATATTATTCTAGAACCAAGGATTCCCATCACTCCTGGCTAGGGTGTGGTCAAGGACTAATGTGGGAAGAAATAGGCTGGGGACCTCCCAGCTTTCCCAAATACCTCTTCCCACGCTGGCTATCAAGCAAGTGACGAGGTTAAGGCTCTCCTTCAGCTTGGGGAAGCCTAGGACGCTGGGTTTTTCTCGAAGGACCTGGCTGTCAGGGAAAGGGAGCCTCCTAGAGACTACCCACTGCAGGCTTGGAGCACCTTAGCTGAGAATTGTTGCTTCAACCCAATCTCTAGGAAGCCTCCTGTATCCCCAGGTGGCAGTGGGATAGGGCTATTCTAACCAATTATCAGTGTAACAAATCTGTGAGGAGTGAAAACGACTCTGGGCTTTTACTCAGAACGTGACCGCCAACAGGGGCAACCTCTCTTTTCAGGAAAGTCTTTCCTGATGGACCTTCTCCCTGAGGTCAGTGGGCCCGCCCCTTCGCTACATGACCGCAAGTACCAGCTAATTCCGCCAGACCCGTAAAGCTCAAAGCCTGAGAAGCCCGGACAACGTGCGAAGGGGCTGATCGGGTGCAGGGACACTGGGGACCAAGCCTACTCCAAGCCACGCCCCCACGCCCCAGAAAGCAGCCCCACACTGCCCTCTGGTGGCACTGCCCAGAGGTGCCCTCACTTGGCGAGGGCCAGCCAAGAGAGTGAAAGAGCTCATCCAGGCAAGGGCCAAGTCCCAACTAGAATCCTGAACTGGTCTTCCAGCCCCAGGCACTGGCCTGAAGAAAGGCTCCTATTTCCCTCATTTCCTTCTGCTAAGATCCCACATTTACTGGTGGCTATCAACGTCCTCAGTGCACAGATCCCTCAAGGTCCCCCGTACTCAGTCCAGTCCCGAGGGTTAGATGGCTGGGGGCCATCTAGAAAGTCTTCAGGAAGTCATGGGGGGCATATTATATAACCAGGGGCTATAGTTATTTGTGAAGGCCTAAAAACAGCCCTCCAACACCACAAACTGCCCAGCCCCAGAGGATTGCTTGGGATGATGACTGCCAGGTAAGGCTGCCAAGAGGATGGCTGGGAGACGTGGGCCCTTGGAAGCATAGACTCTCTAATTCAGTGTTGCTTCTCAAGTCCCTGGACTGAGCAGATAGCAATGTTGGTTGGTTGAGTAGAATATGGAGCCTTCTAGAGGGGTGGGCTAGGCAGGGGTGCAAAGGTGACTTTAATTAGTTGGCTAAGGGGTAGTGGGCAGAGCACTGAGTCAAGAGCTGGGGTTCAAGTCACTGAGCGCTGTGTGCCCTGGCCAAGGCCCTTAGTGAGAATCAGTGGGACATCTGGAAGTGGACGGAGGGGACAGAGCTGCCTGTGACACTAGGACCAATGTCCATTTCCTACATTTACCACTTTCTCCAGCAGGAGCCATCTCTAATTCCCTACCCACCCCCTCCCCCAAAGTCAGGACAAAGCTGATTACCAACAAATCCCAGAGAAAGGCAAAACTGTGGTGACACAGAGCACTTTACACCATTAGCTAAAAGCTTCTCTGGACCAAGTGTCCCTCTCCTGTGCAACCCAGAAAGCAAACAGTCCTGGCTGCTGTCCAGTGCTGCAGCCTGAGCTCCTCACTGTGTCACCTCCAGGGAGTCCTTGCCCTCTCTGGGCCTCTAGACCCAAAATGACCTGAGTAGCTTTGGGAGGTTCTCCCTTTCTGGGGAGGCCAGAGGATGCCAGAGCTCCTCACTGCTCTCCTGGTCCCCCAGCTCTTAGAGTCTCTGAGAACTCCTCCTGGACTTCTTTTCCCCAGCTAAGAATGCATTCAGGAAGGCCTGGCTGTTAGCTGAGAAACCAGTCAAAAAGTCTGGTACCTGGGGAGAGGAAAGGTTGCTGAGGAAAGGTCAAGTGAGGGCCCCTGGGGCTCTGCCTTTCAAAGCAGTGCACCTGACCCTGAGGACTCCAGCATTAAACCAGAATCCCGTGACTCTGATGATCTCATCCTGCTCCCTTCTCCCCATTCCAAAGCCCTGGCATGAGGAGGGACAGCTATGTTCAGAGAGGGACTGAGGAAACCCACCCAAAAAGGGGGCAGAGATGTCCTGGTCACACAGCAGGCAGGCTGACACCAGTTCTCTCTAGCACCTGCCCCTGGACAGTGAAGAGATACTGCAGGAAGGATACACACAGGCCTAGGACCTACTTCTGTCCCTAGCTGGCATGTGACCTTGCCACTCTAAAATGAGGGCTTTGAATTAGCTCCTGGCTCCACCAGCAAAAGCAGCACCTATTTCTAGGTGTGATTTAAGAGAATAAAACACTCTTCCACGACTTATGGGAGAAGAAGACAGACCCCTGCCTTGTGTTAACCTCACTACAATCCTTCCAGGAAGTGAGGATACCCTCTTCAGAGACTGATAAGTGAGGATGCAGTCAACTCAGATGGTGAGCAGCAAAGCAACAGCCAGGCCATTCACAGCTGAGTGGGACAGGGGCCTGAATGGCATGTGGAAAGAAAGGAAAGCAGATCTCATTTCAGGTCTGGCCCTTTAAGGCCCCCCTCTCAAGAAGCCAATGACATACCTGCCCCCCTGGGGCCTGTTAAAGGATATCACCTGGCAGAGCCATCTTAGCGATTGGGAGGGGGCTCCTAGGAGATCCAGCAAGGCTTTAGGCAGTCACCAAACACCCCACCCTGGTCATCTGAGTCAGGCTGTACTCTTAGCGAAGCTTCATGGGGGCCTGAGAAAAGATCTGTCTCCTGGAAGTGGAGGGGCCTAAGTATAAGTATGATGCAAGCAAATCCTTAGCTTCTCTGGGATTCCACTTCCCCAAATGTGAAACAGGGACTTAGGAGAGAACTCAGTGGTAAAAGTGCCAACCCCCACCCTATCCTGGGGCCTCATTACTCTGTCCTCCCAAAGGGAGGTGCCAGAAAGCAGCAGCCTCATGGGCAAGACTCTTCTTACAGCCCCAAGGGATCCAGGAAAGGCAACACAGGTGGAGGTCAGGGTAGGGGGTTCTGCAACAGCGTAGCGGGCTCCAGCTGGTAAAAGTTTGCTGGCAAACCCCTCCTGGGATCTGAGCACCCTCAATTTGTCCAACTCTATGGTGAGGACTTGATGCTATCACCTCGTTCCCCAGGAGGTCTGGGAGAGGCAGCAACAGAAAGCGGACATCTTTATTAAGGACCCATTGGACTCCAGAAGCCCCAGGAAAGGGAGGTCCGGAACCTGGCACCATCCCGCCCCGCCACCCCTCGGATGCACCAGCCGCTAAGACCGCACCTCAGTTCAGCCTTCTACTGGTCCCCCGGCCCCCTGACTGTCTCTTCCTGTGGTCGGCCAGTCGGTCCATCCTCGTCGGTGACACCGTCCATTCAGCTGGCGTCCCCAATCTATCGGTCGGCACCTCGGCGATTGCTGGTCGGGGTGGCCAGGGGTCCCGGCGCGAAGGTCAGCGCTGAGAGGAGGCGGGGCCGCGGGGCGGACTCCGGCGGAAGGGTGAGTCGGGCTCGGGACCGTGGCCCCGTCGCAGGCGCCCAGCGCCCCAGGGCACGCAGCCGCCCAGACCTAGCGCAGAGGCGAGCAGCGCGGGCGGGCGGGTGCGGCGGCCGCGGCGTGAGCCCTTCTTAAGGCGCGACCCGTGCGCCGCCAGATAGAGCTCGGCCTGCGCCACGCCGCCCCCCAGGCGGCCCAAGCTCTCTGCACGGTGCGCCAGGCGCAGCTCGGCCGCCAGAAAGACCCGGTGCAGCTGCAGCACTCGGCTCTCCAGCTCTGATACCAGGCGACGGCGGCCCTCCACCTCCAGCAGTCGCCGCCGCGCTTCGGCCAGCTCTAGCGCGCGGCCCCCGGGCCCCGCCGCAGCAGCCGCCGCGCCCGGGCCGCCGCCCGCGCCCCCTGCTAGCCCAGTGCTCCCCGCGGCCCCACTAGCGCCCTGGTGCCAGCGCTGCAGCTCCTGCCCCTTGGCCGAGCTTGCCGACCCCAGGGCTGCTTCGGGCAGCGGTGAGGCCTGAGCTGGGGTCGAGGCCAAGGTCGGGGTTGGGGGCGGGGGCTGAGGGGACGACAGGGGCTCCCGGGGAGGCGGCGGCGGGGACCCCGGTTCCGCCGTCCCTTCCTGGGCCCCCGGGCCGCAGGCGCTGATCCGGCAGCCCGGCATCCCCCGCCCCCTGGCGGTCTGCAGCGGTCGGTCCGCTGGTCTGGCTGGCTGTCCCCCACGCTGTGGGTGGATGGACGCTGCGGACCGGAGAGAGATGTGGCCGGAGAAAGATGCGGCCGCAGCCCCCACGCCACCGCCGCGCCCGCCTCCTGTGCGTCTTATAAAACACGGGGCGGAGCGAGGGGCAGCACAGCCAATCAGAGACCGGCATCCCTAAACCCGCTTCCCCTGCCCCGCCTAGTCGGGACACTGCCCAAACCCTTCAGGTCCCTGGTGCTTCGTCCCATTCTACCCTTCTAGGGCATCCAGTCCCCATCTACCTCCCCAAAATTGGGTGGAAATGGGGACGTATCTTCTCTGGTCTGGCCCTTGAGCTCATATGCCCTGGTAGCTGGTGCTTAGAAATCATGGACTCCAGACCCCACCTGGGGGAGGGTTTTGCCTGAGGTCACACTGTTTGACAGTGAAAGCCTGAGCTAGAACTCAGGAGGCTTGACTCCTTGCACAGTGCTCCTTCCCGTATCCCACGCTGCTCCTCGGCCGAACCGGCTGTACCTGGTCACCAAGGCCGAACTTCGCCAGGACTCTCTTCTCCAATCTCCCTGTGGCGATGAAAAGGTTAATACAGAGGGATCCCAGTAGGGATCTGGCGGGGTTGGATCCGCATAAGGCAGACCCTTCCCTAGTAGAACAAACCATAGCGCTGCTGCTGAGCTTGGTGAGGCTTTCACAAACCTTGGTGGCCGTCTTGAGGAGTCCGGGGCCTCACGGTGGGCAAAATTCTTCCCTTGCCCCGCTTCTGTTTGCTCCTCCCAGTAGGTGTCCCCACAACTTTACACAGAGGGCAAAACAGACCCAGAAGGTGCCGTGGAGTCTTGCCCGAGGTCAGTGGCTGAATCTGGACCACTAAATGGGATAAGCTGAGCCATTCAATGCTCTTTAGGGGCTTAGATTCCTGGGTCTCCTCACTATCATTGAGGGGACCCTCCTTAACTAAGACTTTAGTCATATTGGCAAAATGATAGAACTGAGCCCTGGCCATTTTTTCCCACAGCAGAAGTGATCCTGCCATTACCCCCTCCAAACACTGACCTGGACACCATGGCCCTACCATCCACTTGAAAGTGCCATCAGAAGTGGGAGGTCTCTGTGTTGGGCAGGTGCAGGGGTTGGAGGGCCAGAAACCAGCTAAAACCAATTGGAAAGAACTGTGGTGAACTTGGGCTCAGAGGGAACTAACAAAAGTGTAGCCAGTGTGATTACTGCCCCAGCCTGAAGAGGAGGCTGATGGGGCTATTGTACTGGCCTGATGAGGAGAACAGTGAAGCACGCCCCACCTTCCTACTCTCCACATCATGTTCTCTAAGTGCTTTTAAGTATCTTAGATTGAGTGATGGGGACTCGTGGGTGAGACACCTCAGCTCCTGAGAGGCAGCTCAGAAGGGGCTCAGAGAGGAGGAGAGATTCGTGAGAGGGTGTCAGGCCCAGCGAAGGGGAAAGGAAGACTTAGAAGGAAGGAGTGAGGGGGAGGATGTTCAGTGACCAGGAGTAGCAGAGGCTCAGGGAAGGCGAGGGGAGGGGCTCAGTGAATGTGATGGGCTCAGTGAGGGGAGAGGGGTTTACTGGGCACACTGGTGCTAGAGGCTCACAGAAGGAGAGGAAGAAGGGAAGTTCAGTGAGGGGGTTGGGAGCTCAGTGAGTCAGAGGGGCTCAGTGGGGATGACAGATGCTTAAGAGTGACCAGGTTGCCCGAAGCAAGGAGGAATGCCCTGCTGAATGTTGTTATCCCTTTGAATGGTCTCCTTTGTGTCATCAAACCTTGTGTCTTTCTCTGTGCAGAAGACCCCTCCCCCATCACTGTGCGGAGACTGACAGGTGTTTTGCCTGCATCAAGTAGATCACCACTCCCAATTTCTGTGGGATGAGTCAAGGGGAATAAGATCAGGATTTACCCCACCCTCCACCATCAGCCAGATCCAGAGAATCAGTCAGATTCAAATCCCGCACACACTTACCTTGGGCAACTTGTTTCTCTGAATAGGAGGAGATACTCAACCTACATTTACTGAATACATGAATGTTTGTGTCTCCACAGCATCCCTAAGTGAGGGGCATCAGCAGCCTTTGTTCCTGCTGAGAAACTGAAGCCCAGAGAAGCGAAGAGACTTGCTCAAGGTCACACAGCAGATAAGTAGCCAAGCAAAGATTCAAACACAGATCTGACCCACCCCAATGTCATAGCATACCTCCCTGCTCTTCTCTGGTATGTCGCCTGTTCCTATCCTCTATGGAATTTCCCACAAGTCATTTATATGTATTGGTTTATTGTTTAGTTAATTTCTTTCTTTTTTTTTTTTTTTTTTTTGGCTTGGTGGGAGGAGGTAATTTTATTTATTTATTTATTTATTCTTAGAGGAGGTACTGGGGATTGAACATAGGACCTCATGCATGCTAAGCATGTGCTCTACCACTTGAGCTATACCCTCCCCCCTTACTGTTCAGTGATTTAATAGTCTCTCCTTAGACTTGTTTTGCTCACAGATTTACTTTTCTGTTTTCCCCCCCATCTCTTGTGATGAAAATTTTGCCCTGTTCTTATTCCTAGAACAGAAGGCTGTGACTTGTACTCACAATGGATGTAGCAGATTTCACGTGCTTTTGTGCTTCATCACGTTTTGCTTATATCATTAGATTCCCTGAAGTTAGGTAGAGCTCCTGGCCCCATAGGCCATTTAAATAATGTTTGTTTGAATTGAAAAATAATACAAGGGTAGACAGAACTTGTTGAGAAGTCCCCTTCTTTATTCATTCATTTATTCATTCTTTATTTCACCCATTCGACAAATGTGATCATTACTCTCTCTGTTGGGCTGGCTGCTGGAGGTACAGCAATGATCAGATAAGATCCCTGCCCTTAGGGAGCACACAGTCTAGGGAGGACACAGGTGATGGCAGTTTAGTGCAGTATCTCCTGGGATAGGGGAAATACAGTGGCTATAGGAACACAGAGCAGACAGTGAGCCCAGCTGGGTGGGGAGGGGAACAAGGAGGGTTCCCTGCAGAAGGTGATATTTAAACTGAAACCTGAAGGATGAATCAAAGTACGTGGTGAACAGATGGTGGGGGGACAAGAAGGGAGAAGGATTCTGGATGGGAACACCACGTGCACAGGACCAGAAGTGAGAGAGCTTTGGCCTCTGCCTGCTTCCTTAATTGCCCTAAGTTCCACACTCCTGGGAGTGGACCGGGGTCACAACCAACCACCTCTTGGGGCACAGCCAGCCCAGCAAGCACAACATTTGGAATTAGGAAATACATTTTTAAACTATAATGATTACTCATTTTTTCTGATCTTTATCAAAGTTATACATTACTTTTGTAGGAAAGATGGGAAATAGAGAAAATACTAAAATTTAAAAAAAGAATAGAGAGAGGAAAGGCATCTGGAATTTGAGAGACTTGAGTTTGAATTGAAGCTCAGTCCTCTTCTAGCAGCCCAGCTCTGAGAAAGGCACTTTTCCCTGTGAACTTCAGGGTCTGAGAAATGGAACTGCTAATACTTAGGGCACAGACAAGGACACACGAAGATCAAGGATTTGTCTAAGGTTGCACAGCTGGTCGTATCTGTTTTCAGTCTGAGTCAGAGACCCTGAAAGAGAAGAGGCAGCCTAGGGGGGACCTGGTTCCAGAGTCCTGTTTATTATATACAATCCTACACTCCCCTCCCATGACAGCAGAGACAGAACCATATGGAGGGAGTGGTGGCCAGTGTGGCTGTGGCCCAAAGCCGGATCCCCTCCATCAGCTGAGAGTAGGGTGGGGCAGGAGGTCTAGGTTTGAGGAGTTGACTTCCATCCCAGCCTAGAAGATTCAAGGCCTCTGTAAAGAGATCCAACCCCTCCCTTTCAGTCTCTTCCTGGCAACCTGGCTTGGCACCCTCTAGGATGTGATATCAGTTTAATAATTTAGCAGATGCAGACAAAGATAGCAGCTCTGAAAATAACCCAGCTAGGCCCCCGCCTCCATCTCCTCTTTCCTCAGCAGACTCCCCTGCCCTCGCACCAAGGTCTCTGGTTGCCCCAGGCCTGTCGGTCCCCCTGCCTGCAAATGGTCACCTGATTTGACAACTCCTCCTTCCACTATCCTCCTCCTCACCTCCTCTTTCTCTCCATTCTCATATTAAGAGGTTTTGTATTAATTAGAGTTTAAAGGAATCTCATGCTAGAAGTCAGAAGACTTGGGTTCAATTCATTCTGTGGACTTGAGCAAGTCCCTTCTCCTCTCTAAGCTTCTGTTCCCTCATTTGTAAAATGAGGCCTCAGGATTCCTAAATGTGGCATGAACATAATGCCTGGGTTGGGGGAGGCACTGGCTTGGACAGGAGACTGGCTATCTCTCCCAGGAAGGCACAACTGCAGCACCAGTGCCATCTCAGTCAACAGCATTACAACCCACCCCGTTCCTCCATCCAGAGAGTTCACAGGTTGTCTCTTTCTCTCTTTTTTCTTTCTCTTGTAATGAAAATTTTGCCCTGGTTCTTATTCCCAGAATAAAAGGCTATGACTTGCATTCACAATGGATGTAGCAGGTTTCACATGCTTTTGGTGCTTCATCACGTTTCTGACAAGTAGAAACGTTACTCCCCTCTGGGAAACTGGAAAGAGCAATACCTCTTCCCCCTCGAAGCTTTGCTCAAATCACCCTACCTTTTGGGTCTCAGTTTTCACATCTCTAAAATGGCCAGGTGTGGAAGGGTAAGAAGGGCAAGGTTAGAGTCTGCGATCTCTAGACTGCAAGCTCCAAAAGGGGTGAGATCAAGTGTGCTTTCGGGCATTCATTCAGCAACATAATTAAGCATTTAGTAGGTACCAACCACTGTGCCAGGTGCTCGGGGCACAGCAGTAAATAAGAAAAGCACAATCATTTCAGAAACCAAAATAATTAAATCCCAAGAAATGTGCCATGAAGGAATAATAAAATACCTGCCAATATTTACTTAGTGCTTAATCTATGCCATACACAGAGCACCTATGCTATGAGATATTTTTTTTTTTGAAGTACAGTCAGTTACAATGTGTCAATTTCTGGTGTACAGCATAGCATTGTCCCAGTCATGCATACATATACACATATCTCCATTTTCATATTCTTCTTCATTAAAGATTACTGCAAGATACTGAATAGCATTCCCTGCGCTATACAGAAGAAATTTGTTTTTTTAATCTATTTTTATATCTAGTGGTTATCATTTGCAAACCTCAAACTCCCAAATTTATCCCTTCCAACCCCACTTCCCCCAGTAACCAGAAGATTGTTTACTATGTCTGTGAGCCTGTTTCTGTTTTGTAGATGAGTTCATTAGTGTCCTCTTTTTCCTTTCTTTTTTTTTTTTTTTTTTTGATTCCACATATGAGTGATATCATATGGTACTTTTCTTTCTCTTTCTGGCTTACTTCTATGAGGTATTATTATTAATATACCCCATTTTACATAAAAGGAATCTGAAGGACAGAGTGGTTAAGTAAATATGGGCAAAGACATATGGTCAAGGAGTGGCCAAGCTAGGATTCAACACCCAGGCAATCTGTCTCCAGAGCCTGTTCTCAACCACCATGCTTCTCTAGAAATCATGAACAAGGAATAATCTGATGACATGATAGAGAGGGGATTCAGGGAGGCTTCTGCTTAGGAGGTCTCATTTAAGATGAGACCTGAAAGATGAGCAGGAGTCAGTTATGTGGAATTGGGGAGAGAGATTTCCCAGCAGAAAAAAATAGTATGTGCAAAGGTCCTGAGACTGAAAGATCAGAATGTTCAGTGCCTGGTAAGCTGGCAAGAAAACAGGGAGAGCTGAGGTCATAGGAGCTGGGTCTAGAGGCCAGGGTGAGGATTTTGGATTTTACTCTAATGTGCAGGGGAAGCCTTTAAAAGGTTTAAGTGAGGATCAACATAATCTGATTTGCTTTTAAAAGATCGTGCTTTTAGCTGTGTAGAGAATGAACTGAAATGTGGCAAAAGGAGAATGAGGGAGACCAGTTAGGAGATTACTGCAGTAATCCAACTGAGAGGACAGTGGCCAGACCAGGAATAATGGCAAGAGGTGGGAGGGGGGATGGATTTGAGTTTATTTGGAGGTGAAATGAGAGGACTTGTGGATGGATTAGTGTAGGGGTGAGGGAACGCCCTCTGGGTTTGTGGATAGAGCAACGGAATGGGTTCTGGTGCCCTCAACTGAGAAGGGAAAGACCAAGGGAGGAACAGGTTTAGTAGAAAAATCAAGGTCGAGAGGTTTTGTTTTCTTTGTTTTCCCTAAGTGATACCTGCTTCATTACGAAAATAAGAACAAAAGAAGTCTACAGTAATAGCGCATTATATCGTCCCATTTCTTAGTCTAATTAAGAAATAGTATACCTTGCAAGGGAAATAAATCCAGTTTCAAAAGTGGAAGAGTATTTGAAATAACTGACTTTAGCATAGCAGCATTCAGATAATGCTGTTGGATGGTTTGAAATGGTTTGAGTTACTGTGCACTGGAAAATGAAATTCTGACTTGTAAAATCATGCTCAATATGTATCAGTCTAATGCAAAAAGGCAAAATTCAATTTAAATAACACAAAAGGAAAATATCTATTTCTAGTAAAGGTCTACACACATAGGGGATTCTTTTGGAAAGAATTTTGTTTTGGACACTTGTTTTGGAAACGATTTTGTTTTTCTTTGCTACTCTCAATACTCCACTCACAGAAACTTCACTTTCTGACACTTCTGGTCACTAAACGTGTGTGTGTTTTCCCACACCAACCAACTCTTCAGCACTAGCTGGATGTCCTGCAATTCAGTCTGATTCAATTCTTACACTAACCAGAGTTAGCACAGACCTTGCAGGTTAAGGGATTATCCCCACAAGACAACCCTTCATTTCAGATGCCAATCACGAACAGTAGATCCCCGGGTTATCCATAGCTTCTGTCCAACTTAACTACAAATCAGAGGTCCCCACCACCTGCTCCTTGGATTCAATAATTTTCTAGAACAGCTGGAAAACTCTTGGCCTTGATTTCTCTACTAAACCTGTTCCTCCCTTGGTCTTTCCCATCTCAGTCAAGGGCACCACAATCTGAGCACTCTCAATCCAGAGGAAGAGAGGAAGGCCATAAAGAATCAAAACAAATAAGATGATTTTAGATTGTGTTACGTGTGTGCTTTGAAGGAAGTAAACAGGGTGATGTCATAGGGAGTAACCCAGGCAATGCACTATAGACAGAGAAGTCTAGGATGATGGAGTGGGTAGATGTGGGTTTTGCCTTCTCGTTATCCATTTGTCCTACTTTTGATAACACAGTCTTTATATCTTGCGGGTAGCCTCTTCTCCTATATGTTCAGTGTGTGTTTCTTGTGAGGCTGACCCCAGCCCATCACCAAGAAAGGGCTTATGATCCTGGCCTGGCTGATGAAATTCAGTACTAGTATGTTTGCTAGAACTATTCAGAAAGAGAAACGTTCTTTGCCCAGGAAGTTTTGGCCAAGTAGATTATAAACCTGGAGCTGAAGACAGTCATCTTGCCAGCACAAGGGAAGTACCTGCCTGCTGGCTGGAAGGAGAGCCCAGAAATCACTTGAGCATCTGATGCCAGCCTTACCTGAAGGTAGTGCTACCTTTGGACTTTTCAGTTTAGTGAGCCAATAGATTCTCCTGTTTTTCTTAAGCTTTTTTGAGCTATTTTGAACTTATAATTGAACAAATCCTGATTGATGAAGAAGGCAAAGGAGCAAAGCTACCAGGCTTAAAAGTGCCAGAGAGAAGCAGTCCAGATGGAAGGAACAGGAAGTGCAAAGATTCTTTGCAGAAGAGAGTTTGGCACATTTGGGGAACACAGAGGAGGCAAGTGAAGCTAGAATATAATGAGCTGTGGTGATGGAATGAGATGGAAAAGACCCACAGGAAAAAAGTTCCATTTCCAGCATAGTGGCAGAAGAGGGGAGCAGAGAAACACTTCTCTATACATGGTACTTAAAAATGATGGATAAAGTTTTTTAAATTTTATTTTGTAAAGCATCAGTGAGCTGACTACAAAGTAAGGGAACTAACAGAGGTCAGAAATGACAAGAAAGGGCAATTCCTCAGGAGTAAATGAGTCCGGTAGCTGGTGTTTGCCCTGAAGGCACCTGTTGAACTCTAAGATCTAGACTAGTCAAATTTTTTTACTTTAACCCATGATAAGACATTTCACAACAATCATTTCATGATGTGTGTAAGTCAAATCATCATGCTGTATACCTTAAGCTTATGTATACACTGCCATATGTCAATCATATCTCAAAACTGGAAGGAAAAAAAGCCATTTTACAATAGAACCCAGGACACAGACAAAAGTTTCGCAAGCAACATTCACCCTAATTATACCAGTCTAATCTATTCCATACTATTCAGTTACCTTTTTTTTTTTTTTTAATGCTCCGTTCAACAATGGAGTACTAGGAGCTGGAAAGTGTTCTGTCTGGGAAGGGGAAGCCAGGGTGCAATCAAATTGAAAGTTGCAATCAGTAGGCATTCAGAAGAAAGGGACCGTTTGGGGTCCCAGCTCCAGCATTTTGTTGGATTTTTCTTTTCTAGGGAGTTAAATGTTGGCCATGTTGAGTTTGAAATGCCAATTAGATATTCAAGCAGAAATTTCGCGTGGGCAGTTGAATTTATATGTCTGGGAGTCAAGAGAGGCCTGGGTTGCAAGTGTGAATTTGGAGTTATCCGCAGGTAGGCAGTATTAGCTGGCTGACACAACCACGGGAAGAGAGAAGGCAGAGAAAAGGAGAGGACCAAGAACTGAGCCCGGGGCACTCAGATGTTAAGCAGCCAGTGAGAAGAACTGACCCACAAGCTCTGCCCTTTTCTTTCTCCTTTTCCCCATTCTGCTGTCAGAAACATGGATGTGGTGGATGTCATCAAGGACCTTAAGATAAGGGCCTTACTCTAGGGGTGGCAGAACAGTGAGCCATGTGGGGTCTGATACTTCCAGCTGAATCCAATTCCTAACTGACACAGGAACAATACTGAGAAACTCCTGGCAAGACTGACCAAGGGGGAAAAAAAGGAGGTGGCACAAATAAACATTAGGTTTGAAGATTGGGACCACAGAACTACAGGTGTAGTAGGGGTTGAAAAGATAATCAGAGAATATTAGAAACAATTTTATGACAACAAATTTAAAACAAAGGTAAATAGACAAATCCTGGAAAAATAAAAATGTGTATCAAAAACAGTCAAGGACAGTATGAGAAAGAAAAATTACAGAAAAATATTACTTAAGAACATAGCTGTAAATGCTCTAAACAAAATATTAACAAGATAAATCTAGCAATGTATTTAAAAGATAATAAACCCGTAACGACCAAGTTGAGTTTATTCTAAGAAGGTTGATTCAACATTAGAAAACTCTACTGATGTAATATGTTAGAGGAGGAAAACCAAGCGAACGCTTCAATTTACTCAGAAAATGCACCTGATCGTTCAACAATCTTTTACATTAAAAATTCTTAGCAAACTAGGTATAAACCATTAACCTGATAAAGCGCCCCCTCCTGGAGAGTGGAGTATCTACATATATTTGGAATTTTGTAAGGAAAACGTCTCTTCTCCCCATTTATTCAATCATCTCTGATATTTTTAGTTTTATTGAGATATAATTAACATACAGTTATGTGTAAATTTAAAGTGTACAGCATGAGATAAACACGTTTATGCTGTATAGCAGAGGGAACTATATTCAATATCTTGTAATAACCCATAATGAAAAAAGGTATGAAAATGAATATATGTATGTATATGTATGACTGAAACATTATGCTGTACACCAGAAATTGACACAACATTGTAAACTGACTATTCTTCAATTTAAAAAAAGAAAAAAGTAAAAAAAAAATTAAAGTGTACAGCATAAATCAGCTCTCATTGTAAAAGAAATTAAGATATTTGCGCAGACCCCTAAAAATATTGAGACTGCTATGTACTGTGCTTATTGTACCCAGGGGATGAATCAGCCCAAATGATTAACACCACTAAGGGAATGATTAACACTATTTTCAGGATTTTTTTTGGAAGGATGAGGAAAGCAGAGGCCACAGAGGAGAGTCACACAGAGGGCTTCAAAAGTGCTGAAATGTCCCATTAAACTAGTTGTGGGTGTCTTCATTTTTACTCTTTAAACAAACATATACTTTTATATTTTTATATGTATGTATATATACATGTATGTACAAACATATTCTTCTACATGTACAAGATATTTCACAATAAAATTTTTTACAATGGAATATGTAAGGACCAGGTCATGTAGGGTCTTATAAGACCAGGGTAGGGCCTGGCCCACCACAGGCACACATGAATATGCACTGAATAATTTAATGACCAGCTGGCTATGGATCAGGTCCCTCCTACTCACTCACACCCTCCTGTTTCAGCTCTGTCTGTCTGCCATCCCCCCCAACCACCACCACTACAGAGGTGGCTGGTAGAGATTCTGGGGATCTTCCCCTAGGCTCTCTGGCTGGGCCTAAAGCCTCCAGGCTCCAGAAGGACTGCTGGGCTGGCCCCAGCTGCTCAGCTGCAGTATGCTAAGGAACAAGGACTCTGCTAAGGGACAGAACTCCAGACTCAGGGGCCAGAGGGACGCAGGGGTATGGCTCTGCGCTTCTAGGGGCCTGCCCTGGGCTTCTAGGGACCACAGTGGGAGGCTCTTTCCAAATCTCTTAGATAAGGAGTGGGAGTGGCAGTTCAGCCTCCCAGATTCCAGGGAATGGATGGATAGGCCCTGGGTTCAAGAGGACAGGTGACATTCAGAAGACTGGACCCAGCATCAAATGGCTTCCTGATCACCAAAGATTCCATGCCTCAAGCATGGCCACCACGGTCCTTGACCTGATGGGGTCATGCTGGTCAGGTGATTAGGAAGGCCTGGCGACCAGGCTGAATGAAGGATCTTGTCTATGTCTGGTTCTGTGACCCCTCTGGGCCTTGGCCCAAATCTAGGGGTCATCATGGGTTGAGAGAACCCAACAATAATGGAAACTGGATTTTCCACCAGCCGGATGGAATGAGGGCTCTGAGTGGGTTAAAAAATAGCCTCTATCTTCCCTACCTGATTATGTACACCCGTATTCATACCCTTTACACTTGCTTCTACCGTTTTTCTTCCTTCTCTCTTGCTGACTCTCTCTAGATCTGTCTCCATCTCCCTTTCCAGATCTTAGTCTGATTCTGCCTTCTCCTCCCCCCAGCCTCCCTCCCCTGCCCCACCTCCTACAGAGTACTCTGGTTCCAAGGAAAAGAGGCTTTTGCTGTAAGGGTATCAGATGTCAGGACCCAGGACCTCCCTCTTTCCATCCCTCTCCATCCATCCAGCCCTCTATCCCCGCACTTGTTCTCCTGTATCTGAGGCCTGGATTCAGCAGCCGCCCCCTCCATGGCCACCACCAGACAAAAGCTGGGGAGGAAGGCACAGCAGGGCTCTGGCTGGGCTTGGTCTGCTCAGAGAGGGGCTGCCTTTCCCTTCTGAGAGGAGGCCAGAGCTCAGCTGGCTCATTGAGCCCCTGTGTTAGTGGCTCCACTTGGCAGAGTGCTGGGACCCTGGCACCAGCCTAGAAGAGTGGGACAGCTCAAGGTCATTCAGGCTGAAGCTGAGCTGGATGAGGCTCTAAACTCCCAGCCTCCCTCCTGTTCCCCTGCCTGAGCCCCCAGGGATAAACCTGGCAACTCCTCACCCTTCCCCACTTTACAGGGAACCCAGCCCAGCCCTAGTCAGAGGTACCCCCTGGCCCTAACTTCTGACCTCTGCACAGTTTCCTTCCATGCTTCATTCCTCAGACAGGGGACCCCTGAGGGTGGGACTTCACAAGAGGGGCCTGAGGGAAGGACTGGGGTTCTCTGCGCAGGCTGGGGGCTCCAAATCTGGGTCGGCTCATCCCCAGTCCATGTCACCATCTCCCTTAATGTTTCTTCACAGGGCTCTGCCCTCCTTAAGGGAGGTGGCACAAATCCAGGACCCAGGGAGGAGCACT
Source organism: Camelus bactrianus (assembly GCF_048773025.1). Classification (NCBI taxonomy): domain Eukaryota; kingdom Metazoa; phylum Chordata; class Mammalia; order Artiodactyla; family Camelidae; genus Camelus; species Camelus bactrianus. The sequence goes on from NC_133551.1 coordinate 60,887,582, forward strand.
CCACAGCACTGCCAGACCAGCCTCTAGGTACATCCCTGCAAGCTCAGGAGACAGCCCTCTCCTCCCCTACCTTCCCTATGATTTCAGCAAGAATTGAAAAGGGTGGAGAGTAGCCCAGAATGTGAGGAGCTGAATCTGGGTTGAGTGACTTGACTTCCCCACTCTGAGCTTCGGTTTTCATGTATAAAATGGGAAGAAGAGTATCTACAGCTGGTCTTCCCAGAGCCCACTTGTGGGCTTGCTTTTACCTCTCCACTGTCAGGGCTGGAAGGCAGCTCAGGGCCAGGCTGGGGCCCAGTCTGACCTCTACCTGCTCCAGCTCCACCATCTTGTCTGTCTAACTATCTATTCTTCAAGTACTCCTCCATTGGAAACCACTCCAGGTCCTTTCCCTGGGACCCCAAAATGCCCTGGAAAACCTCACACTGCCACCTCCCACACTGCACTGGCATCTGTGGGTGTGGTCGATACTCCCCAAATACTGTGAGCTCCCCAAGGTCACATGCCAAGTCTTATTCCTCTCCGTGTGTGCAGCCCTCAGACCAGGGCAAGGCACAGCGTAAGGCTTGCTCAGTGATGTCTGTTGAGTGAGGGAATGGCCTAGAGACTTCTCAGGTTCTCTACCTTGATTACTACCCACTCCTCTGCTTTACCATACTTGCCAGGGACTTTGCGTCTCCACTGCTGCTGGCTCTCCCAAGCCCACTGTCCTCCTCAGTGTCTCACTTGCAACTACCATCCCACAACCTCTGGCAAACTCTGTTTTTCCCCTTTGCCCTTGAATTTCACCCATTTCCTCAAGCCACAGGCCCAGAGATGGGTGCTAAATTGTTACACCAGTGGCCTCCAATGAAGCAGGCCTCCAGGTATCTATGCCCTTGTGTATCCCCTCCCATGTTGATTCTGTGCTTGGCTTTATGACTTACTTTGGCCAAAGGGATGTGAAGAAGCGTGAAGCAAGCAGAGATTCTAAACACTTGCACACTGGGGCCCGTCCTCTTGGAAGCCAGCAGCCTCACTGTAAAGCTCAGCTGAATGATGAGAGGCCCGGTGAGGAGAGGTCCTGGGAGAGGTGAGGCCATCATGGTAACCAGCCCCCACTGCTCCCACCTGAATTTAGCCCCTTGAGCAACCCCACGTGAAACCAGCAGAACTGGCCAGCTGGCCCTGGCTGAACCATAGAGTTTTTAGAAATAATATATCATTTTAAGCCACTGAGTTTTGGGGTAGTTTATTTCTTAGCAATAGATAACTGAACCCAAGGACCAGCCTGAATCCTCTCTGCCCTTGTCTTCCACATCCAATCCTGTGGAATCCACCTCCAGAATATATCATGTACCCAACCACTTCTCACCGTGTCTGTAGGCACCTCCCCAGTCCAGGCCACGGTCTCTCTCACCTGGATTATTTCCAAAGTCTCCCCACTGGGCTCCCTGCCTCCACTCTCACCCTCTTGCAGTCATCATACAGCGACCAAACTGAAGCTTTTGGGATATTAGTCAGATCAAACCACCTCCCTGTTTGACATCCTCCAATCAGTTCCCATGTCACTTAGATTAAAAGACAGATGCCTCAGTGGCCATCGAAGCCCTGTGTGATCCAGGGTCTGCCTTGTCTCCTGCCCACCCCCCACCTCCAGTCACTCTTCCCTTGCTAATGCACTCCAGCCGTGCTGGCTTCCTTTCTGTTTTTTGAACATGCCAAGCTTATACCCTTCTTGGGGCCTTTGCATCAGCCCCTTACTCTGCCCAGAAGACTCTTCCTCCAGGTCTTTCCATCTAGGTCTTCCAGTTCTCAGCTTACATGTTCCTCCCCAGGAAGGCTACTTCCAGAAGAGGAAACTGAGGCTCAGAGAAGTGATGACATTTCCCAAGAGTCTGGGCTGGGATTCCATCCTAGGTCTGTATGAGCCCCCACTCCAGGGCTCTTTCTGCCACATCAGTGGTTTGGGAGGGTGAAGGTCATGGGCTCCTGGGAAAGGGGAGGAGCTGGAGGGGCTTCCTTCACTTACTCCCTTCACAAACGCTCTCAGCCATAGCCTTTGGACCCTGCCCTGGGCAGGGTGCTAGGGACTCAGAGATGAATCAGACCAGACTTTGCCCTCTGGGAGCTCTGGTCTGGGAACAGGGAAAGCAGCAGAGGAGGTCAAGGCCATCAGAGGGGCTCAGACAGTCTTCTGCAATAGCTCAGGGAGACAGACTTCTAGCCAGGAGCTCTCTGGGAAAGCTTAACAGGGTATGTGAGATTGGCTGTGGGCGGGGAAGAAAGTAGGGGTGGTGTTCAGTGTCCAGAGCTGCCGATTGTTTCCTGTGAGTAACCAGGAGACTCAGCATCGGCCATGTGTGTCTGGAAACTAAAGCCCAGAGAGGTGGAGTTGCCTGTCCCACCTCACAAAGCCACTAGGTGGTAAAGGCAGGATTTGAACTGAGGCCTATCTTGACACCACACAGAGCAAGGTGAAGGAGCGGAGGTCCACCTGTTTATTCACAGGGTCCACTGTTTATTCATTGTGTGACCTCAGCTAAAGCGATTCTCCTCATGGGCCTTATTTCCTCATCAGTAAAATGAAGGGGTTGGATGACGGTTCTTTCAGCACAAGGACTCTGCAGAAAATACCTCTACTAGAGCTTGGAACCAAATTCAGGACCAAAGAAGCAATCCCTGACTCAACCTGGTGCAGGATGGCTTCTTAGCCTGCAGCTCCCTCAGGCCCAGCAACTGGGTGCCAGGCAGGCTAAAGCCAGGGAGCCCCAGGAATCCCCCAGTGTCAGGTGGACCTGGGGTCTCCCTCCCAATAGCCCAACCTAGAGTTCCAGAAGCCCCTTAGAAGAAGCTCAACTCCTTAGAATTCCAGGGCTCCAACTGCACCTTTATCCATGTTATCCTGGCAGCTTAGATCCCAGCTTACCTGTCTGTAACTCCCCGGGGTAACTCCTGGACTCCCCTGGTTCTCTCCAGCCTCCAGGACACACCATCCTTTGGCCATTGAAGGAAAGGGGAGAGGCAACTCTGAGTGGTCATTGGCCCATTGTCTGATCAGTACAAACAGAACTGACCAATCAGAGGAGCTGAGACAACATTAACTCCCATGTTCCAATTCTGCTCATCCTCCACCATTCTGTTCCCTTCCACCCTACAGGGTTCCCTTTCAGTTAGTTCCATTCCACTTATTCCATTCAGAATTCCAGGAAATTTTATCTGGGAAAGAGAGGTATGGTAGGTAGAATTGGAGCTGATTACAGTAGAGAATTCTTGAGGGGAGAATTCCCCAATTCTGCTGGGTCCTGGGGCATCCTCCAGGGCTCAGTATCAGTGGTACCCAGAGCAGCCACTACAAAGAGCTCAGGCTGTGAACAGAATGAACTTGGGCTCAGTTCTGGGCTCTGCCCTTTACTAATTGTGTGACCTTGGGCAAAAGGCTTAAATCTCCAAGCCTTTGTTTTCTTAGCTATAAAATAAGGATTTGGGATCCATTCACTGAGTTATTCTGAGGCTTAAGTGGAATAAGGCTCATAATGTCAATGTTCAGACAATTGTAATTCTTTTGGGGTGGGGGACAGTGAGAATATTTAAGTTCTCTTAGCAAATTTCATTACACAATACAGTGCTAACAACTATGGATGTGTTAATTAACCAGATGGGAGGAATCCTTTCACAATGTATATGTGTATCAAGTCACCATGATTTATTTTTTTATTTGTCAATTACACTTCAATAAAACTGAAAAAAAATAAAATTTTTAAAAATTAAAAAACAAAAATCACATAGTAGATTATTATGGTCAGTCATAGTAATTTGTTCTGCTTATTCTCAGAGGCAGAGGTCTTGCCTTTGAGTGTCCTGGCTCCAGAATGGCTGAGGAGGCAGAGAGAAGACAGGAAGAAGAGGGTAAAATAAAATAGCCATCATCTGTTTAGCGTGTAGCCATGAGCCAGCCACTGTTGTAATTACTACATAAAACTATTACTACTTTCGCTTTATAGACTGAGGCACAGAGAAGTTCTGTAACTTGACCAAAATCACACAATTAAGTGGCAGAGTTGGGGCATAAATTCAGGCCCTCTGACTCCAGAGTTCAAACACTGAACCACTGTACTATCCTACTTCACATCAAGCCCATTTTCAGATGAGAAATGCTGAGGTTCAAAGAGACAAAGTTCACACTGCAAACTGAACAGGAGTGCATCTAGGACTCCAACTTAGATCCTGTGACTCAAGTTCTGGCAATTTCGTCTGTTGAGTGCTGCCCCCTAGTGCCCTTTATGGGAGAAGCACACCAGAGGCAAGAGGCAGATACCCAGGGATCCATACTACCGCCCACGTTCTCCTGACCCACTGCTTCTCCCCTTGCCCAAAATTGCATGTCTTATAGCTTCTAAATACCACTCTGAATGTCATCCATATATACATGTATATTTCTTGGTATCTCACAAATCCTTAAATTCAACAGGTCTAACACCAAGTTTACACTTTTATACCCCAAACTTGCCTCCCCAGTCATCTCTGTCTATCCAGTAGCACAAGCCAGAACCCCAGCCATCTTTGACCCCTCCCTCTCCCTCTAATCTGTCACCAGCCCAGAAGCCTGAGTGGGGGCCGAGGGTGGAGACCAGAAAGGTAAACATCAGACAGAACAGAGCAACTGTGGTGGAAGCAGAGGATCAGGACAATGGCCCCCAGTTGTGGCCAGGAGGCAAAACAGAGCTCAGGTAGTGAGAAGGGCAGGTCTTTCTGCTTAGAAGGGAGCCCAAATACAGCTTAAAGGGTCAGGAGGAGGGCACAGTAAGGAATGCTGTACTGGAAGCCAGAAGGACTGGGTTCCTACCCAGCTCCACTATTCAACCATAGTATGGCCTTGGGACTTTGATGTGCCTCTGTTTCCCCATCTGTAATGTGAATATGACAATGGCTACCTCTAGGGCTATTGTAAGGATCAAACTTAAAAGTGTTTGCTTGGTAAACTGTAAAGAGAAGTGCACAGAAGAGGTGGATTATTATCTGGAAATTTCACTGCAATAGACTTCTCTTTCCTTTGATATGCTGAATGCTAGACCCATAAGTTACCTTGTTTTGTTCTCAAAGAATGTCATCAGCTTGGGGGCTTTTTGAAAAATATTTGTATTGAAGTATAGTCAGTTTACAATGTTGTGTCAATTTCTGGTGTACAGCACAATACTTCAGTCACATAGGAACATACATATATTTGTTTTCATATCCTTTTTAACCTTAAGTTACTACAAGATATTGAATATAGTTCACTGTGTTATACAGTATAAACTTATTGTTTATCTATTTTATATATAGTAGTTAGTATCTGCAAATCTCAAACTTCCAATTTATCCCTTCACACTCCTTTCCCCCACTGGTAACCGTAAGTTTGTTTTCTATGTCTGTGAGTCTGCTTCTGTTTTGTAAATAAGTTCATTTGTCTTTTTTTTTAGATTCCACATAAAAGTGATATCATATGGTATTTTTCTTTCTCTTTCTGGATTACTTCACTTAGAATGACATTCTCCAGGTTCATCCATGTTGCTACAAATGGCATTATTTTATTATGTTTTACGGCTGAGTAGTATTCCATTGTGTAAATATATCATTTCCTTATCCAGTCATCTGTCGATGAACATTTAGGTTGTTTTCATATGTTGGCTATTGTAAATGGCTGTGAACATTGGGGTGCACGTATCTTTTTGAATTAAGATTCCCTCTGGATATACACCCAGGAGTGGGATTGCTGGATCATATGGTAAGTCTATTTTTAGTCTTTTGAGAAATCTTCAGTGTTTTCCGTAATGGCTGCACCAAACTACATTCCCACGAGCAGTGTAGGAGCCAGCATTTATCATTTGTGGCCTTTTGAATGATGGCCATTCTGAATGGTGTGAGATGATACCTCATTGTAGTTTTTATATGCATTTCTCTGATAATTAGCGATATTGAGCATTTTTTCATGTGCCTATTGGCTATTTATATGTCTTCATTGGAGAATTGCTTGTTTAGGTCTTCTGCCTGTTTTTGGATGGGGTTGCTTGTTTTTTTCTTATTAAGTTGTATTAGCTGTTTATATATTCTGGAAATTAAGCCCTGTCAGTCTTATCTTTTGCAAATATTTTCTCCCATTCCATAGATTGTCTTTTTTTTTTTTTTTTTTTTTTGCTTGTGGTTTCCTTTGCTGTGCAAAAGCTTATAAGTTTAATTAGGTTCCATTTGTTTATTTTTGCTTTTATTTCTATTGCTTGGGTAGATTGCCCTAGGAGAACACTGCTGAGATTTATGTCGGATGTTTTCTTGAGGGCTTTTTTAATTGTGGTAAAAATATATATATATATATATATTTAAATATATATATATATATAAATAGAAAATTTGCCACTTTGTCCGTTTTTAAGTGTACAAATCAGTGGCATTAATTACATTCACACTGTTGTGCAACCATCACCATTATCTATTTCCAAAATTTTTCATCATCCCAAATAGAAACTCTGTACCCATTAAACAATAACTCCCCATTCCTCCCTCCCTCCAGCCCCTGGTAACCTCTAATCTCTGTCTCTATGAATGTTCTGAATATTTAATATAAGTGGGATCATAGTATTTGTCCTTCCGGGCCTGGCTTATTTTAGCATAATGTCTTCAAGGTTCATCTATGTTGTAGCATGTATCAGAACTTCATTCATTCATGGCTAAATAACATTCCATTGTGTGTATATACCTTATTTTATCCGTTCATCTTTTGATGGACCCTTGAGTTGTTTCCACTTTTTGGCTATTGTGAATAGTGCTGCAATGAACACTGGCATATAGGTACCTGTTTGAGTCCCTGTTTTCAATTCTTTGGGGTATATACCTACAGTGTCATCAGTTTTGGACAGGATTTTTCAATATGCACTGTCGCAGGGGGATGGGCCCTTGGGAACAGGACCCAGTGTTTTTGAGTTTGGGAGGGAGAGGGGAAGAGAAGGAGAGAGGTTTCAGTGTGGCTATGATTAGAGTAACAGCTAACTTGTGCCTTTTGCAAAGTATTCCACAAACCACTCTAGAGGGGGATATATCATCCCCATTTTACAGATGAGGAGAAGGGAAGTGGCTTCTCCAGGGCCACACAGCTGGTGAGAGGCCAGGGCTGGGGCTCCAGAGAAAAGTTCTCTCATACATCAGAGTGTAGCCAGAGGTTCAGAGATCATATTTTCCTTCCTTTATTTTTCTTTCTGGGCAAAGAAAGTAGTTCTGAGCTGCTTCAATCATCATGTTCCTACTTATTAATCTACAGTGTTTTAGGTATCACAGAGTTAGAATTTTGTAGTGCACTTTTACTAAACATGTTCTGGAAAAAGCAAAATATGGAGACAGAAAAAAGATCAGTGGTTTCCAAGGGCTAGGGTTGAGTGGAGGGAATGAATGCAGAGGGACTTAGGAGAATTTGGGGGGTAATGAAACTAACCTATATTTTGATTATGGTAGTGGTTATGCAGCTGTATGTATTTTTCAAAATTCACAGAACTGTACGCTAAAAACGTGAATTTTACTAAATGTAAATTATACCTAAACCTTCAAAAAATAATGAATAAGTGAATGGGGAAAAACTAAATAAGATTCTAGACTCTCACATTTTTGCTACCTTGAAAACTTTGCAAGTGACAGTGTCCTGAATTATTTAGTTACAGCATAAATTTCTGTTTTTTCATTCATTCATTGATGATAAAATGAAAGTCCTTGAAATGAAATGAATGAAAGTCCACCATCCGCTCCAAGAAACAGAACATCACTAAAAATTAACTCTACTTATGAGTTCCCCACCATCCCTGAACCCTCTACTACCTCACCCCCAGGTAATTACTATACTGAATTCTGTGTTCCTCATTCTCTTGCTTTTTCTTTAAGTAATTTTTTAACACATAAATTAGGCTTAACCTTATGGATTTGCCATTTTTATAGGTCAAAATAGGTCAAAAACAGCAATTTCATGTGGTCGAACCCAATATTATGTCTAAATATAGTGATTCTAGTTATGAAAAGGATGCCATTCCACATGTGCTCTTCTGGGACTTGCATTTTTTTTCACTCAGTATTATATCACCATGTTCCAGCCATATTGCTATTTTTCATTCATTTTTTACCACTTTATAATTATTCCACATTTCTTTTTCTCCTGTCAATGGAATTTGGGTGTTTTCAGTTTGAGGCTACTGTGAACGTTTCTACCACCATTCTTGTACATGTCTCTTGGTGTATGTGGCTGTATCCCAGGGAGGTACTTACTGGATCTTAGGCTACACAGATGTCCAACTGTACACAATGTACACTGACTCACTTTATGAGCTCCAAATGAGGGTATAACGACTACTTGCACCAGGTGAGAATGTGGTGGGAGGCGCTGCCATAGCGGGTGTCTGGTAAAAATTGAAAACCTACTATGTGCACACGGCAGGGCACCTGTGGAATGAGAAAATGGTCCTCTGAGAGGTGAGATAGGAAAGGAAACCCCCCTTGCCATGGGAATTAGCTTCCACGGAGTGTCCCACCCTGGCTGTGAAAGGGGAGGACTTGGTAACCCAAACAGGGCAGACAAAAGGTTCTGTCCTAATTGGCAGTATCTCCATCTGGGGTTAGGAGGTTGTGTATCTTTGATATGCCTGGAGGGGAAGGGGGCTAGGCAGCACTGAATTCCTCCCACTTACCAATCCTTACACCAGTGATCTCTTCCCATATCCTTTATCTCACTTTGCATCCATTATCTTTTTTAATTCTCCCAGTTGGAGAGGGGTACTGTTATCTCCACAGATGAGGCTTGGAGAAGGCAAGTGTCTTGTCCAAAGTCACACCATCTGGGCCAACTGCATGAGCAAATAATTTCCCCTCCCTAAGCCTCAGTTTCCTCACCTGTAAAATGGGAATGAAAACACCTGCAGTGTTATCCTCAGGTGGAAGGATTATATAATACTATGCAAGTAAGGGGTTTAGCATGGATCTTGGATATGTTCCCTAAAAGTCACTTGTTTGTGAGAGCTATTATTGTTATGAAGGGGAGCAGGAACCCAGGATAATCTGATCCCTGACTCTTGCCGCCCAATGATGTTGCCTCTTGCAGAGAGACCCCATAGGATGCCGTGATCACAGCCCATCTTGGCCACCTCTGCTGATCTGGGATGTCTTTCAGGACTGCACAGTTCAGCCCTCCTCTCACCCTGCTCCCAGGCCCCAGAGCAGAGGCCCTTATCTTCTTCTGCCGATCTCCTGGAACAGAGAAGGTGAGCAGACCAGAGCAGAGGAACTAGGCCCCCAGTACTGCCTCAGGACGAAGGGGGAAATCAGTCCAGCGGTTCACTCAATAGAGAATATCTGCTGAGCACCCAAAGCATTTGGGAACAAGACCATACCATAGTCAGAGGCTAAAGGAGGAGATAGAAGATGAGAAAACAGTATGCTGAGTATTATGACAAAGAGTACAGGGAACTGTTCTATGTAACAGAAAACCAGACAGGCGTTAGTGGTCAGGAGAGGTGTCTCAGGAGACATGCCCTTTGAGCTGAGCCTTTAAGGCCTGGCAAGTGCTCCCCGGGCACTCAGACACTGCTGGGATCACCTGCCCATTTAATGCAAGAGAAGATTGAGCCCCGCCGTCTGTCCACCGCGCCCTATCGTCCTTACCCGGATGAGGCCGAGAGCTGCTCTCGGAATCCGCAGGCTGAACGCGGGAGCTCCGTCACGGTGCCCGCCCAGCTCCCGGGGCGGGGCCTCGGCCCAGGTGCGCGGCGGCGGAGCTTCGCGGAGGCAGGAAGTGTGTCCCCAACGGCGGCCCGTGCAGCGCTCCCGCGAGACGCTCACCTGCGCCCCAGGTGAGCGGCGAGGGGGGCGGGGGAAGGGGCCGAGCCGGAGGTGGCTCACCTGGTGGAACAGGTAAGCCCCGCACGGGCCCGAGGGCGCGCGAACAAGAGCGGCATCAGTGTGGAGAGACCCCCCAAGGCTACGCCCGGGCGGGCGAGGGTCCCGGGGCCGGTTCCTCAGGCTAGCCTCCCACTTCCGGGGTGCGATGGCCGGCCCGGCCAGGGAGCGGCCTGAGCGGGCGCCTGGGCTGGGCGGGCAGAATGGGGTGAGGGGGGCTGTCTTGGCTCTTAGGGCTGCTCTGGCTTAGGGTGGGAGCCTTGCTCTCTCGAGGGACGGGGGAGGAATGGGGGAAGGGAACCGTGCACACCTTGAACAGTGTTAGAGAGGCTGTGTCCGCCCGCGGGCGGAGGGCCCTGGGACTGGAGAGGGTGGTGCTTGCCTCGAGGGCATTGCTGGTGTAGGGGCTGTGTTACTCCGACGGGCAATGCCGAGGTCTGGTTCTCCCTTGCCCTCGGGACTAGGTGCCCGCAGACGGAGTCGCGGGCTGAGCCTTTGGGGCAGGAGATCGAGGGTGCGTGGATGCCGGGTGCCAGAGCCGACGGCTGTTTAGTGAGCAGGGCTGGGGTGAACCTCTCTGCTGGGTGTGCAAAATTTGGCTGAGCTCTGGGGTGGGGCAGAGGCTGGTGCGGCCGAGCCTGTCTTGGGTACCTTGGGAGGAGGGGGATGGTACGCAGACAGACCCCTGAGTGTGTGTGTTCTCAGGGACCAAGTGGGAGGGAGAAAAGAGCTTCAACAAGAAATTTAGGGAGGGCGCGCCTGACACCTGGGAGCTACTCACTCTGCAGTGCCTTGAGGCTCCCAGTGACCCAGCCCCTCCCAGGTGCCAGGCAACATGCTAAGGCCCCTGCACGCAATATCTCATTTAAACCTTATGGTCGCCCATAAATTTACTCCTCTCTCCCTTTGTTAAAGATGAGAGAACTGAGGCCAGGAGTCTTGCCTGGGGCCACAACAGGAACAGGAGCTCTCCCCTCATTAAACCAAGTGACCAGTGTTCCTAGGATTTGGGAGGTGACAGCATATAGCCAGGACAAAAGGGGCTGAAATTGACTTCTGGAGGGTTCAGAGAATAATGGGAAGGGGGGAAATGAGGCCAGGCACTGTCCCTTACCCAAGGTCTTGCCCCTTTCCTCCATCCCACCCCCTCTTCCTGATGTGCGGCACAGAGCAAAGTACAGGGGCTTTGGAGTTTGGCGGACCACAGTACAAATCCTGCTCCATCCCTTTCCAGCTAGATGTCTCTGGGCAAGTCATTTCACCTCTTTGAGCTTCAGATTCCTGATCTGTAAAGTGGAGATGTAATACTTACAGGGCAATTGTGAGTGTTAAATAAAGCAAAAGTCCTCTTGGGCTGGAGCCTGGTTCTGGCCCAGTCACTGCTGATTCCTCAGCATTTAGCACAGTACTGGGCACATGATAGGTGCTCAGTAAATATTTATTGGATGGATTTAATGAATAGTAGCCGCTCCTAAAACCTTGGAGGTGGAGGAGGAGACAACAACCTACACCACAATCAGCAACCTCGTGATGTTCTTACAAACCCCAGGTACCCCAGAGTTCAGTGTAGTTGAAACAGTGTAGATGTGCCCACCCTCCTCATCCAAGGGCTGAGCCTGGAAAACTCAGGGCTCCCTATGTGGGCCCTTCTTGGGCACAGGCTTGTCCATGGAGCTGGCAGCTGGCCACTTTGACTGACCCTTACCTCCCAAGTAATAGATGGGATGGGGGTAGTGGATAAGAGTCTAGGCCAGGCCATTTGGGTTCAAATAGATGTGTGGCTTTGGATAACTTATTAACCTCTCTGTTCCTCAGTATAATAGTAATAATAATAAAACCTACAAATAGGGTTGTGAAAATTAATTGGTTTAAGATATTTAAAGCACTGAGAACAATGTACAGTATCAATAATTAACTCTTTCACTAGAATGCAAACTCCTGAGGTTAGGGAATTTTTTCTGTATCCACCAAATTTAGAACAGCATCTGGCACACAGTAGGCTCTCAGTAAATATTCATTGAGTGAATGAGTGAATCCATACCCACCCCCACATTGCTCAAACCAAGGCAAATTTTTTAGTATATTTGCTGCCAAAGCGAGCACCCAAGGCAAACGTTTTTAACTGTTTGTTCTCTGGGTTGTAAGGGATTTTCAAGTCACCTGTTTCAATTTCAGTCTGTACACCTTTGGAGAGGAAATTTCACCCCCCTCCTTCTAGACTGCTGCTCCTCCAGCTCTGGTCTAGAACCTAAGTCCTTTTACTTTCTACCCAGTGGTCCTGTTTCTACCCAGAGGTCGCACAGAATGTGTCAATCCCCTGAAGCACTTACTGTACCAACCCTGTTCCAGATACTGAAACAGAAAAGAATAAGACACAGTCCCTGCCCCTTGGGGTCATATATAGGCTTATCTTCAAATATGGCTTCAATGCCAACTCAGCTGAACTGAGAGCCCAGCAGAAGGCTGTGGGGAGAGGGTCCCCCATCTGACTTAAGGTTCTGGAGAGTCTTTGGAGAAGGAGTGCCAAGTGGGGCTGGGGAGTGTATTGAAGAGTTGCAGGAATAGTTAGAGAATTCCTGTATCCTCCTCATCCCCATTCCCCATGGGTAACATTCTGTGCCTTTCTCTCTCTACGCACATATACCTTCTGTTTGTGGGGAACCCTTTGAGATTAGGTTGCAGACATTATGCTTCTTTAGCCCTAAATGCTTCAGTGTATATTTCCTAAGAATAAGAGCATTGTCTTACTAACCTCAGCAATCAACTTCAGGAAGTTAACATTGACATAATACTATTACATAATACACTATTTTTAAATACTACCAGTTATCTGATTTCCAATTTTTTCTCTTGATCCAGGATCAAATCCAGGATCACACATTACATTTAGTGGGCATGTCCCTTAACTTGAGCTTGTCTGATGTTTCCTCATGATTACATTCAGGTTATACATTTTTGGCAGGAATACTTCATAAGTGATGCTGTACCCTTCTTAGTGTATAGTATCAGGAGACACATCATGGCAGTTTGTCCCATTATTAATAATGTTAACTTCTATCATTTTATTAAAGTGGTGTCTGCCAAGTTTCTTCAAGTTTGTGGGTTTCTTTTCTTTTTTTTAAGGTCTTCCCTGGCTGCAGCAAGTAGAGGGGAATAGAGATGGCCAGAATGGGGGCCTCAACAGTATCTGGGTGAGGGATGATGGTGGCCCTATTTAGGGAGGTGGCATTGATTTGCCCAAACCATGTTGCCTATTAGAGCCAGAATTGGGACTAGAATATGGATATCCTGATGCCCAGTTCCAGGTTCTGTACACATCACCAGTTCTAGGACCCTAGTGCCATTAAATCAGGGATAAATAAAAAGTTAAGGGATTAATGTCTCAGAAAATCCAGGCTAAGGATAGTTACTGCCCAGCAAACCCACACATGTGAACAAGTACCCTCCCAAATACATCACTATGTAATGTTCTTGCAGGCAGAATTATTTACTCCCATAATGCCTCATATATCCTACATGTTCCAGCTTATGAGGTTTTAGGTATCTGTTTTCTCTACAAAACCATGTGAGAATCACAAGAACAGGGTCAATAGTTCATTCATCTTTGGTTCTACATGCCTAACACAGAGCCAGGCTCAGTGTTTATGGAATGAATGAAATCTTAGCTCTGAACTTGCTAGCAACCAAGTCGCAGAGGGAATGAAGGTGATTTTTGTGGTTCAGCTTTCTTATCTAATCAAAGGAAGCAAAACAGTGCTTGGTGTTAAGTGTTGACTGGAGAGCAAATCTGAGGCAGACTGAAATATTGACAGGGGACCTGTTGCATTTCCACGTCTGATTTGAAGGAATAGAGGAAGAAAGGGAAGATGGTAATAATCAGGTTCTGTAGCAAGTCACAGGGAAAGGTATTTGTTGAGCAGCCTCTGAGGCTTACCAGCAGTGGGAAGAAACTAGGGGAAACCATTCCCCAGAAAGTGAGGTCCCAAGAGATTTTTATTTTTATGTGGTAAAATATACATAACATAACATTTACCATTTTAGTTTTTTTAAGTCACTTTAGCCTTATGGTCTTGTGGCATTAAACACAACCACATTGTTGTGTAACCAGCATTACCATCCATCTCCAAAACTTTCTCATCTTCTCAAACTAGAACTCTACCCATTAAACACTTAATTTTCTCCTCCCCACTGCCCCCAGCAACAACCATTCTACTTTCAGTCTGTATGAATTTGACTATTCTAGCTATTTTGTGTAAGTGGGACCATACAATATTTGTCTTTTTTGTGTCAGGCTTATGTCACTTAGCATAGAGTCTCAAGGCCCATCTATGTTATAATGTGTGTCAGAATTTCATTCCTTTTTAGGACTGAATAATAGTCTATTGTATGTATACACCACGTTTTGTTTATTCATTCATCCATCAGTGGACATTTGGGTTGTTTCCTCCTCTGCCTACTGTGACTAATGCTGCTGTGAACATTGGTTTACAAATATGTTTTGAGTGCCTGTTTTCAATCCTTTTGGGTATATACCAAGAAGTGATATTGCTGGATCACATGTAAATCATGTTTAATTTTTTTGATGAATTTCCACTCCACAGAAGTTGTCCCATTCTACATCCTCACCAGCAACGCCAAGTGTTCCAACTTACCCATATCCTCTCTAATGCTTGTCGTTTTCTATTTTTTCGATAGTGACCATCCCAATGTGTGTGAAGTCCCAGGAGATTCTGACATGTAGGTTAGACCACAGAAAGAACTTCCTTTTTGGGGAGGGAGGGAACACTAGATGAGGGTTTGTGGGCAGACTTGTGCTTGTCCACATCACAGACCTCTCAGAAACCAGAAATCAGAAGCTCCTCAGGTCATAGTGCAGGAGCTTGTCCCTGAGTTCTGATACTGACTCCTTTCTGGCCTCTCTCCTACAGGTGCCTGGCTACAGCAAACCATGCAGTGAGCCATGCCTCGACCGGGACACCCTCGCCCATCATCTGGGCCCCCACGCTTGGGACCCTGGGAGCGGCCAACAGAGCTATGCTTGGAGACATACGATGAGCCATCCAGGGCCCCACCAAGCCGCCGCACCCGCAGGCCAGACCCCAAAGACCCTGGCCACTATGGGCCCGAGAGCCTTACCTTCATCTCTAGCTCTACTGAGCCAGCTGCTGAACCCCCAACCTGCTGCCTGCTCTGGCAACCCTGGGTGTGGGACTGGTGCCGGGCTGCCTTCTGCTTCCGCCGCTGCCGGAATTGCCTCCAGCGCTGTGGAGCCTGTGTGCGGGGCTGCAGCCCCTGCTTGTCTGCTGGGGACTCCCCTGAGGGGGCTGCTGAAGCCAATTGGGCCAAGGAGCACAATGGAGTGCCCCCCAGCCCTGACTGCGCCCCTCCCAGACAGCGGGATGGCCAGCGGCTCAAGTCAAACATGGGTAGCAGCTTCAGCTACCCTGATGTCAAGCTCAAAGGCATCCCTGTGTATCCCTACCGCAGCGCCACCTCCCCAGCCCCCGATGCGGACTCCTGCTGCAAGGAGCCACTGGCCGAACCCCCACCCATGAGGCACAGCCTGCCCAGCACCCTTGCCAGCAGCCCCCGTGGCTCTGAGGAATACTACTCCTTCCACGAGTCGGACCTGGACCTGCCTGAGATAGGCAGTGGCTCCATGTCCAGCCGAGAGATCGATGTGCTCATCTTCAAGAAGCTCACAGAGCTGTTCAGCGTACATCAGATCGACGAGCTGGCCAAGTGCACCTCAGACACTGTGTTCCTGGAGAAGACCAGTAAGATCTCGGACCTTATCAGCAGCATCACCCAGGACTACCACCTGGATGAGCAAGATGCTGAGGGCCGCCTGGTACGCGGCATCATTCGCATCAGCACCCGAAAGAGCCGCACCCGCCCGCAAACCACAGAGGGGCGCTCAACCCGGGCCGCTGCCCCTGCCGCCGCTGCCCCTGACAGCGGCCATGAGACCATGGTGGGCTCAGGGCTCAGCCAGGATGGTAGGTGGGGCCCCACAGGGCTGCAGAGGCTCTGGCTAGGGAGGGTTGCACTGAGGTCTTTGGCCACTATGGGTCCACCCCTTAGCTGGCCCCAGCTCTTCCTCCTTTTTCTCCACTCCTCTACATCCCTTAACAGTCTCTTTCTGTCCCTTGCTACCACCTGCCAGAGTAGCTTTTAGGCTTAGCCTGGTTAACAGGACCCCAAAACCCATATAAATTTGCACCTCGGGCTTGTCTCCGCCTAACCAAAGTCTCCCCGCCACCACGACCACCACCACTGCACAGACTAACACACACACACGCACATACGCACGCACACACACACGCTGTCTATCAGTGTCTCTTGTTTTAAGCATTGTTTCTCTATCCCAGCCAAGGGGTATGTAGCCCCTCCCCTCCCTCAGAAGGGAAATGGGGCAGAAGTGGGGAGTAGGGTTGAAAGGATGTGATAATGACCAGTGCCCCCCTCGTGTTCCCTCCCTAGAACTCACAGTGCAGATCTCCCAGGAGACGACCGCAGATGCCATCGCCAGGAAGCTGAGGCCTTATGGAGCCCCAGGTTTGGTCCTGACCTGATGAGTGCGGAGAGGAGAGGGGACTGCCCTAGGGGCCCCCCACGTGCCCCTCTCCCAGCTTCCTCCTGGGGTGGGTGAGGATGGGATTAAAAGGGATGGGATGAGAAGCCTGAGCAGCCTCATACCCCATCCCAATCCTGCAAGCTGGCTCAAAGGGTTCAGTTGGGAGATTCAGGGGGCTGCCCCTGAACCAGTGTAGGGATAAGGGCCCAGAACCTGCAGCTAAACCCAGGTCACTGGAGAGGAAAGTGGAGGATGGAGCAGGGGCTGGGGCATCCACTGGTGCTGAAAAGGCATCCTATGTGGTTTCTACTGCTGTCTTCTTGGCCTTCATGACAAGCCCCTGGGAACCGGGTCATTACCTTTTGCAGAGAACAAGCCTGGGGCTCAAAGAGGTCAAGAAACTGAGTAGGTCACCCAACCAGGATCAGACTGGCCCAGACTCAAGTCCTGCTCTGCTCCTTCTCAGCAGGCTTCTCCCTGCCCGCAGGACCTGCATGAGCCCCTCCCACTCTGAGCCTCTCTCTCCTCCCTTCCCCCTCAGGATACCCTGCCAGCCACGACTCATCTTTCCAGGGCACTGACACAGACTCTTCAGGAGCACCACTGCTCCACGTGTACTGCTAACCCCACCGGGCCCAGTGGCCGCAACCCCTTCTGAGGAGAGGACAGTCTACAGCAAGAGGGGGGCCAGAACCCCCTTGTGGGAGGCAAGGCCATGAGCCCAGAAGCAGTGCCTACTCTGGCTCCTCCCGCCTTGGCTGACTGGTTCCTGGACCACGTGCATTTCACTGGGCCATGGTGCCCACGTCCCCCTGGACCCCCTGCATGGGCCTGTTCCTTCCTGCCCACCGTCTTCAGGAGGCCTGGGTCATGGGAAGCAAAGACTAAGGAGTTAACTTCTGGGATTGAATTCCGACTCTATCCCCATAACATGCTCCCCCTGTAACATATACCCCATAACCAATCATACAAACTTCCCCCTCCCCAGGACAGGCCGGGGGTTGGGGGTGGTGTGTAACAGCTAAAAGAAGCTTGTCTTAAATGGATTGGGCAGGGTCTCTGTCTGGAATTCTGTGGGCAGCGCCCACTCCACGTTATGTTCTGTTGAGCAGTTAGGTTCTCGGCTGAAGTTCTACATGCTAACATGACCATAGTACAATAGACGTCTGTCTGCTCATCTCGGCGGTGATACTGTCCTTTCTGTCCCATATGCCTGACTGCAGCCTGAAGCAGGAGACAGGATAGGGCATCCAGCCTGGCTTAGTGTTGGAGGTTGAGGTCAGAAGGCTAAACTGAGAGCAGTAATGCCCACCTCTTAGGCTCACTGTGCATTCCAGGAGATGGAGCCAAGCGCAGTGTCTGTATCTAAGAAGGGTTTAACAAGCAGTTTCTCATTGTTGAGAGGTCCTTCTAGGCAGGTCTGCCTGGACTCCCTCTGCTATCCCCAGTTCACTACCTGCAGGCTGGCCTGCTTCTGGCCATCCCTACAGTTCCCCAAACCCCTGCCTCAGACCTGCAGCTCCCTCCACCTTCCCCTTGCTGCAGACAGCACTGGTTCACTGGTGTCTTCTTTACACTCCCAGCAACCCTGCAGTGGGGTCATTCTTCTTTCACAGGGGCTAGGGCTCAGGAGACTCAATGCATTATGCAGCTAGGTAACTGTGGCTCTGCACCCAGTTTTGCCCCCAAACTGGAGAACTGACCTGTTAGGGGTAGAAGGGCCCCCATGTTTGGACATCGGAGCCCAGCTGGGATCAGAAGGATCCTACTTAGCTCTTCCTCACACATAGTGTGTTTACCTCAGTGAGGCCAGAGCAGGCCCACCAGTCCAGTATTCACTGGTGAATAAGCCAGGTGTCCAGGAGCTCTTCTGCCCCCATCTCCCCTGCAGCCCCCACAGCCGTTTTTAGTGTCCCCATAAGTACCCTTTGGAAAGTGACTAGACAAACTATACTTGTTTATCAAGTTTCCTATTGGACACACAGGATGGTCCCTGACTGTGGCCATGACCACAGGGCCCAGTACCAGTGATAAAACTGGCCTGTTTCCTTAGGCTCTGCTGTCTCATCCAGGTCAAGGCCTCTGACTGAAAATGACCACAGGGCACTGGAGCCCAGGGACACCACTGGACAGAGTAGGAGAGTGATGCTGTAGTCCCTCCACCATAGCCTTTGCCCAAGAGCACCATTTCCCAAACTCATCCTTGGGAACTGCTACTGGCATTCCCAGAAACAGTTTATTGAATTTGGTAAACAGACAAAGCCAGATACTACATAGCTTAAGTCTTTAATGAAATATTCTGAAACACCAAGAGAATGGCCATGCTGTTTCCACAGAGCATAGCACCCTGGGCAAGCCAACCTAGACAGTCTTGCTGTAACCAGAAACCCTGTGGCACCCTGCACCGTGACCTGCACTCTCGCCAAAGTGGGACAGGGGTCAGATCCCATGGGTGGATTTGGGCAGAAGAGAGTTCCTCTCTGGCCCAGGCACTGCCTCAGTGGCTGACTCTGAGAAGCCCTAAAATCTGCAGAGGTCCAGGTCAGAGACACACAATAGGGCTCCACAGGGCTTCACCTTGCCTTCCTGGCCAGATCCCCTCCAACACACAAAGCCAGTCTGAGGCTTGGGCAGTCTTCCCCACCTTTGCTACTCTCTGCCCCTGGGAAATACGTATATAGTTTTAGAAACATGTGACCCAGGGTTAGAGGACAGACCCACTACAATGGGAAACTGTCTTAGAGATGTAAATAAAATCAAGTCCAGCTGATCTTAAACTTTGCTGAACCATGGGCCCCTTTGAGAATCTGACATAATGTTCTGGTCCCTATAGCCAGAAAAACTCACTTTTGCTCAGAATCATACACAGACTAAAAGCCTTGTTTGAACCCTCCATTTAAGTAATGAAAAACTGAGCTGCAAAGAGGGACAAGGACTTGCCCTAGGTCACATGACAGAACCTGGGCTAGAAGCCAAGCCCCTAGTCCCAGCAGCAGCCATAAGAGGCCTATGACCCAAGGAAAGGCCAGGGGGAAGAGAAGACACAGGTGGAATTCGGTAAATAGCTTTAATGTGTAACAGCAGGCCAACTAGGGAGGACAAGGACCCCCAAGGCCCCAGCCCTTCTCCCATGATACCCTGGGACCTGTGTGCATTGGCCAGCCCCATGCCTGTCCCAGCCCTAAGGCCACAAGTCCTAGGGAAGGATGGGAAGGAAAGGTGGGTAGCTGGGGACTCAGCCCCAAGAGTTCAGGGAGGCACACATAGGGATTAGTTGAATTTGGCCTTGGAAAAATCCATCTCTGGATGCTGATCCATGAACCTGGGGAGGGAAAATAGGAGGAAGGTGAAACAGGCCATCCCTCTCCCCTAAAGTTACTCCCTTTTTCCTAGCCCCCAACAAGAAGTCTAATCTCTTTAGAACTCTGAGCAACTTGGAGTCAGGCCAGGCAGGAGCGGGACCCCAAGGTCTCTCCCTGAGGTCCACTTGAGCCCCTGAAGCTGGAAGCTGACGTACCAACACTGGCACTGTTCTTCTGTAGGTGGCAATGACCACCTGTTACTCTGAGGTGGCCTTGCCCTCAAGATGACCTCAGCAAGTGATTAGGGGAGGCAAGCCAAGGCTATAAAGCCATAAACTTGGCTGGCTTATCCTGGAAAGGGCAGGGCCGCTCCTGTGTTCTGCTCAGTGACACATTCACTGTTGTCATCCAGGCCCAAGCCCCCCAAAACACCTCCCCCAAACCTCCATATCTGTCTGAGTTGCTCACTTCTTCAGAATCTCCTGTTTCTTCTGCTCGTCCGAGGTGGGCAGCCCCATGGACTTCTGTCTCTGGTCGTACATCATCTTTTCCACCATGCTACGGGTCTCACTGTCCAGGTCTGACAGCTAGGAGCAGGCAGTGACAGGGATAGGTGAAGCTGAGGCCACCTAGGCCCCTCACCTCCCACCCAAGGCTCCTCCAACCAGCCAGGGCTCACCTTGGAGTTCTCGGGGTTGATCTTCTTGGTATTGATCTCAGGGTCACTGGACACCAAGCGGTTCCACCACTCCATCTTGTTGATCTGAGAGGAGCACCAGGGGAAGGGAGGTGGCTCACCTTGGGCCCTGGGAATCACCCCCAACCCTTCCAGAACCAAACTCTCTCCTTCCCACATTCTGCACCCGGGACACACAAAGGACTGTGCTCGGACCTAGGGTACAGAAAGGCAAGACCTCTGCCCTCCCCAGTGGCTGGGAGAGACAGACACAGAGACAGTCACAAATCAGCATGATAAGAGAAAGAATAAAGTACAGAGGGAGATATCATCCAGGCAGAGAGAGAGAGGTTAGAGCAACACATGGGCTCAGACTTAAAGGACATGCAGTAAGCCACATTCAAAAGCAAGACAAGAGGGAGAGCAAGTGCAAGGACACAGGGGGAAGAGTGAGAGGCAGCTAAGGCCAGAAAGGCTGGGCTGGGCCGGACCGTACGTGCCATGGGACACTTTCTCTGGACCCTTGGCACTTCACAGAGACCACACTCATTTACTGGTGCCTGTGTCTCAGCTCTCTGAGGGAGAAAACACAGGCTTCCTGAGGGCACGGTTTTCTACATTTTTTTCATTGTTCTCTCTCCAGCACTTAGAACAGTTTCTGGCACATAGTAGGAGTTCAAGTATTTATTGAATTAAATGTATGTACAAATCTAATGAGAAAGAAGAGGCTTTGGTATGAAAGACTGTTCTGAACCTGAGGTAAGAACCTAGGCGCATCTCTGAGCTGCCCTTTTTCTGACTCTAAAACGAGACAGACCTACTTTAAAAGTCTTGTTGTGGGCATTAAATAAGATACATCTATCAGGCCCCCAGCATTGTCCTTGCATTAATGAACAGGACCCCCCCCCCGACCCCGCCCACCTCCTCTATCATCACACAGGCCAGAGGCGGGGATTCTCGCACCTTCTCCAGATGCACCGTCACCACCTTGCCGTCCTCAATGAGCCATGAGCTCTCCTCCACCTTCACCTCATTGTAGAGCTCACCATCAATGATCGATGGCTGCCCCTTGAGCCCCACCCGGAGGTGCCGCCGCTGGATGTCCACAACCACATCCTTCCCCTTCAGCCGGAAGGTCACACAGAAGGGCACTGCCACCTGTATGGGGCAGGAACAGTCAGGAGGGGCCCCAGGCTGGCTCCCTAACCTCCGCCCAAGCCCCTGGCACTCACGTCCAGCTCCGACAGGGTCTGGGTCCAGCGGTAATTGGGCAGGTCCGCCCCGTTGCCAAGGTTAGGCTTCAGTTTCCCTTTGTCCTTCTCGTCCTCCTCCTCCTCGTCCTCCTCAGCCTCCTGCTCACAGTCGGCATATTCAGCTACTGACTTCACAGACCCAGACTGAACCCCACTAGGCCAGGCCCAGGGCTGGTACTGGGCATATGGCCACAAAACAGAACAGACCTGGTCCCTGCCCGGTCCATGGCCCACTGGGAGCCAGAGGTAAAACCTCTTCTCATTTCTGCCTGAAAGGAACTCAGACTGTTATACCATGTGGCAAAGGACACAGCTGAGGGATAGTGACAGTCAAGAGATGGACCCATGGGACCCAGCTGGGGGTCCAAGCCAAGAGACTCGGGAAGAAAGCCCAGCACAGAATGGAAGGTCATGAGGTGGCTGTGAGCAGGGATGTTCTAAAATAAAACTAGGCTACCAAATGATCAATTTCCTTTTTCTGCATCTGTAGGGTTGAGACCCCAGTCTCAGACCAGAACTTCTGGAAAACCAAATGAATGCCCCAAGGATTATTTGGGAAGTTGGACTCAGATCAATGGAAGAAGCCCTGAAGGGCACATCCCCCGGATATGTGAGAGTAACCCACCACAAAAGGCCAGGCTGGGCCCACAGACCCCAGCCCATCTGAATGGTACCTGTACAGGCACTGCCCTCTCTTGGGCTTTCCTGCCAAGGTTTAAAGCCAGTGGATTTTGGTTTTGTTTAACCCACTTTGGTCCAATGTGGGATCCTGAAGTATGAGGAGGATCCCCAAAGCTATGGGAAGGGTGGGGGAGGGGAGGGCATTCCAGAGAAAGGGAAAGGCTACAGAGTCCCTTGAAGCTCCCAAGCCCCTTGCTAATCCCAAGCACCCCCGTCCATCTCACCTGCTTCCCTGGAGAGCCAAGACTGCCATTCTTGAGCTGGGCCTCATGGTTCTCTGCATCTTTTTTCTATGGCAAAGGGCAAAACAGTTGGCAAGAGGGTCCCCAATTCCAGTGCCAGTGGGAGCCAGAGGGGGCGGGCAGGGAAGCCCACTCTCACCTGGTCAATTTCCAGCTGCAGTCTCTCGGCCTCCTCATCAGTCAGTTCCTTGATCTGGGGCCCAGAGGTCTCTGACTTGGCCTCCTTGGCCAGACTGGCTGCCCGCTCTGCCTTCTCCCGCCGCTCAGTCTCCTGCCGAGCTCTCTTCTCCCGCCGAGCCTTCTGTGCCAGCTGGTTGTGGTGATTGAAGGTCTGTGTGATGAGCTGGGGAAGGAAGGGAAGGCAGTGAGGCATCAGGGAAGGGGTCATGTATCCAGACGTGAAGCCAGTCCCATCTCTATCTGCTGAATGCCTGGGCAAGGTGTTGCCCTCAGAGCCTCAGTTTCCATGTTTATAAAATGGGATTTACTACACACCTATCTCATTGAGTTGTAATGAGAATACCTGCAAAGTATTTAGTTCAATAAACAGTAACTACTTAAAAAAAAAAAGTGCTGTCCAGGGACTAGGACCCAACACTTAAGTTGGACAACCAGAGTTGTAATCCAGGCTTTGTTAACACCCTAGCTACTGTATTTTTGGCAAATTATTTAACCTGTAAGAGCTTCAGATTCCTCATCGATGAGGACGAAGCCTTAGCTCACAGGGATGTTGCACAGACCAAACCCCCAACTTCATGCCACACTACAGTAGCTCCATACTCTTCAAGGTTAAAGGGCACCAAAAGCACCCCCCAAACCAAACGGGTTAACAAAATGAGATGTAAAAAGAAATGAGCCACCTGAAGGCCATTCTGCTGTCAGTAGAAGAGATCAGTCACGGGACAATTACACCAACAGAGACTGTTCCATCACAGGGCCTTGGTCCCAAGTCCCTAATCAGGGAGACCTTGAACTCAAGCTATTTGCCAACCAGTGGCCAAGGGAAGGTGGGAGCAGGACCCTCCCCTCTCCCAGCTCCAGTGAATCATGTTACAGCCCATTCATCCTGTTCCTTCCTAGCTCCTGGAGGTTAGGTAAGGGCAGAGCTGAACCAACAGGCAGAGTCAAGGCCAACCCAGCAGCCTCTGACCCCTCCTCCCCATCTCCTCCCATGAGCTTTACCCAGGACCAGCCCCAGGGAGAGACCCCTGGGAGTATGGAGCCTACTCAGTGGTGCCAACCAGCAGACTGTCAGAGTCCAGCTTCTTTCACTGGACACATCTTTGGGAACCACAGCCCAGCAGAGTGGGGAAGGCTAAGGAGGGCTGGGTCAGTTCCAGAGGACAGGCTCCAGACTGGTCACTGGGCATACCTGAACACAGCTCTCCCTGACCTAGGCTGGGTGACAGGAGAATAGAGTGGTTTCCTCCAGTCTGGTCAGGGAAGGCCCCGAGAGATTTATGATAAACCAGAAGGCATGAGGTCCTGAACCTGACTATGGAGGGCAGAGGGGCCACATCTGAGGGAGAAGACACACTCCTGTTCTAGAACTTTATATAAATGGAATCATTCAATATGTGCTCGTCTGTCTTCCTTTAAAGGCTGACTATTATATGTATATATGACATTTTATTTATTCACCCGTCAGTGAACACTTGGGTTGCTTCCACCTTTTGGCTATTATGAACAGTGCTGCTATGGGTGTACAAATCTCTCTTCAAGACACCGTTTTCATGTCTTGCACCCCAATTTTCATAGCAGCACTATATACAATAGCCAAGACATGGAAGCAACCTAAATGTCCATCGACAGATGACCAGATAAAGAAGTTGCAGTATATTTATACAATGGAATACCCAGCCATAAAAAAGAATAAAATAATGTCATTTGCAGCAACATGGATGGACCTAGAGATCATCATTCTAAGTGAAGTAAGCCAGAAAGAGAAAGAAAAATACCATATGGTATCACTCATATGTGGAATCTAAAAAAAAAAAAAGGACACTATGAACTCATCTACAAAACAGAAACAGACTCGCAGACATAGCAAACAATCTTATGGTTACCAGGGAAAGGGAGTGGGAAGGGATAAATTTGGGGTTTGAGATTTGCAAATGTTAGCCACTATATAAAAAAATACATTTTTAAAAAGTTTCTTCTATATAACACAGGGAAGTATGTTCAATATCTTGTAATACCCTTTAATGAAAAAGAAAAAAAAATTAAAAGATACTGTTTTCAATTTTGGGGGCATATATACCAACAGTGGGATTGCCAAATCTTACGATAGTTCTATTTTTAACTTTTTGAGGAACCACCACAGTTTTCCACAGCAGCTGCTCCATTTTACATTCCCACCAACAGTGCCCAGGAGTTCCAATTTCTCCACATCCTTGCCAACACCTGGGTGTTTTCTGGGGCTTTTGATAGAAGGCATCCTAATGAGTGTGAGGTGACGACATCTCACTGTGGTTTTGATTTGCATTTCGCTAATGATTAGTGATGTTGCCCACTTTTACCCGCAATGTCTGAAGAGTACCCTTTTTTCCATATCCCTGTAAGCAATTTTTTGGAAAACATTGTCAGTTTGATAAGGAAAAAAGGGCATCTCACTGTTTCTTTCCCCTACATTTCCTTGACTATTAATGAATTTAAGCATTTTTTTCATATGTTCTTGAAACTGCCCATTTTTGTTTATCCTTTTGTCAATTTATGACTCCCTGCATATTAAGTTAGCTATTAAATTTTGTCTGTCCTCTGTATTGCAAACCTATTGTTTTTCAATTGACTTTATATGTCATTGCAGCTCTTCTGGCATACATGTTTTCTACGTTTGGAGAGGCAAACAGCTACCTTCTCTTCTACAGCTCCCAGGTGCCTACCTTTGCAAGGCCTCCTCCACACAAGATTATACATAGTTTCCTAGCTTTCCTCATGAAGCTCTTCTTGATCAATTTATTTTTAGATATGAGTAAAACAGATGGTACACTTTTGTTTTTTTACAGAACGGCCAGTTGTAACATCACAACTTACTGAATCATCCTCTGCCGACTGACCTGCGTTACCTCATTAGACATGTCTTAAATCCTCACACAAGCTAGACTTTTTCTGGGTTCTCTATTCTGCTTCACTAGCCCATTGATCTCTTCCTGTGACAGTAATATGCTGATTTGATCATTATGGCTTCATTCAAACCCACTGTCTCTTCTCTATAATTCTTAGCCCCAAAGCTATAAAAACTAAAAGTGTTCCTGCATTTCTACAAGTTTGTAGCATGAAAATATTTACAGTCCTCGTATCTCCCACTTGGTAGAAATATTGATAAACATTTCTCTGCAGAAATATTAGTTTCATTAGAGGATGCGCTCCTGACCCCTGGATAGGGGTATTACACATAATCTACTGTACATGCACTACACTGCCTCCTAAAATCCAAAGGATTCTAAATCCCGAAACATATCTGGCCCCAAGAGGTCCAAAAAAGGGACTGTGAACTATGCCAGCCACTTCATCTATATTACCTCTTTTTATCCTCACAACAGCCCTGGGAAGGAAGGATTAGCTCCTCTTACAGGGAAGAAAAATGAGGCTCAGAAAGTGATTCACCCTACGCCACACAGTTGTGAAGCAGGGAGTAGGGGAGACCAGGATTCACTCACGTCTACCCAGAGCCCATGCTCTTAACCAATGCATTTGGAAATGATACATCTGGTGGCCCTGCACACAGTAGGTCCTCAATACAAAGGAGTTACTGTGTTATAACTAAAGACCAGGAGGGAAGGCTGGACAGGTTTCTGCCTGCCTAAGAGTCTGACCAACCTCCTGGGAAAGAGCCAACTCTAAGGGAACAAAGAGCCAGGGAGCATAACAAAGTCTAAGAGGGACCAGGAGACAACCAATACATGGCAGCTACCATCACTACAAGCATCAGCTACCTATGATACTCCTGAGACACCTCTCTCCTGCCTGCTACCTCTTACTCGCACCTCAGGCACCACTTCCTCACGAAGTCTTCCTTGAGCCCCCAACCTAGGTTAGTTTCCATTTTATGCTCCTAGGACTTTCGCCCAAACACCCACCACTTCTTTAACTGTCCTTTTTTTTTTGGGGGGGGGTGAGGGGGTCACTGGTAAGGGGGCTACACTGTGAGATCCATGAGAACAAAGACCATGTCTGTATTCACCTCTGTAATCCCAAAGTGTCTATCATAGTAGCTAACATAGGCAAAGTGTTAACTGTTCAATAAACATTAGTTGAACGAATGAATGACTGACAAGGTAGTCTGGCCCACAGAAAAACCAGAGGTGCTACTGCTAATACAGAAAGAATATCAGAAGGGGTCCTACAGGTCAGTGAGTCCCCCTTCTTCCATTTTACAGGTGTGAAGATTGAAAGGACCAGAGGATTGGTGGGAAATCAATCAGGCCACACAGCTGGCCAAGAACCCAGGACTCCTCCTCCAGGTGGATGTGTCTATGACAGACTAGCCTCAGATTGTTAAGACACAGTATCGAGCACTTCAGCTTCTTAGAACCCTGAAGCCACAGAAAGCGGTTTGCAAAATGTCTCCTTCTCATTACTATGTCTCTTAAGTGAAAACAAATGCCAAGGTTTTAAAAATCACAGTTCAGTGAGGTGACATCTTCATGATTTACCAATCTTCAAATATATAATTACAATCTAAGGAATCAGAAGTAAATCCAAGATCTCAGAACTTGTACCACAAAATGCAATTCTGAAATCCTTGAACTTTGAGTCACAGCATCCAGGAAGACTGGGATTGGCTGGCTTTGAGTTTTCCTACATCTCTGTCTTCTAAGCTCAAAGTTTCTAACACTTGCCTGCTCCCATCTCCTGGCTATGTAACTAGATAAAATCCTCTCAATGGAAAAGGAACCAAGAAGCATGGTGTCAGGGGCAGAAGGCAATTTTACAATAGCCCTGGTTCCAGCCCTGTTTCCAACCCTGGTTCTCCCACAACTCAGCTCAAGACTCTGGGCAAAGGGCCCCAGATCAATTTCTTCATTTGTAAATGGGGATAGTAACACCTGCCGCTCTTAAACTGCTAAAGGATCATGGGAAAAGGGGTAGATAAAGCACCTGGCAAGAAGAGGGGCTTCAATAAAGCTTCCCTTCCCCGACTCTTTGCCCCTGGCATTTCACTTCTGCTGAGGATTATTATGCCAAAGAAATGTCAGGAAGCTCTTCTTCTGGAGAAACAGCTGCCCAAGGGACAGCAGGCCCCAACACTCACCTTCTCTGCCATCCCCTCTTCTCCCCCAATGAAAAAGTCTGTTTTGCGTCGAAGGAAGCTGAAGAAAGTGTTCACAAGCTGAAAGACAGAAGCAGAAGTTGAAGCTGTAGAGGTGCCATACTGGACACCTCAACCACACAGAAACTAAATTCCTTAGTCTAGGAGGGCAACTGGACCTGGACTGTTTCATCCCTGAGCCTCCCAACTGGAAGGAAACATCCTCCCCAAAAGCCCCGTCTTAGTCACTTCTGCCAGGAAGCCTAACTTAACCTTATCCAGATCACCTGAAAGGCAGATTTCTCACTTCCTGTGTGCATATGTGTGTGTGTTTCACATTTTTTGTGGTGCCAGAAACAAAGCAGCCTAAGGATATGGGACACTCCTCTGCATCCAGGGCTTGAAATGCCTGGGGCCCAGCTTTCCTCTCCAGATAGTAAAAACCTCATCCAAAGTGGCACTGGCTGAGTTACAAGGGCAGAACTGGAAGGAGGGGAGCAAATGAAGCCACTTCAAAGATGGTTAAGACCAACTAACTCTGGCTGGGGTACCAGTGTAGACAAGTGGTTAAGAACACAGGTTTGAGTATCAGACTGATATACATTAGCTCTGTGACTCTGGGGAAGTTCCTTAACTCCATAAAACAGAAATAGCAGCAGGACCTATTTCTAGGGATAAAGGTAAGGAGGATGTTTTGTGAGAACCAAAGGAAGTAATGGATGTGAGGCCCTTAACGGTGTCTGGTCCAAAGCAAGAGACCTTCTGCCAGAGAGGGAGCTCCTCAGAAGCAGGCACAATGAACCATGAGTCTGTCTACATCCCCAGTGCCTGGCACCAGACCTGGCTCAGAGTATATGTTCAGTAAAGTTTCTGCTGAATGAAGAGATATAGTGGTGACCTAGGGTTAGTGTGTGCGTGTATGTGTGTATAAAATATATACATATAATATATATGTATATATAAAAGGCCTGTTATTTGCCCAAGTATTTCTAATCTGATGCTATAACTTATCTCAATGGTTTCAATTCCTGCTTCTCGACATCCTTTCAATTCACTCAAAAATATACTGTCTCCCAAATCCAGTTCTGCGTCAACAATTTAGAGGGATGGAGGACAAGAGCCCTTCACACTTGCAAATTAGTAGCACTTTTCCCCTATCTAGGAGCTTAGAAGTCCCTGGTCACCACAGGCACCTGAATGAGAGAATGGGAATGGAAAGCTCCTTGAAAACTTGTCCCCAGTGAGACACAAAATCAGCAGTGGACTGTGCAAAGCACACACTGGCCCAAGGATTCTGGTCCCCACCAGGTCAGGAGCCTGTTGGATGATTCTGGGCGAGTTTCTTAAGTTTCTTTATAGAAAAAGTTCTGGACTGGTTTTAATAGGCTTTTCTCTTTCCATGGTCCAAAAAACCAACTCCAGAATCTCTATTAGTTGCTCCTTATCCTTCATACACTATGTGTTATTGTGTCTGGTCACTATGCATAAATTATGTTCTTGAAAAGCTCTTTGTAAGTTCCATCAGGGCAAGAACAGGTTTCTGCTCACATATGTATCCCCCAAGACCAGGTCTAGAGAGTGTCTGACACACATCAATTACTCAAGAAATACCTATTAAATGTTCAAGCCTGATTCCTAAGAGTTCCTCACTGTCCTTCACTTCAAGACATTACTCTCCTTCAAATTCAGGAGATAAGGATTTGTAGCTCTGTTTCAAAGGCTTGGAGATGTGGAATGGTTCCAAGTCAGTAGGTGGTGGAAAACAATTGTGAACACAGGCCTCCTATTCCCCATTCAAGGCCTAAAAAGACCACGTGTTAATATTACCCCTCACCCTCGCTCATATCCTTCCATTCGCTCCAAATCTTGGTAGATGCAAATCTCAATGTCTGGAATTGTTCGTGCTAAGGGATGCTCTTGGGGGCGGCCACCCGAGGGGAAACGGGGCCGGAAGCTCGTGGGAGACTAAGGTGGGTGAGAGATCCCAAGGCTCTCTCCTACCTACGTTTTCCAGGGGCGGGAGCAGTGTCGCCGGGGTTGCTAAGATAGGAACTACGGAGAGGTCCCGGGGGCCCAGGACTGATACGAGGACAAGACTTGCGGAGAGGCCAGACCGGAAGATAGGGTGCAGTGAGAATGCGGGGGGATTCCAAAGCCAACGAAGCCTAGGGGTGGATTTCGGCCTTCGAAGGCAGAGAAGGGCGGAGAGCGTGGCTGGGGCCGCCTAGGTGGACCAGGCCGAGCCAACGCCGCGCGGGCCGTTACCTCCTGCACGCCGCCCTCGTGCTGCTGCGCCATGGCCAGCAACATGCCATCGAACCGCTCCTCCTCCTGCTCTCCGCCCATCGTGCCGGCTGCCAGCCACGCTCTTAAGTCTGACCTCCGCACTCGCGTCTCGCGCTCTCGGTTCCTGCGGGTAGCGTCCGGTCCAACGGCTCCTTTCCTCCGCCTTCCGCAGCGGAGCCGGAAACACGCAAGCGCCCCACCGCCCAGGCCCGCCTACTCGCTCTCTCCTCCCGCCTCCCTCCCGGCCTGCGGCCATTCACCACGCGGCAAGCAGCCTGCTTCTCCGACTATTGGTCAATCTGCTGAGCCAATCAAAGAGCGCGTTCGTAAAGCGGTGGACGGAACCGAGGGACTAAGAGTTTGGCGTGAGTTGCTATGGTCACCAGATGCTTTTTGGAGACTTCCAGAAAGCCCTGGGCTTAAATCAGGCGGTGTTGGAAGTTAAAAGGCACAAGTTTTTTGTTTTTTTGTTTTTTTTTTTTTAATTTAAACTTTGCTTTTACGCCTTGGGAGTGACCTCCCAGCTTGTAGAACGGTGAAACTGAAAGTGTCCTTAGTCATCTCTTCCAATTCTTACGTGAATCGTGAATCGATTGAGGCCCGGAAAGGAGAAGGGACTTGCCCAAAGAAAGCCTACCTCCGTCATCGTCACATCCTCCGTACAAATTGTGCAGTCACACGGGCTCTGTACTTGGTTTAATGTCCTTCTGCTGCAGTCCTGAAATTCTTAACAATTTCAAAACAAAAGACCCCCACATTGTCATTTTGCACTGGTCCCAGCAAATTATGCAGTAAGTGCTGTATTTGACCTTCACTTCTGCTAAATGTGCGGGAATAAGTACCAGCTAACTAAGGCCAACCCCTCCACTTTTGTACTGAATTTCATCATCGTCGTCTTTTCAAGGATTCTACTTTTGTTATTATCATTTCCTAAATCTCCTGCACCACAGTTTTCTTTCTTCTGGATCATCCCCTTCAATTTACATACTTTAGTGTCACTTTCTTTTTTACTCTTCTATAATCCCACTTTCTCCTACCACTCCAATTTTCAGTTCTCTTAAGATTGCCATACTTGTTTTCCACTTCCACCCCTTCCATTTCTCGATTTACTCTAATTAGTCTTCTTAAGATTCAGACCAACTCACATGGCTGGTGGTGGATGGTGGTGACGGCTGCACCGTCTTAATGCCACTGAACTGTCCACTTAGAAATGTTTAAAATGATAACTGTAATGTTACGTATATTTTAACACAATTTAAAAATTTTGTAACTTTATGAGACAATTTGAACTCTTAAGTCTATTATATTCAAGAATTATCATTATTTTTAAACATTTTTATTGAGTTATAGTCATTTTACAATGTTGTGTCAAATTCCAGTGTAAAGCACAATTTTTCAATTATACATGAACATACATATATTCATTGTCACATCTTTTTTTCACTGTGAGCTACCACAAGATCTTGTATATATTTCCCTGTGCTATACAGTATAATCATGTTTATCTGTTCTGCATATGCCTGTCAGTATCTACAAATTTTTAAATCCCAGTCTGTCCCTTCCCACCCCCAGCCCCCTTGGCAACCACAAGTTTGTATTCTATGTCTATGAGTCTGTTTCTGTTTTGTATTTATGTTCATTTAAAAAATTTTTTTAGATTCCACATATGAGCGATCTCATATGGTATTTTTCTTTCTCTTTCCGGCTTACTTCACTTAAAATAACATTCTCCAGGAACATCCATGTTGCTACAAATGGCGTTATGTTGTCGTTTTTTATAGCTGAATAGTATTCCATTGTATAAATATACCACATCAAGAATTATCATTATTTTTTAAAAACAACATGGCCAACATTGATAGTCACACACACACACACACACACACACACACACACACACACACACAAACACACAAATTAATTCTTCCCAGTCTTCCAATTGAGTTAAATGGCCTCTTCAAACACTGATATACAAAAGCTCAAATTTCCACTCATCAACTCACTTGGACAAGCTGAAATCCGGCCTCAGCTAATCCATTAGTAAGTCCAGTCAGCCCTCCCTCAAAAATATATCCTGATTCTGTCTCTATCCCACCTTGCTGGGTGAAGTATGGTGCTGTTAGTACTCCAGTCTAAACTGGAACATTATCTCTTGCTTGGACAGCTACTCCTAGGGCTTCCTCACTGGTCTCCTTACCTCCTTTTTTGTTGCTTTGGGGTCCCTCATCCACTCAGCATCCAGAGCAATAGTTCTTAAGGATAAGCCAGTCTTGTTACTCTCTTGCTTAAAATTAGCCCCTGGAGGATGGCCATTGCATTCAGGATAAATTCCAAACTCCCAAACATGGCCTCAAGGGTGCAACACCATCAGGGACCTGCCCACCTCTCCAGCCTCACCTTGTCCTACAGTCCCCTTCCCTCACCAAGCTCCCTCCTCACTGGCTGCTTTCACTTCCTCAAATGCCCTCTCCTAGTTCCTGGGCCTTCTCCAGCAACTTCTTTTCACTTATCAGGTCTCCACTCAAATGCCACTTCCTCTGCGAGGCCTTTACTAATGCTGCTATACAGATTAAGTCTTCAGCGCCATGATTCTTGCTTTCACAGTAACTTGTGCTCATCCTAATTATTTATAACAGTTGAAATATACAATTAAGAAATCTTGGTTTTATAGCCATCTCCTCACTTGGCTGATTCATTCGAGCATTTGATTCAGAGCCTCAAATGTTGTAGAAACTCGATAAATACTTGGGGACTGAATAAATGCTCTTTGCCTGATACCATTGATTCTCATTATATAACTTACCAATAAATATTGGTAAAATTTATTGATTTCTTATTAAGTGCCCAGTACTGTACCAAACATCATTTGACTTAGCATAATGCTCCTGTGTTATTATCTTCATTTAGGGGATGAAAAAACAGGGGCAGAGAAATGAATTCATGTGCCCAAAGCCGCACAGCTGAAAGGTGCAGAGCCAGGATTCAAACCCACGCAGCCTGACTCCAGAGCCCACACACTTACCCACTTCATGTTAGAGCTCTGCCTCCCTGAATTGGCATTCTGATTTTATAAATCAGATCCAGGTGCTTATTTGATGTGATTTCCCACTGAGAGAGCAAGGCCTGATCTTGAACACTGGTAAATTCACTGAAATAATTAATGTTGCCCAGGAAGCCCTCTTGGTAATCAGTCAGCACCCCCTAGTGACCTCTGACCTCAACTACATTTGAACACCACCAACAGCAGGTAGGTGGATGATTACACCACCATATGCTAAGCACTCTGTTAAGGGTGTGGACAAGAAGACCTGGGAACTCAGGGAGGGAACAATTTATTCTTACAAAGAGGTGCAGAAGGAAAAACCATGAAGTCTGTGCTAGTCCATTAAGAGTGGCCAGGAGCTTACCAAGCAGACAGGGTGAGAGAGAGACATTCCAGGCACGGGGAACATCATGGGAAAAAGCTTGGAGGCACAAAGTTGCATGACATGTTCAGGCGCCTAATGCTGGCTCTCTGTCTCCCAGTTCCAATCCTAAAACCAAGCCCTCTGCCCCCCAGGACCTTCTAGCTGTCTCCTCAAGTAGCCAGAAGTCTCTGTACAGAACAAGAGAAATATGTGCACCTGGCTGTAGATTGCAAGGCATTTTCACATATGTTGCCTTACAAGGTGCTCTTTAATTTACAGATAATGCCCAGCCCAGCCCAGTGCCTGACCCGAGGTAGTAGGTGCTCAGTGTTATAATTCTTAGTATGATGATGGTTGTTGTCCCTGCTTGGATAATAACACCTTCGTCCCATTGTCACATGAGGATTAACTGAGATAACTGTTGTGAAGGTGCTTTGTAAACCATGAGGGCAGTACAGATAGGAGAGTATAGTCACAAACTTTTCCTCCCAGAAGCCTTCAAAATCCCAGCTGCTCAGCCCCACTGCTGCACTTAAGCATTCCTGCCACAGTGATGTGGCATCCTGGCTCCCCTGTAAGAGCCACTGAGAGCGGTGCTATCTCTGCCTCCTCAGAATGTGGGCTCCTCAGGGCTGGTCTGGGTCTCCCCAACACACTGAAGTCTCCCAAGAGCTGGATTATCTCCTCTATCAGACTACGGTCCCTGATGGATGACCTGTGTCACCCCAGTTAGATCTCGAGTTCCCAAGGGCACACCTGTGTCTCCCCCTTGAGACTGGGGACTCTTGAGGGTTGACCTGTGTCTCCCACTTCAGATTGAGGGCAGGGCCTGGGCAGAGAGCAGCTAATGGACCATCTTCCCCAACAGAAGCCTCTGAGCAAATGGCCACAGTCAGACTCTGGGCCTGGAGATTCCAGCTGAGGCCATTCCTAACCCTCCAGGGCCTCCACCACTGGCACCCTGGCCTTAAGGCCACACATGGGGCTCAGAAAACATCGCTCCCACAATGCAAACAAATGCAAGACTGAAAACCTAGGGGCCCAGCTTCCAGCCACGCTTTACCGTGATCCCTGCTGAGGGGTCTCCTCCCTCCTCAACCTCCTCTCCCTCCCTTAGAAAAAGCGGGTGAAAGCAACAACAATAACCATGACAACTGCCCTCCTTTATGGAGCACTTGCTGTGCCCTCACAAACACCTCATTTGAGCCTCACAAATTTCTAGGAAAGACAGTAGCAGATTTGCTGTAAAGCAAATGAAGCTTGAATTTCAGAGCCCCAGCAATGTCTTTTGTGGGGGGAGGGGGTTGTTAATTAGGGTTTTTTTTTTTTAATGGAGCTACTGGGGATTGAACCCAGGACCTCGTGCATGCTGAGCATACACTCTACCACTGAGCTATACCCACCACCCACCCCCAGCAATGTCTTCTTAAAGAAATTTTAAACTTGCAAAAATAAAAATTTAAAACTACAGCTGGTGAAGATGACTGTTTCTTCCTACTCTATCCTTCCCAATATGAATTTTTCCCAGGATACCAGGAAGGATTTGGGTGGCGGAGGAGAAACAAGGATCTGTGTGGGGCAAGAAGCAAGTCTGTGAAGAATTCTTTCAGTCACTCCTCACTAAACTCATTTCATATTGACACCAACTCAAAAAAGGAAGTTCTCTCCTATAATAGGCAGCACAAGCAATTATAAATATTCCATGCATATTTTTCTTTTTCAATAGGAATTACAAAGTAGAATTTATCAGAACTCCTATTACAAACCTACAAGCCATACTACAAGTAGCAAATACATCTATGTGTGAAAGTCATGTTTTATGTCTCCTTACTATCAACAGTAAAACTTTAAAAAAAATTCAACCCCACAAGAGGAAAGACAGAATCATCTCCCCATTCTCACTGTAGATATTTATTTTTAAAAATCATGCACCAGGGGAGGGAAGGCGCCACTGTGGCTTTAGCAGGGGGAGGAGGGTGTCCGTGTGGAGCAGTGACCTGGCATGGGGCGACAGGCCCAGCAGGGGGGAGGGGGCAGCCTGACACCAGGTATCAGAGCCCAAGTAGGGAGAAGAGGGCATCTGACAGCAGAGAGGTTGGTGGTGGAGATGGCAGATTGGTTACAAATGGAGGCCTGATCCACTAAGTAAATAAATTAAGAATAATGAAAGCCAGATTTCTCAGTGTCAGAGAAGGGAGACATAATATAGAAAGGGTGACAACTAGAGTGAACCCTGTTGTAGTGGATTATAATAGCAGGTAATAGTATAATAGTATGAATTCATGTTTTTCAGTATCTATAAATAAATACAGAAATAAATGTGTGTGTGTGTGTGTGTGTGTGTGTGTGTGTGTGTGTGTGTGTGTGTGTACATCCCTTAGCTCTGGGAGGGCCTAGGTGCAGTGACACCCTATAGCAATGAGTAGATCATGGTTTCTAAGTATGATTCTGGTGCCCAGATCATGGTTTTTAAATACTACCTACCACTGAAGATTAAATCAGAGCTTCTAGTAGTACTGGTTGATTGCAGGGGCTGGAAAAGTGGTATCTTCATATACCAGGAAACAAAGGATGTTCAAAGAGTGATGGGGCATGTCAAAAGGACAGAGACCCCAGCTTGAAGGGGCTCCCATTGGCCAAGTCTATAACAATCTGAGTATATAATAAAAAAATAATAATAATAATAGAAAAAGATTACTAGCCACTGAATAAAATAGAAGACCTTGAATTCATACCTACGTACACACACAAATAGATTCAAAGTATGAGGAAGAATGTCTATATAGCTTCAGAAATACTGATTCATTACAAAGGGAAAAAGAGTAATTGATACATAGAGAAGTCTGGCAGAAATCCCCTTAGTCAAATGACCAAAGTGAACCTTGGGACAAACGGAATTGTGTGCTCCCTGACATGTCAGGGTGTATCAAGAACACAGCATCACTTCCTTGATAGTCCTGCTAAAAATACATAACCTGAGTCTAACCACACGGAAGCCTCAGACGAGCCCATGTGACAAAATAACAGCTCTTCAAAAGAAGGTTGTGAAAGGCAAGGAAAGACTGAGGATAGTTTTCCTGTCCTGTAAGGGCTAAAGTGACATGGCAAAGAAATGCAATGTGCGATTTTGGACTGAGCTCTTTCACTATGATTTCACAGGAGCATCGGTGAAACTTAAAGGGGGAAATCTAAGAGATTAGATGTTAATTTCCTGAAGTCCTTCAGTGAGATTAAGTGTTAATTTCCTGGTTTTGTTGAATGGTAATTTCCTGACGTAGGTAGATGTAGGTTATGTAGAATGTTCTTGTTTGTAGAAATTACACACTGAAGTATTTGGGGGTGATGGGACTCGGGTTGGCAATTTACTTTCAAATGGTTCAAGGTTAAAAAAAAAAAGTTCCCTGTCCTGTACTTGCAGACTTTCTGTGTTTGTGATGGTTTCAAAATAAATATCATTGACACATGAAGAGGCAAGCAAAGAGTGCGCAGTTAAAATATGTAGGCAAATATTGTCAAGCAATTGATCAGTAAAAGTACTTTGTTATTCTTCTGGGTCCATGATGTCTGTGTTTTCTGTCAGCTTATTTTAGTTTGTAATTTGTAGTGACTTGTTTTCTGATTTATTGAATATTCACGTCACACCTGATTTTCTATTCTTAAAGAAGGCCCTATAAGCTTCAGGCC
Organism: Camelus bactrianus; assembly: GCF_048773025.1. Taxonomy (NCBI): domain Eukaryota; kingdom Metazoa; phylum Chordata; class Mammalia; order Artiodactyla; family Camelidae; genus Camelus; species Camelus bactrianus. The sequence continues at coordinate 60,924,823 of NC_133551.1, forward strand.
CCATAAAACAAATATTCACTAGTGGCCTTTCTTACTACCCCTTTAAAGATGGGGAAACTGAGGCACCGAAATATAAAGTCGCTTGCCCAAGGTCGCTCGGCTAAGTGATGAAGCAGGATTTGGACCCAGCCACTCTGACTCTAGAGTTTCCTTCCAGGGATACTGTGGCTACAGTAAGAGAAAAGAATATTAAAGGAACTATATGTATGTTAAGATTAAGATTAGTATGTGATTGTAATCATATGAAAGATGCATGCCTGTCTGCTGGGTCCTGTTTGTCTTAGGTTCTCAGATAGAGGGAAGGGGGAGCAAAGTCCTCTTACTGTATGCCAGAAACTGCTTGGAATTTGACATCTAGGACCTCACTTTGTCCTCACAGCAGCCCTGGAGGCAGGCATTGTCCCAGACGAAGTTTCTGAGGCCTATAGAGATTTGGGGTTCAGCCCACAGTCACACAACTGGAAAGTGATAGAGCCAGGAGCCAAGGCCAGGGATGGCGATAGCTACCCAACAGTGTGTTAGCAAAAGGCTTGCCAGGCAGGGCTTGCCAAGGTCCACAGACACGACACAGCCAAGAACCTTCCCACCAACTCTCACAACCCATGCCCCAGCACCTGACACAGATGACCAGGACAGAGGAGCCTTGCGGCTGGCAGCAAAGCAACATTTCTGCCCAGATCATAAGTGGGCAACATCTGCAAACCAAGCAGCAGCGAAGTCGGGGCCCGGGTGGTCAACGGCTCTGGGAAACCTAGACCACTCAGCTCTGGTTGCACAATTTGGCCAATGCATGCAGGGGAAGAAGGAAGAACTTTGGAGTCAGACTGATAAGGGTTCTGTCTCTTCTTAGTGGTGTGAGCTTGGGCAAGTCACTTCACCTCTTTGAGTCTCAAAAAATACAAATCTTGTCTTATAGGGAAACTCCGAATATTAGCTTGGGCAGTGCCTGGCACAGAGTAGGTGCTCGTATTTCATTATCATTCTGCGAGGGCTTAATAGCAGATAGGGCCTTTCAAGAGCCCCAGGAACCTGGGCTGAGGAGAAAGAGTTCTCTTTTTTGTTTTGTTTGTTTTTTACTTATTTATTTAGGAGGGGGGAAGTAATTAGGTTTATTTGTTTATTTGTTTTTGGAGGAGGTACTGGGAGTTGAACCCAGGACCTTGTGCATGCTAAGCATGCACTCTACCACTTGAGCTATACCCTCCCCTCTGCCACCCGATAAAGAGTTCTTAAGGACCTTATTTGTGCAGGGCCCCCCAGAACCAGAGTCAGGGGAAGGGGGTCTCTGAGACTATACAATGGGCAAAGTCCTCCCAGCTCCCCAGGGTCTTGGCTTCCTTCCCTGCAGCCTGTTCCTTGCCGACAACAGGAGCAGGGCCCCAAGGTTAGGCAAACAAGCGAGCGATAAGGCGCTTCCAGGTTGGGCCTTGCGTTCAAGGCTTGTCCAGCTCTGGGGCTGGCCTCCCAGCTGAGTGAGACTCCTGCAGGCACCAATAGGGATACCTGCCATGGCCACCTGCTGATTGTGCACCTGAGGCCTTGGTGCCCTGGTACAGCCTGGGTTAATGACCCTGTTTATCCACTTGAGTCATCCGATAAGGGGCAGCCAGTCCAGCAGGCAGGCGGCCCTGTGCCCTGCACCCTCTGCTTCATTGACTGAAGTGATATCAGGGCCACGTGGAGCTCCCAAGGCCCCCTCCCTCGCCACTTCCCCACCAGTCCTGCCAGGGTCAGTGTGTGTTTCTTTTTTTTCAATGAACATGACTTCTGGAGTCAAGGTTGTTGGGCCGTTCCCTCCTTCCTCCCCCATTTGGGGATATAAATAGCACCCACAGCACAGAGCAGAGGGTGGGAGAGCTGGGAGAAAGGAGAAGCAGATCGTCAACCATGAGCTCCAGCCAGCCAGGGACCTGCCCGTGCCAAGGGGCTGCAGGCCGCCCAACGATTCTGTATGCACTTCTGAGCCCCAGCCTCAGGGACCAGCCCTCCATGCCCCCAGCCCGTAGCCGCTGCCTGTGCAGGCAGCACCGGCCTGTCCAGCTGTGTGCTCCCCATCGCACCTGCCGGGAGGCCTTGGATGTTCTGGCCAAGACGTTGGCCTTCCTCAGGAACCTGCCATCCTTCTGCCAGCTGCTCCCCCAGGATCGGCGGCAGCTGCTGCAGGGCTGTTGGGGCCCCCTCTTTCTTCTTGGGTTGGCCCAAGACACTGTGACCTTCGAAGTGGCCGAGGTCCCAGTTCCCAGCATACTCAAGAAGATCCTGCTGGAGGAGTCCAGCAGCGGTGAAGGCAGTGGCCAGCTGCCTGATCGGCCCCAGCCCTCACTGGCTGCAGTGCAGTGGCTTCAGTGCTGCCTGGAGTCCTTCTGGAGTCTGGAGCTGGGCCCCAAGGAATATGCCTACCTGAAAGGAACCATCCTCTTCAATCCTGGTGAGCTCCTAGACACTCCTGGATGGGGGCCAAGGCTAGAGAGGGGCAGGGTCCAGCCAGGGAAGGCACTTTCTAAGGGCTTGGCATCCGTTAGCTCTTTGGGTCCTCATTATCACCACATAGTCATCTCACAAAAAGAGGCTCAGAGAGGCTAAGTGACTTGCTGAAAGTCACACAGCCAGGTAGGGGCAAAGCAAGGATGTCAGAGACTAGCCCTTGTCACTCTACTCAAGAAACTTGCCCTGACACTCAGGAAAGCTGGGAGTGGGGGAGGAGAGGGTGGGCAGACACAGCTGTGTCTCAGTCATGTCTTCATCAGTGGACCACATGGTGAAGTTCTTTTTTTTTTTTTTTTTTTAGTTTTTTATTTATTATTGTATTATTTAGTTACTCTATTTTGGCAGATCAGGGGAGGTAATTAGGTTTATTAATTTTTAGAGTAGGGATTTGAACCCAGGACCTCGTTCATGCTAAGCACATGCTCTACCACTTGAGCTATACCCTCCCCTCGCATGGTGAAGTTCTGAAGGTGAAACTCCATGGGTTCAGAAAGACCACATAGAGAAGAGGAGTGAAAATGTGGAGTGTGGGGAAGGAGAGGGAGGAGTCTCTGTAAACTTCAGCCAGAAGAGCCACAGATAATCTAGAGAACATCTAGGTGAGAATTCCTCACCAAAAGGCCCTCATGGAATGCATTATTACAGTAATTAATTATAATAATAGTACTGAATACTCATATTACATTTACCATATGTTAGGTCCAATTCTAAGGGTTTTACATATACTAGCTCATTTAAACCTTGTAACAAGCCTAGGAGATAGGAACTGTAACTTATCCCCATTTTACAAATGAGTAAGCTGAGGTATAGAGATTAACTAACTTGCCCAAGGTCACACTGCTAATAAGCGACAGTGTGGGATTCAAACGCAGACAACCCATCCATAACCATTGCTCTGTACTGCCTCTCCATAAATGGATGGATAAGTAAAGTGGTAAATAAATAAATAGAGGAGGTGGTAATGGGGCCGCAGGGCTGAGCTGGTGGCCTCAGGTCTTGAACCAGTCTCACCCTGGGGTGTCTCAGAGCAGAGTGCTCACCAGCCCTCTTTGCCTTCTCTGCCCACAGACGTGCCAGGCCTCCACGCCTCCTCCCACATTGGACACCTGCAGCAGGAGGCTCACCAGGCGCTGTGGGAGGTCCTGGAGCCATGGTGCCCAGCAGGCCAAAGCCGCTTGGCTCGTGTCCTTCTCACGGCCTCCACCCTCAAGTCCATTCCACCCAGCCTGCTTGGGGATCTCTTCTTTCGCCCTGTCATTGGAGATGTTGACATCGCTGGCCTCCTCGAGGACATGCTTTTGCTGGGCTGACCTGCTCCAGCCCAAGCAGAGATCAGGTGTAGGCTGGGCAGAGGCTGGCGGCACTGATTCATGGCCTGGCTGTCCCCCGGGGTGAGCCACTGCTCCCAAAGGGGCAAGCCTGGGCAGACAGCACTCGGCGCCCCAGGAGCAGCTGGTCCTGGCCCAGCCAGATGAGCTATGGGGCTCTCATTCAGCCATGCCCCATCTTGGCCTTCCTTGGTTTGGACCAGTACTTTAGCTGTCTGCCCAGCCCTTGGCGATCCCAGAGCCTCTGGGCCAAGGCTCCTGTCCCCTCCTGGGACAGAGTTGGAAGTTTCAACTGCTCATTGGACCAGGAGTCCTACTGACTTTGCACAGAACTGACTTAAGTTATTGACTTTTGTAATAAAAGGTGTGACTCCCTTGGAGCCTGACACTGTAGTCTGTGCATGTGGAAGGGACCGTCTCACCTCCAGGGCCACCCTGCCCCTATCAAAGGGAGCCCAGGAGGAAGGAACCATAAGGGGTACAGAAGCCAGACCTCAGGAAACTAGAACTTTAATTTTTCACAGTGGGATGATGATTTCATTTCTGGGGATGAGATTTATTTTGCATGGGTCTGAATCCAGGGGACAGCATCAGGTCAGGACCCCCTCAAGTCCCTGCCTTTATCTTAGAGGGAAGGGGTTATCTCTTCCTGTCCCCAAATCCTCTACTGACCCCTCTCTCAGCTCCTGCCCCAGGCTCCCTCTCACCTCAGTGAGAATCATAGCACAGCCAACAAGGAAAATGAAGCAGCCCATTCCCAAACTGAAACAGACAGGTCACTGGAATTTCTGCGGTTTGGGATCATTCACTTTCCCCAGTCTTTTCAGCAGACAGAAGACGGTGGTCCATTGTTCTCCCAATGGGAGGGGGCAAGGGCACTCAGGGCTGGCCTCGCAACTGCTTGGAGGCCAAGGCCAAGGCCGGCCACGGCTCAGCTGCCACCCCAGCTGTTAAGGTCTGAGACACTTCCATGGCAGTTGGATCACAGCCACTCTGGAGCCCCGTGTATTTCCTTCTACTGCCGCTCTGTGCCGGCCCTTCTCCTGGAATCCATCCCTGCGTCCAGCAACTAGAGAGGCAATGCTTGGCACAGCCATGGCCTCCAGGGCTGCTCCATTCAGTGTGTGGCTTGTGTCTGCTCTGATTGGTCAATGTCTGTGCCTCACTGTTTGTTAAACATTTTGAATATCGTCCAGGTCAGGGTCACTAACCTGCAGGGTGGGCAGAAGGGAACGATAACAACACACATGCCTATAGGACCCCCTTTCAGGCCTCCTCCTTTCTCTAGCAATGAGGCCTGCCCCAAGCAGGCCCGACCCCCCCCACCACCACCACCACAGTCTGGATTCTTCTCACGGGGGGGGCCAAGTTAATGATTACTCAACAAGAGGTCATTCACTCAGGGACAACAGTCTAGGAGTCGTCATTCAGACCTCTCCCTATGGCCCCTAGGAAAGGAACCACAGCTGAATTGGCCATGGACCCATTAAGGGCACCCAGTGCCAGCAGCAAGGGCTCCCTGTCCCTTACCCAGTCACCCGCTCACCACTCAGACACCCAGAATGAGACAGAAGCACACAGTTCAGACCCCACAATGAACACACACATGCGACTCAGACCTACAATTCTCTCAAACACGCACACTAAGTCATACAACTCAGACACGCCTGCACAGACTCACAAAACAGACCCTCCATCCGCCCACACCCAGCACAGAACTGCACAGCCCCACACACTCACCCGGTGACATTCAGCCAACGCAAACACATTCACACAGGGGAGATGTGCCCCCAAGCCAGGCATTCGCACCCACACACCCCTGTGCCTGAGGCTGGGGCACAGCAGGGCCTGCTCTCCATCTTCTGTATGTCACAGTAAAAGAAAAAGTGGCCCCCAACATAGGCAGACCTGTGTCTCCACATCTTTAGAGTCTACCCGGACCCTGTAAATCCAGGCCAAACAGCTCTGCCTGGCTTTTGAAGCCTCAGTCACCCCCTTTTCCCATGGTGACTCCAACACCCAGCATCCTCTCAGACAGGCCACATCCTGCTCAACAACAACCCCTGTAGCCAGGACCTAATCAAATCCCCAAACAGAGGCGTCCTCTAGAGCCCGGCATTGCTCCACCCCTTCACCCCCACACCAGAACCCCAGACCCAGATATCAGCCCCAGCACCACTCCGTCCTGCCCCTCCCACCAATTTGGCCCATCTCACCCTGCAGACAGATGAGGCAACTCTTTCAAGAGTAGACGCTTCATCTCCCCATAGAAGCCAAATCCAGCAGATTTGGGGATTTGATGTCATTCTATCTTTTATGTCCCTTCACTAACTGCCCCCATTCATTTATTATTGCACCTCTCTGAATCCTCAGGCTGAGTCTTCCTGCCTCTCACCTCTCCCTTCCTCAAAACCTGAGCAGCTGTTAGAAAGCACTCCTCTCCACCATCCACCCCAGCCTTTCCCCTCAACTTAGCTAATGTTTCCATCATCCAAATAGCTTCGTTTCTTAGCCCTACCTTGTTCCTTTGCAAATATCTTCCCTACCCCTCCACATGATTGGGGAGATATACTTCTATTTCTCATCTCTCTTCTGAGATATTTCTTGAGTCACTCTCTGTGCCCTACCCAAGCCTTCTAGAGGAAAATAAAGACAAATATAACAAAATTAAAGAGAAAGTTGTAATACACATTAATAAGGGCAACAGTGCTTTTTTTCCATTAGACTGCAGGGTTTCCAAAGATGGGGTACTATGTCTCCACTATCAGTATCTTAGGAGTGGGAACTGTGTCTCACCAACCAGAAAGGGTAGAGGAGGAAACAGGCTCAGACAGTGTATGCAACTTACTCAAGGCCTGGACTGATCACTGTCTGTGCTGGGATTTGAACCCAGGCCTGTGTGACTATGGAGGCCAGGCTCTGGCCACCAGCACAGGCAGGAGTGAGTCATGGTCAAGATCAGGTTGTCTGGAGCCAGCTCAGCCACTGTTTACTGACTGTCTAACTCTCAGCCATGATCACTGTCCTCAGGCCCAGCCGAAGATGACTCACTAGGAAGCACAAGAGCAACTGTGACTCTGGGTCACCTCAGGTACCATTTTATTATCATCATTATTTCTACTTTCATTAGCCAAATCATTGACTGCTTATTAAGCAGTCAGGCTGATGATGTGTACAGTGCCCTATGCTGACACACCCTGCCCTTGGTGCAGTCACGTATCCCAGAACTTATGATGCCGGCAAAAAGCCAACACCCACTATCCAGCCATCCGTTCATGCTATTTTCAATATCTTTCTTGACATCTACTTGTACCAGGCCCTGTGCTAGATGCTGAGGAGCACAGAATAAATCAGTCCCTGCCTTCACTGAACATCCTGTCTATGGCAGAGAGACACACATAAGAAATTATAGCACACAGTGATCTGAACTGTGATAGAAGGACAGCCAACAGGCAGTAGGAGCTCAGAAGAGGTAGTGATTAAATCTGCCTGGAAGTGGGGAAAATGCTTCAGCCAAGTGGTGACTGCTTTGATCTAAAGAGATTGAATAGGGGGTTGCCAGGCAAACCAAGGGGGTGGGCATTCCAGACAGAGGGAATGACAGGCACAAAGACACAGAGGTGTGAGAGTGCAAGTGGTCTGGGGCATCTGGGGTCAGGGGCAGCAAGAGAGAAGCCTGGAGAGGTGAACAGAGACTATGTCACAGAACAAAGCAGCAGAGAGAGGCAATCCCGGTGAAACGGATAGAGGCAACAAGGCTAAAGTCTCGGGGAATCAGTGTTAACAAAGGGGACCACCCATTCCTGGCAGGTCATTCTGGGTAACTAAGAAACAATAACCAGCTAACAGTCATTGAGAGCTATGTTCTAAACATGTTACATGGATTCTGTTACATGGATTCTCACAACAACTCTATGCTAGGAGTACTATTATTACCTCCATTTCATAGATGAATAAATGGCGCCACCGAGAAGTTAGGTAACTTGCTCAAGGTTACACAGTTAATAATAGTAGAGTCAGAATTTGAATTCAGGTGGTCTGGATTTAGGGCCCTATTAAATACAGTGCTATCTTGAGTCTTTAAAAGTCAGAGATGATCAAGTGTTGAATAAATAGCACCTAGACTCCCTCCTCTCCCCATCTCACTAAAAGGCAGAATGAGAGTGAAAATGTAGTCTTGGTTACCTTCAGGGTTGTTTTTGATGAGAAATCTGGACTCTTTGCTCCCCCAGGGAAGTGGCCCACTTTCCCTGAAGAGTCCTCAGCCACACCCAGCAACATATCTCCACGTTAATGCTATGAATATTCATTCCATCAATGATGATTTACTGACAATCTGCTATATGCGGAGCATCATGCAAGGTTCTGGAAATTTAGTCCCACAAATGGCCATTGTGTGTAATCATAAGTGTGTAACTTCTTGGGTCAGCTAACAGCTTATCTAGAGTACACTGTCTTTATTTTGGTGCATGCTGTTTGCTGCAAAAAACTTATTTTTTGATTTTCAGATTTTTAAAAAATACAATTTTAACTAAACCTTTTCTGTATAACATAAAAGTACATGAATCATATATGAACAGCTTCATGAATTATCACAAAATGAATACAACCCTGTAACCACCAGCCAGCTCAAGAAAGAGAGCATTAGCAAGACCCCGGAAACCCTCCCCATCACCACCTCTGCCTCCTCCCCAAAGAGTATCACTACCCCTGATTTCCAAAATCATAAATGAGACTGCTTGTCTTAAACTTTATATAAATGGAGCCATATAGCATGTACTTTTGTGTTTGTCTTCTTTTATTCAATATTATATGAGATTCATACTATGCTCTGTGTAGCAGTAACCCATTCATTTTCATTGTGGTAAAGTACACCACAATTTATTTATCCATTATACTGCTGAAGAACATTTGGTTCATCAAATAATATTGCTAGGATGATTCTTACACACTTTTCTGTTTGGTGCACAGGTATTTGCAGAACTGTTGCTGTATAACAAGAATCAGAATTATGGATTCAAGTTATGCTCAACTAGAGTGGATCTTGCTCGTTTTCCAAAGTGGTATACCAATCCATATGCCCATCAGCAGATTTCAAAATCCAGATATAACACTGTCACTATTTACAATTACCCAGATGCTCATTAGGACTGTTTTTATTTTTATTTCTAGAATAGGTGTATATTTGTGATCACCTCAATGTAATTACTTACTTTCCTGCTTTTTGAAACGTTATTTTCCCTTCTAAGTTTTTTAAATTAAATATTGAGTAAAACAAAATATTTATAAAATATATGTAAAATATAAAGAGTAACAGTACAATGAATCCTCATCATTATTCCATAGATCTTATTATCATCAACTTCTGAAGTATCTTTCCTAAAATCTGTTACCTCCACCCAAAGGTAATGCCTACCCTGAATTTGGGGTTAACCATTTCTTTACTTTCCTTTATGACTTTAAAGCATACATATTTATGTATCCTTAAAAATGTTTTTTATTTGTATTTTTTGAACTTTATATAAGCTGAATATTCTGTTTCCTGACTTATTTTCACTCAACATCATATACCAGAGATTATTAGCACTAAATGCCACTTTTTGCCCTTACAAACACTGTAACTATGAATATTCATATACACTGTCAAATTTTTTAAAAATATGGACTTAAGGAGGAGAGACATTATTTGAAATGATTACTGCAAGGGAGAAAAGGAATTATTGCAATGGGGAGAGGGAAGCTATTGCAAAGAGTGAAGCTCTGACCATAAGATCTACACATGTCTCAAGGGTTAAGCAGAATTTTTCTTTCATAGGGAGGAGTAAACAAAGCCAGAAAGAACTGGGTGTGAGGAAGTGAGATGACCAGGAGTGGCACGATGGGACGGTATATCAAAGAATGTTTTACCCTGAAGCCAGCCTATTCTCAGGAGGGGCTGTTAAGGAGAGGCTGTGTACAGCTCAAGCTAGGGGTTTGCTAGGGGAGATGGTGCAAAGTTCATGGACCTAGAGGAAAGAGAGCTTAACCAAAGTTTAGTTAACAAGCATTTTGTCCTCATTGATCAGTGGGGACAGCAGTTCATCTAAGCATTTATGAGGCAAAAGAACTGAAATTTGCAGTCTGTGCCTTGCCGTAGGTTAAAAAGGGAGCACTCATGAGCTTTACCTAAGTCATATAAGGAAGGGTGTTTCTTTGCAGTTAAGTTGTGTTCCAGAACACAAAATGGTGGGAGGAGTTTGTTAAATTTTCGTTGTTTTCCAGGATCACAGGGCTGAGCAAGGTTCGGTATCTCCTGATAAACATAAACAAGAATCTCTTTAAAGTATATAACTGAAAGTGGAATTGCTGGATCAAAAGGTATGTGTACACAATTTCACTTTTACAGGGTAATGCCAAATTGTTTTCCAAAGTGGTGGTAACAGGTTACACTTGAACAGCGTGTAGGAAATCCAGTTGCTCTACATCGTCAGAATCTAAAAGAGGATTTGAGGATTTAAAAATGTTTGCCAATCTGATGGCTATGAAGGTGGAACTCATTACATGTCCTTAATGACTGAGACTTAACATCTTTCATTGTTAATTGGATGTGTTTCTCTTCTGTGAAGGGTCCTCCGGCCCACTTTTCAATTGGATTATCATTTTATTAGTGATTTGTGGGAGTTCACCAATATGTTTTGGAAGAATAAAAGGATGAACGACTGAAAAACCTCTGAACTGATAAAGAATTGAGATTAAGTTTGGGAGATTACCCAACAGCTAAAAATATTAAAAAACTGCCCCCTCAGGCTTCTAATTTAATCCTCGTTAGAGCTTTATGAAAAAGTGCTAAAGCCCCATTTCTCAGGTGAGCTTTATCCAACATTACCAGCTTCTGTCTGTGGGAAAGGGACCAAACGACTTCCTTCCGTTTTTTCGCAGCTCTCGGTGCCACATCCACAACCCGTGCGAACTGTAGATCACGGGTTTCACAGGATTGCAACACCCTAGCGCCGCTCGCGCTGTTATCGCGAGAGTTGGTTGCAGCCGATCATGTGACATCTAAAATGGCGGTGTCCAGCGAGGCGGAGGAGGAGGCGGCAGTTTACTTAATAGTGTGCGGTATACCCTCGGAGTTGCGCTCAGCCCAGTTACGGAGCTACTTTAGCCAGTTCCGGGAACAGCGCGGCTGTGGCTTCCTCTGTTTCCACTACCGGCATCGGCCTGAGCGGGCCCCCTCCCAGGTTACTCCCGACTCTACCCTAACTCCTATTAGCCAGGGTCTCAATCAAAACGATGCCCGCGCTCTCTCCACTCAGGATTCTGCTTCCGCCCAGACTCGCACCTGCTGCTGCGTCATCTCGGTACGGGGGGCAGCTCAAGCCCAGAGGTTTCTCCGCATGTACTCGGGCCGCCGGTGGCTGGATTCTCAAGGGACTTGGTTACCTGGTCGTTGTTTCATCCGCAGACTTCGGCTACCTACTGAGGCATCAGGTACAGATGGGAAAGATGATAGACTGGGCCTACAGGCACTGGAACAGAGGCACCTTGCCTGAGGAGTGATGAGGCTAACTCAGGTATCTCGTTAGGGCTCTTTAGAAGTTTAGATCATTTATGGACAAAACTTCAGGCTCAACTTGGACGGTAGTAAAACTCGGGGCGCGGAGGAAAAGGCCTATTCGGATGACCTTTCCAATTTATTCTGTTCTGAGACCCTTTTAATTTTGTACTGACGCATAAGAGGAAAAAGGAAATCAGGTATTTTCTTTCTTACACTCTCTTTGTTGCCCCCCATCCAGTCCTCTCTTGGCAAGATGCAAATGGAGAGACAAACTTTTCTCTGGACAGCTATTTTCATGGGAAATCACTTTGATAGGGAAACAAGAAACACAGTGCAGAGTCCTCTAATTCATTCATTCAACAACTGTAGCCTATATTGCTAGACCTAGTGTGACTCTAGCTGGTATGCAGAGAACAGTTGGATACAGCCTGTGCTTAGAATCCAGAGAGGAAGACAGATTTGTAAAAAGGTAATTGTCACAGAGATGCCATTATAATTGTTAACGTTTACTGAGCACTTCTCTGCGCTTTTAAGCCTTTCATTTTCTTATTGACTCCTCATAATTCTATAAGGTAAGAGCTGTTGTTACCCATTTGAGGGGTAGTGAGGATACTAAAGGATACAGAAGTTGGTACTTGCTCAAGGTTACAGTCACAGTACTAACCAGGTATTTTGCTCAGAGCCTGTGCTCCTTAACACCAACTGCCATGAGATGTCGGAGGAGGGAGGAACTGATTGCCTACAGGGATCAGGAAATGTGGCTTTTCATCTAGATCTTGAAAGATAAACGGGTTTTTGGGAGAGAATGGTGTTCAAAATAAATGGCATTTGCAATGACATGGACAGAGAGGTGAAAGCCCATGAAACTTTCCCGGCATGTTAAATTGTTCGCTCTGATTGGAACAAATGGTATGAAGGTGTGCAGGGGTGGGGATCGGTGGCAGTTGAGAATCAAAAGGTCAATAGGAACCAGAGCTGGAAGAAACCTGTGAGCTCAGCCAAGGTGATGAGAAATGGCATGAAATTACTAGGTGGTTCTGGTCAGGAAACAGAGGAAGGAACTCTGGGAAAGTCTGAAAGGGAGAAATAGCATTAGGCTAAGGTGTTTAAACCTTGATCAATTTCTGGCTCAAGTGTTGCTGAAGACTTCCAGGTTTCAAGAGCCTTCTTCTCCCTGCTTCCCAAGGTTTGGGATCCTTTCCCTTCAAGACCCGGAAGGAACTGCAGAGTCGGAAGGCTAAGAGTGAAGCTTTCACACTGGCCGATCTGAGGCAACTGCCAGAGCTGAACCCACCAGTGCTGATGCCCAGTGGGAACGTGGGGACTCCCTTGCAGGTCTTTTTGGAGTTGATCCGGGCCTGCCGCCTACCCCCTCGGATCATCACCCAGCTGCAGCTCCAGTTCCCCAAGACAGGTTCCTCCCGGCGCTATGGCAATGTGCCCTTCAAGTATGAGGACTCAGAGACTGTGGAGCAGGAAGAGTTTGTGTACACGGCAGAGGGTGAGGAAATACCCCAGGGAACCTGCCTGGCAGACATACCAGCCAACCCCTGTGGAGAGCCAGAAGAAGAAGGGGAAGAGGAAGAAGAGTCACACTCAGATGACGTGAGTACAGTGAGCCATCCTGTCCTTGTTGGCAGCTTAGAGAGGCCAAGACATTAATACTACCACTCTTCAATTGTATATTACAAGAGTTCTAGGCCTGGGATCCTCAGGAGGGTTCCAAAGACTTTGAACTCCCTGACATTGAATGCAAAACTGCATTTGCAAGTATGTGTTTCTTTGGGGAGAGGGGCCAGAGCTTTTATCAAAAGATTCACAAAAGGATCTTCTTTTCATTTCTTCAGAAGAAATGTAAGGAGAGCCCTTTTCATTGATGAAATCTACTGACTGAGAGACAGATCATCTAAGGAGGTAGAGGCAGAGCTAAGATGTGAACTCAGTCCTCTTTGCTGCTTGTCTAACCTCTGCGTGCTTTCATTTTGTGGCTGAGAAGTCGCATCTATTTTCTGACCTTGAGTCAGTGGATTAAACATCAGCCTCCACTCTAACATTATCAGTGAAATAGGCATTTCTTCTGTCTCTTTCTCCAAACTTGATTGTTCATCCATAAAATCAGGAGAGGTGTGATTTGTTGGGGAACTTTTTTTTTTTACTGCATACTCTGTGTAAGAAGTAATTGATGTCTTCAAAGCTGCCATCTCAGTGTTGCTAACACATCTGGACCACATCCTTTAGTGTGGTACTGTCCTGACTTTTCTCCAGCACTTGATCTGCAGCAGTGATTGCTGAAGCCTCCTGGAGTTTCACTGGGACAGGGGCCCCCAAAATTTCAAGCCAGGAGTCATCTTGTCATTCCACAAGTCCAGTTGAGCAGTTGTAAACACAGGGGCTAGTGCGGGACTCTAAAGACATTCTAAGACCCATTTCCTTCTCTCAAAGAGCCTTACATCTCCTTGAAGAGAGAGAAGCAGCATCTGGAAAGGCTATGATATGGTATTGGTTTGAATGCTGTCTCTGCCTCCCTCTTGGTGTACTCTCGGGCAAATCACTTTACTCCTCTGGATTGAGGTTTCCTCGTCTGTAGAATGGGAATAATAGTACTTACCTCACAGGGTTGTTGGGGTGCTTAAAGAAGCTAAGATATTGAAGGGCCTGATACATAGTAGATAATAGATATTAGTTCTTGCCCTTCTTTCTTTGTGACATAATGTATAAAGGTGTAACAGTGTGTATGGATTGGCACTCAGAAGTTCAGAGACCAGTGAGAGTGCTGTGGGTCTCGGTGTGGGGGCTTCACATAGGCTGCAGAACTTGAGGGATGAGGAGGATTTAACCAAGTGAAGAAGAGGTGATGGTGGAAGAGGAGGGCAGATACTTACGGGAGAACAAGATGGCCAAAAGCACAAGGATACGAATGAGTCAGGCTTGTGGGGGAAAGGGCCAAGTATGTTGAGAAAGAGTCAGGGCATGGAGAGGTGTGTTGGTCAGACCTTGAGGGTTAAAAATGTGCTGTTTCTCAGAGAGATTTGGAGGAACGGAACTGTGCCCTGAGCTGCCCTCCTTGCGTGCATGAGATCAGGAAGCTGGACAGGCAGGTCACTTCTCCCCACCTTCTTCCAGGATGATGACCGGGGTGAGGAGTGGGAGCGGCATGAAGCACTGCACGAGGACGTGACTGGGCAGGAGCGGACCACTGAGCGGCTCTTTGAGGAGGAGATTGAGCTCAAGTGGGAGAAGGGCGGCTCTGGCCTGGTGTTCTACACCGACGCCCAGTTCTGGCAGGAGGAAGAAGGAGGTAATGCTGGCACCTGGGCAGGGGCAGGGATGACCCCTGCTGCATTCAGTCAGGGTGCTCTGCTCCACACGGTGGGTTCCCTGGCAGTGAGCCCAAAGAAAGGGCTAGGGAAGAGGCTTTCCTTGGTTGTATATGAGAGACCAGTCATCCTTTATAGGGGTGGGGGATCAGTGGAGTGGAGTGAAGATGCCCTCCTGCAAATTCTGAATGACCCTCCCAGAGGAAAGATTTGAAAGTACAATCAAAAGCCCCAAATTCTAGAACGTGTGTCTTACGTCTAGATTTAACTCTCAACAGAACTGAAAGTCCCTAGCTTACTCTGCTTAATGTTTTTATATCTGCAGACTTTGATGAACAGACAGCTGATGACTGGGATGTGGACATGACTGTGTACTACGATACAGGTACTGAACCAGGGCTTGCAATACTGCGAGGTGGAATGGTGCCCTGGCCTTGCAGGGACACTTTCCCAGTCCTGCTTAGCAGTGGCTGAGACGGGGCACCGGTTCCCTTGGGGTAGCCCACTGAGAGTGTTCCTCTCTTAAAACGTCTCTGGTTGAGTGCATTAAGTGCTGATTGTGGGCAGAGCATTTTTCCTTTCTTTGTGGAGGAAGGACATGTAGGAACAGCCTTCAGGGAGCTCTGGTTCTGATGGGCAGGCCCTAGTACAGTGGGAGGGGCAAGAGTTCAGGCTCTGGTTAAGAATTTAGACTTTGGAGTCAAAAATGACCTAGGGTGGTTGCGGGATGGGAAGGGTTCTAGTTCCATCTCTCAGTTTATGGCTCTGTGACTTTTCTCCACCGCATTTTCCTCAACTGTAAGATGAGACAGCCATGGTTCTTACCTCTTGGTGAGCTTCCAGCCTAATGAGAGAAATAATAATAAAGTAATAAAACACCATAAAGATGAATACATAAATCTTGTGAGGAGGGTCTAGAAACCTGATATTCCCCTTTTCTGCTGAGAGAGACCCTTCCTCAAACTGGGCTGCTTCCTCAGATGGTGGAGACAAGGATGCCCGAGACTCTGTCCAGATGCGTCTGGAACGGAGACTCCGTGATGGCCAGGAGGCTGGCTCTGTGACTGGATGCCAGGTGGGCACCTTTGAGCGCCATACCAAGGTGAGCACTGTGCCCAGCCCCCTGATCCCTCTCATTTCCTTCTCTACCCCCATTTCCTCTCTGACCCCAGCAGGAGCCATTTCTTGAGTCTTCTACCTTCCCTCTACAGGGCATTGGACGAAAGGTGATGGAACGACAGGGCTGGGCTGAGGGCCAGGGCCTGGGCAGCCAGTGCTCAGGGGTACCTGAGGCCCTGGATAGTGACGGCCAACACCCCAGATGCAAGCGTGGATTGGGGTGAGTATGGCTGAGGGACTTCCCTGGGAGCCCAAGCAGGCCTTTCAGCTGTACCCCAGTTCCCCTTTCCCTCTGGTTTTGGGTTGGGTGCTAGAGACCCCTAGGGAATGAACTTCAAAGCAGAATTAGAAGGAAAAAGTAGGTCTGGCCCTATTTTTTCCAAGACTGAGCCCTCAGGCTTGACAGGATCATTGATCTCCTGGGGGAGTTATTCCCCCGGATCTGAAGAGTTTGGACTTGATGATTGTTGTTAGGGAGTGACTGTAAGTCATAAAGTGGTGACAGTTGTTCTAAATTGCTAATACTGTTTGAAATGAAAGCAGTATGTGAGGCCTCTGGTTTCTGGCACTATTAATGGATGGATAAGGGAGCTGGAGAGCAAAGATCCAGATTTAAATGCTGTCTTTGGGACAAACCAGATATGTAGTAGCTATTTCCCTGCCCTTTCCCAACCCCTTACTGGGGTGAGAGAGCAGCCCTCTCACTGAGAGCACTTTTTCATCCAGATACCATGGAGAGAAGCTACAGCCATTTGGGCAACTGAAGAGGCCCCGTGGAACTGGCCTGGGGCTCATCTCCACTATCTACGATGAACTCCTACCCCAGGACCAGGGGGAGTCACTGCTCCGCCGCCAGCCACCGACCAGCATGAAGTTTCGAGCAGACATGGCCTTTGTGAGGGGTTCCAGCTGTGCCTTGGACAGCCCCTCAGAACCTGAGTGACAGGGTCAAGGGCTTCCTTAGTCAGGATTACTTACAACTGCAAAGTGGCCACCCTGTGCCCAGCCTTATCTCCCACCAAAGGAGAAAGAATTCTGGGAGCAACAGTCTGTGCGGCTTGTTCAAGATGCTTTGTTCAGAACTTGCCTTCTGGTTCTCTACCTCAGGGGTGTTTTTACAGACAGCCCCCTATTCTTCTATTTGATGATAGGGCTTAATGACCTCTCCACGGTGTCTCCTAACCCTAGTCTCTGTTTGGGCTTGCTCCTGTTGCCTCCTCCAGTACCTCGAAAAGCTGGACTGACTGAGGTTATCAGCACAACCCTCCCGGGGGGTAGGAGGATGGGGGTCATCATGAAGCCCAGAAAGAGGGGGAAAGGGATATGGAAGAGGAGAGGATTTGTGCTCCGAAGAGATGGTCTTGGGGCGGGCCCTCCAATGCCTCTACCCTTAACTGGCTGGGACCGGACAGCGGAGAGTCTGCAGCAGGTGTCCCGGGTCTGCGACTTAACGGGAGAATAAAGTTTACTACCGAATTTCTCTTTCTCTTCTAATTGGGGGAGGAGGAAGGTGGGAAAATGCCCTGAAAGGTTGTCCTAGGACCGCACGTCCGTCCGACGCCCCGCTGTCACCACGCCCCTCGGCGCCTAGTTGCTACGTCACCGCGAGGGCGGAACTTCCTCTCTGGGCCGTGCTGTTTCCGACGTCGTCCGGAAGTCGGGTACTGGTCCCATCAGTACCTGGACGTCTGGTCTTGCCGCGTGCGGGTTCCTGCTCTTCCTCCTTAGGTGACCCTCGGGCATCGCCGCCGGCCCCTGACATAGTGCACGTCGGGGATTCCGTCGCCCTCGGCTCGTCTCCGGCGTGACTCCCACCCTGCTTCCCCGCGGAGTTTATCTGCCCTGTAGGGGGCTGTGTGCCGCCCATGGCGGGGGCCGCTCCGGCCACAGCCTTTGGGCAGGCGGTGATTGGCCCTCCGGGCTCGGGGAAGACCACGTACTGCCTGGGCATGAGTGAGTTCCTGCGCGCGCTAGGCCGGCGCGTGGCGGTGGTGAACCTGGACCCGGCCAACGAGGGGCTGCCGTACGAGTGCGCCGTGGACGTGGGCGAGCTGGTGGGGCTGGGCGACGTGATGGACGCGCTGCAGCTGGGGCCCAACGGCGGCCTGCTCTACTGCATGGAATACCTGGAGGCCAACCTGGACTGGCTGCGTGCCAAGCTCGACCCCCTCCGCGGTCACTACTTCCTCTTCGACTGCCCTGGCCAAGTGGAGCTCTGCACGCACCACGGAGCCCTGCGCAGCATCTTCTCCCAAATGGCGCAGTGGGACCTTAGGGTGCGTCTGGGGTTCGGCAGGCTAATTTTGCAGATGGAGGAACTGAGACGGGGGGGCAGATGCCATGCGCCCATGTCCCACAGCAAGGTAGGGCAGAGTCGCTTTGGAATAAAACAGGTGTGAGTTCGAATTCTGGCTCCGCCACTGACTCGGTGTGTAATCCTGGACAAGTCAGTTTATCTCTCTGAACCTCAGTTTTCTCATCTGTAAAGTGGATGTGTTATACCCAACTTGGGATTATTGGAAATATGGAAGGGGTTATGTGGAAAGTGGCATGGTGATTGTTGTGACTTAGTAGGCAAAAGAAAGTGAAAGAACAGAGTCAGATAAAGTGGGAATTGAACCAGTTGCCCACTGGGAGGCTCAGTGCAAGGCATCTTGTAGGAAAAAGTGCCCCGTATCTTTTGGGATAAGAAAGTGATTGGCTATTAGAATGAAAAACGAGGAGGAGGAGACTAGTGGGAAGGCTTGCTCTTTGTCCTCAGAAGTCCCAATCTGATAGGGGAGACATAGGCCCTAATGTTCTCTGCCTCCCCAGACCCCTCATCCTATTTCTTCCTTCCCTCCCAGCTGACTGCTGTCCATCTGGTGGACTCTCACTACTGCACAGACCCTGCCAAGTTCATTTCTGTACTGTGTACCTCCCTGGCCACTATGCTGCATGTGGAGCTGCCCCATGTCAACCTCCTCTCCAAGATGGACCTCATTGAGCATTATGGGAAGCTGGGTAAGAGCTCCTGTTCTGGCAGGCAAAAAGTAGGGCAGCATCTGGACTGGAGTGAAGCAGAGATCTCAACTGAAGGAAGCTGCCTCCAGGGACCATGCATGGTCTGATAATAGTAGCCACAGGCAGGCCCTGACCCCTGCCCATTTATTTTGTGCCACTCTGTGTCAGATACTGTTCTGGGTTTTGGGGACAAGAGAGCTACAGATGGTGATATGTATTATGAAGGAATTAGAAGGTGATGGGACAGTGAGTGGGAGTAAGGGAGTGAACAGTATCACGTGAACTGAGACCCAAATGGTGACAAGGAGGCAGAGACCAGTAGGAGCAAAGGCCCTTAGGGAAAGAGCTTTTTGTGCTCAAGGAAAAGGGGGTGGGGAGTGGGGGGAGCCCAGGGTAGCTGAGATAGTGGCTGGGGGAAGGGTGGTAGGAAGTGAGATCAGAGAGCTAGGCAGGGGCTGGAACCTGTATTGTTGAAACACAGAACAGCCATTGATGAATAAGAAACAAGAGAACAGCATGAACTGAAAAGGTCCTTCTGGCTGTTCTGTGGAGAATGAATGGAAAGGGGCAAGAATGAAAACAGATCCTGCAGGAGGTTTCTGCAGCAGCCCAGGCCATGGTAGTGGGAATGGAGAGAAGTAGATAGATTCAAAACTTACCCAAGAAATTGGATTTGCTGGTAGATTGGATGTGGAGACAGAGGAATTAAGATGACTCTCTGGTGTCTGACTGAGCCAGTGGATGAATAAAGGTGCCATTTGTCAAGGTGGGAAAGCCTGAGGGAGAAGCAGGCTGGTACTCGGCCAGGGTGTTGCCTGGGGGTCTAATGGCCGGCATTTTTTTCCCTGCAGAATTAGTGCTCTGCTGAGCTGGGGGCATCAGTTCCTTAAATAGCATCTCCTACCACAAAGGAACCTAGAGAACCAGCTGAAATGACCAGCAGTGAGCAGGAAGGGAGGTTGTTGGGAGAATAAAGTGTCAGGGCCTTGTCCAGGGAGAGTGACTGGCTAGTCAGGACATGGAGGCACCTTGGAGGGGCCACCTCAGCCTGAGTCCTGGTCTATCTCATGGCAAGCCCAGAAGCCCCATTTTCTCTCCACCCAGGTTTGCAGTCTTCCCAGGCCCCCTCCCACTTCACAGCCTCCAGCCCAGATGGCTTCATGCTGGTCCTCTACATTTCTAGCTCTAACTCCTGCCAGTCATCCTCACAAGAAACAAGTGCAAACCAGATCAGGCAACTGAGACCCAGAGACATTATATGAATAGCCCAAAGCCAATCACTCAGCTAGTATATTAGCTGAGATGAAATCTAAACCCGGGTGTACCTGGCTCCAGTTTCTTAATTCTCAGTGAGAAGCATACCTGTCAGGCAATCTAAGAAGTTTGCTGGGATGCCCAGGACTTTTTTCTGCACAGACATAGGGATGTCTGTTTCTAATTAGAGCTGATTAGAACACAGGAAGTAGAGCGCAGGGAGTTGGTCAGTCCCCTCAGCTCACTCTGGGATGGACCTGCTGAGTAGCCTAACTGCTTGAGTTTTCCAGGCAAAAATAGTGCAAGGAGGCCCACTTTCCTCCTCTTAGTGGGAAGTTTGTATTCACAATACTGAGTCAGGGACCTCTGAGTCCTCTAGTCTGGTCTTCTCGTTTTACATTAGGAAGGAACTGGTCCAGAAAGGGAAAGTGATTTTCCCAAGAGACAACCCTGCTAGATAGAGTCCTTGCAGTGTGTGTG
The DNA here is from genome assembly GCF_048773025.1 of Camelus bactrianus. Classification (NCBI taxonomy): domain Eukaryota; kingdom Metazoa; phylum Chordata; class Mammalia; order Artiodactyla; family Camelidae; genus Camelus; species Camelus bactrianus. Next base: position 60,945,348 of record NC_133551.1, read on the forward strand.
TGTGTGTGTGTGTGTGTGTGTGTGCCGGGTCCCAAGGGTGCTGCCTGACTGTGAGCCTCGTGAGGAGGGCCCAGGCACTGTTCTTGGTACATCTTCCCTGTCCTCAAGTCATTAGCCTGATGCCAGCTGCTCCTGAACACCAGTTTCTCTTCTTAGCCTTCAACCTGGACTACTATACAGAGGTCCTGGACCTCTCCTACCTGCTTGACCACCTGGCTTCTGATCCTTTTTTCCGCCACTACCGTCAGCTCAATGAGAAACTGGTGCAGCTCATCGAAGACTACAGCCTGGTCTCCTTCATCCCTCTCAACATCCAGGTACAAGCACGCTTCACTTTATTGTGCTTCTCAGATACTAATTCTTTCTTCCTTTCTGTCTTTTTCTTTCTTTCTTTCTTTCTTTCTTTCTTTCTTTCTTTCTTTCTTTCTTTCTTTCTTTCTTTCTTTTTTGTAACACAAATTGAAGGTTTATTGCAATCCTGCGTTGAACAAGTCTGTGGGCACCATTTTTCCCACAGTATTTGCCCACTTTATGTGTCTGTGTCACGTTTTGGTAATTCTCACAATATTTCAAACTTTTTCATTATTATTACATCTGTTATAGTGATCTGTGATCAGTGATCTTTGATGTTTCTGGGGTTTTTTTTCTTTTTTTTTTTTTTTTTTTTTGAAGTATAGTCAGTTTACAATTTGTCAACTTCCGGTGTACAGCACAATGCTTCAGTCATACATGAATATGCATATATTCGTTTTCATATTCTTTTTCACCGTAAGTGATGTTACTGTTGTAATTGTTTTGGGGCACCACCAACTGCACCCATATAAGATGGTGAACTTAACCTATAAATGTTATGTGTGTTTTGACTGCTCTACTGACTGGCTGTTCCCCCATCTCTCTCCCTCTCCTCCGGCCTCCATATTCCCTGAGACACGCCAGTGTGAGGATTAGGTCAGTTAATAACCCTACAATGGCCCCTAAGTGTTCAAGTGAAAGGAAGAGCATCACATCTCTCACTCTAACAGCTAGACATGATAAAGCTTAGTGAGGAAGGCATGTTGAAAGCCAAGACAGGCTGAAAGCAAGGCCTCTTGCACCAAACAGTTAGCCAAGTTGTAAATGCAAAGGAAAAGTTCCTGAAGGAAGTGAAAAGTGCTACTCCAAGTGGACACAGGAATGATAAGAAAGCAAAACAGCCTTGATGCTGATAAGGAGAAAGTTTTAGTGGTCTGGATAGATCAAACCAGCCACAACATTTCCTTAAGCCAAAGCAAGACCCTAATTTTTTTCAGTTCTCTGAAGGCTGAGAGAGGTGAGGAAGCTGCCAAAGAAAAGTTTGAAGCTAGCAGAGGCTTAAGGAAAGAAACATCTCCATGACATCAAAGCGTAAGGTGAAACAGCAAGTGCTGATGTAGAAGCTACAGCAGGTTACCCAGAGCATCTAGCTGGGATCATTCATGAAGGTGGCTACACTAAACAGATTTTCAGTGTAGACAGGACAGCCTTCTGTTGGGAGAAGATGCCATCTAGGACTTTCATAGCTAGGGAGAAGTCAGTGCCTGGCTTCAAAGCTTCCAGGGACAAGATGAGTCTTTTATGAGGCACTAATGGCGGCTGGTGACTTTAAGTTGAAGCCAATGCTTATTTACCATTCCAAAAATCCTAGGGCCCTTGAGAATTATGCTAAATCTACTCTGCCTGTGCTCTGTAAGTGGAACGACAGAGCCTGGATGACAGCACATCTATTTAAACATGGTTTACTAAATATTTTAAGCCCAGTATTGAGACCTACTACCAGAAAAAAGGATTCTTTCTAAAATATTACTGTTCATTGACAATGCACCTGGTCACTCAAGAGTTCTGATGGAGATAGTTTTCATGCCTGCTAACACAACATCCATTCTGCAGCCCATGGATCAAGGAGTAATTTTAAGTTTCAAGTCTTAGTATTTAATAAATACAGTTCATAAGGCTCTAGCTGCTGTATGTAGTGATTCCTCTCACGGATCTGGGCAAAGTGAACTGAAAAGCTGGAAAGGGGTTAGCATTCTTGATGCCATTAAGAACATTCATGACTCGTGGGAAGAGGTCAAAGTATCAGCATTAACAGGAGTTTGAAAGAAGTTAATTCCCTCATGGATGACTTTGAGGGGTTCAGGACCTCAGTGGAGGAGTCACTGCAGAGGTGGTAGAAACAGCAGGAGAACTAGAATTAGAAGTGGAGCCTGAAGATGTACCTCAATTGCTGCAATCTCATAAAATGTGAATGGATGAGGAGTTGCTTCTTATGGATAAGCAAAGAAATTGGTTTCTTGAGATGGAATCTACTCCTGGTGAAGATGCTGTGAAGATTGTTGAAATGAGGAGGAGGGTATAGCTGAGTGGTAGAGTGCATGCTTAGCATCCTGGGTTCAATCCCCAGTACCTCTGTTAAAAAATAAATAAATAAAAATATGAAACCTAATTACCCCCCCCCCAAAAAAACCCCCCAAACAAACAAACAAAAAAAGAAACCTTGTTGAAATGACAATAAAGGAGTTAGAATATTACATACGCTTAGTTGCTAAAGTAGCAGCAGTGTTTCAGAAGATTGACTCCAGTTTTTAAAGAAGTTCTACTGTGGGTAAAATGCTATCAAACAGCATTGCATGCTACAGAGAAATCATTCATGAAAGGAAGAATCAATCGATGTGGCAAATTTCATTGCTGTCTTACTTTAAGAAATTGCCACAGCCACCCCAGCCTTCAGCAGCTACCACCCTGATCAGTCATCAGTCATCAACACCAAGGCAAGAACTTCTACTAGCAAAAAGACTACAACTTGCTGAAGGCTCAGATGATGGTTAGCATTTTTTTTTAGCAATAAAGTATTTTTTAATTAAGATAAGTACATTTATATTTTTTGAACACAGTGCTATTATACACTTAATAGACTATAGTAAAATATAAACATGAAATATGCACTGGGAAACCAAAAAATTTGTGTGATTCACTTTATTGCGATAGTTGCTTTATTCTGATGGTCTGGAATCCAATCCACATCTCTGAGGTGTGCCTGTGTGCCTCTACTGGGCACTAAGAGGCCTTACCCCTTGGATATCGACTCTGAAGTGCCTGGGACCTCACCATGCCAAGGGTATAGGAGGCTTTGATGACTTAAGCAATGGTCTTGGTCCAGGGTCCGACTCTCATTCGGTCCCCTTGGTTTCCAGACCACGGTGGGCAGGATTTCAGTAAAGAGGGTGGGCCAAGCTTTGGTCCTGTCTGTTCTGTATTGCTGGGTTCTCTCTACACATGTTCCTTCCTTAGTGTGAAAATGGCTAAGTTCAGAAAATCACCAGCAAGGGACTTGGCCAAGGCCAGGGACAGGTCTTTGAGGCTTCTTCAAGATGGGCAACTGCCTGTTGTCTTTGCAGAGTAGTACCCAACCCTGTGCCTCTCACCTTGCACCCTACAAAGGTGCCTGGGCGTCAACGGTGCACGTTAGATTCCTTTCTGCAGTGGGTAGACTTAAGCAAACTTGTCTCTTTCCTGTTTAATGCCACACTTTTCTCCTCTAAAATGAGGAAGTGAACCATATAATATTAATTGTAACAATTACCATTCATTGAAGGCTTTCCATGCTAGGCATTATACTAAGGGCTGTACATGCATTATTTTGATCTCTTTCCCAGCCTGTGATACAGCGACCATTTTATCACTTTTATGTGGATAAACAAATAGTTTATATACATATTTATTGGATGCCTCCTGTTAGCTAAGTACTGTGCCCAGCACTGGGGATGAGTCCCTGATCTCAAGGGGTGCACAGTCAAGTAGGAGAGGCAGGGGAGTTAATAACTTGTTAATAACTTAATAAGATGGTCAGATCACAGCTGCTGTAGGGCTACACCTGGGGGACTATAGGTGTGCATAGAGGAGCTTATCTGTTCTAATTTGGCTGGGTGGGTAGTCAGGAAAGCTGGGGTGTAGCCAGGCCTCTGGGGACAGGTGGAATTACTCCAGGCCAAGGAATGCATGTACAGAGGCTTTCTGAGGCAAGATCGAGGCGGGTGTTTGGAGACAGCAGGTAGTTTGGAACAACCTCAATTGCACATACCTCTGTTCCACTCAGAGCTGTTTCTCTCTTCCCTACCCAGGACAAGGAGAGTATCCAGCGGGTCCTGCAGGCTGTGGATAAAGCCAATGGCTACTGCTTTGGGGTCCAGGAGCAACGGAGCCTGGAGGCCATGATGTCTGCTGCAATGGGAGCTGACTTCCATTTCTCCTCGTATCCTTACTCTATAGCCTCCACCACAGCCAAGAGGGGGAGACGTTGGGCTCAGGAATGGCCATGTCTGTCTTTGCAGATGATTGATCTCATGTTCACCAGTTGGGCTCCCTGGTGACTGGTCCCTTAGAAAACTTCGGGGTTGGCTGTACCTGAGGACAAGGGAGGATATTGATCAGAAGGAGCAACAAATACAGAGGCCCAGAAATGAAACGGCATTGGTCATTTGGGAGAGATCCAAGGGGTTTGGTTTGCCTGGTGTCTTGAGTGTGAAGGGGAAAGGGAGATGCAGTGGTACAGGGGAGGGAGGCAGGTGGGACTGGTGATGGAGGACCTGAGTGCCCTGCTTAAGTTGTGTGGACCTCAGCCTGTGGGTGGGCAGTTGGAACCAGCATACTATCGAGGGGCAGAGTGTGGCGTGATCAGATATACATGTTTGAAAAGCACCTCCAAGTGTAGAAAATGCCTTTAAGGAACGTGATTGGGGCTAGGAAAATCTTTACAGTCTCCAGGTGAGAACAGATGAAACAGTGAGACTAGAAAGAAGAGTGTGGACTGGAAAAACATTCAAGAGATAGACAGCCAGAGCTGGTGACCAGGAGGTTATGGGATAGAAGGAGGTAGCACAGAATTTAGACTCCCAGTTTTCTGGTTTAAACAGTGGTAGGGGTGGTTGTCCCTGAGGTCAGAAAAGGCAGAGGAGATAGCAGGTTTGTCATGTGGGTGAGAGAGGTGGGGGCTGGCAGCTGTGCTGTGTTTGAGGGGACCATTGGATGTGTTGGAACCTCGGTCTGTCTGATTGTAGAATCTCAGGTTCTGACACTGAGTCATCTAGTCGAGCAGCCATGGTCTAGCCGTAGTCTACCCGTCTCCTAGTCAGACCCCAGACCCAGAACTTAGGCTGGCCAGCCTCACAGGGCTCCATCAGCAATGTCATGGTCTTTTCCTGTGTGAACCTGACTGGTGTCCTTCCTGCCCCACTTTCCTGCAATCCCAGAGGGAGCTAGAAGGCAACCTACAGCCCAAGCAGAAATCTGTTGTTTTCTTGGAGCTCCCTTGAGTTCCCTCCTTTAACAGAACAAGAGAAGTCACAGACATTTATTGAGCACCTACTGTGTGCTGGTTGCCATGCAGGCACATTGTATTTGTTGTTTCATTTGATCTTCACCCTGTTTTACAGATGAGAGGAAGTGGCAAAATCAGGATTTGACCCCAGTGGCCTGGCTCCAGAGCATGTGCCATGACATGGAGCTGGAGGGTTAGCCTCTCTGGTCCTTTGCTTCTCAGCAGTGTGGGGAGAGGCAAACAGAGGAGCACTGGGGTCTGGAGGCTTTGAGGAGCTTCTCAAACCCAGTTGGTCCGGGTTGCCTGAAGCTATAATTATGAGGAAGAGAGCAGGATGGGAGGAACCTGCCAGATGTGATTGGAAGGTGGGCATCAGGAGAGATCAGGTCCCGCCCAGACCAGTTCCCCATCCTTGCTTGTGCTGTCAGCCTTGACGAACCCTCCATCAGCACCCTGGGCCTCCAGGAGAAGTACCTGGCACCCTCTGAGCAGTCAGTGGAGCAGGAGGCCATGCAGCTATAGCAACAAGCTGGGCTCTGGAGAGCAAGACGCACGACCCAGCAGTGGGGAAAGTGATGGCTCCCAGAGAGCAGCGGACAGCTCAGCAGCTCTGCAGATCTAAGAGCAGTCCTCCCACCCAGAGATGGGAGACTGGCGAGGGGACACTCAGCCCTGCAGAGGACTTCTGGCCAAAAGCCAGACATGTCACCAAGCAGAACACCCATTACACTCTCAGTGTTCATGAGCTCTGGACGCTGCCACCAGGAATTCAGCGCTGGCCCCGCTCGGGCTATGATGGAGTGTACTACAATACAAGAGTTTATTTTCTACTTTTTGTGGCTTCCAAACTTTCTTCAACCACCCAGGCCAAGAGAGTTGGGAATGGGGGGTTGGGAACTGGGAATGTCACCTTTCCTCAGAAGAGCCGTTTCTTCACAGGACATTGCTTCCCCCAAAGCACAGGGTTATATCAGAGGATTGATTCAGAGTCTCCAGTTGTGCACTTTTCTTAATCTTCAGTTTGAACAGTGAACCTCATGCCTGAGCTTTCACAGGCAAGACTTCCTAGCAGATCTTACAATGTTTTATTTTCATTGTATTTATTTCAGTTTTATTTTTTGCAGGGCAAGTGTTAATTAGTTTTCCATTTATAGTTGTGATTAAAAGTTTACTTTAAAATGAAATCACTTATACAAAATGAGTTGTTTAAAGAAAAATATTAGTGTCTAATATCATACCATGAGGGCTGTAGCAAAAATTAAGACGGCTTTAAGTTGGAAATGCTGGTGTTTGCTTCCTTTGCTCTTCTTGCAACTGGTTGGGTGCAATTCCTATTTTCAACCAGCAGGTGGCATTCCAGGCTTACTTTTTTAATTTTAATTTTGTTTTTTCAGTTGTAGTCTTAGAAGCAGAAGGAAACAGATGGCAGTTGTGCCAGAAGTCTTATTTGCAGACATTCCATCCAGTTAACACATGGGAAAGGCTTAGCTTTTTACAAAGGGCTTCCACACACAGTCCTCATGTGGCTTTTATAGCAACTCCCAGAGATGTAGACAAGAGGGGAGTATTAACTAAGCTGCACTTTTACAGTAAGGAAACAGAAAGATGAGGAGTTTGAACTCCGGTTAGCCTCTCAGTTCACTTTGCTGACTTCTTAACTGGTGAACACTTAATGGTGAAAAGTCATGGCCCTTCTCCCACAGGATTTGTAGCCAATCAGGGCAAAGAATTTAAACACGTGTAGAGTATTATTTTATCATAAATCAAGGGGGAGACAGATGACTGGTGGTTTGGGCAGTTGGAGAATTCAACTTGGAAAACTGTTCTGAAGTGGCATTGAGATTGAGTGACTCAGCTTTGCTTCCCAGTTTTGGCCTCCAGAGCAGGAAGCAGAAGAGTGGGGGGCTATGAGGAGGCTCCCCGGGCTGGAACAGTATGAAAGCAGCCAACCTCTGCTCCCACGCCTGGCCGCATGGGGGATAATAACTGGGTGCTGTTTCCCCTGCCTTTCATCTGAGGAGTTCAAAGCACCTTAACCCTATTAACACCACACACAGTTGTTAATACTGGTGGGGACGATCACCAGTGCAAGCCAGGGAAACTGAGGCCAGGAGGTACTGCCTGGGGCTCCCTGTGAGTCACCTATGGGGACTGGAGCCCAGGAATCCTGACGCCCAGGCAGCTGGACAAATCCTTCACCAGTTAGAGCATGAGGGTGGATGCTGCCCTTTTTGAAACTAGTACCGATAGTTGTGGTCATGGGTTTTGATGCTTACGCCATCACGGAGGCCCCAGCTCTCACCAAAGCACACCAGTTGGAAGGAAGGCGTCATTTAGAACTTTATGGCCTCACATCCAAGTGCCCTCGGCATTTATTCTCTGCAGTTATGGAGTGGAGGATGGAAATATTCAGGACTTTATTTTCCAGCCTTGGTGTGACAGCAAGGCTGTCTTCTCCTCTGGTAAATGGAGTTCTGTTTACCTCCCACTGATAGCAACATGATTTTCTCTTCCCTCTGTCATGGGGAGGGGACAGCTAATGCAGAAAAGCAGAGGCATCTGGGTTCCAAGTGAGGTCTGTTCAGTGTGAAGTTTGTAGGGTAAGAGAAAAACCATCCTCAATTTGGCTGGCATATGACAACCATCCTTAAGACTTTTATTTATTTTTGAATTTTTTTTTCTGGGGTGAGGTAGTTAGGTTTTATTTGTTAATGGAAGTACTAGGGATTGAACCCAGGACCTCGTGCATGCTGAGCATGCACTCCACCACTGAGCTATACCCTTCCCTCCTTAAGATTTCTTTTTTTCCTGATAAAAATAGAGAAGTAAAAAACTTGGAAAATGAAAATGTCACCCATAATCCCACCACACAAATAATATTTATAATTTATAATAAATTTCCTATTCAAATGTATAAATACAGTTTGTGTTTTATCTTTTAGTCTTATTTTTCTACACATTTGGAGGGATAGCTATAGCATTTATATACATGGGGTATGTTACTGCTTTGTAGCCTGCTTTTTTCAGTTAACATTATTTCATGTAATTAAAAATATAAAGACCTTTTAAATGTCTACATGATAATATTCTGTAGTACAGCCATAACATTGCTTATCCAGATTCCCATAGTTAGCCTATAAGTCGTTACCAATCTTTTTTGCTGTTGTAAATAGTGGTGTTATTAACATCTTTGTACCCGATAGATTCTGGATTCATATTGCCAAGATGCCTTCCAGAAAAGTGCTGTTTACATCTCACAGACACAGTCTGGAAGTGCTACACACACACACACACACACACACACACACACACACACACACACACACACACACACACACACACACACACACACACACACACACACACACACACACACACACACACACACACACGACTTCACTTGGCAATCCTGAATGACTTCTGGAGGGAGGAAACCATCCTGATACGCGTTTCCTGGCTCTGAACTGGGGACCCCCAACAACTGAGAGATAGCATTTGGAACTTAGAGACCACATCTAATTGGAAAGGCCTCCAGTCCAGGCAAAGAGGCTTAGGAGTGAGGGTGACACCCTAAAGCCCACAGAGCTGTAGCACAGCCAGTCTGCTCTCAGCTGTTTCTGAATTAGCAAAATGCTCAGACACAGTGGCTGAGAATAGGAAGCCTGATCCCATTAGGGTCTGTGGGAAGGTCGATCTGAGAGATTCTTTGTCATTTCTCAAGGCTCCTGAGAGGGACGAGGCTGTGACTTCCCAGCATTACTAAGGCCCAACCTGTTTTTGAAAGCAGCCGGGAGGCCAAACTATCTCAGAATCCTGGAGGGAAATTCTCTATCAAGCTGAGTAGCTCCCCTCCTCTCCCTCTTCTCTCTTGTCCCTGGCTGTTGAGCCTTTACCCAGCCTGGTCCAGGCTGCTCATCTCCCCATCTCCCCTTTAGAAGGTAGAGTCCCAGATTAGCACATACCTCAATGGCATCAGGCTTGCTGAGAATAGGGGAAAGCCAGATGCCTCATTTCCAACCCATTGTGTCCTCCATTTCCAGCCAGGGAGCCAACTCCAGGCAGCCCCAGAAACCCAGGTGTCCAGGTGGCCTACGACTGAGGGACTATGAGATGGGCTGGGGATTCTGAGCTCAGCTGAGGTGAAAAATGTGAGTACTGGTAAAATGCTCTGGATTAGAATACATACATAGTGAAGTTTACCTTTTTTTCCTCCCCACCCAAAACCCAGAAGCAGTCATGGAGGAGAGAGATGAGAGGCCCCTTCAAAGTCATCTCAAATAAACAAAATTTAAAGCAGTGAGCTTACTGTGAAAAACAGCTTCAAGAATGTTGCCTGGTGCTCCCCTTCACACTGGATTGTTGCCTCTTCCTGTATATTAATCCTGGAGTCTCCACATCGCTTTGTGGAGTCATAGAAACAGCAAAGAAGGGATATTGGGCAAACTCATAAGTCATACCAGTGGTCACGTAATCTACTCTGAGCTAAAAACCAATCCTCTCCACAGTCAGACAAGGAAACTTCAGGTTAACTTTGGTCTGGAGGAAGAAAGACTAAAGAGAAGGAAAGTCTTTCCTTCTCTTTTAACAAATATTTATTGAATTCAATAATCTGGTGTATTAAATACTGTACATAGCCATAGATTAAAGACATTTTGCTTTTCAGAGTCTTGGATTTCTCCCCTTTATCTCTAGACAGAGTTAAATTTCTCAGAGAGCAGTAAGGAGAAGATTGGGTGGAGATGAGAGATGAGTCAGCCCTCTGACACCCCCAGGGTGACATACCTGTCTGCTGCCCCCACAGACATTCCTGATTCCTGACTCAGTGGGTAGGTAGGGCTGGGGGGTTGTGAGAGGAGGCAGACCATCCCTGCAGAAACCTGCCTTCCCCATCCCCCCTCCCACGCACAGCAGGGATGTGGGGAACAGCTGAGACCCTGTTAACAGGGTGAAGAATTGAAAAGGAACAAAGGATGTAACCAGGTTAAGGAAATCTTGGTGAATGAGCCAGGAAATTGGTCAACCATACAGGTTTTTCTCATTTAAGACAATCCCTTTCTGCCAGACCCTGGAGTGGCTTTAGATAAAGTAGAGTAAGAAGTCTTTCCTGGTTCTTAGAAAGTCTGAGAAAGGAGCAGGGCAGCATAGTATAAGGTGGTTCTTTTCAAATTTATTTTTATCTCGTGAAACTCCAATATACAAAACAGACATATGTGTGGCTCTTTTAGCCAATGCGTGTGGAAACCGGGGAAACCCTGACCACTGGTCTCCTGCCCTATGGCAGCTTCTGGGGGAACCCTCTGAAAACAGCTGTTGTAGTTTAAAAATCGTGGGCCTTGGGGTCAGACTCCTTCCACTCCCCAGGCACACAAGTCATTGTATAACCTTGGTTATTAGGTTATTTAGCTGCTCTGAGCCTCAGTCTCTTCATGTGCAAAACAAAGATGATAATAGTATTGCTGTGAGGATAAAAGTATGAAACTGCCTGGCACATAGCGGTGAGGCCAGGTGCCCTTATTACTGTACTCTGTTCTCTAGGAAGAAGCGTGAGTGAGGCACTTTTAGAAGAGCAATCTTGGAGGAAGCATTTGAAATCAGGTTTTCCTAAAAAGGCAGTTGGAGGGTGTGTGTGTGTGTGTGTGTGTGTGTGTGGGTGTGGGTGTGTGTGTGTGTGTGTGTGTGTGTGTGTGTGTGTGTGTGTGTGTGTGTGTGTGTGTCTCCCCTCAATGCCTTGCCTTCCAACACCTGCTCCTGTGGATCTACACAGCCAACTTGGACTTTGCTCTCTGAAGTAACTACATATAAGAGAAAGAAGAGTACATACTTTCCCTAGAAAATTTTAGGTTGCAAATATTCCCCATACAACTCTTAAGAGACTTTCAAGAGGACCTGGCACTAAACCTGGCTCTAGGCATTTAGAAGGAAAACCTTGCTAGAGACACTATAGGAAGAAAGGACTGATTTTTTTTTACTGAGATATAATTCACCTATCATAAAATACATTTTTCTAAAGTGTACGGTTCAGTGTGTTTTCATAGATTCAGAAAGTTGTGCGACTATCACCACTATTTAAATCCAAAACACTTCATCACCCCAAAAGAAATTCCACATCCATTAACAGTAAGGCTAAAAAATTTTAAATGTCAAATTTAGGCCAGGAAAAGATGGCAAGAAATGGTCACTGAGACCCCACCCTGGGGTAACAGTAAGAAAGAAAGCTTTAGATAAAAAGGTCTGGGACCCAGTTCAGAAGCTGGTGCCTAAGCCAGCTCACAGCTAGCTGTCTGATTTGGTAATATTCCAATCCATAGCATCTGCTTTTGAAATCTGTCGACACCAACACGCTACCTTAGGGTAGTTCATTTCTTTCCCCATAGAGGGCAACCAAGAGTGGTACAGAGGGAGGAGGCAAAAGTCAAATGCTGAGAGAAAAGAAGAATTTCCTTTCCCAGGACCTACCCCATTAAGAGAAAGTCACCAGACCTGTCTGGTAAGAGAAACCAGGTCACTTCCAGAGCTGAGGGGGTGTCACTTGCCCTCTCACTGAGTCTCTGCCTGGTTTGGAACTTTGAAACTCAACACCCTTCTGGGAAAGGAGAGGAGAAAACAGGGAACCCAGAAAGCATCAGAGTGGTCCTGCCAGCTTCCCCTGTAGAATTAGTAGCTCTGATAAGAGCCCTTCAATTTTGGGTCCCATGGGTGTGACCAAATTGGACTCTGGAGAACTTGGTGAGGCTGGACTGTTTTCCCAGTTTTGCCAGGTAAAGGCGTGACCACCTGATTTGGGCCATATTCTCAGGTGACCCAGTGGGCATACTGGTCAGCTTTGGCAGTAAAGCTGTTCCTCAGGACTGGGCCTGATTATTCTGCTTTTGCACAGATATGCTGGATAAATCTTAGACTATTGATGCCGGAAGGATTAATAATAGCTAACGTACTGAATATGTACCATGGTCTACTTTACATGCATTTATTTTCTCAAACTTCATAGCAGCTCTTAAGAGGAAGGTACTATTTTTTAATCCCCACTTTACAAATGAGGACAGAAGGTAAGCATGGTTAAGAGCTTTGACCAAGGCAGGCTGGAAGTCAAACCCAGGCAGTTTTAACTCCCCATTTTTCGTTAGAAAGTCTTTAGTCTAAGCCCCTTATGATACAGAAGGGGAAACTGAGTCCTAGGGAGGTATGATGGCTTTTCCAAGGTCGCAAAGCCACTCAGGGACACATCCAAGCCTCCTGGCCACCAGTTCAGCGCTGCCTGGGCTCGCCGGGACTGTGGTGGGGACGCCGTAGTGGTCTTTTCCCAGCCGACTCTTCCCATCCGGCCGGCCCGGGCACCGCCGGTTCAGCAGATGACTCAAAGGGCGGGGACTGCTTTTTGCGCACGGTCCCGCCCCGTCCCGCTGCTCTGAGGATGCCGAGCTCTCGGGCCGGGCGGGTGGCAACTTGTCCGAGTGAAACCGGGAGAGCGCCGCCCCTGGCGCTCGGCGGGCGGCAGAGGCCCCTCAGTCAGGCAGCGCGTCAGGGAGCCGGCGGGGCCTGGCGAGCGGCGGGAAGTCGCCCCGCACGCTTTCCGCCGCTCACTCCCTATTGGCCAGCCAGGCTCCGGGGGCAGGCTCCTGAGCAGATCCCTCCTGTGATTGGATAATATTAGCCTCGGGCCCGCCTCCAGCCGCGGGCTTGAAGGCGGGGTCTTGGGAAGTGGCCGGAGGCCAAGGCGAGTTGATGCTGGGAGCCGAGCAGCGGAGGTGGCGGGCATGGCCGGCCAAGACCGGACCCTCTTCGCGCGGCTCTTCCTGCTCAGGTTGCGCCTCCTGCTCGCTAACGCATTTCATTTTGTCCCCATCCACGAACGCTGCGGGGTATTTAATGCCGATTTTAATGGCGACGTCATACCCCTGCTCCAGGTCGTACTCCCCTCCGCATGGATCCGAGCACCTAACGGGACTCTTCCCCAATTTAAAATCTAGGGTGCTCAGTGCAGCTCACTACAGCGTATTCCTGCGTCGCTGTCCTCAGACCTCACACCAGAAACTTCATTAGTTTCCCGTCCCCTCAGGTCTCAATTCTTCAGCCTCCGTCCGGCCCCAGTGCCCCGGCAGAGGAACCTCCCAGCCGCCTTTGTGCTCATTTGACTTTCCCGGGATCAGACCAGTTTGGGGCCACCCTGCTTGAGAGAGCTGGACCCCTGACCTCTTTCCTGGAGTCACTGGCTCCGGACTCTTGCCTGCGGGCCAGATATCCAGCCCCATGGGAGGTGGGAGGTCAAGGTCTCTGTAAATCATACACCAATCCCTGTCCCGTCCCTCCGCAATAACTAGAAAAAAGACAGGAGTGTCACAGGGGAACTTTATTGAGAGGAAACAGGGTCACACCCAGCAGACATGCTTTCCCTGTCATTCGCTGCGTTGCGCAGGCACACACACACTCTCTCTCTCTTTCCCCTCTTCTCCAGCCTCTGCCACACAGTTCAGTTCTCAGCCACAAGGATGGGACACTCCTCACTTCCTAAGATCCAGAGGCAGCAGGGGCAGGAGGGGGCTGGGGCAGGGAGGAAGTGGCCAGGTTCAGGGGTGGGACCTGTGGGGGAGCAGAGAGCAGGCTTGGGTGGGATGACCAGTGGTCAGGAGCACCTGACAGCTGCATGAATAGTGGAATCCTCTGGCTCCTGGTGGCCTCAGCTCTGCTGGTTCCTCTCTGTGAAGCCTTTCTGGGCTGGGGCAGAGTGTTTGGAGAGAAGGGTCGGGCCTCCCACCCCATACAAGTCCTCTCTGCCAGGAGCCAGGGACTCGAGTGGGTAGGGCAGGGTAGGGAGGGTAGCAGGCGCGGCTCAGCTCTGGGGCTCCTCGGGAGCCTCGCCCCCCTCTTCCCCGGCGTTGTCGGCCGTCCACAGCGTCAGGTTGTCCCGCAGCAGCTGCATGATGAGGGTGCTGTCTTTGTAGGAGTCCTCGCTTAGGGTGTGCAGGTCAGCCATGGCCTCGTCGAAGGTGGTCTTAGCCAGCGAGATGGCCTCCTCTGGGCTGTTGGCGATCTCATAGTGGAAGACAGAAAAGTTCAGGGCCAGGCCCAGGCGGATGGGGTTGGTGGGCGGCATCTCCTTCTTGCTGATGTCCATGGCCTCCTGGTAGGCCGACCGGGCCGAGTCGATGATGCGCTTCTTGTCGTCACCGGTGGCCACCTCTGCCAGGTAGCGGTAGTAATCGCCCTTCATTTTCAGGTAGAAGACACGACTTTCAGCGTCACCGGCCTCCTTGATGAGGTGGGAGTCCAGCAAGCCCAGCACCGTGTCGCACACGCCCCGAAGCTCAGTCTCCACCTTCTCCCGGTACTCTCGCACCTCCGGGCCCTTCTCTTCCGAGCCCTCCTCATTGCCCTTCTGCTCAATGCTGGACAGAACCCTCCACGCAGCCCGCTGGCCACCCACCACATTCTTGTAGGCCACTGAGAGCAGGTTGCGCTCTTCACAGGATAGCTCCTCACCCTTTTCCACGGCGCTCTTCATGAAGGCTGCCATGTCCTCATAGCGTTCAGCCTGCTCTGCCAACTTGGCCTTCTGGATCAGACTGGCTCTCTCCATGGCTCTGGGGACAGACGACAGGCTGCAGGGTAACTGGCTGCCTCGGAACCAATGCAGGATTCTGTGCCTCTCCTGCTCTCTGCCTGCCTTTTGGCTGGAAGGCCAGGCCCAGAGGAGGGTGGGGAGGGGCAGAGGGCGGGACTAGAGCCCAGGACCTGCCTCCCTCTCCGCCCCACCCGCCACCCTTTCCGGCTCTTCCTTAAAGGTAAAAGGGCTGGGATGTGGGGGTGAGTCATCCGGACAGTCAGCAGGAGAAATTTGGGCGTTGGCCCCACCTGCACCGACACCTTTCCAGGCTTCAGGCTGCCCCCTTGTTCAGGGCTTCCATTACCTAATGGGTGCCCACATTAGGTAGCTGCCCCAGTTTCTCAAATCAGATCCTCCTTCACAGTGTCCTTCCAGGGGCTGAGAATGGCGTCAGCTTACCTGGCCACTGTGGATCTAGGCAGAGCTCATAAAGCCAGGTGCAGGAGGATGGGGTTCCTTCCGAATCCTGCCAGGTACGTTTCCTCCATTGGTTCTGGTGAGATAACTCATTGTTTAGGTGGGGCTGTAGTTTCCCAAGCACCTTCATACTCATGATCTAACTTAATCCCAGCTGTGTCTCTGTGAGATGGGCAGGACTGTGAATATTACTCCCACTGTAGGGATGGGAATACTAAGGCTCAGAGAGGGATGAGATTTGCTCAAGTTTCCACAGCTACTAAGTTTGGCTTCTCTTCCATCAAGGCTTTGACTTGTGAGCTCTAGGCTGTATTTAGAAGTGAGAGGCAGGAGTTCTCCCGAGTCTAACTGAAATGGTTCCATCCTCCGCCCCTCACGCCCCCTCAGGGTCCTGTCCCCTCTGAGCTCCCAGAATGCACAGGTGGCTGCTTTCAGGGTGCCACTTAATGAGGTGTTTAACGAGCGGCCTCTGACGCTCCAGCCCAGCCTTTGTAATTAGTCACTCAGTAGGTTTTTTGGATACCTTCCCCATTGCAGCACAATTTTCCCTTTCAAGTTGGTGGCCTGTTGCCACTTGTCTGAGGACTTACCCTCAGCCTCTCCGCGCCTGGTCACCTGCCTCCTCCCTCCAAGCTGCCTGCCGTCATGTATCAGTAGGGCTCACAGAGGGTGAGGACCCAGCTCACTGGCTGTCCCACTTTCCTGCCTGACTCAGCCCGCCCTCTGTCAGAGTCTGGGAAGCAGGCCACCTGGGTGCTCAGCCCAGTTTGATTCCCCAGGGGAGGACACTAGCAACTGGGGAGAGAGACGGGACCGAGAAAAAGGAGGTGGCCATGACAAACCATTTCGTTTTATAGGGCAGCAGTCCCAGCTGAGTGCTGCCTCCCCAAGCCTGCCTCTCAGAAGTTTCCCTGCCCCTTCCCTTTGACCATGGCCTCACCTCTGACCCCTGGCAGAGGCCTCAGAGATGGAGACTTCTCTGTTGCCAATCTTCTGTCCCTGTTTGCTGGGGTGCTGTCTTCGTGTCAGCCAAGAATTTCACCTAAAGCTGTTGGCACTGCACCTATGAGGGTGGGTTCCTGCTTTTCTGCTCCACGCCTAGCCAAAGCTCAGACGGGGCTCACAGGTGGGGCTCCCCTCACTGGGATCCAGCCAATTTAATCCTTGAACCAGGACCATTTCACAGGCTTGTCCCTCCCTGGTTCTTCTTGGTGTCTGAACACCCACCATCCCCTCCTGGAAGGAGGCTGGGCTTAGGCCAGAACTCTGAGGCTCAAAAATGAGATCTGCTTCTTTGAAGGAAAAGTAGGGACATGTCTGGGCTGATGTTACAGGTTTTCCAAGGAAGCAGAAGGGATTTTCGACTTGACGTCCTGAAAGCTTTGCTTAAAACAGATTACTGACACAGAAAAGGATGGAAAGGAAATACACTAAAATATAAATTTACAGAGCATACCTTTAGGTAGTGGGATTTCAAGTGTTTTTTTTCCTTCTGATTTTCCTATTATTTTCAGGTTATCAATGGGGAATGTGTATTATTTTTCTATGAGAGACAGAATGGCGTAGTATCTTTGGAATCAGACGGCCTGGGTTCAGTTCTTACAAGCTGTTGTGGTTTTGGCTAAGTGACTTAACCTCCATAAGCCTCAGTTTTCCTAAGTATCAAATGGGGCTCATGAGGATTCAATGAGTTGATGGAAAACACTTAGTAGAGTCGATGGTAACTATTACTATCATGTGAAAAAATCCATCCAATCTTAGAATTATAAACATATACACTCCAAGCACTAACATGGAGCTGGTTTCTATGAAATAAGGAAGGGCCCCAAACCAGGCCTCAAGCTGAAAGCCAGACCCTGCCCAGCTGGAAAGATGACTATTAATGGTCAGAAGCACTCACCCAGTGCTGCCTCCTCCCTCTCCAGCTCAGACATTCCTCTGACCTATGCAGGCCCTGGGCCCTCAAGGACCTTCCTTTGTACTAGTCATCCAGCCCAGGCTTTCCCAAGTCCTGGGGGAAAGCTGGAGATCCCAGAACACTAGAAACCTGGAAGGCAGGGCCTGGTAGGCCTAGGAATTTTGGAGCTGCTCTGTCCCAGAGGAAGCATTCCCTTCCTACCACTCAAGCCAGGAGACCTGGTGGTGGTTCACACCACAAGCTCCATGCCCTCAGCACAGCACTGAGCAAGGGAAAGGAAGCCTCTTCACTCTTTCCCCTCCCTTGCGGAAGCTCAGGGATGAATGTGGGAGCCAGGCTGCTTAACACCTCCTGCCCGCTCTGGCCTGTCGATCCTGACTCAGTTCCTGTCTCAGGTACCTCCCTTTGCCTCCAGGCCTCCATTTCCCAAGTCCGGGAGCCCAGGCAGACAGGAGGCAGCAGGCCCTGGCAGGGCATCGAGTTCCACCATCAGCCACCTGAGTCAGCAGGACAGGAGCTGGGGCTGCAGCCCAAAGGGGCTTTTCTCATCCTGCCTGCTACCTCCCCCGCTTCTATACAGCATCCATGCTACCAGCAGGATCAAGGCCTCTGGTCCTATAGGAAACCAATCTTTCTTAGCTGATAATAACAGGCTTTGAAGGGTTGTGGCATAGAGATGGCAGCAACCAGTTGCTACCTACCTTCATTGATAACAGGACAGGGCTCTGATTGCAGCAGGAGGCACTCTGGTTAGATTCCAGAAAGAACTTCCTAGGAATTTTTTCAGTCTGAGAATGATCAAATTAAACAGGTGACTAGAGGAAACTACGGCACCTTCTCCCCCTGGTTAGTTGTGAACAAGAGCTCAGTTATTCAGCCAAGAACTCACTCTACTAGTTGGTTGCCTCTGGGAGAGATACTAGATTACTTTTAAGTGACTCAGCTATCCTGAGTTTTTTTCTCCAAGGCACCGCTGTTTGAAGTATCCTGTATGTCCTAGACCTCTCCAGTCTAGGATAAAGTATGGTATTATTGGAAGGAGAATGGAATAAGGTCTGCGTGTGGGACTGCATCCCAGCTCCGTTATAAGGCCTTGAGCAGGTCCCTTCCTGCCTTTTGGCCTCAGTTTCCTCATTAGTAAGAAGAGGCCAGCACAGATCACCTCTAAGCCCCCTGCTAGCTCTGAACAACGTTCTCTAATTTCAGGGTTCCTCCCTCTGAGAGCTCCTCCCCCCCATTCATTCCTGTGTGGTGCAGAAAGGACAGAGGTCGGGGCAGAGATCAGGCTCAAATTCTGGATTTATCAGCTGGGAGACCCTGGGCAACTCGTGCCTTTCTTGAGCCTCAGTGCCCTCATCTGTAAAAAGGCTGACATCGCCTTCCTCATCGGTTTAGGGAAAAGAACGAGGCTGGCATTTGGCAAACCTGTGCTAAGTGGCCGCTGTAATTATTTTTTAGCTCTTAGCACACAGCACGTATCCCGATGTGGGAACAGCTGCAGACAGGGAAGGGTCCATGAGACTGTTACTCTGGGCTGGGCTTAGTTCAGGGGTGTGGAGTTAAACCCTCTGTCCCAGCCTGGGCTGGGACCATTCTGAGTTCAGAAGTCAGCCAAGGCTTGAACGTCTGTAGAACTGAGTCCAGAAGTTCTGGAAGAACAGAGTAAAGATGATACTAGCCACTCTGCCTGTGTCATTCTGGTTTCACTGCTCTACTTTTTAAAAACCTCCAGAACAGCAATGACCAGCTGACAAAGCTAGCGGTGAGGGTAAGCCAGGTGTTATCCTGCACACTCAGCACAGGCCCCACCCCTTGGACCCCAAAGTAAAGGTGGCACCAGACAGCCAAGGTTATGGCAAGAAGAGGGAAATCTTTATTTTGGTTAAAAAAGGTACAGGACAGCAGACAAGCAGCCCCCAGCCATGGGCTCAGCAGATTTCCTAGGCCTGGCCCCATTTCCTTTTGTTCCTCTGAAGAACATGGGACTTTCAGGGCTAGGTCAGTCCCTTGGTGCCTGGAGCAAAGGGTACAAGCACCCTCCTTACATCCTACCTGCTTTGGGGGGTGGGGGTGAGGGTGCCGTGGGAACAGTGTCAAACCAGCTGTGCTTAGAACAGTCACCAAACTTGTTCAGCAGCGTCATCAACACCCCAGACGGCTCCTGAAGAAACCTGCTCGGCTTGACTAAGGCTATGCTTGATTCTGGGGGTGGGCAGGCTGTAAGGCAGGATTCCTAGAGTCTTGACAACTTACAAATCTGGGGAAGGGGAAGGAAAGTGGAGGAGGGGAGGGCGAGTTTCAGCATAGTATTACATCATTGTGCTGACAGCTGCTTTATGGCTTTCTACACTCTGGCTGGCATGGAGTAGGGGTCAGGGCAAAGAGGCCAGCCCCTGCCTTCTATGGGGGGCCCTAGAGAGCACACAGTGGGGCAGACCCTGTAGGCACAGACGGTGGCAGATGGGCCACAGGTTAGGCAGGTGGAGGTGCTGGGTGCCTGGCTCCCCCCAGGCCACTCCTGGAGAGGCAGAGAGCAGCGGTCCTCAGGAGGTCCTTAAGCCCCCGCACATACTGGAGATCCCGGGCAGGACAGCAAAGAAGGAGAAGAGAGAGGGTTAGCAAGACTGGGAGGAGGGAGGAAGCCTGTAGGGGTGCCGGTGGGGAGAGGTGTTGCCTCTTCCCCACAGAAGGGCCAAGGCTTGGGCAGCAGGCAACGAAGCAGGAGAGAAAACGGGCAGGTGAGAGAAAGCTCAGCAGGGACAGAAAGCCAGGACACAAGTGTTAGTGATCGAGGGCCCCTACACACCAGGACACCACCAGAACAGGCCCCAGCACCTCCGAGCAGGTGCACCATCCTCTCCCCGACCTCACCCTTCACCTCCTGCTCCAGCTGGACAGCTGCTTTGCACGAAGCTGCTTCCTCAGTCCAGATTGGGGCTGGGCTCTTAGCCCTGCCCCCATGTCCCACTCCTTCTGCTTAGGGGGAACCCTGGGGGCCCTACCGGCGCCAGCACACACACCACACCACACACCAGACAGATGAATGGGCTCCATGGGGTTGGTGAGGCATGCGATGAGGATGAGATGGTGTGTGAGGGGAGCGGGCAGTGCTGGCTGACGGGGGAGATACGGTCTTACCAGCTAACCCTCTGCAAAGAGGCCTGTTAGCTCCCCTCAGGCTGTGCAGGAGATGGCAAAATCCTGACAGGTGTCCTCCTGGGGGAGATACCAGAGAGGTGGGCCAGTGTTATGAGTTGTCTGGCTGGGCTCTGCTGCCCTGGTAGGGGTGGGGGCAAAGGAGGCTCTGGCTCTCAATCTAGAATCTACTGTCTTATAAACATTTTCTTAGCTGAGTAGTCACCGGGAATCAGAGTGAAAAGGCAACAAGGAAGAACTTAGGGGTTTTCAAGCCCCCGAGGCAAGGGGAGGTAGACAGGAGGAAGAGGGGACAGGATGGCCTTTTCTTACACGCCTGTGGGGGCCAAGCGGCAGCCCCCTCTGCTTTGCCTCCAGCAGACACACTCCAGCCAGGAGAGGAGAATGGTAGCCAGATCACTGGGCTGCCGGCCTTCTCTCCATCTCCCCAGGAAAGACCAAGTCTGGCTGAAAGAATAGAGGGCTGCCAGTTGGGGCCTCAGCAAAGGAAGAGCAAACAAAAACCAAACCAAAGCAAATTAATTCTTAAAAACAAAAATTTTATTACAAACAGGAACAAAGGATACTGGCTTAAATAAAAGGCAGGTAGGAGTCCCCTCCTCTAGCCAGCTTCCTCCCCACCTCCTAAGGCCACTGCAGCGTGGCCCAGGGCCCTGAGGCTGGGATGAAGCTCATTCTCCCGGAGGGGACCCTCTGTGGCTGCCACTTCTGCCTGTGACCCACTAGCCTCTGGAGCGAGGAAAGACAAGATGTGGGGACTTCCTATGTCACTTTCCAAGAGCTTCAGCCCACCTGAAGGGCCAAGAAAGGGGACAGAGGGACAATTTCCTATCTATTTTGACAAGAAACTATGGCTCCCAGCAGAAGAGGGACATCCTCTAAGTTTCTGGCCTAGATTTAAGCCAACCTGCACTTGTCTCTTGGCCCACCCTGTTCCTTCCTTCCTTCCTATTCTCCGGAGGGAGGCCTCTGATGCTCCCATGCTCTAGCCACCCCCCAATGCTGGGCCTCATACTCAGACGTTGGAGAAAGGGGTGTGGCGTGTAGGATGGCAGGCACTCCCCACAGCCACTACCCCATCCACCTGACCAGGCTTCAGCCTGTCTGGGCAGGTCCCAGCAGGAAGCCTGACCTGGGGGCTGGGTGGCTGAGTCCCAGCCACAGTTTGTCTGAAGTCTTTGGAGGAGGGAAAAATAGGAGGATGGGGCTGAACTGCAGAGGGAGCCCAGGGGTCGCTTGTTACCAATGCACACATTCCCTGTCCCTATGGCTCAGGCTGCTTTTGCTGCTGCCACCGCAGGCTTACACCCGAGGGGGATGGCAAGGAGTAGGGCAACCCAGGGGATGTGGGGGAGTGGGAGCCAACCACATTCATACGAGGGCACGCGTGATCACACACACACACTCACTCACTCACAGCCAGAAGGTCTCTTGTAATAAACCTATTAAAAGCAAGTTGCCTTCTGATAATCCTTAATCTGGTACTACACAGATAGCAATGTGGCTGACTTGTTTCTTCTTCCATTTAAAAAATGCTATATAGAAAAGAGGTCTATAAAATTGTGCAAAATACCCAGCATTAATAAACCCGTTTCAAGTATTGCCAGCATGAATATAACCTGACCATCCCCAGACCTGACTTGGGAGAGGTGGGGGGGCCAGGCTGGGCGCTTGGAAAACCCTCCATGGGCAGAGAGGGGGCAAGACCCCCACTTCCTAGTGTGCTGCCCAGGAATTATGCAGGAGCTGAGGTCTTGGGTGCCTGGCTGGCTGGTCTGGCTTCCTCTGACACAGGCTCCCCCCTACCCACCCGAACTCTGCCCTCTCTATCTGGAGCCCCAGCTCTAGCCTATTGGCCAACTCCATACAAAAATAAAAAGAAAAACGGAAGAAAGAACAACGGTCATCACAAAAAGAATGAAGGAGCCCACAAACCAAAGCAGCCCAAGGAGACGTGCTCTCCCATGGCCTGCTGTCCAGAGTGCACTGCTCCCTGGTCCTGATTCACCCCCTGGACCCCGGCTCAGCAGAGCCCGCCAGCTCCCCACCTGGGAGGCGTCACACACAGTCCACACCCTCACTCACACAGGGCTCGCCCAGGCACAGCAGAGACTCAGCGTGGCCCCCGGGGCACCTCAGGGGCCCTGGCCTCCCTCCTGTCACTCCTGCCGCTGATCAGGTGGGGGAATCTAGGGCCGAAGGCCATGGGAACCCAGTTTGGGGAGCAGAGGGTACAGCCACGGCACAGTGTGGGGAAAGCCACGCGGGGTAGGAAATAAATACGAAAAGACTCAGAAAGTCTTTGGCGGCTCTGCTTCCCTCGAGTGGAATGGGGAGGGTCCTGGCAGGTGTGGAGGGCGGCAGGTGAGTGCAGAGGGGCAGACAGGCCAGCGGGTGGCAAGTACTGAGCCCAGTTCAGGGGTGGCCTCCTACCATGCTGGCGTTGGGCTTGGCTCCGCAGGCTGGCTCATCGCTTCTGATGGGTGATGGCAACACGGTGTCAGACTGCACAAATCCCCTCCGGTCAATCAGGCTTCCAAAATACAAGAGGGGACACATGAGGGCCCTGCCTGACGCCAGGGCTCCAGGCTGGGTGCTGGAAGGCAGAGTCCAGGAAAGACCCAGCCCTAGAAAGGCTAAGGAAAGGAGAGCTGCTCTCCAGTTGGGAGCTCAAGACCCTTCCTTTCTGGAAAAGCCCTCTCTGTACTCTGAATACCTGGCTTTTGGCCACAGAATTTATCCACTGTTAATTCAAATTGTCCAGCTTTCTGTTGGGCTCCCAGGCGGTGGGTAAGAGGAAAAGCAAGGATGAAAGGACAATGGGAGATAATGAGATTCCTACTGTCCCTTCCCCCAGGGCAGAATGGGTGACAGGCATATTGGGTGGGAGGAAGTGGGATGGTGTGGGGAAGTCTTAGCCACAGTGTCCACTGCACTTTAACTCCTGATCTGGCACTCTGGCACCCCCTGGTGTCAGGAAAGATCGGGCACTTCCCAGCAGGGCTGAGCCACCAGGGCTCTCTTCTGCCAGAAGGGAGACGGAGGCTGCACCCAGCCCAGCCATCACCACCAGAAGGGCAGTGTCGCTCAAGCATGGCGAAAACATTAATTGTGGATATCCCTGGGGAGTAAGATTACATGTGATATCTAATACTCCTCTTTTTAACATTTTGTACTTCATTTTCTTCTACAATGAGCAAGTGATTACAAATTACGGCTCTCTACAGAATTCCTTTATGTGACAAGCACCCCGAGTGCATTCAACAGGGGATGGTAGACAGAGGGTGTCTGTGGTGGGGGGAGAGATCTGTTGATTTAAGCACCTCTTTGAGAGGAGTGGACTCACAGGGCCACCCCCCACTGGCCAGGCCAGGACCCGTGACCTCGCCTGCAGCTCCTGGCTTACCTGGGAGGTAGGGGGCCGCAGAGCACAGCACAGCAGTTGGTGATAACACTTTTATGGCTGTAGGGGTTGACAGAGGCCTCACCGCCTCTCTTGTTGGACCACGAGCCTTTGATCTACAAGCAGGAAGGAAGTCTCTGGGTCAGGTATCTCCCTTCATTTCATTTTTTCTGGATGGTGGGGAAAATTGGTGAATTCTGAAACCAATTCTGGCTAGACTACTGGAGGGAACATGCCTTTAACCCAGGCCATTTAGTGAATGTGGAGGATTGTTGGGTGTTGGGGGGCACCCAGAAGAGGCCCTAACTGAAACAGAAGACAGAGCAGAGCCAAACAGAAGCTTCCAAAAGAAGTTTTTTGGGTGCATCCTTCCTTCTATGGCCTGCCACCTAAGAAGGAGGATAGTACAGGGCTCAGGCTGACCTGACCGTGAACTCTGGCTCTGCCACAGACTCATTGCATGACCCTGGACAGATCACCACTTCTCTGAGTCTCAATCCTCATTTGAAAAATAGGGGAATCTCTGACAACACTCTGGGAGAATTAGATGAAATCTTGCCCACCTCTAGCTCAGTGAAGCCAGCTATCAAAGGCACTGAGGAGATGAGCAGAAAAGGATACCTGTATGACTTTAACCCAGAGTTTTCCAAACTTACTTGGCCATGACACCCTTTTTTGCTTAACTCCTAGCAATATCCTGCAGAACCAGCCCCAGGAAACCACCTTGGGACATGCTGGCTGATATCATTTCTGCTCTGTGCCAATTACCTAGCACATGATACCCTATCATGCATGTTAAGTTTTGCTCCCCTGAATGGCAGGCTGAGGTCAAGAAATGTATTTTTTGTTGGACAATGGGCCTCGGAGCAGTATCCTATGGTGGCCCTGGAACAGATGCTCTTGTTTCCTTTTTTTTACTGTTTGGGAGGACAGGAAGGGGAGGTACATCTGGCCCAGGGTTGAACACACAGTGGGTGCTAAAACGCTTGCTGGTAGTGAACTACAAGGCAGGTCAAGAGGGTTGATAGAGCCCCACGCTTCTATCCAGGCCGCCCCCCTCACTAAGGATGCCTCAGAGAGCCCCAGGACACCCTGAAACCATCACATCTCTGCTGTGAGACACCCTGAGAACTTGTGCAGTGCGGTGGGGCCCTGAGAGCATGACCATGGCTTCTGGACCATTTCTGCTCTGTCTATTTCCAGCTGTGTAACCTCGGGGCAAGTCACTCAGCCATCAAATGGAGAAAAAGCATCCCTGTTCCTTCTGCTTCAGAGTTGGCAAAAGGACCCAAAGAGATGATGGAAACTCAAAGAACTCTAAAAATGGTAATAAGCCAGCCAAATGTAAGCTGGTTATGGTGTGAGTGCTGTTCTTACAGGGACAGGGAGAAAGGAACCTCAGGACCCTGGGAGCCTGCATGAGAGCTGAGGCATGTGGGGGCCTTGGGAGCCTGCACTGGGTCTCCCAGGGCCCAGCTGTGAGCACTGGAAGGAGGTGTCTGGCTGCCTCACATCTCTGCCCATGTCTTCCTGGCAGTGTGAGAGTCAGGGCCCACTGCAGCCCCTCCAAGCTCCCTCAGGCCTGCCTCCTTCCCACGATCCAGCCCAGTTCCAGCCTTACTCACATCTTCATTAGTCGTCAGGTTGGAGGCGACGAGGTAAGTGTGAAACCCTGAGAGGCCCAGGATGGACCAGATGGAGAAAAAGCAGATCACCAACTCCAGCACAGTGAGCAGGACAGTCAAGGACTCAGAGACCAGGGCTCGGAGCCTCCCCTGCGCCTGGGAGCTTGCCTTGCCCAGACTTTCCCACCTGTCCTTCTGTGGAGTTACTTCCTGTGGCCCAGTCACCACTTCTCAGGAGATCACTTCCTGGGCCCCAAGGAGGGTTGGGGAGGCCCCCAAGAGCAGGATGAGCCCAGGGTGACAGACGGTAGAGGGAACTGAGGATTCCAAGTACCAAGAGCTGTGGACATGGCGTGGTCCAGGGAGCCTGGCCTTAAGGGAGGACAGGGGCTGTGGCTCCTGAGGGTTCTCGGCCATCCCAGCCCCACCACAGCCCATTCAGAATTGGCTCTACATCATCCCTTCTGTTTACAGGTGTGGGGACTCGCCTCAGCTAAGGGGGTCCCACCAGGTCCCACCAGGGCTCCCCCTAGCTGACAAAGGATATCTCGCTGGTGTCTCCTTCAGAGTGGAGAGGAAGTTGCTTCCCTGAGAGCCTAGGGAGGAAGAAACAAGAGTGACCACAGCCCCTGTGACCCACAGCTGAGCTTGCCCGCTTCTCCTCCCGCTTGCCCCGACCCCACCCCCACTCCACCCCCAACTCACGCAGCGTCAGGTGGGTGACCACACAGGCGAAGATGAAGGCCGTCAGGAACGAGAGGGAGAGGATAAACGCATAGAAGAAGCGGTAGTTCCGTCTCCCCACACAATTTCCTACCCAGGGGCAGTGATGGTCAAATCTCTCTAGAAGAGTCAGGGGAGTTGCGTTAAGGCCGGCCTGGCCTGCAACTAGCACAGGTGTTTAGAGGCCTCTTGCCACAGCTGGGGCGCCCCCCACAACCCTCTCCACACCCACCAACTCTCAGTTCCTCGACACTCCCAGCCTCTGGTCCTTTGCGCATGGGTTCCCACTGCCTCACACATTCTTCCCCGTCTCTCGACCTGGTTCAGGGTTATTCTTCCTTCATGTCTCGGCTGCAAGGCCAACTCCAGACAAGGCGAGGCCCCTCTTATCGGCCCTGCTGCCCTGGCACTTATCCTTTGCAGCACTTTGCCCACATATTCACATAAGTTACATACTTCTTTACAATTAGTGAGCTGGCCAGTTACCCCTAGTCAATTGTAAGCTCCATGAGAAGGCCTGAGCTGAATCCCAGAGTTTGGCAGTGCCTGGTATAAAGAAGATCCATAAAAAGTTGCTGCTGCCTGGCCCACCATCCTGGCCACATGCCAACAACCAATGACCCCTGCCTCTTGCTCTAGAACTAGAGGGTCAGAGAGGGGCTGGGCCACTATGTAACTTCTGGAGAACCGGCATCAGAGGCTCGGGCAGAGGGCTGAGCTCACACCAGCACTATGTCCCCAGAGGGTGGAGCCACACCCAGACAGGTGAGGAAAGTCCCCTGTGGGAATGTGGGTTATAAGCCCGCTGCAGGCCAGCGCCCTTCACAGGGGGTGGGTGGGGCAGATTCTCAGGGATGAATGACGCCCACTGAGTCACCCACTTCACTGCCTGCCATCCCAGGGTGTTCCCCACTGTTCTCTTGCTCAGGGAGCGCTGAGCTAGCATGATGAGCTCACCGCCCTGGGGACTGTGCACAGTCACTGTGGCTCAGCTCACCTGAGTCCTCTCCCATAGCCCTTCCCTTACGACACCCTCCCGGGGACACACCCTCGGTCCCCATCAGAGCTGCCTGGTCTCTGGAGAGCAGGGAGAGGGGACAAAACAGCCTCTGGTTCCCCAGCAACCACTGCAGTTGTGGGTCAGGAGCTTAGCTTCCAATCCTGGCTACATCCTCTCCACCTCACCAGCTTAAACTCCTCTGTTCCCAAATTCTCATCCCTCCAAATCCTGGGAAATAGATCAAAGTCTTTCAGTATAGCTGGCCTTGGGCCACTGGATCATAAATCAAACATATCTGGAATGTCACTGTTCCAGTCTCTGGTTCCTGGGAATGTGGCCCTACTGAGGACCAGGCTGAGGCCTGGGAGAAAGGTTCTGGGTGTCTCTGTGTCCACCCTCTACTAGAGCTATGGGGTGGAAATACACCAACCCTGGGCTGAAGCCAAGACACCACTGGTCACACTGAGAGCCCCTCCCCACAGTCCCTCCATAGTCAGAGCAAATCGGTGAACCAGACTTCTTAGTCAGTCCTGGATATTTCAGACACCTTCCTGCCCCCCATGAGTGACTCCCCTGTCTCCAGGGCTCTGTCTCTCTCAGGATTCCCCCCATCCCTCCCTGCTGCCTCCTACTTACCCACACAGTTGTCACAGACACTGCAGTGTGAGGTCCGGGGCGGCCGAAACATCTTGCAGGTGAAGCAGTACTTCAATTTCACCACCTGCCCATTGATCATCACCTCCCGGGTCCGAGGGGGTGGCCGGTACGTGGAACTGCCTGTGTTGTCTGAGAGTGGGAGGAGAGATAGATGGGGGATGGCCAAGCCCAGAGCCAGGAGCCCCAGGCAGGAGAAGCCAGTGCTGCCTGGCTGGGACAAGAGAAGCCTCAGGGAAGCTGTTTCTGGGCAACATTGCAGCAAAATGCCTGCTGAAGGTGGGGACAAATCTCAAGAGCTGCTACCACCACCTACTGAGACCTGCTATGTGTCAAGCACTGTGCTAAAGCTTAACACCTGCTCACACATCGCTCTAAATTGGAGAAGGAGATCCAGAAGGCTTAGTGAAGTTTATCTGCATCTAAACAAGCCTAGATTTAAGTTCCAGTCTCCAGAAGGTTGAGGAGACAGAGGGACAAAGTAAACAGTGAGAGTAAAGCTATGAGGAGAAAATCAGATCCAGAATGTGGAAAGTCTGCAAGACCACTGGCCTGCTCTCTAACAAAAGTCAGTGTCAATATTGTACATCAACTATACTTCAATTAAAAAAAATTTTTTTAAGTCAATGTCACTTACAAAAGGAGAGAGGAGATGGTTCTAAATTAAAAGAGATTTAAGGGGGAAGGTACAGCTCAGTGGTAGAGTGTGTGCTTAGCAAGTATGAGATCCTGGGTTCAATCCCCAGTACTTAAAAAAAAATTAAAAAAACAAAACACAGCAACAAAAAAGATTTGGAGGGCAATGGGGATAAAAATGACTACAGATTAGAAATTTGGGAGATACTAATTTTCCTTGATGTGATAATGGAATTGTCATTATGTAGGCGGCTAGTCTTAAATTTTGAAGAAACATGCTAAAGTATTTATGGGTAAAGTGTCTATGATGTGTATAATTTACTATAAAAAGGTTTAATAAGAACTATATACATATGTGTCTGTATCTGGACAAAAGACTCAAACAGGTATTTCATAAAAGAAGCTGTTCAAATGGCTAACAGACACATGAAAAGGTGCTCATACTCATTAGTCATCAAGGAAATGCAAATTAAAACCACAATATGCTACCAACACATATGCACCAGAATGGCTAGAATGGAAAAAAGAAATATATATCTATATATCTATAGATACATAGAGATAGAGATAGATATAATCTCAAGTGTTGGCAAAAATGTAAAGCAACTAGAACCCTCATATGACCACTATGGACAACTGCTTGGCACTAACTACCAAAGCTCAGCACACAGATCCCAGCAACCGCACTCCTAGGTATCTTCTCAGGAGGAAAGTGCATGGATTGACATGCACCAAAAGCCATGCACAAGAATGTTCATAGCAACAATTCTCAAAACACCCAAAATCTGGAACTACCCAAACGCCCATCAACAGCAGAGTAGATAAAAAATTACAGTATAGTCACACAATGGCACTTTATATAGCAATGAGAACTAGTGACCCTCGACTACACACAGCAACATGAATGAATCTTACAGACGTTATGTGAAGTGGGGAAAAAAAAACACTGCAGATGTAAGAGCACAAAATGTTCACCATCAGGCAGAAGTAATCTATGGTGTTAAAAGTCAGAACTGTGGTTATCCTTGGAGGGGTGACAGAGATGAGAAAGGGGGTATTCTTGGGACACCCCTGTTTCTTGATCTGGGTACTGATTATGTGTGTGTTCCAACTGTGAACCCTCAACAAACAGAACATTTATGATTTGTACACTTCTGGTAAGCTTGTTGTATTTCAGTAAAAACCTAAAAAAAAAAAAAAAGGAAAAAGAACAAAACAGAAGTAACTAATCTGAAGTCACAAGGTAGGTATGCTGTCAGAGCAGGAATCTGAACCCAAGTCTGCCATATGCAAAGCCCACAATTCTATCCACTGAGCCTCTTGGTACCCCAGGCCACAGAGGACCAACGTTCCCGAGAGCAGTGGCTCCTTCCTAGACAGAATCCCGAGAGTCGCATGGGGCTGCCTGTGATCCCCAGCCCTTAGCTATGTTCCCAGTCTTCACTTCCACTGGATCAACTCCCCAGATAGTATCTCCAGTTTGGCCTCTTGCCCTCAACGATTACTTACTGAGTGCCCACAATGTGCCAGGCCCTCTTCTGGGCACTTGGCATATACCAGTGAGGCTGACTCACGTCTCACATTCCTAGCTACCAAAGAGACTTGTGCTAGGCTGTTTCACCGCCACCTCAACCGGGGCGTGCTTAAACTGGAACTAAGCATCTGAGCATCTCTTCCTTGGCAATGGCAGCATGGTCAAGGCAGGGGGTTTGAGGCCAATGGACACACTCTGAAAACTGGTTTTGCCACTAACTGGTTGTGTGTGAGACTGCAGTCAAATAAACTTTTCTGATCTTCAGTTTTCTCATCTGTAAAATGGGAATAACAGGTAGAGTGGAACATGAATTCTGGCTCCACCTCTTACTAGTTGGGTTTCTCCTGATGATATCACTTGCTAGATGTGCGGCAAGGCAAATTATTTAAACCTTCTGTGCTTCTGTTTCCTCAACCACTGAAATGGTGATAAGAGGAGAATCCACCTCATAGGGCTGTTGTGAATATTAAATGAATTAACACATGTGAAGCAGCACAAAGTGTTTAAGAAGTGTGCACTGTTACGATCAGCTCATAGAATTACTGAGCAAAAGGAGGGAAAGAGAACAGTCACTGAGTGCTACTATATGCTGAGCACTCTGCATACATTCTCCCCTTGAACCCTGATCACATTCCTGGAGGTAAGATTATCACCATCATCTCCAGGTTACAGTTAAGGAGACTTTTCAGGGAGGTTAAGTGACTTACCCAAGGCCACACAGCTAATAACTGGCAGAATCAGGATGTGAAGCCAAGTTCCCAAAGCCTGAGTGTGAGGTCTTTCTGTAAATTTTACAGTGTCATAATGAGTGTTATTTTTCCCCACTTGGTTCCTTCTTTCTGCTGATGGCATAATCCTAAGGGCTGGAAAGAACCTCAAAGAGCATGTAACACAGCCCCTGGCAAGTAGCAGATACATGGTAAATGTCCCTTCGCTGACTGCCTCTGTTGTAACTCCTTCAGTTTCAAATGAAAAAAGGCCCAGAGAGGACAGGAGATTTGCCCAAGGTCACACAGCCAGTGAGTGGCAGAGGCAGGGGAATCCAGTTTGGAGTCTCTTTGCAGACTAACCCTTCTCCCTCATCCCTGCCTGGCCAGTCGCTGGGTTTGGTCAGGTTCTTCCCTCATAACCTGTCACTCTTCCAGTCCCAACACCCAACCCAGACCAGGTCTGTGTCACCGAACAGCTTCCCCAGAAGACTCCCTGCTCCCAGACCCTCTGCCTTTCAGCCCCTCTTGCACACACTGTCATATTCCTCTAAATAAGCCCTTTCAAGTCACTTCCCAGCTCAAAAACTTCACTGACCTCCTCTAAAAAACAAGATAAAGGACAGACTTCTTGTCCTGATGTTAGGGCCCTCCACATTAAGGCCCAAGCATCATTCCCAGCCTTCCTCCCACTACCCTTCCCCAGCTTTCTGCCCCTGTTCCCGAGCCCCGGCCCTCCCTTCTCTCTGCTCACCAGGACTCGCCTGGGCCCTGTCAGCAGCCTCTTTGACCAAGGCAGCCTCGGGGGCTGTGAGGCCTCGTACATGGCGCCTGAACACACTCACTGCTCCATGCTGAGTTGTGACAGGACAACTGTGTGTGTAAACTGTCTCCCCAGCTGGGCCCTAAGTCCCTTGAGAGCAGGGACAGTGGAATAAACAGGCAGTCCTGGGCCTATAAACTATGAGGCAGCAGGCAAAGAGGAGAAAAAACATCTTCTGGATGCAGGCAGGCCTGGAGTACAAATCCTGACCCTTCCGTTTATGAGCTGGTACCCTTGAGGAAGTTGCTTAACCTCTGTGAACCTGCTGTTGCATCTGTAAAAGCAGACAAATGGTGGGGAGGGAACAGCTCAGTGGTAGAGTGTGTGCTTAGCATGCACGAGGTCCTGGGTTCAATCCCTAGTGTCTCCATTAAAATAAACAAACAAACAAATCTAATTACCTACCCTGCCCCCAAAAATGTTTTAAAAATTAAAAAAAAAGTAGACAAATAACAACTACCTTGAAGGATTGGATGAATCAGGAACAGTATCCATAAAGGAAGTGGAATTCGGTGAGTACCTACTAGTAGATGTTTTTATGAGAGGCAGCAAGGCACAGGCTCTGGAGTCTGAAACATTGGGTTGGAATCCTAGTTTTGCTACCCACTTGCTACTTTAGGAAGTGCCTTCACTTCTCTGAGCCTCAGTTTCCTCAACCATAAAATGGAGACAAGAGGGTCTCAATCTCACAGGGCTGTAGTGAGGGCCGAATGAGATGCTGCATGGACAGCCCTGAGCACAGTGCTGGATTCATGGGCGCCTCAGTCCCAACAAACACTCGGGCTGTGAAACCCCCAGGTGTAGAAATCCCTCTTTCCAAAGCTGTTGAGACTACTCCAAACACAACCCCTAATCCTGCCCCATGGGCCCGGGTCCCTGCGCCTGCCCCTGCCCACTGCTGCCTCCTAGGCTTGAACACAGGCTTTGGAGCAAGACAGACATGTGGGTATAACTCTCAGCTTAATCATTTACTAGCTGTGTGATGTGTGTCAAGTCGCTTAACTTCTCTGTGCCCTCATCTGCTAAAAAAGAAAATGGGAACTAAACCTACTTCCTAGTGCTGTGAGGAGGATCAGGTGAAAATTCATCAACTGGGTTTAGCAAAGTATCTAGCATCTGGCAAGAGCTTAATAAATACTAGGCATTATTATTGTTGTTGTTTTTATGAAACACTA
Source organism: Camelus bactrianus (assembly GCF_048773025.1). Lineage (NCBI taxonomy): Eukaryota > Metazoa > Chordata > Mammalia > Artiodactyla > Camelidae > Camelus > Camelus bactrianus. Next base: position 60,978,052 of record NC_133551.1, read on the forward strand.
TATTCCAAACTGATTCATGAAGAAACTTCAGAACACAACCCATCTGTGAGTGAAGGACAGCCACACACGTTTCAGAACTAAGAGAACAGTTACTGGAATCCTCACTGGATTCCCACAGGCCCTTCCCCAAGGCAAGAAGGGAACTCCAACCAGTATGTTCTGGCCTCCAGGGTCGGGCTTCCTCCTCTCCAGAACTCTGAGAAAGAGGAAGTGAAGCTCTGCACACCCAGCTTCCTCGGGCTGCCACGAGCTGGAGGGGGAAGAGAGGAGAAGGTGCTACCAAGATGCTGAGTAAACTCACCAACTGCAGGGCCCTAAATGGAGCAGGTCGGAAGCTTTGCGGGGATGCTGCTATGGGGGCTGAACCCCGAGCCGCGGGGTGGGGAAGATAAGCAGCTCTCCCGCTGCTTTTTCTCAGGCCAGACGACGCTGACCAATCACTGCCCTGGACTTGGCCTCAGAATCCTCCTCAATACACTCCTCCCAGCAGCCATTACCAGTGGTAGCTTGTTAGCACCCAGAGCAAGCCCACTTGCCATTCCTGACCACAAGGCTCAAGCCTCTTAAGTCTCAACAGAGAAAAACCATCTTCAAAGTGCCCTGACATTCGCTGTCTCACTTGCACAAAAAATGCACTGGGCTAGGCAAGGGGACGTGTGCCCACATTTTACCAACTTCACTCCAATAGTATAAGGTGGGGCTGAAATCAGAACCCTTGTCATCCATTCGTTTGTCCATTCTTTCTAACACTAGCACCTACTACGTCAAGAAATTGTACAAGACCCGAGGTGGCAGGTGAGAGAAGTAGGGGGCAAGTACACAGAGATGAGTCGAATATGGTTGCTTTGTTCACCCAGTTCAGAAAATACTTGTTGAAGAAACGAAGGAAGGAATGATAAGAGATGCTATCCCTGCCCTAAGGAAAACTAAGATCCACTCCAGGGCTCTTTCTGCTTCAGGCTCTTCCCCTCTTGCTAGTGAGGCCTGCCTGCTGCCCTCCACGTGGGAGAGTAAAGACCCCGGGACTGGACGTGGTAATGAGGAAGGAGAGGCTCCTTCTCACTGAAGGGCTGGGAGAAACAATGACTCTCTCACGCCTTCCTCCTGACCAAGGGGCCTGCTATGGGTCTCTTCACCCAACCACAGCCCCGGAAAGGAGCAGGCAGGCATTCTGCAGTCTGAGCTTGACCGGCTGGGGCTGTGACTGAAGTCCAGTGGCTGGAGGGAAGCCCCCGTGGGCTGGCCATGAGCCACTGAGAAGGCTTTAGTGAGGGAAGGCAGGGGATTTCTACCTGCCCTGCGGGGCCCTGACTGATAACTTTCTGCTGTTCCTACCCACGGAGGAAACAGCTGCAGGGCTGCAGTCCCCCAGCTTCCAGGCCAGCGGGAGGTCAGCCACAGTGCCCAGGCTGTGAGCACTGGGTCACTGTAATCCCCACCCAATCATTTCAACTCATTCCAGGGTTTTATGAAGCCCCTACCACATACAGGCTTACTAGCAGGCCTGGGATACGGGAAGAGTTCACCCTGAGGGCAGAGTGAGCAGGAGAGAGAACAGAGTCAGTGCAAGAGGCAGTGTGAGAACTAGAACAAATAATCCTAAAATTTACATGGAATCACAAAAGACCTAGAACTGCCAAAGCAATACTTAGGGAAAAGAACAAAGCTGGAAGCAAAATCCTCCCAGACTTCAGACAATGCTACAAAGCTACAGTAATCAAAACAGCATGGTGTTGGCACAAAAACAGACATATGGATTAATGCAACAGACTAGAGAGCCCAGAAATAAAACCACACACCTACAGTCCATTAATCTTCGACAAAGAAGGCAAGAATATATAATAGAGAAAAGACAGTCTCTTCGGCAAGTGGTGTTGGGAAAGCTGGACAGCAGCATGTACATCAATGAAGTTAGAACACTGCCTCACTCCATACACAAAAATAAACTCAAAATGGCTTAAAGACTTAAACACAAGACAGAACACCATAAACCTCCTAAAAGAGAACATAGGCAAAAACCTTCTCTGACATAAATTGTAGCACTGTTCTCCTAGTCAGTCTCCCAAGGCAATAGAAATAAAAGCAAAAATAAACAAATGGGACCCAATTAAACTTATAAGCTTTTGCACAGCAAAGGAAACCATTAACAAAACAAAAAGACAAGCTATGGAATGGGAGAAAATACTTGTAAACAAAGCGACTGACAAGGGCTTAATTTCCAGAATATACAAATAGTTCATACAACTCAATAACAAAAACCCAACAACTTAATCAAAAAATCGGCAGAAGACCTAAATAGACATTTCTCCAAAGAAGACATACAGATGGCCAATAAGCACATGAAAACATGCTCAATATCACTAATTATCAGAGAAACGCAAATCAAAACTAAAATGAGGTATCAACTCATTGTACAATAGCCATCATTAAAAAGTCCACAAATGATAAATGCTGGAGAGGGTGTGGAGAAAAGGGAACCCTCCTACACTGTTGGTGGGAATGCAATTTGGTGCAGCCACCATGGAAAACAGTATGGAAGTTCCTTAAAAAACTAAAAATAGAGTTACCATTTGATCCCGCAATCCCACTCCTGGGCATATATCCAGAGAAAACTCTAATTCGAAAGGATACATGCACCCCAATGTTCACAGCAGCACTATATACAACAGCCAAGACATGGAACCAACCTAAAGTCCATTGATAAATGATTGGATAAAGACATGATGCATATACAATGGAATACTACTCAATCATAAAAAAGAATAAAATAATGCCATTTGCAGCAACATGGATGGACTTAGAGATCATCATACTAAGTGAAGAAAGTCAGACAGAGAGACAAATATCACATATCATTTATATGGGGAATCTTAAAAAAATGATACAAATGAACTCACTTATAAACCACAGAAAGAGACTCACAGATATGGAAAACAAATTTATAGTTACCAAAGGGGAAAGGAGAGGGGTAGGGAATAAATTAGAAGTCTGGGATTTGCAGACACAAACTATTATATATAAAATAGATAAACAACAAGGTCCTAATGTATAGCACAGGGAACTACATTCAATATCTTGAAATAACCTATAATGAAAAAGACCATACATACATGTATAACTGAATCACTATGTTGTACACCAGAAACTAACACAACATTGTAAATCAACTACACTCCAATTGAAAAAAAATAAATAAAGAGGCACTGTGAGTCAAGTGTGATGACTCTGGGGCCAGCGTGATCTCATTGTGAAACCTGGCCTGGCCCTTTGTCAGCTTGTGTTTGAGGAAGTTGCTCAAGGTCTCTTGAGCCTCAGTGTTCTTGCTGGGTTAATAATATCAACCCTGTAAGATGATGATAGAGATTTTCTATTTAGAGCAAGTGGCTTCTGCTAACAGGGGTGATACAAATTTTCCTTATAAAATACATTTAAAAGATAGAGATGGAAAGGTCTAACCCACAGCTGATCAATCAATGGTGTTATGGGTGTCTATACTTAATACCGCGAGAACACAGGGCAGACTATGTGGGGTCGGGGCAGGAGGCAGTGTTCAGGAAAGCAACAGGAGATGAAGCAGCAATGCAGCTGGATCAGAAACAGTGAGACCTCAGGCCCATGGGGGAGGAGCGCATGGCAGTAGAGGGGACCCCGTTGGCCAGGGCCAAGGCACACAGGCATTAATGTGCAGCATGGCTGGGGCCCTGGGAGTAGAAGGAGATGAGGAGGGAGGGTGGGCTGAGCCTGCCTTGATCCTGTAGGCAAGTGCGCCACATAGGGCGAGCTTTCAGGAAGGTGGGAAGTGATCTGCTGTTTCCAGGAAAGTGGGAGATGGTTTGTTTCCTGGACATGACACTAAGCAACACTGAGTCACATGATGAGAAAGTCATTCTCCTTCAATTCTCTTTCAAGCTTTGACTCATTCCAGGGGAAAGTCTCAGTTTTTAATACTTAATACTTGTGATCTTCACAGGCCTCAAAGTGATTGATTTCCTCAGGCAACTGTAACCACTCAGAATTCTGTAACAGGGGGAGTATAGCTCAAATGGCAGAGCACATGCTTAGCATGCACGAGGTTCTGAGTTCAATCCCCAGTACCTCCTCCAAATATAAAAATAAATAAATCCAATTACCTCCCCCTCATAGAACAAAACAAAAAAGGAATTCTGTAACATTGTTATGTTTTTATTTTTATGATTATCTTCTATTTAGAGCAAGTGGCTTCTGCTAACAGGGGTGATATAAATTTTCCTTATAAAACACATTTAAAAGTGAGCCATTTACAGGAAAATACTAAAGAAAGGAAAGCACAAGGTGAGGTGCAGAAAGGGTAAAAATCACAAAGGTTGTATGTACTCCCATGACCAATCTTCAGGAAATGCTGCTGAGAGTACTAGGAAATCACCCAAATTCTAGGCCAGGCAGGGCCAGGGTCAAGTCTGGGTCTTGGAGAGACAACTGTGATAGAGGGGAGAGGGCAGTCTGGTCAGTAAAGCCCTGAGGCAATCCAGGTGGAAAGTGAGGTGTGTCTGCACAGGGGCAGTGGGCTTCAGGACTTAAGGAGACAACCTGGAGGCAGACAAGATGCGGTCTGTGACCTGCTGTGTGGTGGCAGAGGGGGAGGCCACCTCTGCTTCTGTTGCGTGAGATGTACCTGTGGCCAAGTGTCTGTCACTCGGATTCATATCATCTCTCATCAGACCAAGTGCTTCTTGGGGACAATGTTCCCACCTCCTGAGTCTTTTTCAACTGCCCAGAGCACGTGGCCCCTCAGGGGGATCTAGCTGCATAGCTCGCCAACCAACAAGTCAAGATCTCAGACCATGGTGACCAACCAGCCTGGTTTGCCTGCAACTTTGGGGTTTCCCAAGTCAGGAGACTTTCAGCACTAAAACAGGGACAAACTGCAAACTGGGAAGAGCTGGTCACCCCACTTCTGAAGGTCCTTGCAGTATGGGAGTCCTGGGCCAGATCCTGTGGGGCTGGAGTTGCTGGCCTCTGGGGGCAAAGTGAGAAGCTCACACTGTCTGCATGGGCCCAGGCCCTGGTAATCAGCTCACATTTATATGACCGGCACCACCCACCTCAGAGCCGGCCCCCAACCTCTCAAAAAGGTTGTGACCTTAGTCCTTTTCAAGAAAATATGTTTCACCCTAACTAGAAGTCTCCAGTTCAAGTTTAGAATTCAAAGGCCCCAAAATGCCACTTTCCAGGCTTAGGAACTGTTCTCAAAGGAATGTTTCTGACCCCAACATTCAGGGGCCCACAAGACTGACTCCATCCCATCTTCCAAACATAATCCCCCAAATTCTCTGAAGCACTCCTTGTGTCCAGCCAACATGGCCTGCTCGGGTACCACACTTGTCCCCTCTCCTTCCCTCCCCCTGTTCCATTTGCACACTGTGGGGGCTCCCTTCACAAATCTTCCTGTGCTTGAACTCCACTCAAACTTTACAGGTATGGCTCAAGGCACCTCTCCATGAAGCCTCTCCGTATCTTCCAGGCAGAAGATACTCCTGGTTTCTTTGATCTTCTTCCAAAGCCTAGTCTTACCTGTGGCAGCCAGTCAGGCCTTCCACCTTGGACTGAGCTGGCCTGGAAACCACCAGAGGGCAAGGTTCACATCAGATACCCCCTCCTCCTGCAGTCAGGAGTAGCATATAGAATTAACACATAAATGATCAAACCCATAATGCCTAACTGGGAGAAATTTCAACTCTCTCCACCAGCCACCCATGGACAGCAAGGAGGGCCTCCACAGAGGCTTGTTCATTCGGCCGACATCGCTAAGCCCTTCACACAGCAGACAAGGTGAACAAGACACCATCCAGGAAAGGCTCCCGGGCCTCCCTGACAATTGACAATTGCGTCATGGCCAGCACGCAGCACAAGCCAAGGCAGAAGGACAAGGTGCTCTGGGACTGTGTCACGAAGGTGTGGCCCAACTGGGGTTACAAAGCTTCCCAGGGTTGGGGACGCTTGAATTGGGACCTAAGGATGACAGGACTGTGGCCATGGGAGACTGGGGACATGTCCCTGCTGCCATCTCTGAAGAAAAAGCAAGGGGACTGGGAGTCAAGGCTCTGCACCTCTGCTCCCGGCCGTGGGATCCCCTGCCTCAGCTTCCACATCGGCACAGCCAGGCTGTGGTGAGGATTTGCGGGGATAACGGAGGGAAGGCACTCAGCCCATAGTCAAGGTCTCCCCAAACATGGGGGATTACTGTTGTCAATATGACCCAAACAGTTCACAGGAGGCCAGAGGATTCCAGGCAGCCAGACCTGAGACGGGGCTGAGCTGGACAATAATTCTGCCCCCACCTGGAGGGAGAAGCGGGGCTGCCACAGAGCCTCCCCAGCTGCCAGGTCAGACTGAAGGATTCTGAAGGAGCAGAAACCCCGGAGGCTGAGCAGCCAGGCCCGGGGCTGCGAGGGGGAAGGAAGCTGGATGCGGGCAGAGGAAGACAGCAACCGAGGGCGTGGCTGAGAATAGGCCGGGGCAGAGGAACAAGACAAAGAACAGACAGGAGTCAGAGAACATCCTCTCCCCTCCCGCCTGTCGTCCTGAGCTGCTCCAGAGAATTAGCAGGATGACTTCCAGGATGGACGCAGCAGGGCTCTGACATGCACAGGCTGCCAGGTCTCTTCAGAGGCAGCTGGGGATTTAAAAGCCTGACTGAAAGCCACCCTGTTAGGGGAAGTAGCCAACCAAGGACCGGAAACCCCCAAGGTGTGCAAATAACCACGTCACTTCTCAGCAGGAAGGAGCTGGGGTGGAGCAAGCTGAGATTAAGGGCCTGGCCTTGGTGCCCAGTCATCCGGGGCACCCATGCAGTGTTCTGGGAGGCACAAAGGGCCAACTGGGTTGCTGGGAGCACAGGTCCTTAATGGCCACACTGGCCTTCCTGCCATTCCTCAAACACATCCATCTGCTTGCCACTCCAGGCTTTGGCTTTTACTGTGTCTGGGTTGCCTGTTACTGGCTCCATTGGGCCATTCAGGGCTCATTTCAAATGCTACCTCCTCCCAAGGGCCCTGCCTGACCACCTAATCTAGCCCACTCTCCACACCACCGTGCTCTCCTCCAGATAACCCAAGCGGCTTAACTTCTCATCTCAGCAGGTTTTTGCTTCTTTGCTCAGAGGTCATCTCCTTCACAGGCCTTCCCTGCCCCGCCCCATTTACAATCACACACCCTCCACCAGCCCTCATCCTGCCTCCCCGCTTTTCTCTGTGTGCCATCCTAGACATTTAATTGTTGACTGTCTTTCTCCTCCCACTGGAATGTCAGCTCCAAGAGGATGGGGATTACCATCGGATTTGTTTGCTGCTGTCACGCTAGCATCTAGAAAAGTGCCTGGTGCACAGTAGGGGCTGAGTAAGTGTTTGATGAATGAATGAATAAGTGTATGTGAATGTTTAAAAGCAGGGGTGCTGGTCAGAGTACCCGGGATCTCATCTCAGCTTTTCCACTTCCTATGTGATCTTCGACCATTTACTTAACCTCTGTGAGACTCAACTTACTCAGTAAAGGAGAATAACATCAGCACCTATCTCACAGGATCACTGGGGGATCACACAAGATCAAGCACAGAGAGGCGAGCACAGTGCTGGCCTGCAGTGCACACTCAGTACTGCCTGCTGTCAGCACCAGCCCTCATGTGCTAGCATTTCTCGCTTATTTGCTCACTTGTTTACCCTCTGTTTTCTCCACTCCAGTGTCACCTCCAGTCTGCCCTGCTCACTCCTGTACCCCCAGTTCCCAGCACAGTGTGGGAAGAGAAAATTAGGCCTCCTCTGGAATCAAGGAATGCAGAGCTGGGAGACATGGCTGTGGCTGGAGTAGGAGCCTCACCGATCTGTTTCTCCAGGGCGGCTGCCTCACAGACGGTGGCCCGGGGTAGGATCCCGGGGTCGGTGAAACTTGTCTGCAGCAGGCAGCTCATGACGAAGAAGAAGAGGATGGCAGCGATGATGGGGATGGCGAGGGTCAGCTGGCGGGCCAGGAAGGGACAGCTAGAAAAAGAGAGAAAGAGAGGAATGAGCAGACACCCAAGGGCTACCTGGGACACAGGGCTGCAGCACCAGGCAAATATCACCACAGTCCTGAATAGAGCCTTTCCCAGAGGCAGAGGTACGGCCCCTAGGTGAGGTACAGCCACTTGCCACCCTTCAGTGTCTAGAGCAGACACCAGTAATTGATCCTTGTGCTTTCTCCCTAAGCCCTTGGCAGATGTGATCAACAGATCCCAGCACCCAACTTCTGCACGTGGCCGCAGTCTCAGAATCCTTCTAAACACAGTTTCAGGTAGCCACTACCAATGAACTGGACTGTCACTTGAGATGAACCATCCATGACAGCTGTTCATTCATTCCTTTGGTCACTCCACAAACATTTACTGAGGTCTTCTCCATGTTAAGGGCAATACATGCAGCAGGGATAACGGCAGTGAATTATACAAGAGTCCCCTCGCTCCTTCCCTCAATGAGGCTTATGGCCTAGCGGGGGAAACAGACATGTAAACAGAGAATTGCCACACAGGGCTTTGCATGTTATAACGGGGAAGGGAAAAGCAGTAGAAGAGTTAGGAAAGACTGGCTGAAGGAGATAATGCCTAAGCTAAAATCTGAAGCATGTGTAGGGTTAGCCAGGTGAAGGGGATTTGGGGGAGAGAATGATCCAGCCACTGCCACTGTCACCCCAGGGCTGGCCTTGCCCCCCTGACCCTAGTGAGTTCCAACAGCCTATGCATGGGTCTGACTTTGAGGCCCACCCATATAATTAACCGCCGTCCTATGCAGCCTTCCCTCCCAGAGCCAGAGTGGCACTTGATGGGGTCAGGAACTACTATTTGGGGATGACAGACGCCGGGAAGCCTGAATCAGCCAAGGTTCCAGGAGCTGGCGCAGTAGCAGGAGCAAACCTGTGGGTAAATACAGGCTGTTTCCAGAGTCTCCATTGTTGGAGATACTGGCTACCAGAGAGGCCCTTCCCTCGAGGAGCAGAGACTGCCAAAACCAAGGGCTCCGAGTGGGCTACGCTGTGCTCCAAACATCTCAGTGGTCCCCAGATCTGAGCCTCAAACAGAGCTGGGCCCTCCGTGTCACCCATCTAGCAACTCAACCAGTTCATGTACAACCAGACTTCTTGGGAGATGGAGGAGACTTGAAGTCTGAGACATGTAGAGCCCCCAGAAACACCAAGTCCTAGCCCTCTGGTTTTACAAAGGGGAACTCCAAAGCCCACAGCCAGATCCAAGGTCACTTAGACAGGCAATGATAGAAGTGGGGTCTGCAGGCTTCCAGCAAATGCTGTTCATTCATTCAACAAATAAATGTATCTGCTATATGACACTTAATTGTATATACTGTCTTGAGTGCCTACTACATTCCAGGCCCTGTTCTAGGTACTGTGGATACAACAGTGAGAATAAGTGCCTGTTCTCACGGAGAGATGGGCAAGAAACTAACAAAAAGCGTAAGTATAGTATGTCAGATGGTGCCAAGTGCTTTGGAGAACAAGTCAGGACAGAGGGGATAGGAGGAAAGGAGGTGGTTTGCTACGTATAGGGATGGTCAGGGAAGGACAGGAGAAAGTGAGGGAGTGAGCCATGAAGCTATGTGAAGAGTATTCCAAACAGTGCAAAGGCCCTGAGGTAGGAGTGTGCACAGAGAGGCCAGTGTGCCTGGGAGGGAATGCACAGGAGAGAGTGGGAGATGGGGACAGAGAGGGAGCCAACACCAGGGGTCTGGCTCTTAACCAGAGAGCCAGGGAATATTCAGATCTGACTTGGAATTAAAGGGGCACTCTGGCTGCTGTGTGGGGATGGGAAGCAGGGCAGAAGCTGGGAGCCCTGCTGGGCGGCCTGTGCAATAATGTACCTAATCAAACAGTGGAGAAGACCCTTCACAGCAGAAAAGGCCTAGGGCTGCGTTTACCTTTCCCCAGAGCCGTGGGAGAGTGCGAGTGCCTCTCACCCTCCAGGCCCTCATCACCAGAGCGCCCATCTGCCAGGTTCCTACTGAGGTTTCACCCTAGTCCAGACCCAGGTGGGCTTTCAGCCCAAACCCAAACTCTCTTGCCAATGCTACCAACCCAAGTGAGGAGGAGCAGAGAAAAATATGAGATGATTCACAAGCTCTCCCAGAACCCAGAAGTCCTCACTTCCTCCCTCTCTGGGGACAAATCTGTCACCAGTGAAGATATCCCCTCAGCCAGAGAAGGTTTTGCTTCCGAACTGACTGAATCCCACACTGTGGGGTCACAGGGGCCAACTGTGGCAAGCACCACTTCCTCCTGCCATGGCTGCAGCCCTGTCTGGGAGGACTGAGGGAGCTCAGGGATGCTGGAAAAGGCATTTTTAAAAAATCCACGTGGGTCAGCCCAGAGAGGTGGATCTGAAACTCAGCCCAACAGTCATGCTGGAGGCTGGGGGCTCTGCTTGTTAAATTACCCCAGAACTTTTTATCCACCCTGAGTCAGAAAGAAAGGGTGAAAGGGAGAAGCTAATTCGTAGGAAGTCCTCACCTTGCTTCAAGGGGAAACCCAAGGTTGCAGATATATAGTCTGGCAGCTAGAAAGGGTACCCGGGGGCCAGTGTCTTTGTGGCAGCTTTACCATGACCCTTGGGAAGGATTTTTTGGTGATGGACAACAAGTAACAGCAACATCCAGCATTAAGTGCTTATTACCAGCTAATAGCTTCCATGAATGACTTCACGTCATCCTCACGACAACCTGAGGGGGCAGGTAGTATTATAAACTCCATTTTATAGATAAGGAGACAGGGGTTCTCAGAAATAGAGTGACTGTCCTGAAGTCACACACTTACTGCTTGGTGGAGCTGCGATCTGAACAAGCTCTGCTGGCTACAGAGATGGAGTTCTTAACCATCTGTATAATTCAGTAAGATCACAAAGGGTGGGTAGGTGGGGCTCATGCAGCATGGGGTGGGTGTGCATTTGTGTGCACCTGTGAGTGTGTGTGTGCAAGGAATCACAAAGCAGGTGGCTCAGGCTGGAGACCAAGGGTAGAGTGGAAAACTTCTGATACAAATATGTGACCCTGGTAAAGTGACAGGCATCCCCTCCTCCATCCATGAAATGGAGACTACTGTGTGGGTCAATCCTGGGTCACTGGGGATATGAAGAGGTCAAAAACCCATGGGGGCAAATATGACTTGTCACATGAAAATACGCTGGACTCTTGAAAAATAACAAGGCATTGCAGCTGTTCCTGCCATGGAACAGGTCAGAGGGTGTTCTGGAATGCTGGGAAGGGAAAGAAAGCCAGGAGGTCAGGAGGATGGGGACAGGGGCCTGGGAGATGTCTGGGGGGACAGGAGGAGATGGAGGGAAGGACAGGAAGCTCTGGAGAAACTAAGGAAGGTGCTGGAGAGGAAAAGGAAGGCATGAGAGGACCTAGGGTGAGAACGACTGAGGGGAAAGCCCGGGGAGGGTCTGAGAGTAGAGAGATGACTAGGGGACCTAGTCCAGACCCTAGAGGGACCCTGAAGGGAATCCAGAAGATGTACAGGGAATCTGAGGTGGGAGCATGTAGCCAAAGGACAAGGAAGAAATTCAGGTTTCTGGAAGGGATTTAAAGAAAAGATGTCTCAAGGGGTCAGAAAGAACCTGGAGGTTAGGCAAGAGATGGTCCAGGGGATAGTGAGGGGAGGGAATCTATCCAAGGAGCTGAGGAGACCTGTAACAGATTGAGAGGGCAGAGAGGATGAGGGTCCTGGAGGGACATGGGAGGGTGGTGTTCCTGGCAGAGGCTGGCAAAGGCAGGGTGACAGGGGAGGACGGGGGTGCTAGGGAGGGGCCAGAAGGGATGGGGTGGCTGACAGAGGTGGAGGGCACAAGCTTAGATGGTGATCCAAATTGGCAAGGGAGGATGTAGAGTCTGGGAGAGTTGGAGGGGACCAGGAAGGACAGATAGGAGACAAGCAAGGAGACTGGAGAGGCCTGAGGGCAGATTCTGAGAGGCACAGGGAGGATGCCCGCCAAGGAGGAGCAGGGAGGGGAGGGTGCTTGGCAGGTGCTAGGAAGGGTGGAGTGTCCAGGGTGATGGGAGAGGACGGGGAGCCCAGTAGGGGATCAAAGGGGGCTGGAGTGCCTGCCCATCAAGGGCTGAGGAAGGAGGTGGGGGTGGTGCGCGGCAGGGGGCAAAGGGGATCGGAGGGAATAGGGCGCCTCAGTGGGCAGGGAAGGGAGGCGTCGCCAAACTCACTCGAAGACGAAGAAGAGGACGGTGGTGGTGAGGATGAGCAGCAGCGTGAGCGCGAAGACGCCGCCGTGGCCGGCCAGCATGAGGCGGCCGCCGCAGTAGAAGCGGTTGCGGCCAGGGAACACTTCCCACTTGCGCCGTGGGCGGCGGCGGATGCTCCCGCTGCCACTGCCGCTGCTGCTCCAGCGCGACGCGGCGGCGGGCTGCGGCGGGCCGGGGCCCGGGCCGGGGTGCGCGTCGGGGCCGGGGCGGCGTGCCCCGGGGGAGGAGGGCGGCGGGGCGGCCCCGGGGCTGATCTGCTGGTACTCGCAGTCCTTCATACGGCCGGCCGCGGACCTCGGCTCCGCGCCCCGCGGGCGGGCCGGGCCGCACCGGGACCAGGGCCGAGCGGAGGAGGTGGAGGTGGAGGTGGAGGTGGTGGCGGTGGTGGCGGTGGCGGCGGCGGCGGCGGCGGCGGCGGCGGCGGCGGCGACGCGCGCGCGGCGCTCGCTCGCAGGGGCGGCCCCACCGCCGCCCCGCCCCGCTCCGCGCGGCCTCCCGCCGCAGCGCCCCCTCCGCCTGGGCCCGGGATGGCGCTCCGGCCCCACGGCCCGGTCCTGACCCGCTGCAGGGTCCTGACCTGCTGAAGGGCCTTGACCAGTCCCCTGCAGCCCCGGTCGCTTCTGCACAATGACGCGGCAGCAGATGCGCGCTCCACGACTCTTTCAGTTCTTTTGCAATCAAACCGTTTGCTGGCCGTCCCCTGTATGCGGGGCACCGTGCCAAGCGCCGAGATTTGAGAGGCGGACTCCGGGATCTACTTCTGGCAATCTGTATTTCCAGTCTTCACCCATCTCTGATGACTTAATGGACAGGCATCTGGGGGGGTGGGGGGCAGGCAGGGGTAGGGATGGGAACACAATCTGCTTTGACAGCCAAGGGCCTGTTAACTATTGTCTTGAAGCTCTAAGTGCCCAAGGGGTATGTGTGGCACATCCTCTGTCCTCCCTCACCCAGCTCTGTGATCTGGCCCCAGACCCAGGTTTCCTATCACCTAGTTCAGGGCTGAAGCCACAGGGCCCCAGTGTTTTTCAGGGATTCTGGGTGTATTAGTTTTTTATTGCTGTATAACAAATTATCACAAATTTAGTGGCTTAAAACAACACACATTGTATCACACAGGTTCCAGGTCAGGAGCTGCTGCACAGCTTAGCTGAGTTCTTTGCTTAGTTTCAGAAGGCTGCAATCAAGGTTTTAGCAAGGCTGCGTGCTTGTCTTAAGACCCAACCGGGGAAGAATTCACCTGCAAGCCCACTCAGGTTTTATTGGCAGAACTTACTTCCTTGTGACTATCTGACTGAGGGCCTGGGATTTTTGCTGGCTGTTAGCTGGAGGCCTCCCTGAGGTTCCAGAGGCCACCTGCGGCTCCTTGAGGTCACCACAGTTCCTTGCCATGTGGGCTTTTCCAACATGGCTGCTTACTTCATCGAGCCCACAGGGAGAGTCTCTAGCTCCAGCGTTCTATATACGGTAACTTGTTATATGTGTGACACCATCACCATATTCTGTAGTTTAGAAGCAAGTCACAGGTCCCATTTGAACACAAGAGGAGAGGATCACACAAAGGTGTGAATACTAGGAGGCAGGAATCACTGAGGCTCACCTTAGGGTCTGTCCACCACACTGGGGTTACTGGAAACCTGAAGAGAAGTATAGGAAAAGAGAGAGCTACAGACTAGGATAGGATAGAGTAAGAAAGGAAGTTGGAACACACACTATGGAGTAGAAAGGCAGTGGGGTCACCCCAGGGATCACTAATTGTTACACATGCCAGAGGCCATCCAACCATGCCCTTGGTGCCAAAGTTCTGGATTTGATAAGCCCTACCTTGGAATGAACCACATTGTGGGTTTCCTCCCCTCTTGCCCCTTGGCTGTGGAACAAAATCACAAAACTGGACATACTGTTTCCAGTAAGATTCTTGTCCCACCTCAACTGGGTGTCTTGCAACCCCTAAACCTTTCCTTGCTGCTTGTCACTTTATAGAAACCCAAACTATCCAGCTTGACTGTCAGTTTCCCTCCTGTTTACCTCCTAATTTCTCTCTATTTGTATCTATCATTTCCCCTCATTTTAAAGATGTGGGCCTCCTTCTGTCCGTGGCCAGCCCTCCACTCACGTCCTCTCTCTCTTCCTGTTCATTGAGACCACAAATACATGCTCAATTCTCCTCTATCAATTAAAAAGCAAAACTAAACTAAAAAACCAACAACAGAAACAACTTTCTGTGTTTGGCTACTTCCCTCTAGCTTCAGGTTTATCTTTTTTTCTGTTATTAACTACTCGTATTAAAGAGTAGCTACTATTCCCTTGTCACTTATTCATTTATTAACTTTTTACAATTTGGCCTCTATCTACATCACTCCCCTAAAAATTCTACCTTAAATGTCACTAATGACCCATTTAGTGTGGCATAAACTATTGATTCTCACCAGTACCCACAGTTTCCAGCCTCTCTTATAGAGAGGTGACTGAATCCTGGCTAATAGAATGTGAATGGAAATTACAGTCTGTCCCATAAAATTCTCAAGTGCTAATCTCTGCTCTCCTTCCCATCTGCTAGCAGAATGGAAGAGACTCTGAGAACCTAAAAAAGAGTCAAACCAGGTGTGTCCATTCCAAGTTTCAGGATCCCACCATTAAATTCAAGACTGAATTGATGAAATTCTACAACATGCAACATATTGTTGCTTATGCACAGCCATAAGTCAAGTGCAACAACCACTTGGGCCCCCAAGGCACTTGCTTTAGTTGGCACTTCATCATAAATAACCACAGGTGATAATCTGATTAATCATGTCGCCACAGCATGCCACGGTTCAGTAGCATTAGGTTTTTCATTGGCAAAGAGCTTAGCACATTCAAACCCAATGATGCAACCAAACGAGTTCCCTATTCCCATCTTTTGAGGTCTATTTCCTTGGACCCCTCCTAGCATCAATTACTGTATCAGGCAGAATCCAGCCAATGAGACAGAAACCACACCAGTCACTGGACAGAGAAAATTTAATATAAACAATGGTTAGAATGGTTAACTGGCTATAAAGTTGTTAATTAGATAATTGGAAGGGTAAAAAGAAAACTGTGAGATACCATGGAGGTAGCAACAGCAGGAAGCATCTATAGCTCCTAGGGCTAAGAAAACAAAGGGAAGAGTTTGAAATTACTAAAATTTCGAAACTTAGAAGAAGGGCCCTACAGAGCTGAAACTCAGACCCCTAAGTCTGGTGCTGGTGTCTGGTGTCTCTGAACTTGGAGGAGGAACCAACACTTCTGGAAAAGAGGTGCTACCCAGATGGTGTTGGTGTCTCTGACTGGGACACCATGAAGCTGGTTTCGCAGTTTTTGGAGAAAACTGCAAAGTGGATTCAGCTGCCGCTATAGGAAAGCACTGCTGCTGCCGGGCTGAAGGAGCAATGCTAGGATGACTTCACAGGAACAGGAAGCAAATGGAAGAAAGGAGTCCTTTCATTCTCTCTGGCCTCACTATCTCCCTCTAGTGGCCCATGTTGGCAGAACCAACATAGAGCCAGCAGAAATGTGATATGCAGTCCCAGCTCCAGAATCTCATAGTAGAGGGTAGAAGGGTGGGTTTGGAGCTGAGAGACAGTAACTTCTAACTAGCACAGATGCCTTTATGAAGTATTAGAAGCAAGAGGTGAAGTTGGGTGAGAATTAGCTGGTTTTCAAGAAGAGATGGAAGGTAAATAGATAAAGTCCAGAAGTGATGGGCCTTTCAGGGTCAGAAAAAGTTACTGCTTCTGGACTATAAATTGTATAAGATTGAAAAAGGTCTTGAACAACAAGAGTTGAAAGATGTGATGACCTCTGAGGCAAATATGAGGTAAAGACTGTGGCCTTCTCATTTACTATTTCACCGGGCTTCAATGTAGCCACTATTATGTTGAGAGTGAGGCAAGGGGGTGATGAGGAAGTAAATATATCAGCTTAAGAATTCTATCTAGGAAAGAACTTGAGTGTGATTAGGTGTCACATGGAACTATCTAGGAGCAAATAGAATAGAAACCTGTTGTGTTAATTTTGTGTGTCAACTTGGCTAGGCCATAGTACACAGACATTTGGTCAAATATTCTACATATTTCTGTGAAGGTATATTTTAGATGAGATATAACATTTAAATCAGTAGACTTCTGAATAAAGCAGATTATCCTCCATAAATTGAGTGGGCCTCATCCAACCAGTTGAAGGCCTTAATAGAAAAAGGATTGATTTTCTTCAAGAAAGAGAGAATTCTGCCACCAGTAGACTGCTTCAGACTCAAATCACAACATCAGCTCTTCCATGGGTCTCCAGCTGCTGGCCTACCTGGTAGATTTGGACTTGCCAGCCTCCACAATCATATGAGCCAGTTCATTAAAATCTTTTTCTTTCTTTCTCTAAACACACAGACACACATAGCCTACTGGTTGTATTTCTCTGGAGAATTCTGACTTATACACCAAAAATATTTTGAGGGTAATTGTACTGCCAAAGAAACTGAGCCCAAATGAAAAAAGCCTTTGATTACCTAAATCTCATATGAAATGTCAAGGAACCCTGAATAGCCAAAATACTTTTGAATAAGAACAATAAAACAAGGGGGGAGGGTATAGCTCAGTGGTACAGTATATACTTAGCATGCAGGAGGTCCTGGGTTCAATCCCCTATACCTCCATTAAAATCAATCAATCAATCAATCAACCTAATTACCTCCCCCTCCTGCAAAAAGAAGAAGAAGAAGAAGAAGAAAGTTGGAAAGGTCTCATATTTCCTGATTTCAAAACTTACTAAAAAGCTACAGTAATCAAAGCAGTGTGGTACTGGCATAAAGACAGATATATAGACCAATGGAATAGAATAGAAATAAACCCTTGCATATATAGTCAAATGATTTTGACAAGGACTCTAAGACCTTTCAATGGGGAAAGGACAGTCTTTTCAATAAATGGTGCTGGAAAAACTGGATATTCACATGTATAAGAATGAAGTTAGACCTTTACCTTAAACCACATACAAAAATTAACCCCAAATGGATAAAAGATCTAAACATAACAGCTAAAACTATAAAATTCTTAGAAGAAAACATAAGGCAAAATTTGCACAATATTGGATTTGGTGATGATTTCTTGCATATGACACCAAAAGCATAGGCAACAAGAGAAAAAAAGATAACTTGGACTTCATCAAAATTAAAAACTTCTGTGCATCAAAGGGTACTATCAACAGTGTGAAAAAGCAATACATGGAATGTGAGAAAATATTTGTAAATCATATATCTGATTAATATCCAAAATATACAAAGAACTCCAACAACGCAACAACAAACAAACAGCCCAATTTGAAAATGGGCAATGCAGGGGTGAGGGGAAGGTTATAGTTCAAGTGGTAGAGTGTATGCCTAGCATGCACGAGGTCCTGGGTTCAATCCCCAGTACCTCCTCTAAAAATTAAATAAATAAGTAAAACCTAATTACCTCCCCCCTCTGGAAAAAAAAAAAAAGGGCAATGACCAATAAGCACATGAAAAAAATCCTCAACATCACTAATCATTAGGGAAATGCAAATCAAAACCGCAGTGAGATACCACTTCACACCCACTAGGATGGCTTGTATTAAAAAAAAAAAGAGAGAGAAAAAAGGAAAATAACAAGTGTTGGTGAAGATGCGGAAAAATCTGGACCCTTGTGCTTTGCTAGTGGGAATATAAAGTGGTGCAACTGCTGTGGAAAATAGTATGGCAGTTTCTTAAAAAAAAAACATAGAATTAACATATGATCTAGCAATATATAATTCTGGGCATATACCCAAAAGAACTGAAAACATGGACTTAACAGATATTTGTATACCAATATTCATAGCAGTATTATTCATAATAGTGAAAAGGTATAAGTTATCCAAGTATATCCAATCAACTGATAAATGGATAAACAAAATGTGGTGTATACATACAACGGAGTATTATTCAACATTAAAAAGGAAAGGAAATTCTGACACATGCTACAATATAGATGAACCCTGAAGTGATGACTGTTGCACAACAATGTGGACATAGTTAATACCACAAAACTTTACACTTAAACATGGTGACAATGATACATTTAATGTTATGTATGTCTTACCCCCTCACCCACTACACACATACACAGACCTTTGGCTGGCCAAGATTTAAAATAACTTTTACTGCACCAGCAGTGAGTGGGCTATGAGAGCTAAGCATTCTCCAAAGAGGTCATACTCCCCAAAGCCCATCTAATATGTGCCTGTGAAGGATAAACAAGCCAGGGAGCATAACCAGGAGCTGTGAGAACAATGGAGAACAATGAACAAAGGAGTCCCTCCTAGAATAAATCAAAGTAAATCAAGGAAATTTCTCCTGCCAGGAAGAGGGCTTTGACATGTCTGACCATTAGGGATTCAGAAAGGCTGTGGAACAAGTTACTGTTATACATCTTCCATGTTTTCCTTTTCTAAATGGGAGTTTGTATCGAGGTTACCCTATTCTTGCTGTTATCATTATATATTTTGTTTGTGGGGTATGGATAGCTTGGCTTTTTATTTCATAATCACCATGAGGAACCAAATTTGAAACTGACTTGAGATCCTTGGAGCTGAATATAATGACTACATGGGATTTGGGGTTATCTCCCTTGGGATGGAGTGAGTGTGTTCTCTCTGTGAGAAGGACAGGAACAGATATTTGACTCAGACAGAGATTGAGGCAGACTGTGACACACAAATATTTGTGCTCTCCTATTCCTAAACCTATAGCCAGACTTCCCTTCTCACTAGGGTTGCCAATTTAGCAAATAAAAATACAGGTGCCCAATTAAATTTGAATTTCAGATAAACAATGAAGAATTTCTTAGTATAAGTCATGTTCCATGCAATATTTGTAACATAACTATACTGAAAAATATCTGTCATTTACCTAAAATTCTAACTTAACTGAGCATCCTGTGTTTTATCTGACAACTCTGGTTCTCAACCTCTCTTGCAGTTAGATGTGACCATATGACTGAGTTCTAGCCAATGGTATGAAAGTGAAAGTAATGTACAATTCTTCCAGGTCTGGCCCCTTAAAACCTCTCTGAAAGCAGAGGACTCTGAGTATCCAGAGGAGGGCAGAGTCACAAAATGGAAGAAGCCAGGGTCCCAAATGACTGGGTGGAACAGGCATCCCTCCCCAGTCCTGCACTACAGTATGATGTAAGCAAGAAAGAAACATTTATTATTAAGCCACAGAGTTTTGAGAGTTGTCCGTTATAGCAGTTAATCTCCCCTAAATGATACCCATACTCCCTAAATTCAATAGCTTTTATCATCCTTTCCTTAACCTTAACAGCATATGACCCTGGTAACCATTTCTTCTTCTTGAAACTCTCTTTTCCCCCAATACTGTTTATGGTCCCTTAATGACAATGATGATGATGATGATGATGGTGATGATGATGATGATGATGATGATGATGGTAAATAGCTATCATTTATGAAGTTTTTACTATGTGCCAGGTACTATGCTAGTGCTTTATCTAGTGTCTCATTTAATCTCCATAACTACTCTGTGTAGTAGGTGCTATCACCCCCATTTTAGAGATGAGAAAACAGGTTTAGAGAAGTTGACTCACTTGCCCAAGGTCTTACAGGCCTTCCTTGTCTCTCTACACTTTTCCTTTTGATAATCACACCCAATATCATGGCTGCTGTAATGATCATGTCTGTGTGGATGGCTCCCTGGCCGCTCTCCTTATCTCCAGCGCCACGTATCCTGGCATGTGAACGTGCTGATGGCACTGTAAACTCAACATGTCCAAAATCCCGTTGTGCCTTTGTCAGTACTACTCTAAACACTTTTCGTTTAATTTGCACAACCCTATGAGATAGATAATGTTATTATTCGTATCTGTGAGGTAGACAGCATTATCCACATTTTACAGATGAGTAAATGGGAGGCTTAGAGATTCAGTATCTAGCTCACCTTTACACAGTTAGTACAAGGGGAGCTGGGCCTGGGGCTGATTTCAAGGCTTGCTTAGGTCTCAATAATGATAATACCTCACTTCCACTCAAACTGAGCTCTCCCTGTCCTGTTCCGTTTCCTGCCTCCTATACTCATTCCCCGCCCTTAACTTTCAAATCCTACCTGTCCTTCAAGGTACGAACTTTTTTTCAAATATTCCAAGCTGGAGAAGGGATCTCCACCTTATGTGAATTTACAAAGTACTCATTCTGTACCACACTTTTCCTAAGCATACAAGTAAAACTTTCATTCATCCTCATCACAAAAAGTCCAAGTAGAGATATAGAGCAAGAAGTTCAAGTATCTCTTCATTCCCCAGAATTTATCAAGGTTTTTTTCTTGATTAATGTTCCTTTGTTTCTTATAAAAACTCTTATTAGACAGCTATTTGACGACAGGAGTCATGGCGAGTCATCTTTATTCCCCTAAACTAGGCATTAATAAACAATTGCTGAAAAAACCAATTTCAAATCCCTTGAGCCTGCACACAATACATTTTTAGATGAAGGTGAGAGGGTCTGTTCAAGAAAATAAGTGATTTTTTTTTCCAGGGGGCCTGGTAAAGACATGTCAAACACTCCCTCTCCTCCCACCTCCATTAAAGAACAAAAAGAATCTACTTCTAGGTACATGTAGCGTCTGGTTTCTGCTTTAGCTGGGTCTCAGAAGGAAATGACTTTTCTCTGAAATTGTAGGCGCCCAACCCAGCTGCAGCATTGTTAGACCTCAGGGTAAACAGGAAGCTTCCTGCCTTGGGCCCTTCATGTCCCTCTCCCAGACTATTAAAGACTGTTAATAGGATAGTAAAAGGACAGCTGCTGGCCATAAAGTCATCCCGTTCCTTAGATCCTTAGAGAACAGCAACTAGATTCCTCCAAGGTCAGAGAGAAAACTGTCTCTCTGCAGGTCACACCAGGTGTGTCCACCTGGCTGGGGTCCTCAGTTATCTGCTCTGTTATCAGCTGTGACCATAATGGACTTTGCAGAATACCAGAGTGATTTAGTTCCTTGGTATTAGTGGAGAAGGAGGGATTCCCATTTATAGGGTTTCTGGTCCTTGAAATCACTTGTTTCTGGCATGATGTGATCCAGTGTGAAGGTTAAGCTGAGACTGCTGGAGCAGTGAAATCACCCCCTACCCTGTGGCGTTTGAGTCACCTCTTCCAGTAGGGAAACAATCAGTCCTGATTATCCCCCAAAAAGAGGCAAAGAGGAGAATCCATGAAAGCAAACAATCTAGCACTCTTACCTCTGCAATAAAGAGCTGAATCAGGAACTCAGCTCTTTCTGCACACAGGGTGGAAGTCCCAGGATTTGCAGCTGTTGGTGAGGAGGGAGGGAACAGTTTCTGCCAACTGGAGGGACACTAGGGCAGGGGTGATCATCTTTTGCCAAGAAGGGCACTTGGTGTCTTGGCAGAAGGCAGAGGGCTGTCCCGATCTGTGTGTACATTTTCAGAAGCATTTGACTCCGGACCAAATTCTCTCAGCTGTGCTTAAGCTGGGGCGATGGATGGGAAATGCTTATTGGCCAGGCTGACTAGGAGCTCCAACGGAGGGTGCTGGGGCTCAGCCAGGAGCTTCCCTTCAGCTGGCAAGTTTAGCTTTCTGTCACGGTCAGAGGGAGCATGTCAAAATTCCAATTCTCAGGGCTCTCCAGAAGCTGCTTATGATTACTCATCTATTTTGAAGTTTCTGCTTTTTGGAATTTTTGGCTCAAATAAGGAATGAGTGGTGATGATGCAGAGCTTCTTACCTGGCTCAAAGAATGAGAAAAAATAGCTCAGCTGGGGTCAACATCTTACTACTATTATAGAGATGGGCCTATAACCAAATGGGGGCCAGGCAGATATCATTTCATTCATTCATTCGACTTACCTACAATTTATCAATTCATGCTGCTGTGTTGGCTTTCTGACCCTTGCCTACCAATCAAGTAAGCACAGGCACTTGGCAGAGCAGGAAAACCAGTCACTGAACTGACCATTAGTTGCCAGTGTAGGGTTGCTTACATAAGACAAGACTTATTTGCCACGTGCCACTGCTTCCCCTCATTCAAAGGAAAGGTCACTTTAAGTTATTCCAGAGTTGCACCTGAGGATGGGGAGACTTTCTTCTAAGTGCTGAAAACAGGAGAGCTGGATATTTTCTCCACTAGAATAATATAATTTCCCTCTAATTTCAGATGAGGTAACTAAGACTCTGAAAACTCCCAAAGTTACGTGGCTGTAGGTGACGTTTTACTGAGAGGACCAGAATCCAGGTCTCCTGCCTCCTCATGCAAATTTGTTTTTACCATGACTCTTTTCTCCAGGTGATTTGTATTATTATTATTTGCATCAATTGGCCTTTAATGTCCAAATGAAATGTGGATGCGGTGGGGTCTCAGCCCTTAATTTGTATTATTTTTAAAAAGGTAATTCATTGCACATACAACCAGAAGTTGTTTAATTTGCATATCTTTGTAAGATTTTTCAAGTAAGTAACAGTCACCAAAAAAAAAAAAATCATCAGAAACAACATCCCATTTAGAAAAGATGGTCCCATTTGACCTACTACTGCTGCTGCACTGTTCAGGCCTCCACCATCATGTGTGGACTATCACCAGTTTGTCGGCTAGAGCCTTTGATGAAATTTACACTTAAATAATCTACATTTAGATTTATGTGTGGGTCAGTGGTAAGTTTAAGAATATCTCTTCTATGATTGACTGACAAGGCAGATTCAGGTGTACTTTAGACTTGGAATAAGATTTCTTCATTTACAGAGAAAATAATTACTACTCTAAATTAATTTGCCATAGCCAGGACCAGAGGGGCTCTCTAGAAGCTCACACTTCTCCCATGCCTAACCAACCTTCTGAGAGAGAGGTTCTAACTGCCACAGTAAGGATTCCAGGGCAGCACAGGCAGTCCCAGTGTGTATCTGTACTTTCAGCACCTGGTTAAACCTGCTTCAAGCCTGTCCCCTAAGACTCCAGGTCATGTCCAAGGCAGGAAGTTGCAGTGCAGGAGCAGTCCCAGGAGCCAGTAAGTCAGGAAGTAGCCTAGAATGCATCGCGTGACCGGAGAACAAGTTTTCCAGTTGTACAAGAGTCCCAGGATAGAATTTCTGGGGACCTGGCATCCTGGTGGGGAGTCCCCTGCAAGAGGCTTCCAAGGCACAGTCTCTAGGGATCTCAGCAGCGGTTCTTGATCCTGAAGCAAGTGAGCTGAAAACCAGTACACGATAGGAGTAGAGGAGCATAAAAACCTGGTGAGAACCTGGAGATCGTAAGAGGGGGAAATTTACACATTTATTAGAATGTCACTGCCTCAAATTGGACAAGCCTGGGGCTTCCCTGCTGCTCAGTGAACTATGCCTCCATGACTAGAAATGTATTACACTGGAAAAGAAACTGAGCAGAGCTTAGGATCCGCCTTCTAAAGCTGTGTGTGACACCAGCCAGGTGGCTGCAATGTTAGAAAGAAACATAGCTACAGACTGATTACCATGATAGACCAATCAATACTAAAAATTCTGCAGGGTATACTTTTAGCCCAGGGCCTGGACTCTAACTTTATGCTGCAACATGGGACTTTGGGAACTTGAAGTGGTTCCCTCATTCCATGAGGATGGCAAAGCAGAGGGCAAAGGGGCAGGGGTCCTGTGGCTCAACACTGTCCCTCCTCTAGGGGTTCATAGCCAAGTCTCCAAGTGGCCTCCCTCATCCATCCTGGAAACTCTAAGCTTTGCTGGCACTTACTCTGCTAGCTAATCCAGCTATGAACATGGAATGCTACTTTCTATTTCCCCTGTGCCTCTTACCACATAGCTCAGGGATCTTTACAGTCAAAGTGCGCCTCCAAGAGGCAGAAAGTGCTGAGGAGTGGCCAGCATGGAGACAAAAGGACTTCCTCTGGGTTATGTTGAAAATGGGGCCACAGCCAGGAATGTCTGATCAAACCCTTCCTAGATGGGGTCTCTATCCCCACACCAACCGAACTTGCACAAGATACCTCATCTGAAAATGGAGCACCTACCAGAGCTCAGAGTACCTCAGAAAGTCAACAGTCAAGCAGACATTCCGGGTATAGTTGTACACGAGGGAAAGGTCTGAGTTATCTTCTGTATTTATTCCTATAATTCAGTCAAATCAGGTCTTTTCACAACTCTCATGTCTTCGCACAAGCCCCTCCATTTGCCCAGAATGTTCTTCCTCTGCTTCTTAAATGGAATTCCTTCTTACTCTTCAAGATCCAGCCTAAATATGATGCCCTCCTCGCCTCCTTCAGCCAGTTAGCTACTTTTTCCTCTATGCTTTCCCAATACTTATTTCAAAACAGCAACCCCTCTCCCACCCCACTATACTATAATTTTAGCCGTTAAATCTCTGTCTATCCATTCTGACCACTAGAACCATGAGGGCAGCAATCTTATCTTACTCATGTTCTATCCTCAGTGATCTGACCCAGTGTCTGACACCAAAAAATCCCCCAAATAGTTGTTGAATGAATAAATTAGGTACAGGTCACTCAAACAGGAGAAACTGGCTGTCTTCTCTGTCCCTGACCAAAGGATTTACCTATACGTACACCTTTTCCCAGCGAGGAGTCCACCTCACCTGAACATGCATGCACACACTGCCAAACAGCAGCAGTGCTGCGGCGTGGACCAGGTACACAAACACCCGAGGACTGAGGAATCCAGGATCAGGCTTCTCTAGGTTCTTATTATTTTTGCTCCTTCGCATCCCAAGAGTAAGGCAGAGCCAAGGGTGGGTGGTCACATATGTCCAAGTTGCCCAGGCAACCAGTATAGCCATTGGTGCAGCCAGTAGAAAATTGGGCACTTGCTTGAGTTCATAGTATCTCAAAAAGCCAACATTCCAGTAGGTATCCTGGATGTAGCTGTATATTAGGGGAAGCTTCCAGGAGCACCAAGGTGGCTCATTTCCCTCTGCGATCCGGTAGCCCTTGTCCACAGCTAATTGCAGCAAGGGCTTAGGGATGCGGTGGGCTGAGCCCGGGAGACAGAACTGGGTATAGGCGTAATATTGAAAAAGGGCAAAGGGAAGGCCAAGTGTGAGCACTGACAGGAACACAGAGCCCATTAGCTTCAAGAGCTGTCTTAGAGGATTCCGCATCATGAGAGAAGAGAAAAAGTCTCGGCACTGAGAATGCACAAGGAAGCCAATGCTGACCAGCCCGTTGGAGCGTACACCAGTGGCAAGGGCAAAGAGGAGTCCACTAGTCCAGCTTCGGCCCCTTTCCAGCTGCCCCATGGCGCTGAATGTCAGGAGGGCAAACAAAGCTTCTGAGTAACCAGCTGCCAGGAAGACATTGGCGGGGCTGAGGCAGAAGAGCACTGCTCCGTAAAAAGCCTGGCGGGGACAGTGCAAAACCAGACAGCCCAGGTCGTGAAGTGCAAGTGTGGCCAGCACGGAGAACAAGGAATTAAGCAATGCTACTGAGATTAGCAGGCAACTCCGTAGGTTCAGTAACCCCCAGAGGGGTCTCAGTAATTCAGTCCCCACCAACAGGGCCAGGGGGAAACCAGGGAAGAAGGCAAAGTTGTGTTCATACAGGTAGCCATGCTCGGCAATGAACAGGAAGTGTTCAGCATCCCAGTGAGATAGGCCACCCAGGAGACCTTCCACAAGTTGGTCCACAGAGCCCGAGGGGGCAAGGCGAGGAGGAGAAAAGGCTTCTGCACGATGGTCTGGGATGACAGCATTGAAGAGAGCCTGTGGGATGAAGGAGAACTAGGATTTTTGTTGAGCAAGTGGAAGAATTACCATTTAATAAAGTGAGGAAGAACAGACTTTTTGGGGAAGAATCATGAGTTCAGTTGAGTTGGATGTTCCAGTGCAGAGGTCACTGAAGCAGTGAGACATAGGAGTCTGAGGGTCAGAAGAGCAATCAGGGCTGGAGATAAAAGTTTGGGAGTCATAAGTGCATGGGTGATATTAAAAGCTGTGAGACTGAATGAGATCACCTAGGGAGGAAATACAGATAGAGAAGAGATCTGAGGACTGGGCCCTGGATGTGCCAACATTTAGAGGCTCAAAAGAGAGTGAGGATCTAGCAATAAAGGTAAAGAAGGAAGAGCTGGTGAGGTAGGAAGAAAACCAGGAAAGCATGGTGTGTCAGAACCAAGTGAAGCAAGGGAGTGATTGGCTTTGTTAAATGCTGCTGATAGGTCAAGTCAGATGGTGACTGAAAACTGACCACTGGATTTAGCAATGTGAAGGTCAGTGGTGGCTTTGACAAGAGCTATTTCAATGTGAAGGTCAGTGGTGGCTTTGACAAGAGCTATTTCAGTGGAGTGGAGGAGAGAGACGACTGCCTGGACTGGGTTCAACAGAGAAGAGAAACAGTACATACAAACAACTATTTGGAGTTTTGCTGTAAGGGGGAACAGAGAAATGGGGTAGCAGGTGAATGACATTGTGGGACCAAGAGAAATCTTTTGTTTTTTTTTTTAAGTGAAAGGTAAGTATTTGCTTGCCAGTGAAAATAATACAGTGGAAAGGAAATCACTGAGTATGTGGGAGAAAAGGGGGAGAATTTCTGGAACAGGCAAAAGGGGAGGAATCTGCTGCAAAGGAGGAGCTGTCCTTAGAGGAGACAGACAATGCATCTAACCTTCAGCAGTGAAGGCACAGAGATGCAGATGTAGGTATGCTGATAGATGTGGCGGGAGTATGAGGAAGGTTGCTTCTGATTACTTCTATTTTTCTGAATTTTCACTCAGGAAAACAAGTTGGGGAAAAGGTGTTAGAGACTTGAGCAAAAAGGAAAACGTGTCAAATAAGTCATCTATGAGTCTAGTTCTCAAAATAGGCTGTGCACTGGAATCACCCAAGGACTTTCAAAAATACTGATGCCTGGGTCCCCTCCACCCTCAGGCATTAATGATTTAACCACTTTGGGGTACAGCCTGGGCATTTAGATTGTTTTTAAGCTCTCCCAGGTGATTCTGATGCGCAGAAAAATTTGAGAGAATGGGAGGGTGCCTGGACCAGGGAAAAACACTAAGATAGCCAGGTAGCACTAAGGACTCACTTGGGTTAATGATATTGAATAGAAAGAGACTAGTTAGCACAGTTGTGTGCTTTTCTCTGGGCAGATGCAGGTGTGGAGTAGACAAAGAATTGAATTTGACCAAGGTTGGGCTTTTATCTTGTGAATGAGACATAGGGAGAAGGGAGCAAGTGAGCTGTACTTGACCATGGAATCTAAGCTGGGTAAGAAGGGGAGCTGAAGCCATGAGTGGGTGAGGGACAGTGAAATGATGGTAGAGTCAATGGATTATAAGTCCTGAGGGAGGGGAAGAATCGTCAGAACTGGGGTGCTAGAGGGAGTGAGCTGGAAAGACAGGAGACAGTGTCAGATGTATCAGCTTTATTAATATTGAAACCACCAAGAAAGAAACAGTAGTGCTGGAAAAAGCAACAGTGAATCAGGAGCTAAAACTTGAAGGAATGAGCTGTCACTAACAGAGATGACAGCAACAGTGAAGGGTAACTGGGGATATAACCTGATGGCACGAGCTTTAAAGCTGCAAGAAGGGGAGGGAAGGGTAACAAAACAGCATTATTATTAAATGTCTTTTTGTCCCATTAGATTGTCAACTCTTTAAGGGAAAAGAGATCGTGACTTTTTATACTCCCACCTAGCTTAGTTCTTTGAACAGAGTAGACTTAGTAGAGTAGACAGAGAACTTAATAAATTTGGTGGCTGAGTGAAATATAGAGGAAACATACCTGTTTCCAAATCACCATCTGAATTAGAACCCAGCTGTCCTGGTACCCTATCCCAGATGCCAAATCAGAATACTGTTCTGTTAGTTCTGCCAATCACTCAGCTGATACTGGTTCAAAGCCATCATCAAGTCAGTTTTCATAGCCTGGCAACAGGAATATAACCTCATTTTTAAGGCTGTTTCTCTTTTTGGTCAGTTTCTTTATCAGGCCACTTTGAACAGTGAAAACAAGTGGGACAGACAGATAACAGCCCTGGTCTCCAAGCTGAAGACACTTTGAACTAAACCTGGGACCTAGCAGAGCCTGTTATGCCTCATGTAGCTGGAGAGGAGAGAGGAAAAGAGTTTTCCGCAAAGGAACTAGCTACGAGCCTGAGAGAGAACGTGCCTGTGATAAAAGGCACACATAATACACTAATAGAACATGCCTAGAGTGTTGACATACAGTCAACAATAACACACATTGAGGACCTACTAAGAACTGGGCCCTGTGTTGGCATTGTATATAATTCATATATATGTGAAATTTGATTAAAATATGTATCAAGGGCAGCCTTGCAGGGTAAAGGGAGTTGCAAAGGGCAAATGCATTCTGGGGCTTGTGTAGGGTAAGACAGAAAGGGAGACAGCTGAGGGAAACGTAGGAGACACTGCTGACTAAGTGAATACACACAGACGGTCTCAGGACAGGCCACCTTTCTCCCACTCAAGTCACCGACAACAGTGCTCAGTCTCTTGGTCAAGGGACCAGGGCAATGCTTTGAGCTGTCATACCCTAAAGGCATCTCTGGTTACAGAACATCATGGTCTGTTGGAAAGACCTCTAGACCAGGAGTAAGGAAACTTGGGGTCTGATCCTGGCTCTTCTCTAACTTGCCTCGTGACTTTAAGGAAACCATTTAATGTTTTGGGGCCTCAGCTGCTTCATGTGCAAAATAAGGGACTAACAGATCACTTCTATGAGTCCTATCCACTTTTCAGGCCTAGAACTCTATGGCTCCAACCACATGGAGGGGCACATCTGGGAAGTGGGAAGAAGTGAGGCCTATTCTGAGCAGTCAGGTGGCAATGGCGTGTTCAGGATAAAAGATCAGAGACTGACCTGCAGTACCAGAGTCAGGACACGGCAGCTGACTGCAAACCCCAGCACCTCTTTCCGGGATGGGTCCAAGGGCCACATACTCTCACCACCAGGAATTCAGGGGTGCCGCTACCAGGACTGAGCTCCCTCAGGCTTCTAAATTCCAAAACCCAAGGAGGAAATGTCATACACAGGCAGAAAGTAAACTCCTGAAAGCATTCTTCATAGAATCCCACACCCTCTTCAGCATTATTACAGCAAACTTAAACACCTAACTGCCCAGATGAGAGAAAAGTATCTTGAAGATAGATGGGACCACTTGGTGTCATTCTAAAGCACTAGATTCTTATGGGGAAAGTCTCACACAGATAGGGATGAAGCTGGAAAGCTAACCTCACAGAAAACCTTTTAAAGCTTGTTTAGTGCCCCTGTGCAGGAACTAAAGACCTGGGTTCAAGTCCTGCAAGTTGTCATTTGGTCCTTCCGAGCCTCAGTTCTTTATATATACAATGGGATCAGACTATTTTGCCTGTCTCAAAACTGTCATGATGGTGAGATGGACTAAAGTGTGAAGAAGTGCTACCAAATCCATACTGTGGTTGCTATTATTTGATGTGCACCCTTTTCCTTTTGCCCAGAATAATAAACTAGGTCCCAAACCAGAGTCCCAAAAGTGGGGCATAGAACTGAACTGGAAGACCATAATGACTACACACTCTAGTTAAGCTCTCTGATGTGTGTTCAGCTGGTCTGTTAAATTAAGTGGAGAAGAAAAAGAAAACCACCACTCAGCAGGACTTCTTCACCACTCACATTGCTAAAACAAACTTAAGGGGAAGATAGAATCGACTACTAGGGATGGAGAAAATTGTTATTTCCCATCTCTTTGTTGGAATGGCAGCAATGTATAAACAATTGCAAAGCCTTCTGGAGGAAAAGAATGTACTTTAAGGCTTTTTTTTTTTTTTTTTTTTTGAAAATAATCCCTTGGGCTCAAAGAAGTAGCAATGGCTCCTAACCAATCGAAAATCAGAAGGGAGTGCAAGAGCATCAGAGGCAGCTTATCAATTTGGGGTGAAGAGCTATCCCTAAAAGAAAAAATATTTAAACTGAGAAATTAATAGGCAGGGCTGGAAGACTTTTCTTTCTTATCTGACTAACACCTATCTAGCCTTTAGGTATCACTTGTTTCTGGAATACTTCTCTGACCCTCACTAGACTATGTGATATGCTCTCATTACACTCTGCCTTATTTGAAAAGTTGTTTGTGAGGACACAGACTTTGTTTAGCTTGCTCCCAACTATACCCTCAGGGCCTAGTATTATAGGGATTTTAAGCCTGTGTTCTGATTGAGTGGAAGCAGCAGGAACTGGATGGATATGGCTTCACCAGTTCATGGGCTCTAGATATGAAATCACTGCTCCAAGTATACCTCCCACCATATCTTTGAGAGCAAAAACAACAAAGTCATAGAAGCCACAAAAAAATATTTCTCCAGAAAACTGGCCTTAAGCAACAGTTCTCTTTCCTCAGCACAAGGGGGCGCCTGTTGCTTACTCCAACACCAGGAGGCCTAAAGTAAGGGAGAGGCCGCCAACGCCACACCGGTTTGCTCATCAAAATTCAGTTCAAAGGCACGCTTTTGAAATCCCCAGAGAACAGCGATAGTTTGTTAATCTTCCCAATTCCCAATATCTGACTCGCTGAATCGAGAGGCATCGTAGAAACAGGCACAACCAACCTCACATGGCCGCTGGTTCTCTATTCTATGGTGAATTCACTTTCCCCCTTCCTTCACTTCCCACCCACATGCAGAAGAGAGTTGGGAACAGAAAAGCTCGTAACCCACCTCTGCCTCTTCACCAGGCTTCCATTCTTCCTTTCCTCTCTCCAGAGTCAAGCTCTAGCCCCAGCGACCACAGACGTGTAGCCTACACTTAGTTTACAGGTAAACCAAGTGAAAACAAAATAAAACCAGTGAGCTCTCCCTCTCAGCTAATTGCGGGCCTCACTTTTCAACAACCCCTTTACGAGAAATCACGGACTCTGAACTGGCAGGATACTAGTCTTACTCTAGTTTCCCATGAGATAAATACGCCCTAGAGAGGTGAGTAATAAAAATTTCCAGAGTTTTTACACCAGAGATCTCATTAGACCCTGGGAGGCCTGTGTAATTACCATCGCCATTTTATGGATGTGGAAACTGAGGCTCACTGGGGTTGAGTGGCACACCCAAAGCTGTATTTAAGGAGAATGTCGTCCCCCCACCGCACCCACCCCGCGTCGGTAACCTCACAGTCTTTCCACCAGCTCTCACTCCTGCCAAAGGGGATGCGAGCATGCACAAGGTCCTGGGCTCAATCCCCAGTACTTCCTCAATAAATAAATAAATCTAATTACCTTCCCCACCTTAAAAAAAAAAAAAAAAAAAGAGGATGTGGTCTTTCAGAGCCAGGATTAAAAACCCGGGTCTCCCAACTCCGAGCCCAGGACTTGCTCTTGCTTGATATGCTTAAAGCAGCGAGGACCCTATCTGAGTACATAGGAAAACCTTTTGAACAGAAGCCCTGGACTTTCTGGCTAAGAATAACATTCCCTGTGGTGCGGGAAAGTCGCTCTGATCCACGGTCCTCAGATGAGAGGTTTTGCTGGCTGCCGCGAAGCAGGGGCCGCCTTCTGCCCAGTCCAGCCGGCTCCGAAGCCGGTTCTAGCCCTTTTCTTTCGGACACAGTGCCAAGAGGGGATTGGGCATCTCCTCTCCCCTGAGGCCACGGCTCAGAGTTACTCCCGAAGGGGCCCGTACGGCCCGGCCCGATCCAGGGCCGGAAGACAGGGGAGGGCGGGAGGCTGTAAAGGAAGAGGCGGAGCCGGGAGGCCGCTATGGCGGAGGGGCGGGGCCCCTCGCTTCTCCGCGGCGTCCGCCTTATTACCCTCGGCCTCCGTTTGACAACTCCCCTTCCCTCAAAACTCCACGCTCCCCAACTGGCCCTGGGTCTCCAGGGCCTGCGGGTCTCAACCTCCCAGGCGGGGCCCAAACCTTAGCTCCTCCATCCGGGGCCCCGTACAGCCGCGCCTGCGCACTGGCTCTGCCTATGGCGGCCCCGCCCCGCTCCTGCTCTGGAGTCGGAGCTGCCCCGCCCCCCTCCGCGGCGGCCATGTTGACTCCGGGCGAGCGGGGGTTGGGGGTGGTGTAGTCCTGGGCCTTGGCGCCCCACCGTCTTGGCACCTTCCCGCCTTGGTGACACCTGAAGAGTACCTGCTTCTCAAGCCCCTCCCGCCTCCTTCAGTAGCCGAGGCCGCTGTTTCAGAGTCGGTGCTCTTGCCCCAGTTCCATCCCGCAACCATCCACTGAGTTCCCCAGTGGGCCGAGGCTTTCGGAGTTCTGGGGGCTGCCCCGCGGCCTCGTCCCAGAAGCCAGAGCCCCGCTTGCCCTGCTGTCGGACAGCAACAGCTCGGCACAGGGCCTGGCACACAATAGCTATTCTCTAAATAGAAAGAAAAGCCTTCTTGGGGTTTCTGTGGCCAGTAGCGGCACACTGCGTCCTGGGTGTGAAGAAAGTGGGGGGTTCCCCCTGACTTTCCCCTCCTCCAGCTGCTGGGGACCTTCTACCCTGCTTCAGTCCTCAGCTGCACCTCAGGTGGCTCATGAGGGTGGTAAGGGAAACTTCAGAGAACGCCCCCCGGGACTCCTTTCTCCTTCCTCATTCAAGCAGTTTCTCTCGGAGGAAGTGGGGCCAAAAAAGAAGGAAAAAAAGAAGCTAACTCGACAAAACTGTTAAGGGAGGAGCGGCCAGTTGGTACCCCTGTAACGGAAACTTATAACAACTTTGCACCCTCCCTAAAGGAAATAGATAATAAATCCTTCTCCGTTGGTGCATTTCTCGTTTCTCAGGATTCCAAAGCCCTCTGTGGTTTCAGTTATCCGCCCTCCAAACGAAGCTAGGGTCTGG
Organism: Camelus bactrianus; assembly: GCF_048773025.1. Taxonomy (NCBI): domain Eukaryota; kingdom Metazoa; phylum Chordata; class Mammalia; order Artiodactyla; family Camelidae; genus Camelus; species Camelus bactrianus. Next base: position 61,011,109 of record NC_133551.1, read on the forward strand.
GTTAGCCTCTGGCCACAGCCCTGCCTGAGGGAGGGGTTTATCTTCCGCAACAGCTACTAATGTGGGTGGGAACAAAAGGGATGGTTGCTATCTCTTCGGGCAAAGACAACTAGCCCACATCAGTTCTATGGGGGCCAGGGACTGTATCTTTTGATTCTTTCCAGCTCATTTCAGGCACTGATACCTAAACTGCCCTCGGATATTTGTTGTGTGTAAGGCGGATAAATCACATTCTAGTCGTGGTTTGTTGGAGGAGAAGGGGGAAAATGGAGCTTGGAAGGTCTTCCCCCAGGTTTTTCAGTAACACACACTTGTTCTCAGCTCCAGAGGCAAGTGAGTGAATCGGCAGAGCTGTGGGGCACACTCGTGACTGGGGCCTGAGGTTGTGCCTTGAATCTCTAGAAGTCTGTGAGACTCCAAGTAGCACTCTGTTTGCAAAGACAAAACTGAGAAACGAACTATTCTTCCTTTGTGAATTCACGAGAGAAGAAGACATGCATTCTAAAGTTTCCCTCTGTCCACAACAAATTCCCTCAAAAATCTATTTGTAAAAAGGACAGGGGTCTCCTGTAACAAGTCAGAATTTTTTTTTAAAAGCTCAAAGCTCAACTGTCACCCTTTAGAGGTAGAACTTTGTCCAGATCTTCAGCTCTACTTTCTTGCTATTTCTCCTTCCTTTCCTTCTCTACTACCCACCCCCCTCCTCTTCCGCTCTGTTTCCTGTTTCATTTTCTGGCTCCTGCTTTGACTGGAAAACAAGGAAGCGGAATCTTGTGCTCTCAAAGCTCTGGCTTGTCAGAATGGAAGGAGACTAGGTGGGATGGGAGGGGGTTCTGGGCCTCCAAGGCTGTGAGTAAGTAGTGGAGGAGGCAGCTCTCTCCGGTCTGCTTTTAGAGTCTGCAGCTAAAATGGAGCCTGCATCTACACAGGGAGCCAGCTGAGCGGCCAGCACAGTGGGAGAGCCAGGGAGACAGAGAGGTATCCCAGGGCTTCCGAAAGATTCTGTACCACCCAGCCGCTTCTGTTGGGGAGCAAATATCTCACACCACCAAGAAACAACTTCATAATACAAATCCCTGACTAAACAATGAAGCACTGCATCACTGTTTCTAGAATCCTGGAATGTAAGAGAGTTAAAGCATTTCTGTTTCTTGAACTTGCCTGGCTCTCCTCTGTTTCCCCTACTTGAAATGCTTTGTTGCCTATCCACTACATTCAGGTCTCAGCTGAAATGCCACCTCCTCAGAGAAGCTTTCTCTGTCTACCCAGTCACAACCACCATCCTGTACTATCCCATCGTCCTATTATGTTTTCTTCATAGCACTTAGTATCACCTGGTTATCCTGTCCATGAATTTTACTCATTTCATTGTCTGTTTTTCTCTTATGGAACGTAAGCTCTGTGAGAGTGGGGGCCTTGTTCACCAAAGTATTACCAACACTTAGAATAGTGCCTTGCACATTGTGTGTACTCAGTAGGATCTAGTGAATAAATTCATTTGTTTAACCTGATACCTGTATTTTATAGATGAGGGAACTAAGGTTCAGAAAGGGGAGGTGACTGGCCTGTTGTTACACAGCTAGAGGCAGAGGTGGGACTTGAATTCAGGTCCCCAGCCTCGCTGGATGTTTTTTTCCCCTACCAGTCCACACTATTAATCTTCCTCAGGTTTACCTCTTTCTCTTCCTTTTTTCCCACACAACTAAGAGTCTTTATGGGCTATGCCAAGAATTCTACATAGGGCACACCAAGTCTTAAGAGCTCCTACCTACTCTTTCCTCTACTAAATCTGATCTAATATTTTTGATTTATTCAACAAAATAGGAGTGCCTACTATGTGACAGAGATGAGGATGCAACACTGAGCAAGATAGACAGTCCTTGTCCTCATGGAGATGATATCTACCTTATGGATTCTATAGTGCTCAGCACAAAGTGCTTAATAAAGATGGGCTGTTATAACTCCCTGAACAAAAAGGGAAGCGAGCAATTTCCCACTGAAGATGTGAAGGAAGTTTGGTAGTTCTCATGGAGCTCTCACTCCCCTGGAGCAATCTGACAACTCACCTCTCTGGAGATGATCTTGGCCCTTTACTGGCAGAGGAGCGGCCCAGGATATTTCCTCTGAGTAACTCAGTTTCCAGATGCTAAACTTTTCATGGCCCTAATCCTATGGGAATGATGGTGTAGCTGATCCTGATCTTGGCTTTGAGGCCATGCTATTATGGGACAAAAGTGACCACACTAACCTCTGGTTCTGTCACACTGCCAGCTTTTAGCAGGCAGGGCTAATCCCTGTGATGCTAAGGCCAGGCAGCTCTGCCTTACCAAAACTTTGCACTTCCTTTCCTGAAGATAAAAGGGTATTTGTTGGCAGTTTCTGAGGATGCTGAATGACATTTACATCCATCTTGAAACTAGGGGTGGCACCAGTCAGATCTTGGACATTTACCAGAAGCATCCTTTTTGGCCTCCACCATACGTATATCTTGAGGATGCCCATCCATTCTAGGACAAAGACCCCACCTAGCCTCGCAGTTGCAGGAGCCAAATGTTGATCCTTTAAAAGCCATTGATACTAGATATTTCTCACCTTTTCTCTGGTGTTTGCCTTTCAGTAGTTAGAAAACCTTGACCCCACTGAGAGGCCTAGTGGGGAGGGTCTTAGCCACTTGGGGGTGGTAGTGGCTGGAAGGCAAAAGAACCAATGAGGTTGAGAGTATTGTTTAGGCTGGACTTGGAGGCTCTCCAGCTATGAAAGAAGGTTAAGGTCATTTGAGGGGTGGGGAGGGAGGAGCCTGGGAAAAGAACTACTGGCCACACCCCTGGGTTCTCTACTGGCTATGTTCTATTTACTTCTCAAAAGCAAATTACTCACAGCTCAGTGGCTAGCAGTTCTTTCTGCCTGTGGTAACTCCAGTCATAAACTGGAGACCAGGCTAAGCTCCCCCTGCATTGCAGGAGAGCAGATGAAAGGAACCCAGGAAACCAAACTCCTAGGTAATGCTCCACACACAGCCCAGAAATGCACTTTCTAGACTTAAGAGGCCCAGAGCAAAAATAGCCATTAGTAAAATTACCAAAATATAGATATGAAGAGCTTGCCATGTAGTTTTTTCCACAAGAGTCCTAGCTATGCATCTTAGTTGACAAAGGTTAGACAGTTGTTTCTATTTCTCCCTCTCTCAATGGAGAAATACAAATTATTAATTCCTGTCCTTCACCCAAATATTAACAAGCACAATTAGTTTGATGAATACTTGAAGTTCTTGGGACAATTTTACCTCATGCTAAATACGACAGAAACAAATCTTGTCTGCTGTGCTCCACAGCTAGATCATTATTCCTGATTGTCCTCCAATCCTGGAAGGAAGTGCAGTGTGGCATTAGGAAGAGCATGGACTTTGGAGCCAGGGGGGCCTTGCTTTGTGTGTGACCTCAAACAAGATGCTTCCCTCAACTATAAAATGGGAGCCAGAATACTGACCTCACAGGCACAGGACTATTGTGGGATTGTTTGATGTACCGTGTCAGGTACACAAGTAGGTACTCAATAGAAAGCTGCTATTTCAAGTTTCACTTTTAAGTGTCCACAATAATAGTATTTTCTGTTACTGCTTCTGGTTTTCCCATTGTTTACTAAGGAAGGAGATGAACAGAAGTTATTTTGCAACATTAGCCTTATAAAAGTAACTGCATCTGGCTAACAACTACCATTTCATCCAACGACTGCTTAGTCAGTGGCTACTATGTGCCTGGCTGTGCTGTAGGCCAGGGATATAGCGATGAACAAAATAAACACCCGACCTCAGAGAACTTACATTAATTACAGTGGAAGACAATAGGTAAGTACAATATACAGTAAGTCAGATGGTAACAAGTGCTATAAAGGAAAATAAGGCAGGGGAAATAAGGGATCTAAGGCAGATTGCTATTTTAAATAAGATAGCCAGGGAAAGATTTACAGAGATGATATTTGAACAAAAACCTGAAAGAGATGAGGACTTGAGCCATGCAATTATCTGGTGAAAGAGTATTCTGAACAGAAGGGACAGTAAGTGCAAAGGTCCCAAGGTGGAAACGGTCCTGTATGGTGGAATGAGCAATGGGGAAGAGAGAAAAGGGGAGAACAGCAAGATAACTGAGGGCCTCACAGTTCATTAGAAGGATCTGGACATTTACTTCGAGTGAAAAGCACTGAAGGATTTTGATTTTAGGTTTTAAAGGGAGCATTCTTGTTGCTATGTTGAGAACAGGTTCAACCAGGCAAAGCAGCAGCAGGGAGGCCAATTTGGAGAGTATTTCAAGAGTTCAAGAAAGATAGGATAAAGTAAGCATCTTGAACTACAGTGGCAGTAGTTGAACTGAAGATTATGTTTTGAAGAGTGATAACACTTCTAGATGCAGAAATGAAAGGAGTCCAGGATGTTTTTGGCCAAGCCAAAGCAACAAGTAAGTTGCCCCATACTGAGAAATCTACAGAGAAGGGGGTTTCTAGAGGAGGACAGGGCATTTTAGCCTGGGAATGTTCAAACTAAACTTCCAAGCAAAGATGTCAAGGAAGCAGCTGATGCTCTAATCTGGAATCAGGGGAGAGAGCCAGTCTGGAGAAATAGACAGTTTAGTTGGAGGCTGCCTCCAGATAAATGGTTGTCTTACTCTTAAAAATTTCTAAGAAAAAGACCCTCCCTTTGCCAACAATTTCTAGAGTATCACCAATTTCTTTGGCTATTTAAACCCACTTTATTTCAAGAGCCTAACAAGCTTTTTATGCCTAGAACTTCCTCTTGCAGGTGAAATCATCTCAGAGGTTTTCTTAAATTTAGACTTATACTGTGGAAAGTCAAGTGGAATACACTGCAGAAATGACAGGATCCAGGAAGCTACCATTTAGGGAGAGAGCATGTCAAGGGAGATTTGCAAGAACAGGACCAGTTCCCCAACATCCCCAAAAGGTCAAGCTTTTAAATAGTTTGAAAACAATAAAGAGCCTTACAAACGTCTTACCAAGATTTAATGTACATTTATTCTTAACACGTGGAACATATAGTATAAAGATTTCATACTGAATAAATGATATTCATTAAGCCAAAAAAGGAAAAAAGGAGGAATTTACATCAAGTTTTAGCTACATTGTTTGAAATACAAATATGCAGATTTTATCACTGAAAAAATCTCAATTGTGTTTCTTCATCAGGAACTTCAACTGAACCTAGAACTTTTTCACACCTCGATTAGAAAGAAAACAAAACAAAACAAAAACCCAGAAAAAAATAAACTATAAGTTGATTGGCTGCTGAGACAGCAAGGACTTTATACAGAGACCTGTACAGCATCACGCCAAGAGGGGCGATGTCTGGCAAGAGATTAAATAGCTGTGTCTCGCTTTGTGCAGGTCACCAACTTGTTAACTCGTCATACTATAAAGGGGTAGCTGGGAGAGGGACCGAACTGTGGGGATCCAAGGGTATGTGCAATGTACAACGTCATATATATACACACGTGGCAGCGCAGTCGCTGCAGCTAAAGGTTAAAACCAGTTCTAAGAGGTGATCTCAGGGTTATTCATACAATCAAGGAGGAGAGAAAGAGGTCAGGGTGTTGTAGGTTCACACATGATACTTTGGGGGAAAAGCCTTTTTTTTTTTCTCCTCAACGTTTAACTAAAAACATTTTTAAAAACTACAGCTTGCTGCTGACCCAGCATTTTCTCTTGTTTCCATGTGAGACATTATTATTACAGTATGTTTACAGTATCAGGTGTACAGTACAGTACATGAAAGGGTCTACACTCTACTGCACAGGCCTCTCCAGTGAACAGGGTCTGTCCACAACTGCGAACTTCTCGGCTCCTGCAAGATTGTGAATGTACAACAATAAACCACACACAGTTCAGCAGTCACCATTTTTGTCCTTCAGGTTTTTTTTTTTGTATTTTTTTCCTTTTTTTTTTTTTTTACCATTAAAAACAGTTATGAAATGTGGCATCCCGTTGATGCAAGGACCGGGAAAGCCATTTTTATTTTATTTTTTTTTCCCCAAACTCACTGTAAACGACAGTAACTTTGGTTAAAATAAAAAAATCTTCTATGTAGGCAGAGCTTTGTCTTTTCAAATAGGGTGGGGTCCTGAGGGGGATAAAGTGAGGACAGGGAATAGAAAGGTAAGAGGGAGGGAGGGGGGAGGAAGAGGAGGAAAGAGAAACAGGAGAAACTTTTTTCCCAAGGGAGAAGCTGGACAGCACAGGGTAAACTGGATTCTGAGGTGGTTTTGCATAAATAAAGGGCAACAGTCAGTTTCTAAGTTCTCCACACACGCACACACACACAGGGAGGGAGGTGTCCCACGGCTGTCATGACTGGCCAATCAAAAACAGTACATCACAAATGACTTGTGAAACCAATGAGTTCATCAACGGTGATACCGAGATGTCCAACAGCCGTGACTCGTACAGCGTGAACTCTGAGTGGTTCTCGTCCACCTTGGCCAGGGCCAGCAGTGCACGGGCAGCCCGTCGCATCATGTCCACACTAGTTGGCTCAAAGGGCGGGTTCTGCATGTGGAGCAGGCTGGCTTGGCTCTGCTGGAACTGTGTGGCAGCAAGACTGTCCTCCAGGAAGCCCAGGAGGTTGCCGATGCTGCCCTTCTGCACTGCAATGGCTCGGGCTGCCAGGCTGTCACCCTGTGCCAGGTTGGCCAGCAGTACTACGGCCATCTCCCGGCATACCGGGTTCTTTCGGTCACTGAGGAAGCGCACCATGGTGCTATACAACTTCTCCAGGCGGCTGAAGGGGGGTGTGGCCAGAATCAGGTCCACATTGTTGTCCTGGATGCTGAGTTTGCTGAGGGTTTCCAAGACCAGTCTCTGGGGGGAGAGGACGGCGTTGGGGCCCAGAGTGGAGAAGGGGTCCTGGGCTTCAGCTGAAGGGCAGACTGCCCAGTGTAGAAGTCCGTCCAGGACAGGCAGGCAAATGCTCTCAGGGTATGGGGAGAGGTCCAACTGCCCCGAGATGTTGGCGAGCGTGACCAAGGTGTTTTCCCGAAGCATCTCCAAGCAGTCCCACCACCACTCCACTTTGTTGCAGCTCACCCCTTGGTCCTGCTCCTCCTCCTTCTCATAAGTTAGTGGTGCCTGCTTCCGTTCTGGGTGCTTGTGGTGCAGAAGGATCAGCTTGCCGAGGATCAGCAGCAGCCCCGGGTGTTTGGACATCTCAAAGTCGTTGCCTGGTACAAATGACAGGCTTCGGATGGTATTGGAGACACAGACGCAGCGCTTGGCAAGGGAATCCTGCCAGTCCAGAAGGGTGCACAGTGGGGTCTCATCTTTACTGTGGGGTTCATCCTCTAGGATCTTGATGTTCCGGTGGCTCTGTGCTGGGCTGATGCCAAATGGAAACTTGTTGCTTTCCTTGGTGGCCTCTACACTCTTAGCTCCCTCCTCGGTCAACGTGCTAGACCGGGTTGACAACATGTCATCCATAGTGGCTGTGATCCGTTTTTCTGGAGGGCCATCAGGTGGGGGGCCCTCCTGCTCTGCTGTCCCTGGTGTACCTTCTACCGCTGCATACTTCCGGGTGACTGGTGGGCAGGGCACATGAGGCCGGGTAGGCAGCAACTCTGTCTTGCTCTCAAAGTGGGTCTGGATATGCTCAGTGGTGTCCCCCCCACCAATCCGCCAGTGCAGCAGGCCACTGTCAAACTCCTGTACACGCCCAAGCTTATCTGAGCAGTCCACCACAAATGGGTCATTTTTCTGTACGATCTTTACTGGAAGCTTGTCAAACTTACTAATCAATTTCTCCTCACTATTCTCTGGGGCTGCCTTGTCCTTGCCTGAAAAGGCCATCTCTTCATCATTTTCAATTACTTCCTCCTCCTCTTCCTCCTCTAGTTTAGGACCTAGAAGGTCTTCCTCCTCCTCCTCCTCCTCCACAGGGGCTGGACTAGACACTTTGCTGTATCTCCCAGGGTCCAGTAGTGTTCTCTGTCCTGGGTCACCCACCTCGTACTCCTTTAAAATGCCAAAGATCTCAATCAGGCAACGTCGGAAGTATTCCACAAGGAGCTCTAGCAACCCTGGGAGCTAAAAGAGAAAGAACAGGAAATAAATTAAGGGAGAAAAGTGAGCTAAGAGAATCCTTGACTTGAGAGACCTACCAAGGTCATCTATCTAATCTCCCCCACTTTCCTTCTAAGTCAGACATCTGTATCACAGAGAGTCAGAGTTCTCCTTTCCCAAAGGCTCTCCACGAGGCAAGTTGTTTAAACTCTCCTCTGCCTAGCACAAAGTTCTTCCTTCTGCCCAACCTATCTTCACACAAACCTGCAGGATGGAAACACTGACCAACAACTCTGCATCTCACCTACCAGTGCCACTCATCTCTCAGCCTTTTTCTCAACAAATTTCTGCTTTTCTTCACCAGGCCCAGTTTCCTACCCGTTGGTCACTGTCACTGTCCCTTTTAAGACACTCTCTACATCCCACTGCCAAGTGGAGCCCAAGCCTAGGCATGGTGGGATGACACCTTCCAACATGAGCTGAGAGAGGGAATTAACGGTGCACAGATGTTCATCTGCTCTCTTCCCCAAGCTCCCCAACATTCCAAGAGGCTGTACCTCTCTCTGTGCATCATGCAATGTAATGAATAGGATGAGGCTTAGGTTCTCCAAACATTGTTCCAAGCTGGTGCTAGACAGACCCACATTCTAGCTTAGATCCTAGATAGGCCATTTACCCCTAGAAGAAAACATTAACCTCCAGTCTGATTAATCTCTAGCTGCACAGTACAGCAGAAAGGAAAAAATTAGGCTTTACAGAGTTAAAAAGATCTAGGTTTGAATTATGACTTTTCCAGGAACTATCTGTTTAACTTAAACTCTCTAAGCTGGAGTTTTTCCATCTTTCCATTGAAAATGATGGAAATTCCTAAACTTTACAGGGTTGTTTTGAGATCTAAATGGAGTATGTCAAGAGCCTGGCTTACAGAAATTGCTCAGTCAATATTTGTCCCTTTTCTTTCTCATAGGAGGCAGACTTCTGAATCAGAAAGACTCTGCTAACAGCTGTGTGAACCTGGGCAAAGTTAAGACTCTGAGCCTATTTACTCATCTCTAAGTGGCCACATCTGTCTCAGAAGGCTGTTGTGATGATGACACAAAAGAAATTATGACAGACCTAGTACAAAGTGAGGGCACAGTAAATGGTAACTATTAATAACAATGCCCCCTAGTTTCAACTCCTTGATAGACAGGTTGGTAGGTACTGAGGATGATAAAAGAAACAGCAGGATGGTGCAGAAGAAACTCTTCCCAGCTGAGAGAATTCAAGGTGCTTGTCCTGCGGAGAGAGGGTCTGGAAAATCATCTCTGCAAGGTCATCATTAACACCCTCCACCCTCAGGCCAAAGTGCACCTCTGTACACCTCCCACTCTACAACTTAGGAAAGTGGGATCAACAAAGACCTCTTCTGTTCAGAGTGGATGAAGAAAGAAAGGGAAAATAAAGAACCTGCTCTGGTCACTAATATAGACCACAGGTTCTTCTTGGTAGTCTAGAAAATACAGTGTCTTCACTATCATCAACAGAATCTGCATTTCTTACCAATACCAAAAAGTTTCTCCTAAATTCTCTTTCAAGTTAATCCTGATTAACTTAATTACACAAATTATTATTGTTCTCAGTATTCTGGGCCCATGTCCAGAGGCAAAGTACTGGCATAGAAGGTATCACAGAGCAAGTGATGGAGAGACCAAGCTGGCTAGGGATGGCTTAATTCCCTGTGTCACTTAGCACCATCGACTTCAAGAAGATCCCAGGCCCTCTCAATCCTCCCCCGGCACCTGTACTCACCTGACTGAGGTTGAAGGTCATGATGCTGTTGTCATCATACAGCAGGATGTTAATGGTGTCTAATGCCCACGTACTCTCTGCCAGCAGCCCAGACTTGAGGGACATCATTACCCGCCATGCCTCTGGGGTTCCTGAAATAAACCTCCATGTCGTCCATCCACCAAACCCAGGTTGGCTGGAGCTCCCCACCCCAGAGCTGGCTCATCAGTCAGGCTACTCTAAGAAGAACACATGGTGGGAGGTGGTTCCCATCTGGGAGATGACACACATCTGCCCCTCATGGCTTCTAGGCTCTGTTTGGACATCATGGCATGGCGATTCCTTTAGTAAAGCCCGACATCAGCTGATTTCTTCCTTACCCAAAGTTTTTTGCTCTATTTTAGTCAACACTGGACCAGATTTTAACTCATCCAGAACACCAGGATGGAGACAGAACAATGAACAAGATGCAAAGGGGCAGATTAAGCAACCTAGTCAGGGAGGCCTCCTTACCGATGTCTTTCATTGTGAGCCGCCTCCTCTGCTTCAACACAGGCTGTGTGGCTTCAACAGAGCCAGGTGGGAAGGTGATGTCCCGCCGAATCATAGGGGGCTGCACAGGGGTAGGTGCTATGTGTGAGGCAGGTACTGGGGGACCTGCCTTCTGCATCTTCATCCCAGAGTGCAGGAATGGAGACTTGCTAGGAGAGGTGCGGTTCTCCATTGGCCGGGGCAGGGGAGCAGGGCTGGATACCTGAGGAATGTGATTCTGCATGCTTGGTGGGGGCTGGTAGTTGGATGGAGGGGGCCTTGTCATGGGAGGCACGGGGGCAGAAGGACCATATGGGGGCTGGCGTGTGCCATGGGAAGGCCATGGGCCTTCATGGTTGGCCCTCTGATCCGTGTGCAGCATTTCATCTGTTCGGTTCACTCCATGATAGGCAGGGCCTTGGGGGGCAGAGCCTGTGCTCTGCCTGTTGGCATAATTGTAGGTCATGTCATTACGCCCCTGCCACATGGTGCCCTGCTGAGCAACCTCAGCCGATGCCTGTATGGGGCCGCCCATCATTTGCGGTGGCATGTTCTGCTGGGCATTGGAGCCAGGGGGTGCTGAGACACGGTCTCGGCCAAACTGGAATGGAAACTGGTTCTGGGGGCCGCCTGCTGGTCGGCGCTCAGTAGCAGCGGCGGCAGTGGCAGGATAGGCGTTGCCATACTGGTTGTACACATCTTGCTGAGGGGAAGGCTGAGCAGCTTGTTGCTGGCTGGCAGGCTGGGGCTGGGCTGGGGGCAACTGCTGCTGCTGGGGCTGCCCCTGCCCCGTGCTGTATGGCACGCTGTACATCTCCCCTTCGTGCCGCTTGGCAGGAGGGCCGTATGTGCCATCCATTGGCCGCTTGTAATTCTAAGACAGGGACAAGCACAGGGGAAGTTAATACTCCGCACTCAGGGACACAAGATCCACAGCTGCCAAGAGGGCTACACTAGGCACTTGCTGGGCTTACTTCTGACCCTCTAGAAGAGAGGACAGAGACTCCAAGGGAACAAAGGAGTCACCTTTACAAATTATCTTTTCAAGTTGTTTCTGAAAGCAAGAATCATTCTTTATTCCCCTCTCGCTCTCCCATGCTCTAAGCAGAAAAATGTGGAGAAGTTCAAAAGTCAAAACAAGGCCTGCTTCTAACCCTTTTGGAGAACTAGAGACTGGACTAGACTTGAAATAGGGAAGAGTGAGGACTTGACTCTTAGACAAAACTGGCTATTAGAGTGGGAGAACACCACCAAAATATCTAAAGCGGGCTTCTTAGACTTCTCAACTTAGTTTTCTAACTAATTGGCTCTCAGAAGGAAACTGTGTCAGCCCACCCACCGCCCTCCTCACCTGCTGCTGCTGCTGATACATTGTGGTCTGCTGGCTGGGGAAGGGGCTGCCAGAAGGGGTGCCTTGAGCGGAAAACTGATTGCCATAGGAATCATGTCTGCAGGAAGGAAGGAAACAGGATTAGGGTGGTAAGCGGAAAAGCTTGAGACACAGCAGCACTGAGACCAGGCTTTACTCACCGTTGCTGCTGCTGCTGCTGCTGCTGTTGGGGGTAACGGCTAGGAGAATACATCCCCGAGTCTGGGTTGGAAGGCATGAGATTCGGCTGTGGGGCTCCAGTGCCCATGTTTCCCTCGGGTCCTATTCCAGGCTCCGTCCTAAACAAAATTGGAGAAGCAGGTTGAGTAGTCCCTGACAGCTGTGGGGTGCTAGGGTGGGACAGGAGCTGGGGCCATGCTTACCTCACTCTGTCATAAGGACCTCCATAGGGATAGTGCTGTCGCGGTCCCATCGCCACATTTCCCAGCCCAGGGCCGGCAGCTCGACTATAGGGGTCCCCCATCCCGCCGTTGGGGCCCTGCCCTGAGGACATGAAGGGATCACTCCCTGGAGCTGAGAGCAAAAGGGAAAGCAGTGAGCAAACTCGTCAGTCAGCAGGCCTAGCAACCTATACCTTGCTTGCCCCAAAGACCCAGGCCCTCTTCAGAGCTCAAGTTTGTTCCAACTGTTTTCCTGACAGGTTTGAAACAGAGATCTAAAGAGGCCCCAACCAGCAAAGAACACATAATTGTAAAGGGGTGACAAGGTGAGGCCAGGGAGAGGGAGACATGAAAGGAGGATGAAGAGGGGTGGTTAGGTCCAGAAATGCCTTATCTCAGAGGATGGCTTGACAAGAACCTCGAACCACTCTCAAGATATCCCCCCATTTCCCTGGCCCTGTCCTCAAGGATGTAAGGCCAACAGCAATTGGTCACCTTTCCTCATGGTGCCATAAGGATCCTTATTTGGCTCGTAGGACATGCGCCCCATCATGTCAGAGGTATTCATACTGGGCTGGTACCCAGGGTTTGGAGTCATGGAATTCCGCTTCTGGAATGTGGGGTCACTTCCATCAGGAAAGGCATCCTGGATCCCGACGGAATTGCTCCTGCTCAAGAGTGAGAAAAAGCCAATTAGACCCCAAAGAAAGCAATTCCTCTGATAATGCAAGGCTCCTGGGAGTCACTGGCTGGGCAGGCAGAGCAGGAACCACCCCGAGCTGCACAGGAGCACATTTATTTTTGCTCAGGATCCCCCAAACCACCTGCCTCTGCTCCTAGCCTTACCTCATGCCTGGCAAGGGGGGGATCTGGCTGTGTGGTGTGGATGCTGGAGTTGGTGGCTTCAGGTCTCCTCCTTCTGCCATGGAACTGCTGGTTGACTGAGGTGTCTGTGGCCCCTGCATTGACCCTGATCCTGCTGTGGAGAGAGATGTAGGGTGAGCAGGAAAGGACTTAACTCTCTCAGAAACACACAAATGCCCTAGGATCTCTTTGAAAAAGATTGCTAAGGCTAGAGCTGGGGTTCTTTAAACCTAAATCGTCCTCCTCAGCAGGGGATCTGCAAGGCCAGGTAATAAAGAAGGCAATTTGAGGGCTCCAGCACTCCTTGCTGCTTTCATATCTGGAGAACAGGAATGGTATGGTGGCCATCAGCATGCTGGTGAGTCCTTGGGTCTATGTCAGCTTCTCTGACTACTCTTTACTTCCCCAAGGACCTATATCTAACCTGTTAAACCCTGTGCACAAGCTGGTACACAAGCTCCCAGTCAGAGGCCCTGGAATGCTGGTTGGGAAGGCTCCATCTTGCCCCAAACCTGCAGAGCACTTTAGGAGCCTAGGAACTCCTATTCTCAAGCATCCAGTACAGTATCACCACTTACGTTCGAAAGTTCCTTTAAACTGATGAGCACAGAACTACCAGTAATTAATATTTCCATTAGTTACCATTCCCAGCAGCAGATATCCCACTGCTTAGGCCTCCCCAGCTGATGAGTCATCTCAGGCACTCATTACACCCTCAGAGGTCAACACCAGGGCACGTGTGTTTACACCCACCTTCTAGGAGCTCTGGCCTTCTTCCCTCCCCATGCCTGTCCAGGCCCCATCCTCCTCTCAGAAAGGAGGGTGGGCAGAGGCACTCCTAGCAGAGAGTTCCATTCATATCCCCTCCCCACCCCCTCCTTCCCATTCATTACCATCTCAGCTCCCTGGGGAATTCAGGGCTCTTGTCTGAGCTGCATTCTAAGGTGCTGACATCAGTGGGCCAAAGCTCCCAGATGGCCCTGCCTCACTTGCTGTTTGTCAGATTTCCCTACTCCGCTGGTGTCCCTCCCACTTACTAGTTTACAAACACTTGGCAAGATGCCAGGTGCACAATGAAAATTAAAACTTAAGGGCTGCTGCAGACTATTTCCCAAGGGAGTTGCCACTGCCCACTCTTTAGTTTGCAAACCTGTTAAGTTCTGAGATAGGACAGGGCAGGGCACACATCCCTGGTGGCAGGCACTGGTGAGTAAGGAGTCTGGACCCTTGAATGCTACCCTTGAAGGGTAAGCCTTGATGAGACTGCTCACCCAATCCTTACCAGGAGAGGGAGGCTGGATCTTGGGCTGGGACTTCTTGGAATCAGCAGCTGCAAAGATGTCTGGGGGAGGGTCTTCTCCCCGTTCAATCTTGCACTCAAAGGCATAGAGACACTGGATGTACTGCTTTTTTAAGGAGCTGGCAGCACTGCTTGAGGTGCCGACATTGAGGTTGGTCGCAAGTTCCCGCCATTTTTTGTTCTTGTTGACCTGTACAAACAACCAGAAGATTTGGGGTGCATCTTCCATCTGGTTTTCCTGCCCACAAACCCCAAACTTCATACCCCATGAGGCTACTATGTATTCATCTTGTGAAATCAGTTCTCAGTTAACCACAAAAGTTAACTTCACTTGGTGGATAGTCCACAACAACGAACATTAAATTCATGGTTTCCCTCTACCCCAGCAGGCTTTATCCACAGATCACTGTAACTACCAGACAGTGCTTATTCAAAATGGGGCAAACTTCACATCACTATCAATCAGAGATAACAGAATTCAGAATGTATGGGCTTTGCTTTACACAAGTGTACTATTGAAAAATGATGTGCAGATCACCATCAAATCAAAATCATATGTTAAATGCACTCATAAAAACTAACATCTTAAGGGGGAGGGTATAGCTCAAGTGGTAGAGTGCATGCTTAGCATGCACGATGTGGGTTCAATCCCCAGTACTTCCTCTAAAAAGTAAATAAATAAATAAACCTAATCACCTCCCCACTCCCCCTCAAAAAACAAACAAACAAAAAAACCTAACATTTTATAAAATGGAGACCTTTGGCATTATCAACGACCACCCTACTTGACTTACTTTGTCAAACCGGTGGTTTTCATATCTGATTTTTTCTTCAGTGTGGGGTTCCTTGCAAATTTGACATTCTGTGTCACTGCTCCCTGCATCT
Organism: Camelus bactrianus; assembly: GCF_048773025.1. NCBI lineage: Eukaryota > Metazoa > Chordata > Mammalia > Artiodactyla > Camelidae > Camelus > Camelus bactrianus. The sequence goes on from NC_133551.1 coordinate 61,026,287, forward strand.
CAGTGACATATAACTACAAGCCCCTCTCCCTCACCAGTCGCTGTCTTGATTGTCCAGGAGATGCTTCAGGCCCCTTGACTTCTTTTGTACCTTCCCAGTTGCCAGCCTATAGTTCTGCCTCCTTTCCTCAGCTTCAGAATACACTGATCAAGACCAGTCCCCAATCCCCACAATTAGTCTTTCTGCTTTAGCCAGGCAGGTCTCCTTCTTCATGTATTCTTATGTTTATTCATCCACCATGTGGTAAGCCTGTCTCTCAAGGGCTAGAAAAACTGGCTTTCCAGTCCCAATCCACAAGGAGTTCAATGTTTTGATACCTGCTGATCTGGCACCTGTGACACCAGAGAGAAGAGTGATGAAGAAGCAAAGAGAGGAACAACCTAAATGGAGGGGAGATGACCAGGAACACTTCCTAGAGCAGGTAACATCTGAGCTGACTCTTGAAGGTTGGAGGCAGCATTGGTAGGGTATATTCCAGACCCTTTCCTATTTCCATGCCATCTGGGCCAGTCAACTGGCTTGGCCCCTCCCTCTACCTAAACCCTACTAATCCTTCAGAAAAGCTCACGATTCATCTTCTGCTTTCTTGGCACCTTCACAACCTAACTTATAACAGCACTCTTTCTCCTCTGAACGGTCTTTAGAGTCCAACCACATCATAGCATCTAAAAGGATAACAGCCTTTTGCAAACTGGAAGACAGACCCAAGCTTTGGGATTCCTTCTACACCTCATCCTAGGTCCAGTGAATCCAGAAGCCTACGTAATCAAAACTATTTTAAACCTAACCCAATGCACCCCCTTTCCCTACAGGTAGGAGAGGACTGACTATGAGAACTCAACATCAGGGAGAATGGCAGGAATGAGCCGAGGGTCACCTAAGAAGCCTGCTGTAGCTTTGCTTCCCACGCCAGTTATGTGGCGGTGTGCACGTGTCTTGTTATGTTTTGTTTTCCTTTGTGGGGGAGGGGAATAAAGCCTAAGGGAGAAGGAATTCATAACTGACTGCTGGTTGGCTTCATTCCAATCATTTTCTTTTCTACTGGTGACAGCTGTTTTCCTTTTCTGATTTAGAAGGTTTGTAATACAGCCCTCCCCACCACACCTCCCCCTGAGCTCAGCCACAAACTCAGATCCAATAGCAGGCTCCTGCTAATGACTACAGAACATACACAGGAGGAAAGTTTGCAAAGCACAGTGTGCTGTCTGCCAGTGTTGCTTCACTTGTTTGCATCCTGGGCTGAGTGTAAAGCAAAGATGTAAGGTATGAGGACAGGGGAAGGCTCACGATGGTGGTCAGTTCAGAGGTTTTCAGCAGAGGTTAATCCATTCACTTAAGTCTCCCATACAGAGTAACTAAGCACAACTTCCCACCTACTTCTTTCATAAACTATTCCTATTAAATAGCTCCTCAAATCCCACTTCCATTGGGAAGCTTCTTAGAATGAAAGGATCAACAACTACACTGGCTGCCCTTGTACCATCTTGCAGGCCAACTTATGTGGCAGAAATCTTGCTGCCAGCTTTGCTTATTTCTAGTTTCTGACAGTCTAGCAGGGTACATACTGACCCTCCCTTACAAATAAGAAAAATAGGGCTCAGAGTGGTTATATACCTTAATTATGGGCCACACATTGTAAGTGGCTAAGAAAGAATTCAAAACCAGACCCATGTCTCTGAACCCTGCCCTGTCTACTATGCCAAACTGCCTGCCATGGAATCAGAATGCCCACTGACTTGTTCTATTTTTGCCCCCCAGGGGGACTCTGGAAACACAGTAAACTTAATGTTAATACTTCATACTACCCACAGAGGTCTTAGCCTCCTCCCTTTGCCTTATCTTCTAGAAGCCCCGAGCTCCCTGGTCTGTCAGTATGTAACTCAGCAGGAGAGGGTGATATGCCTGTGGGATGCATGGTACCAGTGAAGCCACTGAGTACCTAGAGAGAGACTTGTTGAAACCACAGGGGAAGCCAAGTGCAAGGTACTCACCTGAGTCAATCCACCAATCTCCTTCACAGACACATAGAGGCGATACAGGTCCAGAGGTTTCCTACCCACAGCAGGCAGATTTGTCATGCCCATGGCCTTCTCCTCCGTGAAGGCCAGGTAACGGTCCACCCACATCTTCCTTTCAGGCTCACCACCCAGCTCATACAACTTGGTGATCTTCTCATTGGTTGTAGTAGAAGAACTGGATTTCTGGAAGGGGCAGGTCAAGAGTCACAGGAACTGATCAGATTCAAAACCTATGCTAAGGGTCTTAGAAGTCCCTTGATTAGGGCAGTGGTAAAGCTTCTTATTCTGGGTTGGTCACTAACATCTGCCCCTGCCTTCACAAAAACCAAAAGGGAGCTAGACCCTCCTATAAAGGAAGGAAGCTAACACTGACTATACATTATGAATTGAGTGTTGTGCTAGATGCCTTTACACATCAGGTGTTATAAATTATTCTTCCCTTATAAGACCCTTATCCACCTGACATCAATGTCACCACTACTCCCACATTACTACCCAGGAGCCTGGACACACTTTCATAGACTATTTCAGATAACTCAAGAAAACTCAAAACATGATCTCAAGACAATGGACTAAAATGAAAAGAAACTTCCTTCTCTCAAGAAAGGAGGAGTCTCCCACCTGCTTGAGTGTCTTTGGATATTACCCTAGCCAAGACAGGATGACTAAAGGGGTCTGGAAGTCAGACGTGAAGGTCCACAGGAAGTGGCAGCTATGATCTTTATTTCCTACTTTATAAGATATGGAAAATGAGGTATGACAAAGGGTGGGACTGTTTCAAATGACTCTGATATTGGCAGGTCCTCAGAATGCCAACAGATAGCACACTCAGGACCAACCTACAGAGAGGCCAAGGACCCAAACTCCACCTGCCTCTTCTCCCCCTTTATAGAACATAGGGCACCAACCATTCCTGCTATTCTGAGTAAGGTCCAGGAAGAGAAGAGTAACTAGTTGCCCATGATATACATCATCTATCGATGCATGAGGACAGGGGTCACAGTTTCAGAGTGCGCTGTACAGAGAATTCTACACTGCAGATCTGGCATTTCTTCCGTATCACACAGCTGTGAGAATGTTGTTATTTACATTAGGATCCCTTAGGCTAACTCAAACCTAATTCAATGAACTATTATCCTGGGATCCTTCATGGTAAGAAGAGGCAACAGCAGCCTTTTCCAAGATTATCTAGTCGGTGTCATAAAAATCTGGAATCTAGTCACCCTCTTTTATCATTCTCTTTTACCTATCTTTCTATGAGACAGAAAATTGAGGCATCAAGATATACAGCATTACCTTGGATTTGGATTCTGTCTTGGGTGTCCCATCGGCCTTGTTGTTCATTTTGGTGGCTGGAGTTAACTTGACATCCCCAAGGCCCATCATCTCTGGGCTGGCTGCCATTCCTATAAAAGAGAAAAATGTCCAATAGATATGTGACATGAAGATCACGCTGGAAGAAATCCCTAAGGTGAGCAATGACTAGGACTCACCTGCTGAATTGTTGGCCATGGTTCCACCCATGGGATATGGGGGTCCCTGAGGGTTGATCATGCCAGCCATACTATTAATCCCTTGTCCATAGGGAGGTCCAGTTCCCATTATGCCCCCTTGATTCATATTGGGGTAGCCTGGTGGCCTGAGGAAGAGAATGCAAAGTGTGAGAGAGAGTTGTGAGTTAGAGACACTGAGCTTTCAGATTTGGATTTGAGCTAAATAGGGTTGTGAGCCAAGATCACTGAGTTAGGCTTACAAGGAAAAAGTTTATGGGTCTTACAAACCACAACCATGCACCTAGATTTTCTTTCTTTTTAAACTTTATTTTTTTTTTTTTAATGGACGTACTGGGGATTAAACCCAGGATATTCTCCTCTTCTACCTCCCACAAAAGGTTCTAAGAGGGTTCAAGCTCTCAAAAGGAAATCATGGCTCAATTTTAAAGGATACGTTCTTTGAAGACTGGAGCCCTGTGTCTCTTCAGTACCACCTCCCTTTAAGGCACCTCGAAAGTCAAGCTGTGATTCCATTTAAGAGCCCTCTCTATGGCTAAAGGCCTAGATTAAAATGCTCAATTTTATCACTCTGTCATGTCACCCCAACCAAACTGGACCCCTCATAGCATACACCTGGAGGGGCTTTATATCCTTTCTTGATGGGCCTACTGCAAACTTTGCCCTTCCATCATTCTAAAGTACTACCAGACTCACCTCTTTATAGTCAATCACCCTACTCTACCTTGGTTCATCAACATTCCAGTAAAAGTTACTTTAAGAACTGTAGGCACCACCAATGGGGTGCACAGTCTTCAAAACAGTAGAATCACATTTACTGAAGTCAGTGGCCAAGGAAGAAGAGGTGAATCTTAAAGTCATTAAACCAAATCACATGAGCCTTCTGCACTTTTGCACCAGAGTGAAATACACAGGACCACTCAGAACAGTAGGAGAAATGTCAAACCACAATCTCATCATTCTCTATTTCTTACATCGCAGATCCAAATCATGTGTACCATTAAAAATCCTTTTGGAAACCAAGAAACAGATTGCCAGAAGAAATTAAGACACTCTGAAGACTTATTTTATATTAATCAAAATAATGTGTTTTATAAAGTTCTTTACATATGATATCTGGTCATGTGAAATTTGTTACCAATCTAAGATGCTTACAAATCAGCATTTTTGTTTTTCACTGTAAGGAAAGCTAGTTTTCTAAAGAGCTCTCAACAAAATATCTACTTAACAAGATGACATGGTTTAGGTCCAGAAGTATCCCAATGACCTGAATGACTACACAGTTTGCTTCCTTACACTGATAACCTCTTCACTTCCAAGGCCTTACCTGTTTTGGATAGAGTTGGCAGCAACATGCATGGCGACAGCAGTTTCTTGAGTTTTCCGGTTCATGCCCCCTGGTGGGGGACACATCCCTGACCCAACCTGAGGTGGCATATTGGCCATGTTGGGGCCATAAGGCCGGTTGCCCATGGAGGTGTGACTCATTCTCCCTGGAGGGAGTGTGCCATAAGGTGGGATGCCAGGCTGCCCATGCATCTGACCTCCAGCACCCATAGGATTCATGCTTCCAGCCATGCCTGCACTGGGGTAGTTAGCATTGGGCAAGGCATTATAGTTCGGCTGCCTAGGGTAGCCTCCTGGGTGGGGAAAGAGAGAAGATGCAGAGACTTGATTAGTGACTTACTAGCAACTGACTAACTTAGCTCAATTCTAAAACTCTAAAGGTAATAATGGGAATGATTTAATAATTGGTCTGGAATGAGACCAACTTCATGGTCTCTTTAAAAAACAAACAAACAACTTCATGGTCCATGAAAAAAAAGTAAAGGGGGGCCACGAACATATAAAGGCAGGTCTCAGTTGTCCCCTCATCTTATAGACAGCACAGCACAGGGCAAGGCTGGCTGGCAGGCAAGGCTGGGTTTGCTGCTATCCAGGCTCTTCAACTCCCAGAATTCTTTCCTTTCTACACAGTCATCTCCCATGATCTGTGTTAAGACACTCGGTTTTAGATCCACCTACAGCTCATTTTGAGCAAAGATTTATTCTGTTAGGACTAATTTACTAACAAACAAACAAAAAAAGTAATAACTAGTAATTACCACTGAAGTGTCCATGCTCAGTCTTGGCCTAAATACCTTATCTCCATTTTACAGATGAAACAGAGGCTCAGGAACATTCAAGGACTTTCCCATGGTGGCCGCCCTGCCTCATTTTAGGGCCTGACTTTGATCAATTTAAGGCAAAGGACAGTCCTACTCTTATAACCCAGATAGCAGCACATGAAACAAAGAACTCTTTTCTCATCTCACCTCCATGTACTCCTACCTGGGTAGTGTACTCACCCTGTGGGCCGTACTGACTCCCCTGGGGACCATAGCTCCCCATGGAGTTCTGCTGGTAGGAGCCCATGCCTGCGTGCATCTGTCCTCCAGAAGGCTGACGTGGAGATAAGGCTGAGCCAGGCTGTGGGGAACTGTACTGGGGCATCTGGGGGTTCCTCTGCATGTAACCTATTTATGGATAGTGTCCATAGGGTTATTACCTTTGTACAATGGGAACAAATGCTCTCCTTTATCCTAGGACTTTACTATCTACATTTTCTTTAGCAGATACTTGCATAAAGTCTCCATCTTATCTGCTATATAATTATGTGCCATTTTAGGCACCCCCAAAAATGACACAGCCATTAACAAGGGCATGTCAACTGTTTCTACAAAACAGAGGTTTGAAGAACAAATAGTAATGACCAAAAAAAAAAAGGAAAAAAAAAAAAAAAAAAAGAAAGATGTAGGATTTAATGGGTAAAGATTTAATGCTGAGTATTCAGTATTTGTTGACCAAAATTAGGCATAATGTAGCAGGGAATTCATTAAAACACAACAACAAGAATGACTGTGAGGGAACATCATTCTGGAGCTACCAACATGGCCAAGCCCATTCTAACTTCATAATCTGTTGCTGAGATTGTCCTCTAAGTTTCATGGTCACACAGTTCTCCAAAAGCTGTTGCACAGATAATCAGTCAAAGGTCTGTCTTTGCCCTCCACCCCTCCCTTGAAGCCCAGGCTCTCACCTCGATCTTGGGCAATGCTTGATTGGTTCATAGAAGGATGCATGATGCTGTCCGACTGGCCACTGGGAGGTCGAGGTGGCATCTGGTTGCCTGCTCCAGACAGAGAAAGAAGTAAGCCGATCTTGGCTAAGCCTGGAAATTTTAGCTAGAAGGTCAAGCAAGAACTGGAAACGGCTCCTGGGAAGGCCAAGAACCTCCCGGTATTACACAGAGGCATCCAGCCAAGGGGCTCCCATCTCCCTTCTTCAAATGCTGAAGGGAAACTCTCTGCCAGTGGAAGGTTAGGGCTCCCTGATATTGCTGGGGGCCAGTCCCTTTTCTCCCTCCCCAAAGCTTTGTACTGGAGAGTACCTGGCACTGCAGCAGGCGAGAGTGGTCCTGAGCGAGACTGAGCAACACTGGCAGGAGAGCCAACAGGCGACGGGGAGGGGCCTCGAATGCCAGGCAGGTGAGGGGAGGTATGGGGAGAGAAAGGAGACTGAGCTGGATTACTCTGCTCCCCTTGGCTGCTGGAAATCCCTGATGTGCTCACTCCAGGGCTCAGAGCTCCTTCTGTCCCCATGGGGAGATCGTCTATTGAACCAGACAGATCCTGGAACAGACACACAAGAACATGGATTAGCAATATTAGGCAGAAAGACTCTTCTTTCAATGACCCTACTATATGATTAGCATTTTCCTTAAACAACCAAAACTAAACAAACCGCACACATTATGTAGTCATGATACTATAGTTTATATGTGGCAAACTCTATTACAGGGCTAGACAGAAAATATTTTAGACTCTGCAGGCCATACAGTCTTTGTCAAAACCAGTCAATCTGCCTTCATAGCGCAAAAGCAGTCACAGACAATACATAAACAAATGGATGTGACTGTGCGCTAATAAAACTTTATTTATAAAAACAAGTAACTAGCCCACAAGCTGTAGTTTGCCAATCCCTGGTCTATCCACCAGAAGCAGATCTAGTACTTTTATCTTCTTTCCCAGCCCCCTTCTATAGTGGTAAGAGAGCAGCTCTTTCAGTGAGCCTTTAAATTCTTTTCCAATGGGGAAACTAAACAAAACACTGCCAGGATGGCACCAGAAGCTACAAGAAAATGTTAACAAGTTTGGGCAATGTTCACAGATCCCCTCTCTGTCAGATTATTATAACCTACATTTACCAAGGATTTACTCCAAGTTACCATACTTTAAAACATAAGGGGTAGGAGGTAAGAAAGGGATGTATTACACAGCCAATTCCTTAACAGCCAAGAAGGTCTGGGACTATATTCCTAACACCTGGCCAACAACCAGGACGAACAAATGTTTACCAACTGAACAAAACCCAGTTTTTTCCCTAGTTTTAGATTTTTCAATGAGAACTTATTGTTTATTTGGGTGTTGTGCTTGTCTTGAATTAATCAGCAGAGTCCTCTCTAGGCCAGTAAGCACCAAGATTAGCAATCAGGTGCTCAATATGAAAAATATTCACCCCAGGAAATGTACCTCCAGACCTTGCCCCAAGTTCATTCTCCAGCAATACCATTGGCTCAACTCCACACAGTAACGTAAGGCTGGGAACTAGCTGTACCCAAGAAAGGATGAAAGCTTTGGGTACAGACTCAGATCTGGGAAAACCCTAATACTCAAATGGTTAAGAAGAATTCTCTTAAAGAGACGTATCTGAAGAGGAAGGAAATCCAAAATAGATTTGAGTCTATTCCTATTCTCACAAGAAGCTCATCTTAGAAAGATTAGTTTGAGATGATTCTAATCCTGGAGTCTGACAATAACATTGGAGATCAGAGAGCACCTTTTAGGCCCTCCCATAAGTATCCAGGTTGGTTGGACTTTTTGCAAATCAGTTGATTACTTCACTAGGCTGGGAGCATTTCTGCTGAGTTCTAGAGGAACAAAGCATGCCTTGAGGGCAAGGCAGGTAGGTAGGTGCACATTTGTGCCTGTGTCCAGCTCTCAATGTTAGTTGAGAAACCAGGAAATGTTACTGCTTTCCTGTAAGAAGCAGACCCAGTACACCATAGAATGCTTTAAAAATGCAATTAGAATTAGTTCTAGCATGGAAGAGAACTCAAGAAGCCCTCTGCTAGGTAACACCAAAGAGCCTCTTTCCTCTCAAAGGAATAAAGTACCTGGATCTATAAAGAGCCCTAGGTTCATCCCAAGAGAGGAGGATTCCTTCTGCACGTTGAGGGCTAAGCTATACTTGGGACACTTGGCTTCTGAACCAAGGAGAGTAAACTCAAAGAGGCAGCAAGATGACAAGAGGAGCCAATTGTGTAGGTCAGAAAAGGCCTTAAAAGCAACTTGTTACACCCTGGCCTGTAACAGAAACCACAGCCCAGTTCTGTTTTAGGGACCAGTAGCTATCCTCAACATCCCTCCCTATAGTCTCCACTCTTTATCAAACCACCAGCTTCTGGTAACAAGAGCTACTTGCTTAAAGGAAAAAGAAACCAACATATTTTGGAACAGAACAGGAATCAAAGGTCCATCCAGAAGACAAGAACTCTTTAAATGACCTTGAAAAATTAAGTGTTTTAAACATTTTTGTCTTTAATTAAGGAAGTAAAACAAACATTCTCATAAACATTTATGGGTAAAATCAAAGTCCCCCTTTGCTCTCTTGCTGCTGCCTCCAATAGAGGAACCCCTGTTCCCTTTGGTGTATATCCTTGGATACCTTCTGAGGAACTGAGGAGCGGGGAAAAAAAGAGGATGTTCAACATCACTAATCATCAGGGAAATGCAATTCAAAACCACAATGAGTCTCACGTGTGTTAGGATGGCTATTATCAAAAAGATGAGAACAAACAAGTATTGTCAAGGATGTGGAAAAAAGGGAACCCTCATGCACTGTTAGTGGGAATATAAACTGGTGCAGTCACGATAGGAAACAGTATGGAGGTTCCTCAAAAAAGTAAAAAATAGAACTACCAAATGATCCAGCAATTCTACTTCTGGGTATTTATCGGAAGAAAATGAGAACACTAACTTGAAAAGATACACACACACAGCCAGGTTCACTGCAGCACTATTTAGAATAGCCAAGAGATGAAAATAACCTAAGTGTCCACTGACAGATGACTGGATAAAGAAAATGGGATGCACATGCATGTGCACACAGGAATATTACTCAGTCATTAAAAAAAAAAGGAATGAAATCTTCCCATCTGCAACAACATGGATGGACCTTGAGGGCATTATGCTAAGTGAAATAAGTCAGACAGAGAAAGGCAATTACCATATGATCTCACTTACATGTGGAACCCAAAACAAAACAAAAACCAAGCTCACAAAGAACAGACTGGTTGTTGTCGGGGTGGGGGTGGGAGAAATGAGTGAAGGGAGTCAAAAGGTATAAACTTCCACCTATAAAATAAGCAACCCATGGGGATGTAATGTACAGCATGGCAACTAAAATTAATAACACTGTACTGCATATTAGAAATCTTTAAAAAAAAGTTCTCATAATTAGAAAAAATTCTTTAACTACGTAGGTGACGGATGTTAGCTAGACTTACTGTGGTACTCATTTTGCAGTATATACAAATACTGAATCATTATGTTGTACACCCGAAAGTTATATAATGTTACTATGTCAATTATACAAAAGAAAGAAAGAAAGAAAGAGAGAGAGAGAGAGAGAAAGAAAAGAAAGAAAGAAAAGAAAGAAAGAAAAGAAAGGAAGGAAGGAAGGAAGGAAGGAAGGAAGGAAGGAAGGAAGAAAGAAAGAAAGAAAGAAAGAAAGAAAGAAAGAAAGAAAGAAAGAAAGAAAGAAAGAAAGAAAGAAAGAAAGAAAGAAAGAAAGAAAGAGGGAATCCCACCAACCACTGTTATAGGATCAGGGCAGGGCCTGCAGATGCTCATTCAGCCACACTTTTGTTAAAAACCAGGCTCTCCATAAGTCCACAAGTGAATGTCCTAGTCCAGCTGAGGAATCCCAGGAGCCTGAAGAAAACACTGTCAGCCCCTAGGGCTGGACTCTCAGGGACCCAGAAGCACCTGTGGTGACAACATGGTAGCTTCCTTCACAGAGGCACCCTGAGGAGGACTGTCAGTTTTGGTAAAGTGCCCTGAGCTCCTTGGAGAAAAAATGTTAAATAAACCACTGTCAACAGCAGCCCCATGTGGGCTGGGATGCCTGGGCACAGAAAAATAGTGAGGAAGGAATCAGCATTAATCTTCTCTCTCTCATTTGGTTGGTTTGAGGCCAGTCACTCAAACTATCATTTTTATCAGATGGCAACTGGTCAGCATGGGGGGGAGTTGATTTATAAAAATTCAAAAACCAGAATGTTAGCATAGGAAAGGACAGATCATTTACATTCATACTAACAATAACTATCATCTGAGTACCTGCTGAGCACTTTAAGGAGTTACTTATTTTGCTACAACTCTTGGAAGTAGGTACTACTACCACCGACATGCTAAACAGAGGCAAGCTGATGCTCAGAAAGACTGGGCTACATGCCCAGGCCATCCAGCAAATAAGTGGCAGAAACTAGACTTTGAACCCAGATCTCTGTAAAGCCAGCGTTCTTTCTCTTTCCATTATGCTGTGATACTATATAGACTAAGGAAAAAGCATCATACCCTTGAGTTAGGAGACCAATGCCCAGCTCTTGATACTCATCAGCTGTGACCTTGAGCAAGCTATCAACAAGTTGGGTTTCAGCTTTCTCACTTATACAATGAGAGGACTGGACAAATCTGAATTTGTGACATCCCTGGGGCATTTGCATGAAACTCTGCTGGTACCATATGGTCAGGGCCATATGGAAAACCCAATACCAGCAGCAATAGCCTGGAATGAGAGAGATGACAACATACAGCAGTATAAGATGTAAGACATACCCATCAGTCCCAGTGGTTAATCACAGTAAATGTTTTTATTGGGAAATGGGAATGGTAAGGGCAGAAGACTCCAAAAGAGGTCTGATCCCCTCTATCTACATCAACAGATACTGCTCTGAACTCCATGTCCTTTTATTGCACAGGACACACCTCTGCTTTCTACCCTACAAAAAGCCAGTTTTTCAGGTCTTTTGTTCCACAAAAAGCCGGATGTCTGACTGTTGAGTCAGACTTCAATGTGCCTAACGAGTTCGGCTGTCCACAACACATTTATCACACACAGTTCAATCAATCCAAGCCCCCATTCTCTCTCCCTGGTAAGGCCACCCTTAGATTTCAGGATTCAGGTTCTCAGTTCTCCTAAAAGGGTCCACCTAACAGGTGCCTTCCAGGAGTGCTGCTGAAACAACTGTAGCAATGCCCTGTAAGTGGAAAGATCTCTTTTTCCGGGTTTGCTTTCCTCCAAGCATTATCCTGCTGAAAGATGGGAGGTGAGATCAGCCCACTCAGTGCCCTGCCTGTTCCAAGGAAGCAGCAGGGCCAGGGAGAATTTCCTCACGTGTTTCCAACGTGTTTCATGCATTTTATTGCTCATCTACCATGCAGATCAAAAGCACTGGAGCAGGTCCAACTCTTTCACACAGAATCTCACACTCCAGGCTGGCTACAGCCCCAAGAGCCTTCGTTTCTTCACTTGAAATACTGCCCAATGTTATTTTGGGATGTGACCTGATAGAGGAAGCCCACAGGGACTCCATGACGATAACTGTTCCAGCTGTGATTGGTTGCCCAGCCCCAGCTAGTGCCAGCATGGGTTTGTCAGGCTCTGCTGACAAACAGAACTCAGCAGCTAACACCTTCTCTTCACACCACAACAAAACCATGACCGAAATCACACAGTCCATACCTCATTGTGGGTGTGTGTGTGGCAAGCGGGAAGGGGGGATTTGCTAGCACTCTCACAGGAAGGGCTGCAAGTTCTAACATGAATTGGCTGCCTGATGAAGTACATTTTCAAGCAGGAAGATACCAGATCAAGGTTAAAGAAGGAGGGTTAAACAATCCCCCAACAGAGACCCAGAAGGATGACATCAGCTCGTTTTGCTGAGTAGTTTAAATAACAAGTCCAAAGAACGGGCTCATGGCAATGCTCAGATTTAGGGTTTTCTCATTAATTTGGCTGAATCCTTAAAAAATGGAGTTTTTGTTAACCCCCAGAGAGAGTTCCCATATTCTTGCAGTTGTGAAGAGCTTTTGCCAAGTTGTGCTGACTACTGGCAGGGAAACCATCCACCCCAGGTAAACCCTACACACGTGCTTGTAGTAAACGTGCGTGTGTGCGCACCTGTGTGAACCTCGCAACTCAGCCATATTCACTTAAATGACGAGCCTTGGATGAAAAAAGTCCAGATGCACAGCCTGAAATGACCAAATTTGCAGTAGCAATTTGTCAGGTGTTTCTCCCCCGGTCTAACCTAACAGATCCATGGCCATAGCAGGAGGCTGCTCTCAGGCTGGAGAATGGGAGGAAATCCTGAAGAACACAGAAGAGAATGGGAAACTTAACCTTTGAAGAAAGGCAGATGATAGGAAAGGAGGTAACAGTTTTGACAAACTTCAAGGAAAGAAGAAAAAGACAATTACTTAGGAACTAATTAAGGCAATAAGTTTTGGGGAGACCTGGTTTTTCATAAAGCTTTCTTTAAGCAACATATTTGTCAAGGGTCAGGAAAGGAAGAGGCTACCTCTATCAAACACTTAATATTCAGTACAATATTTCTCTTCTCTCTTCTCTCCTCAGTCTTTGCTAAATGGAAGGATGGGTGATCTGACCCACCCAGACTAGTAGGGACTGCAGAGTTACAGAACTGCTGCACTGCTGTTTCAGTGAGCAGTCTCAGTCCAACAGATTAAATGCCACCCTCCCCTGAGAGTAGGCTAGCTGGTGCTGGCTGGAACGCCAAGAACGAATCAACACATACAACAGGCTGCCTCTGACTTCCAAGTCAGGGTTTTAGCAGGTGGCGAGGAAGGGGACAGAAAAGATGCAGAGGCTGGCACTATCCTTTAAGCTTAGGACCACACACATCCCTGCCTGAACTATACTCACCATTTGGAATAGCAGGAACTGCTCTGGGAAAAAGCTCTGAGAACTCTGTATCTTAACAACCCCTTCCACCCGAAAGTTTCCCAAAACTCCTCACCAAACTCCCTCTTCTCTTTTTCTACAAGCAATTATTCTGGGGATAATGAATCATTTCTTCTTGGTATCTTCTGGCTGCCTGTGGGCAATGAACAGTAGAGAAAGGTCAGACTCTTCCTGTCTCCAGAATACTTTTTTCAGGGGCTCACCTCCAAGAAGAATCCACTACACATAAACATCAGAACTCATAAAACCCTGGGAGACCAAATCTCCAAATTCAGAGGATGTTGGAAAGAGGAAAAAAGCATCCCTTTGTGCTTCCCTCTATAAAGGAAGCAGAACTGACACAAATATGAGACTATGATGCGTTCAACCCTAAGGTACACGGCTGTCTCACGTTTCATCCTCACAATCATCTTCTGAGGTACATATCATCCCCATTTTAACAAAGTAGCAAGCAAGCTCAGAAGTTTCTGACTTAATCAAGGACAGGAAGCTATTAAACAAAAAACTGGGATTTAAACCTATATCCCTCTGATTCCAAAGTCTGCACTCTTTCCACCATAAGGTGGAAGTTTGCCGCTATCAAAGGCTACGCTCCATGCTCCAAACAAAGTCAGGCAACAACCTGTCTCCAGATATGCTCAGTAATTAGCCACATGACTCTAAGAGGCTAACCTCACTAGGCATCACTTAGTTCTTCTGTAGGAGACTAAAACTAGATAATCCAACTCTATAGGTCTATAGTACTATATCGTCCCCTCTATCCTACCCACTCTTCCTATAAATTTCTTTCTTTCTAAACCTTTAATGGTTATTTCAAGTCAGCCCTTTTATCTATAACTCTCTTAATTTAAACCTACTTTGTCTACACTAAAGGGAATAGTACTTTTCCTCACCTCTGGGTCCTTAGAAGGGTACTTGAAGTATGGGGGGAGGAGGGAGGAGAGAGTGACCTACCGTTTGCGGAGACTAACAGGAAGTTAAGTACCATGAAGGTAGGTGCCTGATCTCTGCTGGTATTCATGTGCCCTAATCCTATTATCAAGCACTAGGGTGTGGCAAAACAGAGAGAGAAGGCAAAACATCCCTGGCCTCTAGGTGGCCTCATCTTGGACAATTCCTAACCCTCACACTTTCCTCCTCACCCAGCCTGCAGCCACCCTTCCAAACTGCAGGACAGTTGGGTCTTGTTTACGAGCCCCATTCCCCAAACTACAACGTGGGAGAGCTCCTTTCCTGGGGGCATGAGCCAAGCAAGCTTCAACCCCCTGCCCACAGCCGTGCTCCAACAACGGGGCAACAGAGGTCTCCTCTAACAAACACAGCAGAGTGGCACAGTTCCCAGCCATCAGCGAGAACTGGGTAGGAAGACCAATTGTCTGAAGTTACACTACAGGTGTAGCAACTATAGACAAAAATCATTTTTCCCCTTGGGAACGTCAAAGATGAGAACAGCTTTGTAGGGGCAAAGCCTCCACAATCACAGTATAATTCCTGACCCCTCACCCACATCCTATAGGCAGGGCACTGAGTCCCTTCGAGATCCTCTAGACCCAGTGTTTCAGGACTGATGGCACTGTGCTGAATCTGCCTTTTTCCCCACTAGCCTGTGGGGTTATATTCTCCAATGTCATTAGTGACCAGAAAAATGCCAGGCACACAAATGACAAAATGACTGATAAATATTACCCAAAATCATCTTATTTAGATCCAATCTCTGTTAGTCTCTCTCTTTCCTTTAATAGTCATTCCCCAACCCTAACCTTGTACCTCAATTCTAGACCTCCGTAGTGAGGGAGGGACTCTTGGGTGTCGGCATCAAGAGAACTGACTCTCCTGTCTAAAACTGCAAAGTACAACTCTGAAAAGGCCTTGGCTACTTCGGTAAGAGCTCTCGACAGAACTGCAGTGCAGGAAAGGAACGCCTGGAAAGGAGGCTGTCAGGAGGCGGGGCTCTGTGTCACTGGAGAAATTTCAATCTAATTACAAAAATACAAGAACCTGCTGTTCTAATCCACCTCAGCAAAATCTCTTGAGGTAGGTCTGACCCTTTGGGTGGAAGCTGAGGGAGCTGCTGAGGTGAAAAGGTGGGGAAGAAGAAAGGCTGCTGGGCTGCCTGCATTCCTGCAGTGGGCGCCCCTGCAAACAGCAGCTCGGCCACTGCAGCACCCATTGATTTTCCAGAGGTCGATACTCCGCTCCCACAGATCTGCTCGGCTAGAGGTTTAATCACACTGAGTGCTTCTGCTCAACATCTCCCCTGCACTTCCCCCTCCCCAAACCAATAAAACAAACACCAAACACAATGATAGTTGGCAACAGATAGATGGTGCTCCCTACAGCTGGCCCCCACCTCCAGGAAAATTCTAAGTACCGGCTCAAGGGAACCAAAGCTGGCCAACGGGCAACCCACAAGAAGCTGCAAGAGCAGACCTACAGGCCCCAGAGAACCTTTCAGTCCATTGCCCAACACTCCTACAGAGACTTTTCTAGTAACTCAGATGTTTTGCATTAAAAGAATCCAGGTTCCCAACTTGTGTGTGGGGGTGGAAATAGATCCCAGAACTCCCAGAAGGCACTGAACAGTTGAGACTTCGCTTTCCAGTCTGTCACAGACCCCAACAAGTATATGTAATACCCACGTTATCCACCTGACCAGCCTTTCGACACACACCCCTTCCCTGCAAAGGTTTCTCACTTTGGTCAGAAGAGGATGCCTTATCTAGTCAGAAACTACCTCTTGGCCAAAAAGTGTACAGCGTTCTAAGGGTCACTAGCTAACAGACTCAAATCTGAAAAAAATGAAACTAGGTCAGAGCTGGGTCTGAGTTAGAGCAGTCAAGAGCAGTGCATATTTATGGAATAGGGCTGTTCTAATCCCAGCAGGAAACGAGCACTGTAAAGCTAGAGAAGGCAAAGAAGTTAGGAACTCCCTACTTTCTCCAAGTCATGCATTGCGTATTAGGAAGACCAACCAAACAAGACCTTGTTCCATTATGATCATCAGCTTGGATCCTAGAACTTGAGCAAGGAGAAAAGGAAAAGGAGGAGAGGAAAGAACACAGAGAAAACAGCAGAATTCTAGGTCTGAGAAGTGTAAGGGGAAGGGGTACTGCCTTAGGCTTCCACCTCACCTGGCTGCTCCTCAGAATTACAGCAACCAGAAAATAAGGAGGACATAATGTGCGCAAGTAGGGGAAGTAAAGTTGGCATGGTGCTAAACACAGAGTAGACCAAGGTCTAGGGGGCTGGATGGCCTCCTTGGTTTCATATTTAAAGCCCTAAATTTATATTAACCAGTAGTCTTCCCTACCATGACCTATGGGTCTAGATAAAATCCAAAGATTTAGGGGGAGGGGTGGAACAAAGAAATCTGAGAGTGGGAAATGGATAGAATCTTAAATCAGAAAAGACAGCCATCAACCTCAAAGGCCTTTAAAACCAAAAACACAACTCAGTACTTAGGGAAAGACATAGTCAAGTTCTAAAAGTAGAAGACGAAGAGAGAAAACAAATATTCTTGGTAACAGTTCCTCTGAATACTGATCCCTTTTATCTGGGACTTAGTTTCTCTACTACCTCCCCCCAAGTATCAGGAAATTACCTTCACTCATCTCAGTAAACCACATTCAATATTCCTCCCACATCAAAGTTGGCTTTAAGGGACAGATTTGCTCTCAACTCAAGCCTTCGATCCCCTAGTTTCCACCTTCAACAAGGCATGGCTTCTTAGCTTCCTTGGGAAAGATCAAATGGGAAGCAAGCTAACAGCTTGGAGGTGAGCTCCGCCTCACTGCAATCAGACATTATGTCACAATACCAGCCAGTTCCATGCTAACACTAGGTGGGGAGGATGAAATAGGTTCAGGCCTCAGAAATAGATGGAACAAGAGATCAAGCACTGGTCCCTAAAGGGACAGCACTAGATCACATACCAGTTTCATCACAGCTTTCAGGTAGAACACCAAATATTTTAGAAAAATGACAAAAGGACAATAGAGCTAATTCCATGCTTGATTTATCAGGTATGTTAAGATAGCTCTACACTTAGGGGCCCTCCCCTCTGAACCAAGTTTGGATCAAAATTCTCACTCTGGTGCACGCGGGGGTGGGGGTGGGGCTAGTTGTTTCTGTAAGGATAGCATTTCTAGGAGAACTTGGTTCGTACCTTGTTCAAAAAGCCCAAGTCCCCCACCCCCACCCCAGGTACCCACTCCTCACCACCTGAAAGACAGGAAACAGTTTGGCCATCACACATCTAGGGGCTAGCTTTCAGATTTTGGTTGGTCTTGGAGGACAATGGCAGAACCAAGGCATGTACTTCACAGAGGTAGTCTCCCAGACAGCTTTGTAGAAGGTTATAAAAGCACCAACAGGAGAGAAGGGGAAGGGGAGATGGGTGGAGGAAAGCCACTATCACCAAGGCAACTGAGTTCATCCATATGATGACTCAGGAATTTCAGGAAATTCTAGCTTTTGAAGTTTCTTCTTCCAGAATAAATGCTTCCTATATCTTCCCAGGGAGCAGATCTAAACCCAGCAGCTATAGTACCACTACCCTTGCCTAGACGTCTCAACCCTACATCTCTCCATACCTCCTCCTTCCCTTTCTCTGAAGAGAAGAGAATACGGACGACAAAGTCTGTTTTCTGAACATGGCATTCTTCCTTCTCTTAAAAGAGCCTTTTGCTGATCCTTTGTAGGAATTGGTCCTAATAATAAAAGCAATGGACTAGAAGTCAGGGAACCCAATGTTCTCATTTACTGAATGAACTTGGGCAAGTCCTAAAGGACTTTCTGGGACCTGGGTTCCTCACATATAAAGTCGGGGATGAGGAGGAACGGTGGTGTTGTGTTAGTGTGGTGAATATTCTGTGCAGTAACTCATGCTGATTTCATTTTACTCTTTTCCTAATTGCTGAGGTTAAAAAGCTAAAAACTGCACTTCCCAGACTTCCTTGTAGATGAGTTTTGGATACAATTCGGGTTCTGCTAATTAGAATCACACTCAAGATTAGACCGAAGTATGGCAGAGATCGTACTTCTGCCTCCTTCACTTGTTTCTGCAGGAGCATTTTGGTTTTACCTTCCAGTTAACTGGGTACTGGTTCTGATAGTAGGTCACAAGCAGGAGTTCCCCTGGTGGGTCAAATCTAGGTCTAGATCCCATTCCTAGAGGACAAGCCTAGAGCATGCTCCCTCAATCCTAACAATTTTTAAGTCCAATTCCGTATAAATTCCTCTCTATTAAACATACCTAGGGTTTAGTATGGCCTAGGTTCAGTGTAGAAACCACTCTGTCTGACACAGTATTATCAGATGGTCCCAAAAGAGTAGGGAAAATGGGCAAGATGAGGAAGCCTAGAACTTTAAAATACATTTGTTCAGGACAATCTCCTTTGCTTCTTCCCTTTTTACAAACTTTCTGCACTTTCTCCCTTCCACTCTAAGCTCTGGGGGAAGATGGGGGGGGGTGTTGAATTGCTCACACAAGATGGAAGGTTGAGTCAGCACATGCTTTCCTTTCCATCCCTATATTCTCTGTAAGCTTTTACTCTGCTGAGGATAGCATTACCTGCCCAACCCAAAATAAGTATTCTCTGAGCCTGGGCTAGAAAGGGTACCAACTGTCTTCCTCAACAGCAGAAAATATGTTTATATGCCCCAGGTGGTAAAGAACCAGGGCACAACAGTCCTGACAAGCCTGCATAGCTGATGAGTGAAGACAAGTCTGGCCTGCACAAGATCCCAGCTTATCTTGTTCTACCAATTTCTGGTCTAAGCAATGAACCACCAGCTTCCTGTAGCAGGACTGGGGACAAACCGAAAAACAAGGTCAGATCCAAGTGGCATGCTTGGTGGGGAGGGGGTTACTTCCCAACAGGCCTCAGCAAGGCTAACTGACCCCAGAAGCCATCACACTAAAGGTAGGGCTCAGTTAGCTTTCAGATTGAAGTTGTTCCGAAGGAAACAAAAGGTTCCAGCAAGAGGAATCTGTGTGAGACACACAGGCAGGAAGCAAAGCTGAGCCACCAACAACTAGAATAGAAACAGGAAACGGGCCCAGGAACAAGCATATAGTAATCTGCTGCAAGAAACACAGGCTCCAGCAGGCACCAGGCAGTACCGGGGCTGAAGCAGCGTGACTAAGATGGAGAAGCAGATTGGCTAGCCTTGCCCGAGAACTGGTGTTCTAAAGAAGGGACAGTTACTTGCACAGGGTACTTGCTACTCTGAGCAGTCTGGGCAGATATGATAGAGAGGGGTGGGGATTTCCTTTTTGAGACTTTGTGAGAGCACCTGGGCTATATAATTAAAGGGGGGCAAACATAGATACACAGTCAGATATAAAGAAAACAGGTCATCAACCTCAGAATGGCCCAGCTTCTCTGGGTACCAAAAGTGCTAGTGGCATTTCTGTTATCCCTTTATAAATATGCCATCAAAAACCAAGGCAAAAATTGTTGGCCCTGCCTCCTTTTACCATGAAATGTGATAAAAATGAACACAAGCTGTGTAAAATTAAACTCCTTCAAACATTTCAGTTTTTTAAGCCTTTATAGAGAATTTCTGTCACCCCCTCAACCCACCCTCTGCCAATAAACCTAGACAACAAAAAGATGGCCTCCAAGTTCCAGTAGGTAACAAGAACCTAAGGGCTATTAAACAAAGTTTTTCTAAGTATCTGCCTAACACAGGTATCAGACACAGGCCTGAGTGCTCAAGTAGAAATATCAGCATAATGTTATGTCAACATGAAGAAAATGGTGAAGAAGTCTCAGGGAAGGTATTTCACAGATAGGTTTTGAAGTCAAAGTAGAAGTTTCCTTGGCATTTAAAAAAAAAAAGGGTGTGTGTGTGGGTGAGGAGATGACATACACACCTTAAGCAAAAGGACAATGCCTGGAAGGACCAAGAGTTGTGAGGAGCTTAAGGCACAGCTGAGTGGCCAGACATAAGGTCACAGAGGTATGCAGGGAGCTATGGATGGACCCACAATAGGATCTGGACTGTCAGCATGGGGAGCCAGGGCCTTCAAAGCACCCACAAAACAACTGGTTTAGTAGATACAGTCAGTAAAATTCATTGTACTCCAAAGTCTCTGGCATAATATTTCATTTGAAAAATTTACTCTTACCTCTCATGGTCTAACTCCTCCTTGCTTCTAAACCATATGACACATGAATCACCTGGAGATCTTGTTAACAGTGTCGGATTCAATAAAGCTGGCGTGGGGCCCAAGAATCTGCATTTCTAGCAAGCTCCCAGGCAATATCTGTGCTGCTAGATAACGGAGCACATTTTTTTCAGTACCAGGGATCTAACTGATTAAACTTTTAGCAGAGAACAGGGCTTGCTCCCATTCAACACAAGGGAACCAAAGAACCAATCTGGTCAACTTTCCACTGCTTGAGGCAATTCCCTAGTTGATTAGTTCCTCTAGCAGGCCTGATCTATAGATTTGGCCATCTTTCCTCTCCCACTCCTCCCTGTCCCTCAGTTCACAAACTCATCAAAAGGATGTCTGAGAAAACAGAAGTGAAGTGGAAATCCACTATACTCCTTCCTTTAGGACAAGTCTAGTAAATATTAAATGACAATGGGTTGAGGCTTTTGGCTAAACATTAATCAGACTGTCCATGTCTTTCCTCTCCTGGTTGGGATGCTAAAGGAAGTATTTCATCTGAAATATTAGAGAAAACTGAATTCAAATCCTAGTTCTGACCCTTAGGTTCTCCTTATGAAAAACAGGAATGATTATTCAACTCAGTACATTTCAATTCCTGTCCTTTCAGAATTGGTTTTGGCTGTAGATCCTTTCCTGGCTTCACTCCTGCCCTCTAGGATTCAGATTCTACAAGAGTTCCCTCCCATTTCTTCTTTCCAGATCACTGTAACCCAAGCTCTCAGGGTTTGAGAACATCACAGTAGTAAAACATGAGTGCTAATAGCTACTTTGTTGTTAAGTGAACTCTAAAGAAGGGCTTGGAAACCCAAGTGATAATATCTTTAGACAATTTAGCAGACATTAAAAATCCTATTCCTGTTCACCTCATTCCTGGCATCAACAATTTCCACTCCTACCTAACCAGAGCAGACAAGTATGGTCCAGATCTTCAACAGCAGCCTCTAAGACTTTTTCAGTCAAGGATACAGTGTCCCTTTAAAGCTAACCTAGTGCCCGTGATTCCCTTGATTCTTGTAGCTCTTAAAAAGATGTGCCTGTTTATACCTTTCTAATATTCTGCCAGCATATCCACCATTCTATATCTATCTGCTTTATACATATGTGGGCCTTGAGATGAAGCTGAGGAATTTGGGCTGATTCAGCTGCCTCCTCCTATGCCTTTCCAGAGTGCTCTTGACCTTTACACCTTTTCCTTGCTCATTTCCATCCCTCCAGCCCTCAGAAATCAGGTCTTCTCCCTGCCTCAGAAGGATCCCAATAACCTGCTTCACAACAAATCCAACTTTATATTCCCTGAAATATATATTTGATGCAGACTATCTCTGCCTCTTCCTTGGCTTCCAGAAACATGACACGATCCTGGTTCTCCTCCAATCTCTCCAGCTATGTGGTGCATGCTTCTACTCAGGGACCGCAGGCATGGTCCGGGGGTCCATGTGGCTACTCTCTTCACATTGCTAGCCTGGGAGGTATAACTATTCCATAATTTTTAACTTCATTCCATGGTTTAACTATCAACCACTACACAGACAACTCTCAAGCTCTATCTAGACTCAGCTCTTACCCAGGTTTCAGTCTCCTACCTCCAACTTGTTACTAAGCATTTTTTAGACATCTCACTATATGCAACTTCTCAAAAATGAGTTTTCCTATTAACCTTTCTGTCAATGAGATTCCCCCCTGCACTGCCCCAATAAATCAGTATTGTTAAATTTTCCAGCCAGTAGACTCCACTTGTTCTCAGTTCCATACAATCTTTCCTCCTGTGCATCTCACAACTAGGACTAGGTCCCTATGCAAATGAGACAGGGGCAGAACTCCACTGAACACTACAATTATTTCAAGAGTTTAACTTATCCTCTTGCTTGCAGACTTTCCCCTTTTCAGACCATTCTACACATCAGTGGATCATTTTTATAAAACATTAGTTTTATCAAGTTATTGCCCTAATTACATATCTGCCAGACTATAAGATCAGATCCAAATGGCTTATTTATCCTATCAGGGACCCAAACTCTCTGATCTAGAATTCCTTCCTGTTACACCCCACCCCAGGAAGCCTGATCCTGAACAGCCCCCCTTACGTGTCACCTCTACTGCACCCCACCCCCATCTAGTCTCTGCTCAGGCTGTACTTTTCCTTACCAATCATCCCCATACAGACATATCTAGTTCATTCAAAACTTCTGCCATGATGTCTTCCCTCTATTATTTGGATATAAATCGATCACTGACTTCATCAAACTCCAACAGCACTCATTGTAACATTCAGGCACACATTCTTTTTATCTATTTTACTAATGAAACAGAGGATCCTTAAGGTTTGCAATTATGCCATATTCAGAATAGAGTCACAGACTTAAAAAAGAGTTCAGGTTACCTCAGAAGTCAGCAAAGCTCAACCCTTGTCTAATGCCTATCTGCCTTCTATATTACAACCACAGCCAAGAGTGTGCCAGGTTTTACTCCAGAGAAAGGGAACTTACCACTTTTTTTTTCTTTTTCTTTTTAAAATATCCTAAATCCTCTAGATCACAAAGGAACTTGTACGTCACTTGGGCTTAAAACCTGTAGGCAACAAGTAGCCAGAGATTGTAAAGTAGTAATATAGTACTAGTAGTAATAACTTGCCAAGTCTGAATTTTTAAGATGATCACTCTGGTGATTAAGCTGAGGACAGACATGGAAGGAGAAGAAACAGAACAGTCAGAACTCTGTAGCAAAACACCAAGTGAGAGATAACTGGGGCCTGAAGAAAAGGCAATGAGGAAGGACAAAGGACTGAAAAGTCATTTCTGAGGCAGGCTAGGATTTGGTGACCAACTTATGGAAGGGATCCAGTGGTGAGTGCCACAGAGCAGAGAGCGCCCAGTGTGCTGCTGGCATTTGCAAGGACTGCCCTAACTGAGGAATATAAACTGCAGAGGCCACAGCTGCAGGCAGTCTGTCTCTCCCAAGTCTCTTTTCATTCCACCATTTTCAATCCACAGCCTTCCCTCCAGATCATCGAGTCAAAATGTAGTGTAAGTCACCAGTGTTATTCAACTTGCCACTTTGGCTTCATAGTCTACTAATTTTTTTCTTCCCTTTTCAAAAGACTACCATAGGTCATGATTATTCAAGTATGGTCTTTATAACTACAGCAGCACCTGAGAGCTTATTAGAAATGCAAATTTTGGGGTCCTACCCCAGGACTAATTAATCAGAATCTATCTGGGTAGAGATCAGTAACTTGTGTTTTAGTTAATCTCTAGGTGATTCTTAAAGCATGCTAAAGTTTGAGAAGCAGTAATCTAGCTAACCTCTCCAGACCTAGGCTTTCAATCCTATATCCATTTTTCACCACTGAATGGAAACTCTATCCCAAGTACACTTTCAAGACTAAAACGTAAATCTACAAATGTGCCTCAGTAAGAAAAATTTGGGAAGCAGTCAGTATTTGAAGGAAACCACACACACTTGGATGAATCACATAAACAGAAGCTTTTCAAGATGCAACTCCAAGTCATTCTCAAAAATGACTATAATCAAAAGTCAGATACCAATTTTCAGACGAGTTTCTTACAGATTTTGCCCCAAAATAAAGAAACCTAAAAGCTTAATAAAACACCTAGAGATTTTCTCACCCATCCCTTACAGGAGGAACCTCTTTAACATAAAGTGAAGTGGTAGCTATTTCACAAGATAACGACAAACCCTAACCCGACTTCTTCCTAAGGCAACTGTCAGGAAGCACAGATCAATTATTCCATACTCTAAAATGGAGTTTGGGCCTTCCCATAACAGTCTGTGATACCTGTCTTGCCCTAGCAGTGAAAACTTACAATCTGGTTAATATGATCACGCTGTCTCCTGTCAGCCATACACTTTGTGGATGATCAATGAATACTGCTCAGGTTTATTCAATGAGTTGGAGCCTACTATTTGCCAGGCACCATGATGGCAATGAACAAGACAGAGCAAGTCTGCCCTCACTGAGCTTGCATTAAATAAGTAATTGAAATTACTTACACTTGAGAAGCAGTGATAAGAAGCATGGGCCTAATACAGCCTATTACAGCAAAGGAACTTGACAGTTTGGACTAGTGGATCTCTACCGGGGCTGTACACCAGAATCACCCAGGACAGCTTCTAACCATACCAAAGTCCAAGCCCAACTCCATATCAAACAAATCAGAATTCAGTGAACCCTGGCCACTGGTTTTAAAGACCATATACTCCCCAAATAATTCTAACGTGCAGCCAAGGTAGAGAACCCACTGGTCTTGGGCATCATGTGATAGGTTTTTGGGGAACAGAGGTCAATAATATAATGCCTGCCCTCCAGGAGCTTATTTTCTGGTGGAAAGCATTCAACCAAGTAGAGGTATCAGCAAAATGCTCTAGCAACATGGAGCAAAAAACCCTCAGATACAGGATAGTGCTTCTCTGGGTACAAGGATAGGGAAGTGATCCCAGAGGGCTATATAAGATGTTTTACCTGTGTCAGCAAGGTTTGGTTTCTAAAGATGGGTTCTCAGGTGCTGAATTATTCTTTATACCTTTTCATATGTCTTAAATATTGCTAGCTTTTTAAAAAGTAAAATAAAAACTGCCTTTAGTCAGTGAAGGCATCACAAAAGTTATTTAGCTTGAGTTTTGAAGCTTGATTAGGAAAGTTTTCTGAAAAAATGATCTTGAAGATGTAATCTGAAATATGAATATGAAAAGATAGGAGGAAAAGCATATAGGCAAAGGAAGACTGTGTGCAAAGGGTTGTAAACAGAAAAAGCACAGGGCCGTACAGAAATTGAGAGAAGGCAGAGAGCAAAACAAGGATGAAACAGGTTCTCAAAATGCCATCCTTGGTCTAACAGCAACAGTAGCATCAAGAATTTGTTAGAAATGCAAATTCTCAGGCCTTGCTTCAGACCTACTAAATCAGAAAGGGGAGGGTGGGGGAACAGCCTTGGTAATATTAAAGATTTGGGATTTTATTCTAAGATTAATGAAAAATAATTGAGAGGTTTTAAATAGATGGGTAACAATTAGGATAATAGTAGCTAAATGATTTGGCATTAATAGCTGAACGAAAATACCTCAAAATCTAATTTTTGTAATAATCAGAATCAGAAACCATACTGAATCTTTAAATCAAGGGTCACAATCATACCTTTAGAGCAAAGTGGGTAAGGCAAATGAGTGCAGTGGGACGTGGAAAACTGGAAAGGCTGCTCTCCAGTTAGCACAGTTATCTACTTTGGAGCCAAACACAAACACGTGTTGAGTGGAGGGATACAATGGCGAAACTAAGGTTCCCTTAACACAGCTGCTGAAAGAAAGCAGAGGGCCCTTTGCAGGGAATCCCAACTTCTCCTTCTTCAGGTATGACTGTTTCCCCAGCCTGGCTAGGCAAATCTGGCATCAAACCAAAATTTCAAAGAATAAACCACTTTTTGTTTCTTGGTCCAAGTAGTAGAGGGATAAAAAGCAATTCAACAAACAAGATGCCAATAACCCAGCCAGCTCACCTCCCTCATGGAGCTTCTACTACAGAGCAAATGACCCATTTGGATGAATCTATAGCAGAAGCCTGAACTTGGGAATGCTCCTTATGACAGGCTGCCCAGGAACAACCCTCCCCTGGACCCAACAGCACTTCACTTCAGTAGGTCAAATCAAACTCTTGGATTCAACAGTACAAGGCTCTCAACCCTTAGAAGACATGCAATGTGTTTGCATGCTAGGCTTCTCAGGACTAAAAACTATCAAATACAGTTCTGTCAAAAGGCCACTAGGAATAAGCAGAAACTTTTTGATGAGGAGCAATTACAGCACTGGCAGAAATCCACCAATTGGGGTTCTTGCTACAATAGTACCTCACCCAGATTTAGCCACAAACCATAGATGATGAGGGAGTGGTTACACATTTCTGACTGAATCAGGTTAAAAAGCACATTCCAGTGAAGTTCAGGATGCAGAAAACGATTGCAACAGACATTAATGAGAAAGGAACAGAGAGTGACAGCCTTATTCAGACACTTCCTCTCCCAATTCTTCAGCTGAGAAAGTCAACAGTCTCAGAAGTCCCATCTGACAACAGCTATTCATCCCGGCCTGGGAAGCCTGAATTACAGGTGCTAAGGGCCTCCATAGACTTTGCCCTATTAAGTTTATGTATGGCTCAAGAGATCTTCAGGGGAAGCCATGGAGGCTTCATGATAAAGTCAGTTCCTGCCTCCTACCAATTCCTTAGATCCAGAAAACCATTTTCTCCCAAGTCAGAATAATTAAAGAGACAAGTTTAAAATTCAAGTAGAATCAAAATTGCAAAAGAATCTTATCTGGGCGCCTATGGCTGAATTTCCATTTCTTAATTGAAGCCAGATTTGAAGGTTTTGTATTTATGTGTATTTATTGACATATACTCAGTTTACAATGTTGTGTCAATTTCTGGTGTACAGCACAATGCTTCAATCACACATGAACATACATATATTCGTTTTCATATTCTTTTTCACCATAAATTACAAGATATTGAATATAGTTCCCTATGCTATACAGCATGAATTTGTTAAGCCAGATTTGTAATAAGGGGTTTGCTGCCTACAGTCTTAACTAGATTTCAGAGCAGTTCATTTTATTCCTGTGCCCAGCCTGAGTGACCTGTCCACATTCAGTGGCAGAACTAAGATAAAGGTAAATGTTCCCGGAACAAGCCCACTATTAAATTGTTGGTGTTAATTGCCTTTGAGTATCAAATTATAGTCCCTATGCCCTGTAAGATGATGATTAACAACCGACATTTATGAAGTGCCTACAAGCACCCACACTTTTTATACTAACTTATTTAATGTTAATCCCTTCATGAAGTGGGTACTTTTAGTTTCATTTTACAGGCATAGAGAGGTTAAATGACTTGCCCAAGGCTACAGAGTTAGTGGCAGAGTCAAAATGCAGACCCAGGAAATATGGCTCTAGAGCCCAAGTTCTTAATCAGCAGACCATATTGCTTTTTCTCAGGATATGGTCAGTCCATTCTGTAAACACTCATCAAGCATCTGGGCACCAAGAGCTCTACTAGATAAGAGCATCTATTCACAAAAAACAACTAGAAAATCTGTTTTTACTCCATATGTGCCCAATGCGACAATCCAGGCTGAATGCACCCCAAGATCCTACCCTCCTAGCTAAACACTAAGACAAACACCTAAAAATTAAGCCCTCAAAAATAAGATTTAAAAAATAAAACAACACTGAACCTCCTATCAATTTTGATGGAGAGCATACAGTGCTTCCACCATCTCCATTTTCTCTGTCCCTCACCTGGTTCCATGCCTAAGAGCCCAAGATTTAAAAACAAAACCCCCAAAACTTTAAACAATGTTTAGATCTTTAAGTGAAGGTCACAGATATATTCGTTCCTGGGCAGGCAGCCGAAACAAACATTCTATAAGGTCAGTTCAAACATTCCTATTCAGAATTTTGAGCCCTGAATTCAAGGAATAGTTCATCTTTCATTTAGCTCAATACCACCAAAATATCCAATTGGAAACTGGTTTTCTTTGCTTTCCTCTCTGCACCCATCATCTTTTAGAGAGTGGCAGAAATACTCACAGGCAAGCTTGAAGGTCTTGACTGAAGACTCAGGTTCATATCTTCTTGCCCTCCCTTACTGGAGGTCATCGAGGGGGCTGAGGACGCCTGAGATCCAAATGAATCTTGAGATAACTCCTAAAACAAGAAAAAAGAAGCTGTGAGAACCTGGTATTGATAATTCAGACGAGCTTGCTTCCTGGTGAAAGGGCTATGGGACTCTCACAAAGGGGAAGTTGGTGTGAGAGACTGCCCAACTGCACACAGTATTATCCAAATGCAGAAAAATACAAGTTGTGGCTCTTAAGAATGTCACCAGTGGAAATAAGACTCTTTCTGATGGCACTGTTGACCATTTATCACCACCCACAGAAAGCTATTCCTTGGGGTTAAATGCTAAAGTCTGGCTAATTAGAAGTTATATCTATCAAGAAATGAGACCAATTCAATTTAAAAACAACAAAAAAAACTCACACTAGAACCTCTGCATTAAAATGAGTACTGCTTCCTTCAAAGACATTGCCTTGGGATGAGATATTTATTTCAACAATGCCACCAATGCACAAAATCTTTACTGGACTTGTCATCACTCAGTCATTTCTCTTCTTTTTGCTCTTTAAAGAATAAAGCCCAAATTGTTATTTTTAGACATTATCACCTACCTTGTTCATAGACATGGCAACAAATGATTTTTAGCTATTTCCCAAAGTCAAATCCACTCTTAAAAAAAAAGGATTTGCTACCACTGAGAATATTCCAAAGAATGTCATGTCAGCTCTGATGGCAATTTCAAATGAAAGGGTCCAAAATACTTTGAGCAGTAGCAGAATGGAATGGCAGTTGAGTGAATGTATAGTACAGCCTCCCAAACTGACCGTTTTTAAAAAGACCAAACTCACTTGGAAGCTCAAGTACTGAATGCTGAGTTAAAAAAAAAAGTAATAAAAAATTAGTCCCATTATCTTTAATTTCTTATCCCTCTATGCAACTTTTCACTGCCCTATTTCATCAGTAAGAAGAACTACAGGTTTCTATGCAGTTATGTCTTTATTAGTTCAATCAATCCAGTTAGCATGTCTACCCAGAGTTTAATTGGTTTTTAAGTACACATGAGAGAACCAATTTGTATGGCAAAGTTCTCATGACACCAACCCCCAAGCTGTCTGTGGTCACACGTAGGAAGAGGGGAGAGGAAGGGACATCTTACCTGTGGTGGAGGGAAGCGCTGCTGGGAATAGGCAGTTTGCTGTGACTGCTGAGACTGGGGCTGAGGGTACGCAGCCTGCTGGGAAAGCGTCGAGGATGCTGGCTGCTGAGGTTGCTGCTGCTGGTAGGGAGACTGTGCCTGCGGCTGTGAGTAGGGGGGCTGGCTCTGGGGGTGCTGCTGGGTGGTTGACTGCTGGGAGGGATATGGAGTTGGGGACTGCTGATGGGGAGGCTGGGGTGGCTGCTGAGAATACGGAGGCTGAGAGGACTGGAGCTGTGGTGGCTGAGACTGCGGCTGCTGCTGATATGAAGGTTGGGCGTGAGGGGTCTGGGATGGTGGCTGCTGGGAGTAGGGAGGCTGCTGTTGCTGGGGGTGAGGACTTTGCTGGTTGTAATATGGAGTCTGGCCCTGCTGACCATACCCGCTGGGGCCTTGTTGTCCATAAGGAGGAATCTGTAGAAAAGGAAAAGATACTTTTAGCACTGACACTTCTGGATGAAGAAAGGCAAAGTATTCTGTCAGAAGCTATGCCCTAAGGATGAGTACAGAAAGCAGGTAAGACAAGTCTCACACTTAGAAGGCCCAGGGTTTTTCTACCAACCCAGTTAAACCAAGCCAGAAGGATAGCCAAGCTAGGTTACTAGTTGGTTTGTTTATAAGTGGACTACATTCATCCACAGAAAATTTATACTATTTAATATTTGGGCAACTTACAAGAGTTCAAGAGCAGCTGTTTTCACCAATGAGCCTACTCTTTTTACCATGGCCTAGACTGTTTTTATAAGCACCAGGAATCTGTATCCTAGCCACAACGAATAGTCAAAAGCAGCCTGGCTCAGCCAACTGAAAACCTAGGGTTTAGTAATCCAGACAGGATGCCAATCACTAAACTACTCTAGTTCTTTTTCATTTAGTCTTCATTCAAAAAGTTATTTGAAAGCCTACTTGCTTACTTGTACTAGGTACTACTTTAGGCACTGGGGATACATTTGGTAAGTAGGAAAAAAAAAAAAAAAAAGACCAATAATATCCACCCAACTCTCCATTTTCAAGTTGGAAAAAAAGAGACTATATTTAAGGGCATAGTTTGTTTTAAAGTCTTAGGGAGGAGGGTATAGCTCAAGTGGTAGAGTGCATGTTTATCATACATAAGGTCCTGGGTTCCATCCCCAGTACCTCCTCCAAAAATAAACCTAATTACCTTCCCCCCTCAAAAATAAAGTCTTAGAAGTAAAGTTAGGTTTTATATTCCGTCTCTCATCATTTTCAGTATGAACATCACTTATACTTAAGTAATAGAAAATGCTGTCAAAACAAACAAAAAAAATGACAATAAAAAGATAATGGCGTGGATGGCCAGACAAAAGGAGATGAAGAAAATCTTAATATTTGTAATAGCACTGTTAGCATCTTTACTGTTCAATCTTCCCTTTTTCTGCTACTCCCAGTTCCTTCTAAACATTCATTTTAAACCAGACAGCTACATGTTGAAAGCCTCGAGAAACATGAAGGGCCTCTTCTGTCCCAGGGCACATGGCATGAGTGGTTTTTCTTGGTAGCAGTGGACTGGTGCTCAGTCACTGCCTTTCTTTCTTCCCACCTCCTTCAGAGATAACCACTCAGTAGATACAAGTAGGCCAAAGGCCAAAGAAGACAGATATTATAGCCTGTGGCCAGGGAGCAGTTTTCCTTCCAGAACACATGCAATGGTGCCCACAATCTTGGTCTTGTAAGTTGCACACTGTAACTGAGTCAGTTGGTCTATGTTCCTTTCAAGGTTTGGAAGCCAAAGACACATTCTGATTCTATAGGTCAAGACCAGACCCTGGACAACAACAAGGATTAAGACAGTCGGAGTCACCATCTACCTGCTGTGCATAAGAGAGGCCGCCCATGGTACTCTGCGCTCGGCCCTGCATGGTCATCGGGTACCGCTGCGGGGTCTGGGACCCATATGGCTGCCCTGGGTACCCATGTCCTTGCTGCGGTCCTGACGGAGGTCCCTGCTGTTGCGAGTATGGGTTAGTCCCGCCATATGGCTGAGGTCTCATCTTGCCCATCTGATCCATTGGACTGGATGGCTACAAAATAAAGAGCATTTCATTAACCTGAAGCTTTGATGGCCTCAGCCAATATGAACACAAACCTAAGCATACAGGTCTGTATGCCACATAAGAAAACAATTACTATAAAAAGTAATGGTACAGACCCCATAACCCTTGGGTAAGTCATTTAACCTTCCTCAGAACCTTGATTTTGTCATATGTAAAATGGAAATACCACCAGTTTGTGAAAGCATCCTGTAAGCTATACATTACTTTTTAAGTGTGATACTACCTGAGAGAACAGGGACAGGCCAGGTGTGGAGTAATGAATATATGCACTCTATGGTGTAGAAAATCAGAAAAAAGGCCTTTCAACTGGGAGGGGACGGTGCTGCTATACTCTGCCATGATCTTGTTCAATAATACCAAAACTGTTGCTTCAATACTGTGTTTGGAAATTCAAATACACAAGCATCTAGATGTTTTTATTCTTTAAATAGTGGAATCTTATTTCCTTGCACATCCATAGCCCATTTGTACTATGGCACAAGCATTTAAATTTATGCTTTCTTCCAAACTGGTAACATCAACAAGTTACAGTTGTAGAGGAAACTGTGACTGTGAATTTATTTAGAGCTTTGTACAACTTAACTGAAAAGTTCACCTCCTTTAATACTCAAGAGCTTGAGGGTGTAAGAGGGTAGAACTTTTGTCTCTTTAAAGAATAAGATACAGAGGAACCAATAATGAAAGTTCAAAGTTCAATTCATAGGTATTTGGCTACAAACATAACTTTTAGCTCTTTGTGGTACAACAGGATCAATCAACACAATCACTCTTTGACATTTATACTATTGGAGCTACTAGTATACAGCCTCAGTACACTTTTCCCCTGCCAGAGTTGCCTACCTATATCTACTGGTGGTGTGCAGCGGAGGAAAGAGTGTCTCTAAATACCTTAAATAGATATGCCCAAGTTGCAGAGTAGACCTGGACCTAACATAAAACTTGAAAACTGAATCTTAAATTGGAGATGGCGAGTAGATATTAATACTCTGGGTCTGAACATCATTAACTCTCAACATCATTAACTCTCAAATTAAGGAGTTCAGTGGTTCTCAATCTTTAGAATACATCAAAATCACCTGGCGGGCGTATTAAATCACATACTGCTGGGACTCATTCCCAGAGTCTCTGATTCTGTAGGTTCAGGGTTGGGGCTAGGATATGCATTTATAACAGTTCCCAGGTGATATTGATGTTGCTAGTCCAGGGACCACCACATTTTAAGAACCACTGGTCCCTTCTAGTTCTATTATTCTACAATTAATAAATTTTTCTATAATTTAAGGTCTGTAGTGTAAGACCTTAAAAAAGAACACAACCCCCTCCAAAATAAGGGGAGGAGGCGTTCAAGCAATTGGTTCTCTGCACATGTCTTTTTGGGCAGAGTAATACCTAAGTGTTTTATAACAGAGGAAGTCGAGCTGTCATGAGGAAAATGGGTAAGACAAAAAGCCACAGACTATTCTAAATATCAACCCAAAAAAAAAAGCAGAAGCGAAGTTCTCTCTTAGGCTGCAGCTGAAATCAAAGCTAAGAAGGTAAGTGATGATGGGAATACCTTCAAAGTTTCCAAACTAATAATAAAACTGTGTCCCAAATCACTACTACATGTCAATATTAAAATTCTGTTTCCAACAATCACAACTAAACAATTTTTGCCCAAGTCCTGCCTCTGTATCAGAAGCTCCAATAATGTTCCCAACCGTAATTCTGGAGCTACACGGATTCTTTTGGGACTGTTTAGGAAGTTCAAATTCAACAACTGCACTGGTGAGCAATAAACAGCATGTGGTCTTTCCCAGGTACTCCTGGCAATGGAGCCAAAACATCACCATTCTTGCCTATAAAGAGAAAAGGGGCTTACACAGCCACATCATGCTACATAGAACAAGAGACTGTCATCTCATTAGAGCCTGCAGCTGCTGTCCATGTGGCCCCAGGTGAAGAAACTACATTTGCCGAATAGAGACCAGCCCACTTTGGGTATCTCTGTCAGCGTAGGTTTCCCCACAACACCTGAGGGGCAGTTATTACCACGGTTACTACGGAGCTTCTAGAGCAGTATCTATTAATTGGGGATATAGATCAGAATTTTCTGTGAAGCTTCACAAATGCCTGGGCCTCTCCGCAGAGATTCCAATTGAGTGGGTCTGAAAAGGCTTGGGCTCAATCCCCCACCCCCAAACCCCTTAAGATACTTGGATGATTCTAGGGTATACTACTGGCTAAGAACCAGTAATTTAGAAAAACATCACTCAACAAAATCGTCTGTACTGTGTGACTATTAAGTACTTAAAATATGGCTAGTGTGACTGAGGAAATGAATTATCTTTACTTACTTCTGATTTTCAAATAACTACATGTAACTAGTGGCTATCATATTGGATCATACAATTCCAGAGCAATACTCACAAATCATCTTCATCTCTCCCTGCTCAACAACAGCTCCAAAATTCCTACCTACTATATCATATTCAGTACTGCATAGAAAGAGCAAAGACTGTAGTAAATTGATAGACCTGGGTTCAAATTCTAACTCTATCACTGCCTGACCTTGAACATATCAGTTCTTTATTTAAAATGCACATTAACACACTTCACACAGTGCCTGGAACTTAAATGTACAATGAATAGTAGCTATTATCAATAATGATAAATAGTGCTTCTGCCTAGCTCTAAACCCTGCCACAGTGTGCTGTGATTCTACACATTTTTCAGCCTCATGCCAAACTTCCCACTTGTCCAGCTCTAGGCAATGGTACCCCTTCCTGTCCTCCTGTCCATAATGGCTTCCACTAGCAGAAACCCAACACATCAACATGAAGCTACTTCCAACTTCTTTAGTACATTCTGATCTTTCACATTTCTGAATGTCCTATTGTAACTTCAGTCAGAGTCATAGGTTTAGCACTTAGTTGTCCAGCTAACTGACTGCATCTTTTGAGACTAAGTTCTGGAAAGTCAGAGATCGGGTATTTTATCTTCGAAGTCCCTCCAAAGACCCCAAGCACAGAAGTAGGGCTCAGTAACTTCAATGTACAAAGCTGCCCTATTGTAAGAAGTGGGTAGGGGATACTGTGGGGAGAAAGCCCAGATCAAATCATCTAACCAAAGGGCCAAGAGCACCCCTAAACTCTAAACCAGGTTATGACTTTGGGGGCAGAAAAAAATGGGGACTGGACTGAAAAAGAAAGGGGGGGGTGTATAACAAACAGCCAAGGGAGAAGAGCACACTTCTCAGAAGAATCTTTTCTACCATCCTATAACCAGAGGTCGTCAAACTGCACAAGCATCCCTAAACACACTGCTTAAAAACAAAAGCCTAAACGCAAGTTACTTTTTCCTCTCTCACATCAGGGGGACTGCACTCCTAACTGAAGACAGCTACTTACATGGGGGCTAGTTAATAAAGGGTTTAAGGATTCCTCCATTAACTTTAGAAATTCCTTGCAGAATAAAAATTAATGCAGGAGGAGGGTATAGCTCAGTGGTAGAGCATGTGCCTAGCATGCACAAGGTCCTAGGTTCAATTCCCAGTACCTCCATTAGAAAATAAATAAATAAAATCAAATAAACCTAATTTCCCCCTCCACCCAAAACCCAAAATAAATGCAAGTTAAAGAAATTCTTATTCCAGAAGTGAAATTAAGACTTTACCTTTCCTGGACATCAGATTTCCGATCCCTTCCCTTCACCAAAGGGTTATAATCAACAGAATATGCAGCTTAGCAACTAAAATATATTCAGTTCAATCAGATTAGTTTCGTCCCACGTCAAAGTTAAACATCTGCTCATATAATAAAGGGAGGTGGGCAGGGACCTATCACCCTTCTGACATTTAAAACCATTGTGAAAGATTTGTGATTTGCAGTTATAGATGAAATGCTATCTTCCAATCTCTCATAACAGAGAAGGGGCTTTAAATCTTCACTAATCAGTTTTATTGGAAAGTAGTAATTTCAGACTAGAAAAATCCCTACTACATGCAAGACAGAAAAGCCAGTATCAGCAATCTGCAGGCACCAAGGAAGAGGCAGGGGATGGAAAATGACAAACACCAAAGAGCCAGAGATTCCACTCTGGGAAAGACGAAGAGGAAATCCTTTCAATGGGAAACCACAGGAGTAGATTACTGTGATTACACTTCAAAAGCAAAGGCTCTGCCACAAAGGCACATAATTGAGAGGAAAATGCTGCCCCCTTGATCAGGGAAGTCGGGCCCCCTGCTATATAACTCTCCTGCATTCATAAAAAATAAAAATAAAAAAGAGCCATAAGAAAACCCCCAACTCCATTCAAACCACTTATCTCTTTCCAGATCACTGGACATGTTACAAACTGTCTGCCAAATGAAATGCATCAAAAGATGCAGTTTAGGGGCATCAAAGGCAAGGATGCCTAGCAGGCTGGTCTCTATGAATATATTCAGAACAAACAGCTTACAGACTAACCACTTGCATAGAGTTCTCCTGCTCCAAGCAAATGGAATTAAAAGCCCCTCCAGACCAGAGGGCTAATGGAATCCCTTACAACTTCTTATTGCACCAAGGAAAGCCTAACAACCTAAGGGGTTGCTGAGATATAACACACTGGACTTCAAATGCTCCAACTTCTGATCAAGACTGATTGAGAAGAGAGCAGGAAAGATGGAGCCATGCAATCCAACTTCCAAGGGAAAGATACTGTTCACCAAAATGCACAACACCATATGGTAATGGCACCAGGAAAGAGAAACTTCTTAGTTTTTTTGAAATAAAAGTCCAACTGAGGAAAGCTCCAGGCTTCAGTTCCAATCCAAAGATGCAGAAAGGAAGCGACCAGGCAGCAAACCTAAGGAGCCAGATTTGGTACCCAAGGACCAGCAAGAACACGACTAGAGAGGGATGGGCTGGGTTACCAAAAAGGTATCCATCAGAAAGCAGAAGTCTGACTACCACTTGTCCTGTCATCCTAAATGCCAACTAGTTGGGGGCCAGCAGAAACCTTGAGCCATAACCTTGGATTCCGGATATTAAAATATTTCTTACTCCTTGTGCTTTCACTTTATTCCTGGCCAGATTTGTTGTATGACTTTTAATATTAACAATAAAAAAGCATCCCTGGCTCTTTAACCAAAAGAACCCCCTAATTGATTCCCACAGTAATTAACCTGCATTTTACCTCAGAGAGCGGTAGTTAAGGAAGTCAGCACTGCTATTTATAACTCATCTCAAATTGAGGGCAGACTGCCTAAAATCTAACACATCCCAGCTGTACTCCTGTTTGAACTGGGGCCAAGGGAATTTTTTAAAGCAATCTTGGCACCGAATGAATGACACCAACAGTATGAGAGCACGAGCGGTTGTGTTGTGGTGACGTAGCACTGGAGGTGGAATGGGAGGGGGCCAGTGTACTGTGATCCCTCTCGTGCACGCCTGCTGCTTGCAGAGTCCCAGTACAGTAAGCTGGGAACCGCCCACTGAGAGCCAAACACAGGAAAAGGCTTTTCCTGTGGAACGCCTTGAAGTGAGAAACACATGGCTAATCTGCATAAACGCGAAGCCACACCGCCCCTGCCAGGAAGGTTAGTGCTCGTAATCTCTGGCCATGAAGCTGGCTGCCTGGGAGGACTTGGACTGGCGCCTGATAACCCAGAAAGAGCCGAGAGAACAGATGGGTAAGGACCCCAGCAGAAAACAGCCCCGGGTCACGTGACTCGCCACATGGCCCCGCCAGCACAAACTATTGTCTGGCTGCGGAGCTCCCATACAAAGGCACCCGGCCTCAGCTTCCTGTGATTACAGGGACAGGCGGCAGCTGTTGATCCAGTTCCCGTTCGGGACCCTCCCCTGTTGAGGAGCATTCCAGGCAGGGACAAATATAACAGTTAAGGCCTCTCCCAACCAATGCACTTTCAGCTTCCTGCAAGCTCCACGTGGCCCTACTCAGCTCTGAGGAGGTACAGAGTAGATTCCATAAAAAGAACTACCCTTTGTACCCTGGTACACATGAGCTGACCAGCATAAAACATTCTTGTTGTGCCCCCTCCCCAGGCACAGACATCTGTGTCTAATGCCCCCTCATCTTGTCTTTTCTCACTCCTCCAATACTTCATGGCTTTGAAGACTGGTTGAGGAGCCCTACCTCAATTGAAGAGAAACTGCCCAGAAACCCACTTGTTTAGTTCTATCCCCAGGGCCTGCCTCCTAAAATAGGCTCCCTTCATTTTATTCTGCATTTAAACAGTCATGTTTCCCCACTATTTATGTGACCTAGGACAATAAGAGATTCTTAACCTCCTATGTGGCCTCAGAGACATCACTAACGACTTCCTGAAGCTAAACTGATGATAGGAAAAATAAAAATTTCTCATCAGATATACCAACACCTGACCTAGGAAATCAAACCCACTCAGTCTAGGTTTCTTATCATTCCTAACCTGAGAATCAAACCCCATTTTTCTACTTTACAAGAGACAGGAAATAATTCTTTCATTTTAGTTCTAGTTCATTCAAGTTCTAAACAAACTGGTCATATGCCTATGGTGAGAGAGGAATTACCAACAACTAGCTTGCAACTACCACTCCAGAGACAGGTGTTTTTTGTTTTTTGTGGAGTTTTTTTGGGTGGGGCAGATTTTTTAAAAAATGCTTTCAAAGTTCTGTAAGTGTCCAAGTTGAATACAAATAAAAATCCATAATCAATGAAAAGTTCTATCTATCCCATTCTGTTGACAGAAGTGATTCTAGAAGATCAGGGCACTCCCACTTTGCCAACTTAAGAGTCCACTTCAAAGACATCAGCTGCAGCACCAGCCTGACCAAACCCCTAGGAGGCTGCAACCAGACAACAGACTCAGGACCTTCCAACCCATACTGTCTCTAAAGTGAAAGAGAACAAGACAAGAGGCCTGGCTCTCTCCCTGGCTCAGAGGTATTTAGGCTTCTGTGTTCCACTCTTCCAGATCCGAAGATCAGAAAAATAAAAACTCATCAAGAATAGAAAAAAGGGACCAGAGAGGGAAGAGTCATTGACTCTTCTAGCAAAACTCAAACAGATTATGAGAGCCAACTGTAATAACCACCTCACAGCTGTCCACCCAAAAGAGGCATGCCAGAAAAACCACAACCAGGTGGCTGGTATTTCTTTATTTCTTCTTTGGTTTCTGAAAGAACTCTTCAAATAAAGCAGCTAGAGCATCAAACTAATAAATTCCCCCAACAAATGATAAAGTTCTTCTCCTCATTAGCCACCTTTCAAAGAGAAAGTGCCCTTCCAAAAATGATAAAGATCAGTTTTTTGGAAGACCAAATTTAGCTAACCAATTTCTCCCGATTTCCAATGAATTACAAAAGCCTCTAAGGAAACCATATAACTTCTTGAGAAAGAATTCTTCAGGTACTGCTTAAAACCCAGGGATATAATATATAAACAGTAAGGCCCCAAGAAGATAATTAAAACAAGAACAAAATGCCATTTGATAAAATTAAACATCTCCTTCTTTACAACTTTTTAATCTCAAGAGTAAGGTGGCAGTACAACATGGTGAAAAGAGTACACTAAACTGAGAGAATGCCTGGGTTCTGATCCCTGTTCTCTGACCAATGCAGGGGATGGGGGGAGGGGACACTAACTAGGTTGTACCTTAACCTCTTCAGCTACACACTTGAATCCTGCCCTCAAATTATGAATCAGCAACTCTGGGATGGGGCCAGGAATCTCCCTGGGAGATTCTCATGTCCAGTCTGAGAACATCTGGGCTACAGGGCCTCCCTCCAAAGCTCCTCCTATCTCCAGCACAGAGTAACACTAGAACTCAGAGGCATGTTCAGTTTCTTTAGCCAAACAATGGTCTGAAGAGGGCAGTGCCTGGCCAATAAAGAAAAACTAAAAATGCACCGCAGATTCCCAAATAAGCAGCATTCTCAGTCAAAGCCAAGCTTTCCCAAATTCTTATACCCAACTTCTGATTATCTTGTTCACCTGAACACATATCACCAACAATACTATATGCTTTACTTATTTACCTTGTTCACTATCAGTATCCTAAACTAGAACATAAGCTCCAGGAACATAGAGAGAGAACTGCATGTAAAACAAGCTTTCCTACTATGAAAGAGGAAAGGAAAGAGGTTGTGGAAGAGAAAGTGAAATGCTAGAGGCCTTGCAATTCCTAACCTCATTCATGC
Source organism: Camelus bactrianus (assembly GCF_048773025.1). Taxonomy (NCBI): domain Eukaryota; kingdom Metazoa; phylum Chordata; class Mammalia; order Artiodactyla; family Camelidae; genus Camelus; species Camelus bactrianus. The sequence continues at coordinate 61,066,152 of NC_133551.1, forward strand.
TGAAAGGAAATGCTTTGGTTCTACGTGGTCAGTCCTAAGAGCTCTGCCTCTACAATGCCTTCAACTTCTCTGGCCCTCAGTTTCTGCATCAACAGAATAGAGATGATAGTAGTAGCACCCTCGGGGTTGAATGAAATGAGTTAATACATCCAAGCAAAACAGAACAACACAAAACACTGTTCTTCAAACCAGCTGGACATGCTCCGGCCTCAGAGCCTTTGTACTCACTGATCTCTCCACCTGGAATATTCTTTCTTCCCTCAGGTATTAGTATAGCTTTCTTGTTCACATCAAATATCACTTCAATTTGGCCTCCCCTGATGAACCCATTTAAAATTTCAATCCTGCACACTTCATACAGCTGGCCTATGATTAACTTTGCTCCTGAGCATATATTACTAGCACACTAGATGCTGAAGTTTACTTATTTTGTTTAATGTCTATATCCTAGATTAAGATATATAAGCTACAAGGCTAGAATATAAAGTAGGTATGTGTCTGTGTTTAAATGGCTGCTGTATCCTCCAGCACCCAAAATGTTAGCTATTGTCATCCTACAGAAGTCCCCGAGTTCTAGCAATAAAGCTTAGAAACCAGAACAGTTAAGGTCTGGACTCATACACTCAAGACCAGAAACCCAACATGGTCAACTAGAAGCCAGCTAACAATCAAACAAGTTATTCCTTCTCTCCACCCTCAATAGGAGAAAAAGTAAGATGGAGCTGAAAGCAGTGTCAAAATATTTACTTAAAAAAAAAAAAAACAAGAACACACAAGTCAGATGCCAAAAGGGTTGACAAGTCCAATTTCTCAAGCTCCACCTGCTTTCAGTTTGTTCTCTCAGAGGAATTTGTTCAATAGCTCCTTCTAGGAATCCTGATAGTAAACCCCAATAGTTTTCAAGCAGGGCAATACTAATCCCTGAGAAGTGTCTGGAAACAAATGTATGAAAGTGCCTTTTTGGTTATCTTTGGTGCTACTGGCATTTATTACCTGGGGAGCAGGATGCCAAATGTCCTGCAATGCACCTCCACACAAAGAGAGGCCTCGCTGAGAAACAATGGACTCTAGCCTATTACAAGTCCAATCTGAGAATTTCCTGTAACACTTGACCCTGGACCAGCGAAGGGAAAGGGAATCAGAACTGACTGGTACCCATCCCAAGAGCCCAACAGTACAAAGCCACCCAACAGCCAAGGTAATCATAAATAAAAATCTACTTTAAAAAATAGTTGGAAGATAATCTACTGAAAGTGGGACTTCCCCAGTGCATTAATTACAGTTATAAACATATAGTTATTTGTGATAATTTATTTACATCTTTCTTCGCTAGAAAGTACTCCATGGAGGCAGGCATTATGAATCCTGGTGCCCAATACGTTGTAGAAGCTCATTAAGTATTTGTTGCAATACTAAAAGCAACTGCCAAATGGTAGGTGAGTACTAGACACTTTTCCAAAAGTTTTGCTATAAGACTTACGTTTGGCAACTCCCAACTATTGTATGCTTTAGACAATATTTCAGTATCAGGACTGGACAATTAAGTGAGCTTTAAAAAAAGTTCTTATTCTGAAAATTGTTAGGAAATGAGGAATGTGATCACAATCTAAGAAACCTTGATAGTATACAAGGAAGATAGGTTGGTATACTGCATCCCAGAACATGCTTAATAATTAAAAACTTAACAATGTACAGACCTATTCACATGAGGTGGTATGGGTTAACACCAGAAAAAAGCATTTCCTCGCACATATCATCCTTTTTAGTGTAGATGGACCACAACTCCAACTGAGTGGGGCAGTTTTTTCTTTTAAGACATTTTCTTCCCTACCTGTCATTTATTGTGAATTAATATGGTACACTGAAGGGATACATGTAGAGGCAAAGGGCACGTAACCTTACAAACAGGGCTTTACCTAGGAGAGTACATATCAACTTTTCAGTAAGGACAGCACTTTTAAATCACCCCTTGTTCTTCTGACCTAGTTTCTAAATTACGCCTCCCTCTTTTATATATTAAATTGCTTTACAGATAACTGCTCAAAAACAAACAAAAAAGGCAAAGGCAAAAACTGCTCCTAGCCAAAAAACTTTAAGGCCTCTTTGCTTTTCCTTTAAAAATCTCTTCCTCTCATTCCTTTTAACTATAATTCCAAACTTGGACTGGTCTTGCACAGGTTATATAAAAAGATTCTAGATTTCTATAAGTGCACAGTGCTACATCCTGCCAAAGTTTTTCCTTCTATACTAAATAAGGTATCTGTGACACATCACTTAGTTGTAGGAACTTGATTTGCATGAGGTAGGGGATTCTGTTTGTCATCATGCTTTGATTGCCATCAATCCAATCAAGTCCTATATTTTGATAAAGACACTGAGAAGCAGCAGCCATGTCACTATTTATTTCATTACTTCCTTGGGCTGCCTTGGACCACTTTCCAAAAATGCCAGCCTTTCAATTGGTCCCCCTAAGTCCACTGTGAACTATTAACAGGCACAATAAAATAAGTTAAAGAATGGCTCAGGCCACAGTCAACCTTATTAAGATTATGGATGCTTTCAAATACTCAGGCTTTTTTAAGGTTAGCAATTCCATGAATGAAAAACCATAGAGTCCTATAGATTCTCCAATTCTTTTCAGAGCTCAAAATCACATTGGTACCAACCTCCTCCACACCACTATCCACACAAATGTGTACAGAAGAGCCTGGGCTTCCTCATTTATACCAGAAATACATGAGACTAGACCAAAGTTACCAACTGTCTTTTCTGAAGCTCTTTGTCTCTCCTCTTTGCTGTCGCCGGCCAGTATGATCAAACTAGGGTGGATACTTGGCCTGCTAAGCTATGGCAATGTACCTAAAATTTATCCCTACCCCCATCCCAAGTCTCTTTTGGCTCATTACACTCTTTTGAGATTGTCTTATTCAAGGCACACAGAATTTCTCATTGGTAAATGTGTCTGTGTGGGTGAACCCAGCTATCTTAATCTCATTTTATTTTAACCCAAAATACCATAATGAGGCCACATATTGGTCACTTGAGGTTTTACATAGGGGTTTAAAGAAGCCAATTCAAAGCTGCACTGGGAAAGCAGAAGATTTAAATCACAGACTAGAAAGAGAAACAAGAATGTTACAAATTTGTCCTGGACCAACAGAACCCCAAAAACAGATTAAGGAGGGCTAAAATAGTCTCCAGGCCAAAGGCAATAAAGTGAGAAAAGAGGCAGAGATTATTTTAGGAAACTTCTGTTTATTAGTTAATTAGACAAAGGCACTTCCTGCTTCTAGTTAGCCAGGTCACCCCAATAGAGGTAAGCAGATACCAAGAATCTTCAATGAAATGATGTTGATCTAGAAGTGGTATAAACTGCATCTCCGATTCTTTTAAAGACATTTTACCATCTCTGCTATGTTAAAGTTACTGAGGTCTCCATGTGCTTTGCATTCTACTAACAGACTTAGATGCCAAAGGAGAGAATGAAAAAGGAAAAAATAACAGAGAAAATAAAGCTAAATGGCAGAGGGATGATAAAGTGAGCCTAGAATACACACAGAACATAAGACTCCCTACTAGAGTATTCATCTGTATATACAAATATCAAATCACAGATCAAACTGTCAGCACACTGCCTCTTGGAAGCCCCTGCCTTCATCGCAGCCGGGTCACAGTGGTCACACCTTCCCTTCCCAGGCAGGAGGGAAAAGAGGCCTGGCATAGGAAACTTGTTTTCAATGGGAAGGTGAACCATATCAGGTTTTCAGAAAGCTCACATGAACTGGCTGTCCACTTGGTCTTTGCATTATTAATGTTTATTATCTGACCATTTTTGTAACTTCCATTTCTGTGCCAAACACAATCCTTATTTATTAAGTCACACAACTAAGGATAAGTCTTAGCTCAAATGTCCACTCCTCAGAGAGACGTCATCCACTTCAGAGATGGGATAACTTGTCAGGAGTCTACTTAAAGAGTTTATTTACTAGGACTTCACAACAAGGGACCCAAGGGAAGTAATCACAGCAAAATTCAAGCTGGCCACTGGGGCACTGGGAGGTGGGGGATGAGAGACAAAAGGAAGTCATTATGGATGGTCTACTGAGAGATCACCAGATCACCAAAGACCTTGTTCTCAGATCAGTTGGCCATCCCAAGCAGAAGGGTATCATAGCATTTAATTAATACTCCAATACTGGCCTCTGAGTAGCATTTTTACAAATAACTTTCTTGGGCAGTTTTCTCAACTGGTCATACTTGGAGACCACCATAGGTTATCATCCAAGAATGAGTTTTTCTACCTTCATCAAACAACTAGGACCACAGATTCAAATTATCCTCATGCTATGCTACCAAAGAGCTAAGAGAAAGAGAAATAGAAGGCAGGGAGTCCCCTGGTCCTATAAACAGAGACAAGTTTTATCACGAGTTTGTCATTATTGCGTAGCAGAAGATCCATCTCAAAAGTATTTTCTTTCTTCTCCAACTCCAAGCACTTTTAACCTTTTCTCCAACCAATAACACTTCCAATATCATGGGAGTGGCAGATATATCTGAGACATGAGCCTTTGGTATAATTTGAAAGAAGCCCTTCAGGTAGTTCAGATATACTCTACAGCCTAGTTGAGCATTAAATGCATAAATTCAGTAGTTCTTAAACTTGAGCATGCATTACAGTGGCCTGGAAGGCTTGTTAAAACACACGGCCAGGTTTTTGGACTCAGTAGGTCTGGGTGAGTATTTGCGTTTCTAAATAGGGCCCAGGTAATCTAAGCTGATGCTTAGAGACCACACTGAGAACTACTGCACTAATGTACCTCTCAAACTAGAATAGGTGCTTAGTAAAATTTGTTGAGTGTCTTTTTTTTTAAAGCATTACTATAACTCAGATATAGCTAAGAACTATGGGATAGCTTTTAACTCAGCAAAGACAAGCTGTCGTTTAAAAAAAAATTTTTTTTTATTTAATGGAAATACTGGGGATTGAACCCCGAACCTTATGCATGCTAAGCACGTGCTCTACCACTGAGGTATTACTCCCCTACCCCCACTGCTGTCTTTTAACCACTCGATTCTACCCCCTTCTCAAGCAGGGGCCTCTACCAACTAGGAGTTGTGTTCAAATTTTATTTGATAATAAATAATACTTCCACATTTTTTTTAACATTTACTACAGCTGCAAGGTAGATATTTTTCCTCATTATACAGTTGAGGATACAGATTCAGAGAAGTTAAGTGACTTGCCTAAAGTCACACAGCCTAAGGGAACTTTAAACCTCACTTTTAGAGCTGACTGCCATGAAACTTTGTGTGAGGCACTCAACCTTTATGTGTTCACTTTTCCCATACGGGAAGTTAGACAATAATCCTCATCCCTCCAGCAAGGGCTCCAAGTACTAGAAAGTAAAATTACTCTGCAAATATTTTTATAACACAAGTTACTTTCACTTAGATCAAAGTAAAGGACTTTAACTTTGAACTTGAATCCCACCCCCACTCCCACTGTTCAAAGATCGCTTCTGAAGAGAAAAGAGCTACGGCCCAAATGTTGCCAGTTCTTACCATTGGGATCATACGGCCATTCATCAGAAACCTAAATAAAATTCTAAATGGAAGAGGTGGATGAAATATAGGCATAATGTCAAATTGTAACTAAAGACTTTTCAGTCTTTCATCCCATTTAAGAGTTCTAGACTATTGCAAAAATAATGTCCCAATAAGCTCCAGTGCTTGAATAATTTATTTTGGAGAAGCAAACTGAGTATTTTATAGTGTTATATACAGCTCTGGAGAATCAGACAAACCTTGATTCAAATCTGAACTCTTTTACTAGTTTTTTGCCCTAGGCCAAATTCCTCACTATTACTCTATTTCCTTACCTGTAAAGTGGGAGGAGTAAAATAAAACAAGAACCCAGCTCTCATGGTTTTGAAGATTATATGAAGAAATTCAGGGAGAGACCCAAGCATAGTGCTTGGCATACAGTTAAGTACTCAAATACATGGTATGGTAGTTATCAAAAATATTTACCCTCAACATGCCATCATTTGAAAACAGGGACCCCAGTGAGGTGCTAGACCTATCCCTGGCCCAGGACAAAGTTGTGAATAACCTACCTATAGAATTGATCGCCAAATCCTTTGTAATATTTTTGGGACCCCAGATTCCTAAAACAGGTAAAACATTAGAAGTCTGGAGACAAAAGGCAGGTTATCCAAATCTGAATCAAGTTTTATACTCCTAAACTAACGTGGTCCAACTCATGAAACTCCATCATCTTAGGACCAGAACAGACTCTCAGCCAAAAGGCAAGAGGGAAAGCCATTTGTATTCACCAGAGAAGACATAATAACAAACAGCAACCAATTCCCAGCATTTCTGCTCAGGTGACTTGTTCTTTAAGGACAACGGAAAGCTGTAATAAGGTCTACCCAAGAGAGGGGAAATCAGTGGGCAAGAAGACATATCAGTTTCCTCTAAAAGGAAGAACCCAGCATGATGTAGCCTTTAATCCTCTACCACGTGGCTGAACTCACACTCTTCTTAAAGTCAAAGTACACCAGGCACAAGCCAGTTGAGAATAAACAGCTGGACCCAGATGCACTCATGCCTGGCAAGCAAGTTGTGAGCTCAAAGAAAACAGGAGGCAAAATAAGAAACACTAAGCACACAGCAAACGGATTTTTAAATGACTGATACCATACCAATCCCTAAACTCCCCTGCTGCCATCATGCTGGTGCTAGATCTTGAAGGGGTAGTCCCTTTTTACAAAGGTGTCTATAAACAAGCAAGCTGAACGCTAACAAGTTTAAAAGGAAAAAACATACAAAAATCTTGGCTGCTAGTGATGAGCCACAAAAAATCATGACTGTGCTAGGGTTCCAAGGGAGGGGAAAATCTAATATCTAACACTGCAGAGTTGGGAACCCAGAAGCAATGAAGCCATAAGGAAGCCTAAATGCAAAAGAAAGGAAAAAAGCACATGGCACATTTCCTCTTCATATTCAAGCAGCATTCTGGGCCTGCAGAGCACATAGACTGGTGCCCAAAGCCCCTTAGTATTTCATATCAATATTAACTTCCTGGAGGGCGACAAAACTCTGTCCTGGATTACTGAGTGATTTCTGATATGTACCATAACCAACACTAAGTCAACATTTTAGGGATCAAATTTCCTACTCTGCAGCATGTTGGAATGCATTCTTGGCATTAGACTTCTTCCCAACTGCAGTCCACCCTTAGAAAATGCAAAAGCCACTGGGAAATAAAGACTCAGCCTGTCCCAAGACCACCTTCTAGTATGCACAAATGACAAAAATAAACAAAAATTCACTCAGATGTCCCTTCAAATTCAATAAAAACTAATGCCATCCATTTAAACAGAGGAAAGAGAAAGTTCAGGGCAGAATACACAAGGTGGTTAACATTCACACCAACCTATACGGTACTGAACAGGGAAATATATACAAGATCTTGCAGTAGCTTCACAGTGAAAAAAAAAATGTGACAATGAATATATGTATGTTCATGTATAACTGAAAAATTGTGCTCCACACTGGAATTTGACACAACATTGTAAAATGACTATAACTCAATAAAAAAGTTAAAAAAAACATTCACCCCAACTTAGATTCTTCTAAAACCTGGATTGACTAAGGAGTTCATCTCAAGCTCCTATATACCTGCTGATGATGAACCACTGTGCCTAATTCTGAGCTAGTGGAAACTCACTTCTGCAAAATGCCAGAATGGCAAGGCAAAAGATGTTCGAAGGGAAACTCCTAAACTAGAATCTGTATTCAAGGCTCCATACTTCTATATTGGAACAGTGTAACCCACTCTTCTCTTCCAGGTGGAAGCACTGTAGCAGCCTGGCACTGGACACTCCATGCATATTTAGCTGTTAAGCATCCACTTACAACCCTTTGAAAAGTACCAGAAATCATGTGTGGTCCAATCACATATGGATCAGCAGGTAAAGAGAAACCAAATCACTACATTTCAGATGCTCCCATAAGGAATAAGCATGTGTTTGCAGCATTTATGAGCTTCTTAGTCACAGCCAACCTAATCAAAAACAATATTAAAGGCCATTTTTGTGAACAGATGGGCAAACTGCATTATGTGCAGGCTTACCCACCAACAACCCTCAATATAAGGTCTGATCTAAGCAACTCAGCTTGAGCAGAGCTCCCAAATCTTCAGAAAGAGCAGCCGCCTAAGAGTCCCAACAGGTACTTCATGGCTCCCGTTTTAAGAAAGGTCAATTAACTCTGCCAAAGAAGAAAAAACCCAGGCTCTCTAACCAAAGTTGAACCACTGTCACTGTAGAGTTGTCCAGTGTTCACATAACTCTGAAGGTGACATGACCTTCCAAACCCAAAATTACTACAAAAGAGCCCCTGAACTGGCCAAGAACTTGGCAGGTTATACTAAAGGCCCCACATAACCACAGGAACCACCAAGACCCTGAAACCACTTTCTTTCAAGGAATTTTATGGTTACAGTCCAAATTCTCAAAGTCACCAGAATGAGACAACTACAGGTCTGGGGATGGATGTGTAATTTGGGTTCTATAAAGCACCTGGAATGCCGATTGGCATTATGAAAAAAGCTAATTAATATCTTAACTTTTCCCTTCTTGGACATTTAATTTCACAATCACTGCCTCTGAAATACTGCCCCAGATTAACCCTGGCCAACTCTGATTGCTCCTTATTCTCAGATTTCTTCAGCCTATACATTTAGTTTGGTCTATAGCCATTTATAAAACCTTGCTTTGCAAGTTTCCCAGGTGTGTGCACATAAGCATGCTTTCCCAAGGAAACTAAATTTCTCTGAAGCAGATACTGCCCCTATCTTTTAAGTTCCTCCCTAGTATCTAATCGGTATGTCCACACAGAGCTATTTCCCATCCCCGTTTGAATCTCCAGATCTCCCTAGAAATCCTGCTCTCAGCAACAAGCCTAAAGTTCTAATACCCTCACTACCACCATACTGGGAAAGACCTGGGCAACCAAAGTCAGTGTTAACACAAGTTTTCATATTTTGTTTTAAAACAAGCTGATAGCCTTTGGTAAGTTAGTTGAACCTAATTAAAAATTGTGGTCAGGGCAATAATCACATTCCTATTCCCTACACTATGCTGAGTCAAAAAGGTACTTCCAGGATTCTGGTCTAAAATACATTTCTTGTGAAGAAAACTGGTGTCAGAGTCAGCACATTTAGTTTAAAAAGGGACTTTGAGAAAGTAAATCTGGTCATCTCACAAGGCTACCAAAGCAGAGTATGACAGGCAAACAGCTAAAACACTTCTAAAATACTTCCTCTTCTATAAAAAGAATGTCACAAAAGGAACCCAGAAACGTTTTTGATCCTAAAATGGCAATTTCAGAAAGAAAGATTGAATCTACCCTCATAACCCTTCAGGCAGTATGTAGTGAGTCCCCAAACATTTGGACTTTGTACTGACTCAGGAACCTGGGGCATTAATTTTAATATATAAATAAGCTATGCATACGAGTCCAGTAAAAGCTATATAAATAAATCTGGCCCTTGGAGTGGGCTTATAATCCTGAGAGCCAAAGCAGAACAGAGGCTAAGAACAATACTGAAGTTGTAGGATCTTTTTTCTCCTTTCTGGCATTCCAAAAATGCAAACCAACCCTAAAAACATCTCACCAAACTACAAAACCTTTCTGAAAGGACAAGGCTTCGAAACTCAGTCTCATAAGCCAAGCTTTAGGAGAACACTTCACTATTGAAACTTAGGACCTTCTTTCCAAACTTCTGTTTCACCCTGAAATTGCAGTTTTGAACAGGGCTCCACACGCCCTGAACTTAGCATGGCTGGGGCAGCTTCTCTTCCAGGGCAGCATCTTTTCACTTCAGATCTCTTTTAAAACCATCTCTTCTTATCTCTATGCTCTCCACACACACCCCCACCACCACCTCCCAGCATTACCCTCTCTTCCCTACCCCCCAAGTCTTTTTCTCCAATGTTATTTTATTTCATCACACAAGAAGAGACTAGCACTATCTTTGCTTGAAAACTGTTTATTAATTTGCCTGTCAAACATTCTATAGAGCCGTTTACATCTTACTACAAAAACCTCCTGGGTACATATTGACAGCTCAGCAAGTATTTACACAAAGCTCTGAAACATTTGGTTCCTTCAGAGAGAAGCTGCTGTGTCAAGCAGAGAATTATCAAACACCTTTCCCTCTACCTTTACTCCTCTTTTATAAAGGGAAGCTTCCTTCTAGCATACCTCTAAAATGCCTAAATTATACTTTTAAACTACTAAACCAGGAGGAGACAAATCAGAAATTCAGGTCTGCTGGAAAAAAGGAAAAGCAGCATTTCCACGATCACTTGCAAACCACACCATACAGTTTAAAAAAAAAAAAAAAACAGGTATGAGAAAAGGCAATAGACCTATAAAGTTGACCCTAAAATGCTTAGCTTTTCCTGTTCCAGTCTCAGGAAGTTTTGCTCCTCTCTCAGCAAAACTTACAGGGCAAGTTCAGGCACTCAGATTACAACCAACTGCCCAAACCAGACCCAGACCTGCCCAAACACCAGAAGAGTCTGGAGAGCTTAATGCTACCTCTCCCCACCTTCCTATTCCCCAAAGAGAAGCAGAGTGTTAACGCTGAATTTATGAATATCCACTCCTCACCTCACCCCTGGCTCTACCCCCAAAATTCCCTCATTGAGATTTTGATGGAACTATTTTTCAAGTCTTGCTTTAATGAAGTCTGCCTAATTTTTCAATTACTGTTTAGTGTTTTAAAACCACCAGCCAGGTGGAATGACTAATGACAAAGAGATTAACAGTCTCAAGGCAAAACAGTCTGGTAGGGCTTTTTCTGTGAAGGGCCACAGGCCACAGTGGCACCCAACCATTCAGAGCTTGTTCCTGTAAATCCTCAAGAGAAAATAGCCTTGAGTTCCTTGAGCCCAGGGGAAGAAAGATGGTCTCAAGATCCCTACTGAAAAATGTATAGGAAGAAGCTGCCCTCTTAACAAGCCAGGTATGGAAGCACAGAGAGATGTGTAGCATCAGAGAGGAATAAGGTTATCTAGTCCACCAACTTTACTGATGAAGAGATAAAGAAATAGAGAAGGCCAATGACCTGCCCAAAGTCACTCGGCTTAATCCAGAGCTGCATGTGGAACCAAAGCTCCTCTTCCTCCTGGGTCCTGTGCTCTTTACCCCTCATTACTACGCCACACACAACTTGATGCACATCAGTAATGATAGTCACCAGTCTAAACAAGAAAACCCAGATATAAAACCCAGATATAAAAGCCAAGGGAATCAGGACTCCATTTCAGAAACAGAGGTATCATCCCAGTTCACTGGCAAGAAAGAACTATTCAATACCAATTTATTTTGAATACCATATTTTAGCCATATTTGCATGCTTCAGCTGCTTCTAGAATTTTGGGTTTTGAAGCCAATCAATACAATCTTTTGGGGCATGGGAATGGGGAAAGGCCCTGACTACTACTTTGTTAGCTTATTTCCAATTTTTAAAAAAGTTCACTAAGCTCTTTGCAAAAGGTCTACTGTAGACATCCCACCCTACTGGAGTCAATCCAACATATGAATGTTTAATGCAATCCAAGACATCTTGTTACAGCAGGTGCCACTTGTCATGGTTACTCTGTGTCACACACAAAGGAAGGAACCTTAAAAAGTCCCCACAGGGCCCAATACAAAGAAGCCAAACTTGGTCCTGACTGCTTTCTCTCTTCTCTTACCACCATCCCAACCTCCATCACCCCCAGTTCTCTCTTGGAGAGCAGAGAACATGAAGCCCCCACAACTAAGTGCCGTCTCAATGTGCTTTTCCTGGCCCCTCCTACTTGAGAGAGCTCCAAGAGTCCTGTGTTTCAGCCAGCCCAGAACTTCTGCCAGTAGGCATTCCCATAAGCCTAGGATTCCTGTATTTGTTTCCCAGGAGTCGGAAATATCATTTGATATTTCCATAGCAGGAACTAACAGCCAAACTTCTACAATCAAATCCATCTTGATCCTGGACTACATATTCTGTTTCATTTTTTACTTTGACGAGCTGGTAATGCTTTCAAAGTACTACAGCTAAAAGCATCCCAAGTAAAAAGCTTTACATGAGGTTTAAGAACATAGGTAACTGAAAAGTATTTCATCAGTAGCAGGATTTAACACCTTGAGACATAGTACTATTTATGGAAAGGGATAAAGGAAAAGTTTGTTTGCTGGGATCTTCCCAGCTCCTGTGGAAAAGATACAGGCACAGTACACACACTTACTTTATTTCATAAAGGCAGAGTCAAATGAGAACAGTACCACTTTAACTGTGTCAATCAAGTCTTTGCAAAAAACTCTAAATTCAAGACTGAGTTAGGGAAAGAAGAGGACAGAGAAAGATCTTATTATTTAAGAATGCTTAAGAATAGGGCATCATGGTCTGAACAAGAGGTTTACCCTTAAGTAGCAAAAAGGAATTCAGAACAAAATCTATCCACCTACAACCCTCACCTGGATGACACACTTGAAACAGGCCACAAAACTGGAAGCTGTACTGTCTTTTCTACAGGTAAATGCTCACCAGCCCATGCTCTGGGTCTCAGGGGAGTATGCAACTGAACTGAAGTCAAATAGGAATCTATGTTGTGTGAAGTGCCAGGTCTGGTAATGTTAAAAAAAAAAGAATCAGAAAATTCACTCAAAGGCAGCACAGACAAGCTTCTAAACAGGGACTGTATTTTCCTATCATTTACCCAGCACAGAGCATAGTACTTAGTACATAGAAAGTGCTCAAATACTTGTTTAATGAATGAAAAACAGAAATTGTTAAGGCAAAAATTGGTTTTATCCAAAAAAAAGCCTGAATACCCCAAGCCAGAAGAATTCAAATTATTTTTTGTTTTTAAATGAGGCTTGACTTACCCCAAATTATTTCCTCTAATAGTTTAAGAAAGGTAAATTTCTCAACCTCCTCTCCTTCCTCCAAAAAAAGGGAGAAAGAATGAAGGTAAAGAGATATAAACTACAGAGTGACCCAGAGACAAGGGAATGTTCTGTCTTCTAAGACAAAATTTATCCTCCAGACACTAGAAATCCAATTTAAAATTCCCCTATTTCCTGCCCAGATGTAGAACATCATGGAAGACATGAAGTCAAGGCACAGAGCTCTAAACCTGCCATCTGACACAACTATTTTCAAAACTCCCAGCTCAATGTAAGAGTAGGAAAGCAGTTCTAGGATGCGGAAGGAACACAATTAGGCCACTGAAGTGAACAAAATCTCACAGTACAAAGGTACAACTAAGGTACTGCTGGGAGGGGGGAGGTCATGAAGGGAGTTTTTCCCTTTTTTGAAATGACAGATGACCCTACAGAATACCTATATTCCTGACCAAAGCACTGAGAACAGAACATGATTCAGAGGGAAGAAACGCAAAATAAATGAAATAGAATGCATAAAAATGTACCAAAAATTGTAATTTCTAAGCACATCTTAAGTATCATTGTGATCCTATCTTTATTATCTTGGGCGATAGAATAAATGGAATTTTAAAACACAAGAAAAAAAACTCATCGACCTCTATTCCAAAGCTCTAAAATGACTGATGACAAAGTAGAAAATTAGCCTTTTTGATATTCCAGGAACAAATGATAAATATCACCAAACCAAAAGCCTTTAGGAGACAGTCGCTCTCAAGATCACAAAAGATGTCAGCTTCCCTTTAAATTGAGCTGCTCTCCGAAAGTTAAATTAACAAAAGAAAGTTAACAAGATTCAACATGTAAACAAAGAATGAGGCCAGCCTTCCTTAAAACGAAACGCTTGAATATGAAATTCTCAGAAAGCTTCCAGTTCGCAGAAAGTTTTTTCCTACCCCCTCCCACAAAGATCCCACATTTCCCACTCAATAAAAAGCTCAGTAAAATAATTTCAATTCTGCAAAGCGAATAGGGTCAAAATTAAGACAAATGCATCTTCAGAGCCATCAAAGAAGTCATTTATACCACCAGAAAAGTCACAAAACCAAAACAAACAGCAAACCCATTGTAGAGAAAAACTCAGCTAGTGTTCTGACAACACAGAATCTATTTCAGGCTGCATAAAACATAACAAGCAAAATAAATCCAAGGTACAAGCAAAATGCCACTGCCTCCTCTTTTGTTTCGGGCACAATGTAACAAGGGCAGCCTGTCTGGGGCTCTGCTCCTGCTGATACAGTATTGCTGCTTAAACCTCCCTCCTCAAGGTCACAGTCAATTTCAGCTCTGGAATAAAAGGCAGATAGTGGCAGCGATGGTTTGGGTTATCACTGGCAGAAAAGCAGAGTGTAAAAGTTTATGAGCTCATCAGGATTGTTGTACCATTACATCAGAGGCAATTATAAATGGCCAAGAGCAGGAGATGGGGAGCCAATCAGATCACAGATAGGATGTCAACCTAAGACCAACTGTCTCCTGGCTTTGACAGAAGGATTTTACCTCCATAATTCAAATCCCAAACCAAAGCAATCTGCACTTACTACTCCAATCACTCAGCTGTTTACCAGCACTTCCAGGGAGAAGCCCAGGCCACTAGGCCGACGGAGACAGAGACAGGAGACGGCCCGGGCTGCCCTGGGTGAACCGCAGCCGGCCTCTAGCCGCCCCCAAGCAGGCTCCTGCCCTCCCTCGAGGTCCCCCCGAGTCCGAGGGGCCCCTCCTTGAAAGCACAGATGGGGGACGCCCTAGAGGAAGGTAAGGGGGGTAGAGAGGAGCGGCAGGTGAGCAAAGAATTGTTCACTCAACTCCCAAGCTCTTAACAATGCCTACACCCCTAACCTGACCCCCCAGCACCCCCTCACCTCGGGCCAGGCCCTTTCCCACACACTCTGCCCTGCACCCCCTTGAAGACCCCCGGAGCTAGAAGGGACCAGGGGAGAGGGAGAAGGGGAGCAGACACCTCAGGGAAAGCCCCACACAAAGGCTGAAGGAGGGAAAGAGAGGAAGGCAGACAGGCAGCCATTTTAAGAGAGAAGAGCCAGACAATGGCAGCTCCCCAGCAGTGGGGGCCCCAGACTGGGGGTAGCCCACGGGTGTAGCCTGCTCCCCGTAGCCGCCACCCACTCCCAGGATCCCGCTCGTCCCAGCCCCCTCCCCACTCAGCCATGTACCTGCGGGGTCCGGGCGAGCGGCTGCCCCCCGCCGCCGCTGCTCCCGGGGCTCATGGGCGCGTGGTGGCTCCTTTGTTGGGCCCCTCCCGAGGCGGCTGCCGCCGCCGCCGCCGCAGCAGCAGCAGCCCCCCAGCACTGCGAGGCCATGTCCGCCGGGCCCTTGCCGGCGCCCCCGTCCTGGGGCCCGCCTCCGTAGTCGCCCCCGGGGTAGCCCTGGTAGCCCCGGGCCGAGCTGGGCGACGTGAGCAGTTGGTTGAGGGTGGGGGTGGCGGTGGGCTGGGGGGTTCCCCCTCCGGCCGCTGAGGGGCCGCCTCCCCCCATGGCCCCGAAGCGCTGCTGAGCAAAGGACGAAGACGACGAGGAGGCGGAGGCGCTGGAGGAGGGAGGAGGCTTGGAGCCGGCGGCCGCCGCCGCCGCGCCGGAGCCCGGAGTGCCACCTCTCGGGGAGCTCAGCGCGTAGGCCTGGGGGGGCGGGGGGTAGGCGCTGCGGTTGGGGTAGTAGGAGTTGTACTGGTGGTTGGGGAAGCCGTGGTCGTGCGAGTTCTGCTGGGGCCCCGCGTAGGGCTCCAGGCCCCCGCCGCCGCCGCTCTGCAGCGCTGCCAGGCCAGGGCTTTGTTGTCCGCCATGTTGTTGGTGGAAGACGGCGGCCGCCGCGGCGGCGACGGCAGACGGGCTCCGGCCGTAGGGTTGCCCGAAGCCGTAGGCTGGGGGCGGCAAGGCGGCCGCGGCTGAGTGAGGAGGCGCCCCCACCCCATCGCTGCTGCCGCCACCGCCGCCGCCGGGCGGCTCCGTGAGGTTATTGTTCAGGGCGGGCCTAGGGCCCGCGTTCCCGTTCGAGTTCTTCAGGTCCGGCTCCGCGCCGGGCCCGCCGCCGCCGGCTCCGACGCCGCCACCCCCATTGCTTTCGGCCCCGTCCTGCAGCTCCTTTCCCAGCGGTTGCGGCGGCCCCACGGCGGGGCCCTCGCTTTCCTGCCCGGCGGCTGCCTTCATTTCCCCGCGCTCGGCTGCTGCTGCCGCCGCCTCGCCCCCCGCCTCCTCCCGCTGCTGCTGCTCCGCTTTCTTCAGCTCCGAGGGCGGCGGCGGCGGATTGCCCAGGCTGCTGGCGGCGGCGGGGGCGACCTGCGCGGCCATGATCCCCGCTGTCTCGTCCGCGGAGAGACCCGGCCCTGTCTTCGTCTTCTTCCCCCCTCCCACCCCGCCCCGGGGCCGAGTCCCCCGGGCTGCCCTCCCCACCCGCCCGGGCGGGCCTCGCGGGGCTCCGCTGCTGCGCTGCGCTCGCTCGCTCGCTCCTCTCCCCCCCGCCCCGCCGGCTCAGGCTCCGGGCTGGCGGCGGCGGAGGAGGAGGAGGCGGCGGCGGCCGAGGCGCCGGCGGCTCAGCTGCTCCCGGCTCAGTAGGCTCGGGACCCGGCTCTCCCGGCTCATTCCCCCCAAGCCCTTGCCTGGGAATGAGGGGGGCGGTGGAGGCTCCGCTCCCCAGGGCCTGGCCCCGCTGTGACTCTCCGCTTTCTGCTGCCGGAGAAAGGAGGAGGGAGGGAGGGAGGGAGGCGAGGGGGAGGGGGCGGGGAGGGAGGGAGGGAGCGGGGGGAGGGGGACCCGGGACGGGCGGGCTGGAGGGCGCGCGGTAGCTGCCCGGGCGCCGGGAGGCAGAGTCGGAGCGTGGGCCGGGCCGGGCGCCCTGCCTCCCCTCCCCGGCCGCGGCGCGGGCAGAGGCTGCTGCGCGGCAGCGGGCGGGCGAGCGGGCGGGCGGCCGGACTGAGCGGCTAGAGCGCCCCACTCTCCTCCGAGTCCCCCTCACTCCGACACGAGGCTCAGCACTGCCATTTTACCCAGCGCCGTCGCGGCCGCCTGGCAAACCCGGAACGGAGCGCGGAGCGGGCGCAGGCCGTGGAACGGACTCGCTCCCTTCCCCTCACAAAGGAGGAGGGGAGAGAACGAGCCGCGGCGGCGGCAGGCCCTCTGCCGCTTTCGCTCGGCAGCGCCACCGCCGAAGGCTTCGGGGAAAACCTGGCCCGGAGCTTCCGCCTCTCCGGATCCTGCGCCGCCTCCCTCCCAGCGTTTCTCTCCGGGTCGGTCCCCTCCAGGCGGCTCCGAAAGGAGAGGGCAGCGTGAACTTTACTCGCGGCTGCAAAATTGGCCTGAGCCCGAGACCGCGGCCGCCACGGCCCAGGCCTGACACCCCTGGCAGCGGGCCTGGTCTCTTGGCTGCTACTTAGCACCGCTACAGCACTTTTCTTCTTCAAAGCCTTTTACAAACGCGCTCTAAGGACTCAACTGAGCCTTACATTTTATCCCCTTTGTAAGCTACATGGGATGACAGATCATTGTTTCAGACTTTCTGTTTTCCCACTTCCCTGACCTCATTAGCTGGTGCTCAACAGGCCCTGGGGGCATGAGGTCCACTCTCCCCATTTTACAGAATTTTAAGACAAAGTGTAGGGGACTGCCCTGTCACTTTAAGTCTGAGGGCAGAGGAGGATGGCTTTGAAAAGTGGCCGAGTCCCCCAAAATACCCCTGTCTACGTAGCATTAAAAAAGAAAAGTGGTTAAGTTGTGCCATATCCACCAATGGGATCAGAATATCAGAATAGGTTTGAGATCAAAGCTGGTTATCTCAACACTGACTTAAAATGGTCACCACTGAAGCTACTTTGAAGGCATATGACAGCCTTCTAGCAGGAATGCACAAGCCCCACCTTTGCTCACAATGACCAAGAGCCCCAGTCTCCAAAGATAGAAGACTGTAAACTGACCACAGAAGAGGCTCCAGGGACTGGAGGAACCTGAGTGTTCAAAGGAATCACTGCAGAACAAGGATGGCCAAATGGAAGGAAACATTTTCTCCTTAGAGAAAAGGGGCAGTGTAGCACGTCACTCAAAAAAAAAAAAAAAAAAGTTGCAACCCAAATTTGTTTTCTATCCTCCACTGTAAAGATTCTTCAAAATTTACCATTACATTGTAAGAGATGCTGACTAAGTTGGAAGCATACACAGAAAACTCCAATCCACAAGCCCCACCAAATCCCAGCAGCGGCCTTCTCCTCCTCTGGCTGACTTGGAATGCTCTAACTTGACAAGCTACAAAAGCCAGAGGGGATTTCAGCTCTTCACCAAGCCTACGGCTGCCTTAGGAGAGGCTAGGCCAGCTAGCCACTAGACACCAGGGCCTTTTTTCTTCTCAGACTTTGTAAGTGGAGACTTCATGGCCACAGAACCATTATCTTAGAACTTCCAGATTCTACAGGCCCCCAGAGATTTGACCATGCCACTGGTCACTGTGACTAATTCCAAAAACCTGAAACTTATTCCTACTTCCAAGGAAACCTAAAAGCATCTTACACACAAAAAAAGCAAAACCTTCCTATTACTCTAAGAATGGTGTTTTGTTTTGTTTTGTTTTGTTTTGTTCTCTCCAAGCCAAGAACCAAACCAGCCTACAAGGATCTAACTGACTGGAATGGACCAGTGCCCTCCTTTCACTAACAGTCTTCAGGGGCAGCAACTCTCCCGGTGCATTAGGTCCTAGAAACCAAATTATAGGCTGCCTCATAAATGGAGCTTGGCTATTTAATCAACTGCCTCTGAGCTGGCAAACAGTCCTGAGTCCTGCACGCAAATGAGGAATTTTTTACATGCAATTACACTGCCATTTTCCTCAGAGCTGGAGTGTAATGAGAAACCTGGAGCCCAGTGAAAATCTGGAAGCCAGAATTTGTCTCCAGAGGAAGCCCTCATCCCCTTTCTCCAAGGGCTGTGAAATTTGGAAAGTGCCAAATCTCTTTCTGACACGTGGGCACGCTGTTTTGAAAACAGCCACCATTTTTACCTAGCAATAAAGTGCACAAAAATCTATCCACCTGGTTTGGAGGAAGTAATGTGGGATTTCTCCTTTCTCACTTAAATATATACATATATTATATATATATTTATTTATTTAACTCAAATTCTTTAGGGTCCTCTTCCACCCCTACCTTTAGAGCCCCACACCACTATCCCAGGGACTGCCGAGTTGACGGGAACTTTCTTAGAAACTGGCCCATCAGCTTTCCCTAGGGGCCATGGCAGCAGGAAGAGGGGGAGGGGAGGACTGGGCACGTGGCTGGCCCGAGCTGCGAGAGCCGGGTTTGGGGCTGTGGGTCCTCCCCTTGGTGGAGTTTTCTCCCCCACGGCCCCTGCCTTTTAACCCCACACTCAGGCAGCTCAGGAATCCCGGCGCAGATTGGAGAACTAGGACTAGGACAGCGCTCCCCGCACGAAAGCGCCTCTGCCACCGACAAGCCTGATGGCAAATATGGACTGAATCGTTGACATGGAAACCGGACTAAAGTCTCGCTCGCTCCCTCACAGGAGAGTTCTTATCGCCGTCCCCGACCACATGGTACTTGGCAAACGTGGACTGGATCTCGGGCCGGGAGGATCAGGCGGAGTTTTCAGCGCGCAGCATCAACTCTGGCGGCTGCCGCAGCCAAGGAGAGGGGCAGGGCGGCCGGGACAAACCGACTGAAAATGGCAGAGGATGTGCTCTCATTTATCCGGCTAAACAGTGTGTGTGGATTGGGCCCTAGAGTAAGGGAACAACCTATGAAAATCCACGCAGTCAACTGCAAAATGTGGAACTGAGGCCTGGAGGGTTTGCTAAGAGAGGGAAACGTTTGTAGGGAGGACAGCCCTTCCTCCTAATTTGCTTTCCGTAAGTGTCCAAAATACAAAATTCAACAAACAAAAGGTCGAGCTCAGGTCCTTCCATTCCCCTCTTTTTGAAGGAAGACGTTTTAAGCCCAGGGACCCAAGTGAAGGTTTGCCTTGGTCCTCAATTAAGTGGAGCGCCAGGTTGTGGCCCCACACGCGTCCCCGCCGCGGCAAGGTAGCAGACGCCCAGCGGAGTTCTCCTCAGTGCGAACTGGAGCTGCGAGTTTGAGCAAAAGGGCAACTATGTCAGTTGACGGAAGCCAGAAGCAGAGTTCAAAGCCTGGCGTGGATTTCCGTCTGGAGCTGTCTGTTTCTTAAAGTTTGTAACTCCGTGTTCTGAACAGCCCCAGCGGAGGCTTTGGGAGCTGTGTGAAAGTCTAGCACTACCATCTGACAGCGAGCTGCAAAACTTTGGGCTGCATACTAAGCTAGGAAAGTGGATTGAAGCGAAAGTCAAGGCAATTCATTATATTACCGGCTTCCAGGCGGGAGCTGTAAGATACGAACTGGATCGCCACAGAGAAAAATGGAATGGAGTCTGAATGGTGCTCAGCTCTTGGTAAAATTGTGCCAGGCTAGAACCTAGCAACCCCAGAGGTATCCAGCATGGTGGGCGCTCACCAACTGCTTGTCTAGGTGCTTTTTACATTCATCTCAAAGTTTTAAAATAAACAATTTGAAGGAATTTACATTTATTTCAGAATAATAAGGAATACATTTTGAGAAGTGTTAATTTCTGAATAAGGCTTTTTTTTTTTTTTCACCAGAAGAGTAGCTCTGCAAAAATATCCTTAGGCATTAGGCATAAGTCAGCTTGCTTTTTTTGTACCTATATAAAAGAATTGCCCTCACAATCACCTTCCCCAAAACTGAAATACAAAATAAAATGAAGGTCCAAACTTGTCTGGTTTGTGGTGGGCTTCAAACAAAACAAACACCCAGAGTTAATCTAACAGGAGGGAAAAGGTACCAACTCGCTCACACTCTAATATGTACATTCTCCTTATCCACTTTACATCAGTGAGCTTGCTGACTATTTTGCAGAAGATGGAGTAAAACTATCAACAATATTTTTAAAACAAACCAACCAACCTGGACTGGAGTTTTATATAACCACTGGACAGATCAGCAATTTGGACATTTCTGCTGAGCCTCATTGAAGGCGTGTATTCACCAACTGATACAAAAATAGTGCAGGGGGGAGGGTATAGCTCAAGTGGTAGAGCACATGCTTAGCATGCATGAGGTCCTGGGTTCAATGCCCAGTACCTCCTCTAAGAATAAGTAAATAAACCTAATTACCTCTCCATATATATATATATATGTATATATATATATATATATATATACATATATATATATATATACACACACACACACACACACACACACACATATACATATACACACACACACACACACACACACATATATATACACACATACTACTTTGAACTTATATATATATAGTGCAAATATGGAAAACCTACTCTCAGAGAAACTTGAAAACCACTCTATAGTCCATCAGAAGAGACACTTAATTTTGTATTTGGTCCTTATTACACAAAGCTGTTTTTAGAGTTGGAGAGCTAAACACTGATAACATTACCAAGGAAAGATAAGGTCACCAATCTTAATACTGAAGGTAATGCTCAGAAATAGGAAAAGTCTGTTATCTGTGACTTCCCATATTAAATCAATATAGGCTGCTTTTGTTTTGCTTTATTCTTTAAAACCAATCTAGGAAAATTTACACGTCTAAAATGATTGTAAGGGAAATTTCTGAAAGTTGAGAGTAGAGAAGGAAAATCAAATATTCTAGGTGGGTATTTCTTTCAGCCCTGATTGCATAAAGCTTTCTTACACTGCCATTTTCCTGAGATAGGAAAAAGAGTCAGAGAGTGGGGAAGTTTCTCATAGCAACTCTGGAATGGATCCGGAATGGAGTCTTTTGCTCTTATACAAGTTCTGTAGAAGGGAGTTAAAAAGAGAAGGAAAAACACAGTGAGCACTGACAAAATGGAGGGAGGGAGTCATGCAGTCCTGTGAAACAGGACAGGAGGCTAAAACAGAAAGTGTGCAACACAGCCACCCCAGGAGAATACTCTAGCATGATGATCCCAGGCTTTTTATGTAAGAATCAAAGAAAAGCCAAAGGAACCCATTAGGCATAAGACAGGAAGTAAATAGCCCTTAAGGGAAAGCATTTTGACTAGCTTTAATAGAGTTTAAATCCATGTATCCCTACAGAAAATGTTTCTTCCAAAGATAAAAGTGGACCAAACAAAAGAATGAGCTGTGAGGTACTGTGCTAGTGGTATGTTACTCCAGTGAAATGCAGAACTTACCAATGACACCAAGGGAAAGCCGCCAGGAAAAATTACAGTGAGATTTGGGCACTTTTCCAAATTATCACTTTCTGTCCTGAAATTTAACAACATTGAAACTAGATTCAGAAGCTACCAGAGGGGCTGGAGGGTAGGGACTAGCAGGTTGGTTCTTATTGGCCTAGGTCTCCAAAGATAATACGAGTGTGTTGTTGTTCTTCCAGTCTTGCTGCGGAGGGAGAGAACAGGAGACAAAGGAGAAATAACTTAACACACAGAATCAAGCCTATCCAACAGGCCATTTAAAAATAGCACTGAAACACACACCCGCACTCCTCTCCACCACAATGTGTTTTCATTAATGAAGCTCATGCATAAACTCCAAACAAAAAAGTACACAATATCACAACATTAATGTGTGGTTCCTTTTGACCTTAGAACAATGTCCAAGAGCTCATTTAAGTATTTTCCCCCAATCAATCACAGTTACCTTAAAATATGGACACTCTGTTGAGCAAAACCTGGAGTTCATGGCTGATGTTGTTCCCCTTTAGACCAGCTAAAGTTAGAAGTTCAAAGTAGTTTAGACAAGGATTCTAGTTGACTCTGCACCTACTCTTTGTCTTTTTATGAACTAACTAGCAGCCAGTGTTTCCAAGATGGAATCATAGGAGAGTTGAGGTTCTACATGGCCTTCATAAGACATTCTCTAGGAAGAAGCTTAGAAGTAAGGTGGTCACAACCTGATTGGCTACTGAGGATTTTTAGTAATCCATCATTAGCACAATTTGTAACTATTACAGAGAGATTAGGCAGAAACCATTTTATAAACTTAACCAGATATTGTAGACCAAGGACATACAAACTCTACCTTGAATACTTACCGTTCATGATGAAACAATTTTACTCTATGCACCTGCCCTTACTCAGCAATCCTTGAGTTGCATATTCTGCTCAGATCCAATTTCCATGAAAATGAATCTTCTACTTAGGCTCAAAACTCTTGTGAGCATGTTATTCTTTCAACTAGAAATTAATAGTATGACTATTGCTAATAAGATAAATTCAGAGTCATATTTATAAGCTTCATTGAGTACCTTTTTCTTTCCTTTAACTATCTCCTAGAATACTTATTAATGCCATCGTTGGCAGTAGACATTTCTAAAGTCCCACAATAAAATTCACAGGAGAGCCCTGCAGTAGCAATAGTGCTAGGACTAAATGTAATAGCAGACAGGAGCAGTCATGCTGAGCCATAACCATTCACTGACATTACTTTTGACTGCCTGTGAGTGATTTATATCCTAATTGATATGCTCATTGAAGATTAATTAGTTTAGTAAATTCTTTACCATCGCAAACACTATGCTATCTGACCCAGTCTCTCCCTCACCTCTAACACACACACACAAACACACATATGCACGCATGCATGCACCTCTGACAACATGTTTGGTTATACCAAACATTCTATACTGCCATTTTCCAAACTACATGAAATATGAAACACAGAGAAGAAATTTACAGGAATGAAGTACTACAAAGACAATGAAAACTCTGTTACAAGTGTTCTTAGGACTGACTGGAGTTAGAGGATGAGGAAAGAGAAGACGAGTTCAAGGAGGATGGCCTCCCTAGTATTCAAGGCAAAGAGCCTACAGCTTGAGAGTATCTCAACATTTGAGACAACTGTCCAGACTTTCATTCTAAGTCAGATTTCTAAATGGCTGAATCCATTTATAAACTATAATGATCAAGATTTCAGATAGACTCACAAAATCTCATCATATGGGCTCTGTATGCTCTGAAACATCAGAGCAGAGCTTTCATAAGTCAAATGACTATCTTGTGGTGCTTTGAAACTAGAAGTTTCTACTTTTTGATTTTGGGTGTCAGTCCTCTCATTCAGCTTACTGTAAGTGGGAGATTCTATGACAATTACCCTGCTGTATTGTACAACATCATGTATACACTACCTTTGTATCTCCCATAAAGTAGAGTGTAGGTTGATATCTAACAGGAAAGACATACTTCCAAAATAGTTTAAGCCGTTTTCCTTCAAAATTTATAAATTCCTAGCTTATAGGAATCAGGTCAAGATCCCTCATTTTCCAAGAAATTTGATGAATAAAGAGAAAAGAGAAATGGAAAAATTTAAGCCTTGGCAATTCCCATTCTATGGGAACTTAAAGAGATTTTGGTGAGTACAAAGAAAATAATGGATATTAAAAGAACTTTGAGGGAAACCATAAACAAAACAAAAAGACAACCTAGGGAGTGGGAGAAAATATTTGCAAAAGATGGAACTGACAAGGGCTCAGTTTCCAGAATATACAAACAGCTCATACAACTCTGTAACAAAAAAACAAACAACCCAATCAAAAATGGGCAGAAGACCAAAACAGACATTTCTCTAAAAAGACATACAGATGGCCAATAGGTACATGAAAAGATGTTCAGTATTGCTAATTATCAGAGAAATGCAAATCAAAACCACAATGAGGTATCACCTCACACCAATCAGAATGGCCATCATTAAAAAGTCCACAAATGATAAATGCTGGAGGTGTGGAGAAAAGGGAACCTTCTTACACTGTTGGTGGGAATAAAATTTGGTGCAGCCACTATGGAAAACAGAATGGAGATTCTTTAAAAAACTAAAAATAGACTTAACTTATGATCCAGCAATCCCACTCCTGGCATATATCCAGAGAAAACTCAAGTTTGAAAAGATACATGCACCTCAATATTCATAGCAGCACTATTTACAATAGCCAAGACATGGAAGCAACCTAAATACTCATCAATAGATGAACAGATGAATGGATAGAGAAGATGCGTGTATAAATAAATAATGGAATGCCACTCAGCAATAAAAAAGAATGAAATAATGCCATTTGCAGCAACATGGAAGGACCTACAGATTATCATACTAAGTGAAGTAAGTCAGACAGATAAAGACAAATATTGTATGATATCACTTATATGTGAAATCTAAAAAAAAAAGCACAAATAAACTCATTTACAAAACAGAAACAGACTCACAGACATAGAAAACAACTTACAGTTACCAAAGGGGAAAGGGGCAGCAGGGGAGGGATAAACTAGGAGTTTGGGATTTGCAGATACTAACTACTGTATATAAAATGAATAAACAACATGGTCCTACTGTTTAGCACAGGGAACTATATTCAGTATCTTATAATAACCTATAATGATAAAGAATATATATATGTATAACTGAGTCAATATGCTGTACACCAGAAACTAACACAATATTGTAAATCAACTATACTTCAATTTTTTTAAAAAGCACTTTTTCCTGGGGTTCAGCACCAAAGGAAAAAAAAAAGCACTTTGAGATCACTGGCCTAATTATCAAAGATATTATTATTAAATGTTACTAATGCTCTTACACTCAGGTTATTTTAGTCATTTTTTTTCCCCTAGAGGGGAAGAGAATTAAGATAACTTCTCTTCTCCTGCTCCTCCTTTTCGCTCTCTTTTTGTTTCCGTGACATACAGACTCTCATAATGGATAATTGTACTTGGACTAAATGGCACAAAAATGTCCACAAGGCACAATCTGTGCCACAGTGGTTGCTTTCAAAGATCAAGCTCCTGTACATAACAGCATTCATGCTAGAGATTCCTGCATGGATTGGAAACCAGGTCACCTAAGGCAGCTGCGTGGAATTATGAGATATTTGTGTTACCCCATTGGCTGACTCTAGATTTAGAATGGCCTTTGGTCCTTATAACAAGAGAAAGAACTGTCCAACAAAATGAATGGCTAAGATGCACCAAATCAAATAATGTCTCTAATTGGCCAGATGAGAAAGGAAAGAACAAGCAGACTTAGAGTCCACTTAATTGCAACTCTCAACCAGAGTCCTGGTGCTAGATGAGGAAACAGGATACAGCCTTCCAAACTTTTGATCCTTGCTATTGAAGACAAGAATCTGATCTTTAAGATCAGTGTTTGGGGGGTTTCAAAATTAGTGACCTGGGAAGTCCCTGGCCAGCAGCTAGCACTTCCTCACTCCATGAACATGGGGCTACCCCTTTCAAGGGACTGGTGTCTTCAGTTCAGCCTTTCTCAGCCCCTCATGCAGCAGTGACACAAAGCAGTTAACAGAAGAAATCCTAAATATTCAAAGCCGCTTTGAAAAGATAGAACCCCTTGTTTCCTTTTACAAATTTGAAAATATGTCTTCAACAGAATTCTCTATAAAACAAAATTTTAATTTGTTTTTGGCATCTCCAAAACCAGTTTTCTATTTACAAAAGTTGCAGTGATGTTTACCTTAAACTCTAAACATTTACCAGCTGACAGCATTAGAGTCTTCTATAATTTAAAAAACAAATAGAGAAGAAAAGAAATTCTTACGTCTCCCTACTACTTAGGCCTTCATATAGGTAATGCTGAGTACACAGTGATAGAAAGGTGTTGGCACGAGGTTAAATTATAAAAGTGTTTTTTTTAAAAAAAAGAATAATTTAACAAAAAGGAAGAAATGAATTTCACTAATGCTGCATCCCAGGAACTTGCCCATGACAATTAGCATTTGCTACATTTTTTTTCCAGTAACCAGGAAAATCAAGGCGATCAAGTCAGCCTAAAAGTCAAAAGAATATAAAAACAAAAGGAAACACATCCATTGGGCAGCCTTTTGCAACTCTACAGCATTCAGATAATAGCCGAAGTAAAACATAGGGAACAAGGCATGTGGGTGCTCACCTAATACTGCAGTCTCAGACCTCTCAGGGCAGAGCACCACAGGAAGGAAGAAGCAGCAGTCCTTACTCCAGCCCAAGCTGTGTGCCTGTGATGTCATGTCATTTGCAGCAGGAATCCCTCCTCCATGGGGAGCTACTGAGGAACAGCTCTGTTCCAAAACAGGCTTTCCCAAATTGCCTCTCTGCAGGCTTCCCTCAGGGCCAGGCTTTAGGAGAACTTGCCTGCTGTACCTGTAAAAGAAAAGGAAACAACAGAGGCCCTAAAGTGAAATTAAGTAACTCAGTTTGAAATTTTTTTCAACAAAAGTAAAGATGATTGTTGTTGAATTATTTCAGCTTCACACTTGAGAATGAGACCAACACTCCTTATTAAATATCCTGAACTTTTACCTTGAATCCCTTAGTATCAGAACCAATCCTCCAACAAAAAAAAAGCACATATCTTTGTATTAAAATTTATATTCCATGTGGATTTTACTAAAGCTCTAAATAATGACTTCTTCAAACAGATGAAGAAAAATAATTTTAAAGGAGTATCTCCCACACAACTAAAATGTCAAGATTTATATTTATAAGAAATATGGAGTGATGCAGATATGAGAAGGAAAGTGGGGTGAAACTCCCTCCTCATCCAAATTTGATGACAATAATTGTAGTTATCTCATGAGTGACTATTACGTGTGTGCCATACAGTCTCCAGCACTCAAAAAAATCCACAGAGATAGGTATTATCTCCATTCTATAAACAGAGAAATTGAAGCTCATATAATCCAAGGCCATGACACTGGTAAATGATAGAGCGAGGATTCAAACCCAGCTCTCTTACAGATTCCAAATTCTGAACTTTTCAATAAAAATGAGTAATAAATCCCATAATTTTAATAATGTACTTTTTCAAGATACCGGTATTAACTGTTGTTAGAAGCATCACATAGTTATGTTACTAGCAAGTCAAAATAAGGTCGAAATAAAAATACTTAATTGGCATTTTAGCTTCAGTACAGAGCCAACATAATACTAATCTCAATCAAAGAATAAATGTAACTTCATTGAGTGTCTTAGAGTCTCCCTATTCAAAAGGTAATCCCAGGACCAGCAGCTTCAGGATCACCTAAAAGCTTCTTAGAAACGCACAATCTCAGGCCCCACTTCAGACCTCCTGAAACAGAATCTGCATTTTGACAAGATCCTCAGGTGATCTGTAGGCAAATTAAAGTTTAAGATGCACTGACTTAGAGATGGGTGATTCCAGGAAAAGGGTCACTTTTCACCCCTGTTGAAGCCATCTGTATTCATAGGACCAGGGAGGGAGAAAGTGGTTAAGAATGCAGTCCTGTTATAACCTCTCCTCTCTGGTTTTTGACTAAATGTTCATCTTTTTTTTTTTTTTAAGTAACAGCTTTATTGAGATTTAATTACCATTTACCCATTGAAGTGCACAATTCAATGGTTTTTAGCTTGTTCAGAGTTGTGCAACCATCACCACAATCAATTTTAGAACATTTCATCACCCTAAAAATTAGCTCTGTACCCTTTAGCAGTCACCCTCTCCATCAGTGTCCCCAGCCCCAAGCCCTAGGCAACCACTATTCTACATTCAGTCTCTATAGATTTGCCTATGCTGGACATTTCACGTAAGTGGAATTGTACAGTATGTGTCTTTTGTGATTGGCTTCTTTCACTTACAACATTTTCAAGGTTCAACCATGTTGTTCATCAATCTGTCTTATTCCTTCCTTATAAGTGGCAGTTATTGTTTTAACAGATGTGTCGGTGCCAGGCAATGTGACCTCATCACCCACTCCTCCCAGTGGAGCTCCTGGGTGCCACTCCTCCCCCAGGAGAAGAAGCCTTTTTCCTCCAATTACTAACTACTCTAGTAAGGAAGTCTTTAACAGAACTCCTCTTTTCCATCTTCTCCCTGGGACTTAGCAGCTCAAGTACAGCTGGCACTTGGCCAAGTTTCTCTCTGCAACACCTGCAGGCGCTACCAGTGCTGCCACCTTATGCCCGTTTCTTGAAGTAGTGGACACTGGGTCAGCACTGTCTTCCTCCCCAAGAGCCCCGCTCTTTGCTGTTTACGCAGCAGTCAAGGTTGTGACTCATGACAGAGTGTGACCAGGAGAGGTCAAGGATGTGCCATGTGGCAATGCATGCCTGGCACCTCCAAATTACCAAAAGGCAGAGAAAGAGGCAAGTGCAAATGCACTTGGGGCCAAAGGGGGCATGATTTTGCAATCTCCCTTCCTGTTCTTGACTGTTTCTTCAGCTCCCATTTCTCTTCCTCTCCTCAGTTCACTTTCATTTCCCTACGTGATTCTTCACAGAAGAAGGAACCTAAACATCTTTCCCTGTTCATCTCTACCTGGATTGTTTTCTCTTGCCACTTCCAGCAACACAACAGTTGTGTACTTAGACATTTGGGCATGCTAAGTTATTTCTATTAAAAAAAAAAAAAGAGAGTCAGTCTAAACATTCTGCCCTACTGAACAGCAAAACAAGGAAAACGGTTTTCTGTTCTCCAAAATCAAGATGTTCTTCTTTAATAAACGAAGCTGCCCGAAGCCAAATTTTTGTTATGAAACATAAATTATCAGTCCCAAAGAAAAACTAGCATAGTAACAAAAACATTTTCCCTAGATGTTCATGCCTGGATTTGGGACCTTGCTTGCATTTATTTGGGGGTGTATAGTTCCATTACAGATTGTTGTCACAGCCCTGTACTCCTTGAGTAGCTTGTATATCCCCAAGTCATGCCCTTATTCCTGGGAAAGGCTTTCCAAATTAAGCCTCCAGGTACCTGAAGCTCTCATTGCCACTCTATCATATTCAGTCAAGAAATGTTTGGATACTACTACATGCCAGCTCCCTGCTGTACATAAGGTAGATAAGGTTCTAGCTCTTATGGGGTTTTGCTCTAGAGGGAGTAGGGGATATGTAATGGTGGACTGCAGTCCTAACAGAGCTGTCATGTGTTTGGCTGATTCCCTCAGTGTGTCTTGAAGAGTCCTGCTCTCCCTGAGTGAAGCAAGCAAGAAAGACCTTGTCTTTGACAGCAAGGAAGAAAGGCAGATATCTTGTGTTCCTGGCTGGTAACCTTGCAGAAACTTCTGCCTTCAGCATACTCTGATCCTTGAACAATGAATAACCTTTGAGACCCACAGAAGTTTCCCAAACGGTGAGAAAAATATCATTAATGGACTTCATGACATCATTGAATTCTTAAACAATAACTTATATGTTTAGGCATTGCTTGGAAATTGTTTTTATGTATAATCTTTGTTAATTTATATAGGTTCATATTATTTAGCAGTATAAATAATTTACATTGTGGATTTGTTCGTGTGATTATTCTTTATTCCCTGGGAACTCAGAACAAAGTGTTTTATGTACCTTTCCTATTTTCTACCTTTTTTTCCCAATGGGAACTTGTTACACTTTTACTGTTAGTCAGCTTGTAGAGGAATGCATTATTTATTCTCTCTTGCTTGGAGGTCAAAACAACCAACCAGATCTAAAGACACATTTAGAAGGCCTGTCAACATAAACAGGTGTGTATTTACTCTGACTTTGCTATTACAATTTTAAAAAGCTTCATTTATCTAACACCTTTGGAGAATGTGAGAAGTCTGAACTAGTTTTCTAAATAATGAAACTAATCCCTTTAAATACAAGATGTTTAAAAACCTGCCTTTAATGAAATATTATTCTAAATAAAATTAATCCCTGCCTTCTTGAAACAGATAGCAAATATACTTATGTTCTTCCTTTCTTGGTCATTATTAGCATTGAGAAATAGAGTGCAAAGTAATGCCTCTTTAGGAAATATTAAAAATATGCTAGGCTCTTTGCTCTACCCAAAATGATCCAAGGCTGGTCTGTTTTTGTGTTCTTTAATGTACTTTTAACAATTTTCTTTCTAGCTTTCCCCCCTCCTTTGTTAAGCTATTAGATAGTACCTCTTGCTACTTCCTAGGTGCCTGACTTGAGCAGTCCTCTTCCTAATCTGTGTCCTAGGAAACCAGGTAACTACGTTTATTAGCATTGTGTGTAAAGTAAGAGCAAATAGGTTTTGAATCTGAGAGTTTTTCTGGGAAGTGAGTAGTATTGGTTCTTCAAAGGCAGTTCAATGTTCCTTTTCACTTGCTCCAGAATCCTTAATTCCCCTACAGATGCCCTAAATTGTTGGATAAATTACCTTCTGTAGAAAACTGAGTTATACTAGTACTTTTCTGCTAACACAGTTCATCCAGGTAGGATTTTTTTTCCATCAAAAGTTCTCTTTTTTTCTATTCTTTTTAGTTCCTCCTGATTTCAAACCATTATTCTGTCCAATATGGGCATAAAGAAAACCCCAGTAACTTAGAAACCTGGTAGGATTTAAAGATCTTCTTAGAGATTACAGGGAATCTTCCAAATACAATGTTTTGTTTTGTTTTGTTTTTTTAAACGATAGGGAAAAGGCCTGAGTTGTAGTTTTAAGTTAAAACTAGTGTATTAAATTTTAGAAATGTAACAGCTATCATTAACAATCGAGTGTACACTATATACCAGGTGCACATATTTTCTTTGCTACACTTAGAATGGTGCTGTGACATATATAACAACCTTACTTTACATTTATAGAAAACTGGAGCTAATAGACATTAAGCGACTTAACCAGGGTCACAGGAGTGTTAAGTGTAAGAGCTGATATTCAAATCCAGCCCTGAATCAAGAGTCTGCAATCTTTTTTCTTTTTTTTTAATAGAAAACGGAAGTTTATTTCTCAAATAACAATCTGGAAGATGCTGAATAGCAAATCCTTTCCCAGAGATTTGTGTTCCTTTATATTGTTGCTTTGCCCTCTCTTAGGGATTTCACCTCAACTGCATGGTCAAAGGTCATTCACAGGCACATCTAGTCCAGCTTGCTCTAGAGTGGCTGAGGTCAGACGAGAGTGATCCTTCAAGTGCCTGTGTGCTGAGAAAAAGGAGGAAGAGGGAATCTGGGTGCCCCTGAATAAATGAGGCAGGTTAAGGACTGGGGGTGTCCATCTCCCCACCGCCACCCACTTCCCTCCCTCTGGTACCCAGACCTAGAAATCTGCTCTCAAAGTCTGCATCCTTTCTATTAAGTCAAGTTGTCATCCTTACACTATTGCTGAGAGGTAGTAAGAGAGTATTCAGCATGTATTCAGCAGGGTAATTGTGGCCAATTTGACCATAGACCTACTGGTAATAAATATAACCAACCAGCTGTGTCTCTAATCAGCAATTATTACTAGAGTATAAAGTAGAAGTGGTTCTTCCCAGTTGCTAGAATCTGCTTCTGAGGGAGGGGTCAGGCGTGACTTGGACTAGCCCAGCTGGAACCAAAGGCCAGCTGGCTTAAAGGCTGGGATTGGGTTCCATAGAGCAGATCTAAAGCCACCTGATGAAAGCCAAATAGCCAAATATTAGGCAATCAGGGATATGAACACCCCCTTCAGAGTATAAAGGCAAATGTTGAATTGGTATAATACAGAGTTGAGACTTTGGTGAGAACAAGTATAGGAGTAGTTCAATAAGAGGATATCTTAGGCAATTTCCCAAAACACCTGCTATTAGAAGATATACAGAAGGGTCAACCTTTCTTAAAGGGGACAAGTTCTTCCGTGATGATATGGAATGGCTTGAGTCATAGGAGCCATTTATAAACTCTGTCAGTCAGTTAGTGGCATAGTTCCCTAATGAATAAATGACAACGAGAATTGTGCTTTTCTGAGTTCTTAATATTTACAGCAACTTTTTTTCATTCTTTTTTTTTATTGAAGTATATTCAGTTTAGAATGTTGTGTCAACTTCTGGTGTACAGCATAATGCTTCAGTCATACATATACATACATATATTTGTTTTCATATTCATTTTCATTATAGGTTACTACAAGGTATTGAATATAGTTCCCTGTGCTATACATTACAAACTTGTTGTTTATTTTATATACAGTAGTTAGTATCTGCAAATTTCAAACTCCCAATTTATCCCTTCCCACCTCTTTTACCCCCTGGTAACCATAAGTTTGTTTTCTGTGAGTCTGTTTCTGTTTTGTAAATAAATTCATTTGTGTCTTTTTTTTTTAGATTCCATGTATAAGCGATATCATGTGGTATTTTTCTTTCTCTTTCTTGCTTACCTCACTTAGAATGACTATCTCCAGGTCCATCCATGTTGCTGCAAATGGCATTATTTTATCCTTTTAATGGTTGAGTAATATTTCATTGTGTATATGTATACCACAACTTCTTTAAACAGTCATCTGTCAGTGGACATTTAGGTTGTTTTCATGTCTTAGCTGTTGTAAGTAGTATTTATAGCAACTTTTGAAGTCTTTAATTCTTTAGTTTTTCTTCCTTTTTTCCCTTTAATTGTGACAAGCACCAATTTTAGTGTGCCTCCATTCATGATCTTTCTTCCATTTCCATTTCTACTTTAGGTTAGTTTTATGCTGTAATCGGTTATCTATGTATCTGTATCTACCGCATTAGAGTTCCTGCCCAAACTTTTCTACCCAGTTAGCTATACCATTCTATGAGTCTCTGGCCAACTCCATCCTTGGGTGCTTTTCAATGACTTTTTTTCCTTCAGATGTTCAGATTTACAGTTTTGTCTGTCACTTCACTGTCTGTGTACCTACTGCCTTTCCCTAGAAGATGTGAAACATCTCATCTTCATTGTGATAAACAGGGTTGGAATTTCAGGAGTTCTCCTTTTTTCAGACTCTCTCCCGCATCAAAGTTGGGGCCAAAATTCAGTTGTGGTCAAAACTCAGTTTAACTAAAAGTTAACAAAGGCCAATAATTCACTATTAAAAGTTTTGCTTCAGATCTTCACATAGGAGGAGGGGGATGTGCAGCTATTAGCCAAGAGCTATGGTGCCACTTTGATGTTGTGTCTTATATGTTCCTATTAGTGCCTTATTCCTTCCCCATTCCTACAGTTGTAAGCTGCAGTGATTGAGAGTGGGGTTAAACTAGTATAATCTTGCTCCAATAAAGACTTCTGTCCAATATAATATGACATATCCCTTCATACCTTATGTCATGCTGCTCCCTTCAGCAGAAAAACTTCTATGGCTCCCCTAAGTCTCATCTCAAATATCACCTCTTTGGGAAGCAGCCTCTAAATTCTTTAACCTCGTGTTGGCAAATGTTTTCTATAAAGAGTCATATAGTAAATATTTTAGGCTTTACAGGCCAAGAGCAAAGAGAATGCTTCGTAAAGTCTCTGTCCCAATGACTCAATTCTACTGTTGTTGTGCAAAAGCAAACATAGACAATAGACAAATGGAAATGGCTGTACTGCAACAAAATTTTACTTACAAAAATAGGCAGTAGGCTAAATTAGGCCCATGATATATGGTTTTTGACCTGCATTCTACTTAGATATTTCTTTTCCAACCTAATTGTTTATGCCTCTATTATCACATTTGTACCCTAAGTTTACCTCCACCAGAACATGAGCACCTTGAGGGTAAATATTCTGTCTTTATATCTCTCTGAACCTGAGATCAGCAAAACTGAGCTTCTAATGATTGTAGGTACTCTATAAACATTTCTGGAAGAAAGTGGGGAAGAAAGGTTAGAAGGGATGGGGCTCCCAATTAAGCAGGAAACAGGACCATGCTAATCCTTTACAGACATGCAGTTGAATATGACCTCACCCTAGTAATATAAACAGAGACTGTTTATAAAATGGCTATATTGGGCTCTTCTGAGTTTGATTTCAGCAAGCTTGCATTTGGAGATTCATATATGTAGTAATCAGCTTCAAATTGGCCTTCAATGGTCCTTAACTCCTGGTATTCACGCCCCTTCCCATACTGAATAGGGATGACCTCTGTAACCAATAGGACAGTGTGGAAATAAAGGTGTAGTATGACTTCTGAGGCAAGTCATAAAAGACTTGTGGCTTCTGCCTTACCATTTCTTGAATCACCCTCTTTGGGGAAACTAGCTGCTATGTCTTGAAGACAAGCAACACTATGGAGTGATCCATGGGGCAAGGAACTGAGGCCTCCTGCTCACAGCCATATGAATGAGCCATTCTGGAATTGGACCTTCCTTCCTCATTTAAGTCTCAGATGACTGCAGTCCTGACTGACATTTTGACTACAAACTCATGAAAGTCTCTGAGCCACACTACTTAGACAATCCTGAACTCCTGCCCCATAGAAACCATATGGGATGATAAGTGTTTATTCTTGTCTTAAGCTTCTAATTTTGGAAATTACTTGTTATAACTATAGATAACATACAGTATGCTTAGTGGCCTTCCTCCTATCTAAATTCCCTGAAGCCTTGCAAAACACCTTGATATCCTCTCCTTAGCATTGAAAATATCTAATTCTATATTTGTTTAATGTCTGTCTATCTCCCTCATTGGGGCAGAGACCACATCTAATTTTTCATCAACTACAAATCCCAGCATTAAGGAGATGTTCAAATATCTTTTAGTAAATATCTAGTAACAAACAAAATAAAGAATCCTAAACCCAAGGATAGTTTGTTCCCAGCATTTTGTATCCCTAAAACTTACTATAGTGGTGTCTTTCCAAAAATCATCCTTTACATAGGATCAAAACATTTATGTGCCTCTACTGTAGCATTATTACACAGTTGGCAGTCTGTGAGCTCCATGAGGGCAAGGATCTTAGCTTATAGCTTCTGTATTTCCAGCATTTGTAAGTGCCCACCACGAAGGTGTTCTATAAATGCTACTAAGTGATAAATTAAGAGAAATGATCAATCTGTGGAATAACTGAAGATGGACTTCCCATGATAATATTCAAGACTTGGAGGTATGCCATCTCACTCAATATCGCAGTTTGGAGGATTCTTTGCTTTGTTCTGGAATCATCAGTTATACTGAATTAAAAAAAAAAAAGGCTTCTAATAATTCCCCTTGACCAAACCAAATTTACTGTCTCTCTGAGTAGGATAATACTATCTTCTGGTCCAAATGCTGTTTCAATTTGACAGACGGAAAACACAGGAAATACACATTCCATAAGACATGTAGATCCATAGACTGAGCAATTCATGTTCATGCTGAGCCAGTAAATCAAGAATACTATGTGCAGGTTCTGCAATTAGAAGGGCTCCCTTGAAAGAGATTGCCATTCAAAATACTAGAAAGTCCAAGTGAGTCCAGAGGAGTTGGATGATTCATGATACACGGAGTAGTAAAGCCCAGAGCAAAATGCCTCTAAACTGTTTGGTATTTACAATAATACTCATAAATGGCTATGGGTGTAAATACCATTATTATGGTGTCATAAGTCAGCAGATACTTTTAAAATTAGTTTTTATTTTATGTTACTGTGGAAACTTATAACAGAACTGTTAATGTCATTCTCAGGGTAAAAAGTACATCTAAAGTATCATGTTGTGCTAGAATATATCAAACATGATCAGTCCTGCCTTCAACCAATGCTGCTTATACAAATTATATAATAAGTATACACACTAATTAAAACTAGCAAGAGTATCAGTTGATTTAGGGATGACTAAGAGCTGAATCAGCTAATTTTCTCCTGTTACTTACAGTTTCTAATTCAATGGCTACTATTAGTTATACGAATAACTTATTCATACAAATGTATCCATATAGAGTTCTATCATCAAAATAATGAGGTCATATCTTTCATTGGTGATCTTTTTGACTGTTGATGACCTTCTCATCCCATATACAAAGAATAGCCATAAAGCAATAACAAAAACAAATCTATCTTAACATTGCCAAAATATAATGACCAGCATGAAACACAGGTCCTGATTTAAAAAAAAAAAAAAGACAAAGATAACATTTAAGCTGGTTCAAACATTTTCATTTAGATCATATCTAGCCAAAAAGGAGAGGCACAGTAATGCCAGCAATGGACCACACAGCTTTAGAGGATCTCCCAACAAAGTCAGAGGAGCCACCAATGTACACATGATATTTAATGGAACATAAAACACAAGGTTCTAGGACTGGGCTCTGTTTACATGATGTTGATAAAAAGACTATCTCAGCTCCAGTTGTGGCTTGCTCACTGAGAGTCTTTAATTGCAATAGTCATGAGGGAAGGGATTTTGTTAACTGATAAAGCTAACAAAGCTATTAGTTAACAGTTCCTAAGAAGTAATAATGAAGGCCTGAATTTTAACTTTCACAGAAGTAGTCAATTTCATCATATCCCAATTTAATATATCCAATTTCATTATATATTCTCAAACTACAATGGCAATCATACATTCATATATTTTTTAGAAGCCTACTATTTGCCTACCACTATTTTAGGGAAACAGAGGTGAACAAAGTGGATAAAAGTCTCTACCCTTAAAAACTTACATTTTAGCGATGGGAGACAGACAACTAGAAAATAATTAAAATATAGGTATAGTATGTCAGATGATTCATTGGAGAAAAATAAAACAGGAAAGGGGGAAAGAGAATGCCATGGTTAGGCAGGATTGCAACTTTAAATAGGACAATATTCCCTTCTCAATGAGCAAGGAGACATCTGAGCAAAAACCTGAGGAAAGTATAGTGCATTAGTCAATTCAGGCTGACATAACAAAATACCACAGCTGGGTGGCTTAAATAGCATTTATTTATTTTCTCAGAGTTCTAGGGGCTGGAAATCAGAGATCAGGGAGTCAGCACAGTCCAGTTCTGATGAGAGCTCTTCCTGGCTTGCAGATGGTAGCCTTCTTGTTCTGTGTGCACATGACCTTTCCTCGGTGTCCACATGGACAGAGAGAGAGGGAGGGAGGGATGGAGGAAGGAAGGAAGGAAGAAAGGAAAGAAAGGAAGGAAGGAAAGAAAGAAAGAAGGAAAGAAAGAATGGACATTAATCCTATTAGATCAGGGCCCACCTTCATGACCTCATTCACCCTTAATTACCTTCATTAAGGCCCCTAATAGTTATATTGGGGGTTAAGACTTCAACATATGAATGGGAGCAGAGGAGGGGCAGACACAATTCAGACCATAGCAGATAGTGAGTAATGTAGATATCTGGGGGAAGAACATTTTAGGCAGAGAGGTTTGGGCCAGAGATGTAAGTTAGGGAATTATCAGCATATGGGTGATATTTAAAGCCATGAGGCTGAATGAAAACACGAATAGAGTAAAAGTAGAGAAGGGAAACAAATTTAAGGTCCAAATCCTGGTGCACTCCAATATGTAGAGGGCAGAGAGATGTGGACCAACCAGCAAAGGAGACTGAAAGGAGCAGCCAGTGAGTGAGGTAGGAGAAAACCAGGTGAGTATAGTGTCCAGGAAGCCTAGTGGACAAAGCACAGTATATCAAGGAGGAGGTAAGAACTCTGTCATATAAGAATGAAGACTGAGTCTTGACCATTGGATTCACATCATGGAGGTCACAGATGACCTTACCAAGAACAATTTTGGTGGAGTGGTAAGGGCAAAAGCCTAGCTGGAGCAAGTTTAAGAGAGAATTAGAGGAGAGGAGTTCAAAACATTTGAGTAGACAAGCAACAAAAGAAAAAAATAGAATCATTGGACTGTATCAAAATTGAAAACCTTTTGCTGCAAATGATACCATCAAGAGAATGAAAAGACAACCCACAATAAAGGAGAAAAAATTTTTAATCTGATAAGGGACTTGTATCCGAATATATATTTTAAAAAGTCTTACAACTCAACAATAAAAAACCAAATGACCCAATTTTTTCAAATGGGCAAAGGACTTGAATAGACATTTCTCCCAGGAAGGTATGTAAATTGCCAATAAAGACATGAAAAGATGCTCAATATCACTAGCCATTAGAGAAATGCAAATCACAACCACACTTCATACCCACTAAGTTGGCTATAAGGAAAAAGACAGATAATAACAAGTGTTGGTGAGGTTTCAGGGAAGTTGGAACTCTCATATATTGCAGTTGGGAGTATAAAATTGTCCAGAATTTTGAAAAACAATTTGGCAGTTTCTCAAAAAGTTAAACATAGGATTACCCTGAACAAAAAAAATACGTATGTTTCTTGATCCTGCTGTGGCTTACAAGTTTGTTTAGTTTCTGAAAATTCATCCATCTGTATATACACTTATAATTGGTGTAGTTTTCTCTTAAGGTACTCTCCAAAAAAAAGTTGTTTCTAACTTAAAAAAAATTCATAGGATTACTCTATGACTTAGCAATTCCACTTCTAGCTACATATCTAAGAGAAATAAAAATATATGTCCACAGAAATACTCACATGCAAAAAGATGTACATGAATGTTCGCAGCAGCATTATTCATAATAGCCAAGAAGTGGAAACAATCCAAATGTTTATTAACTGGTGAGTGGATAAATGAAAAGTGATATATTCAAACAATGGAATTATTATTCAGCAATCAGAAGGAATTAAGTAGTGATACATACAACAACACAGATGAACTTTAAAACATTGTGCTAAATGAGAGAATTCAGTCACAAAAGACCATATAGTGCATAATTTCTTTATATGAAAAGTCCAGAATATGCAAATCCATAGAGACAAAAAGATTAGTGATTGTGTAGGGTTTTATAGGATAGGAATAATTAATGTGAAGGAGGTTCTTTTGGGGATGATGAAAATACTCCAAAATTGATTGCTGTTGCACAACTCTGTGAATATGCTAAAATCATTAAATTATACACTTTAAATGAGTGAATCTTCTGGTACATGAATTACATTCCAGTGAAGATGTGGGAGTATTTTTAATTGCACAGTGATCACTTGAGGGACAGAGAAATAAAACTCTGGTAGATACTCACCATTTGGGATTCAATTCTAACTGTATCTGACTCTAAAGGCTGTGTATTCTTAACGACTCTGAAGGATTATTTCCTTAGGTTAGATTTTTGGAAGTAGAATTAATTGCTGAGACAAAGGGTCTGAACAATTTACTGGAAGGGCTGAAAGAGTCCATGTAGTCATCTGGGTTTTCCAGGTACATGGCCCCCTTCCAGGCAAAGTGATCCAAACTGTTCTTTCCTGCTCAAGTGCTATGACTGATACAACCTGTTTTGAAGAAATAAACCCTGCTATCACAGCTAATTAACCAGTGGCTAAGACATAAGCCGAAGGCTTACATTCAGGCTAGCCAACTGCCACTGTGGCAGAAGCAGTAGCTTAGTGTTCAAAAGCAGCACCCAATACTGAGTAATGGCAAATCAACCCAATCAAATTCTCTTTAGGGACATATGTCAGGTGAACAAAGAGAAAACAAGTAACTGAAGCCCAAACTGTTAGGCTTTTAGCCACTGTGTGGTAAGTATAGAACATGAATTATTTGTGGAGAATCTTTCAATTGTCATCCAAAAAGTGAACCTAAACACTTCTTGAAGACAAACTCACCCTACTAGGAACCCATTCATAACACATTGAGGCCAAGTCATTTATTCTAATATAATCATGTGAAGCATTCTCCAAGGATAAAGGAATTTTCAAAGGGAAACCAAGTCATTCCATCAGACTGAATCATTATATCAATAAAACTTTAAAATAAATTATATTTTATTCCAAGGTGGGGGAAAT
The DNA here is from genome assembly GCF_048773025.1 of Camelus bactrianus. Taxonomy (NCBI): domain Eukaryota; kingdom Metazoa; phylum Chordata; class Mammalia; order Artiodactyla; family Camelidae; genus Camelus; species Camelus bactrianus. Next base: position 61,106,608 of record NC_133551.1, read on the forward strand.
GAACAGAAGCTAGAACATCTAATCCAACAAGGCCTCTAAACCTTCTAAATTTTCATCTGTCCTCAAACCTTAACACTCTTTCCTGCCCTGCACTCAGCTAATAAATTTGCCTTTATGGGACAATATAGGCAATCAGATAAGAATTTTCTCATCCTCTCACCACCAAATCCACCAATCTATCTGCATCAGCACCCATATTCTCTGTCTCCTCTCCTGTGACAAAGAGAGGAGTGTTCCTCTTCATATTAAAGGCCAATCATCCCATTTAGGCTTTGTATCCCATTCCCTCTAGCCTAGTCATAGACTTTGCTCCTGAAAATTTCCTTAATCTCTCCTGCAACATCAATTCCTCCCTTTCTATTCAAAATGGGCAAACATACTCTAGTATCTCCTTCCCCATACTTAAAAAACTCTTCTGGGAAATTAAAAAAAAAAAACTTTTGGAGTGGAGTCACTTTTTAAAGCATGACACAAAATTCAGAAAAATTCAACTATGTAAAAATAAAAAAATTTCTGAAGGAGAAAAATCACCATAAACAAAGTGAAAAGACATATTTTCAACTCATATCACAAACAGAACGCTAATGTGCCTGATATATGAAAAGCTCCTACAAATGAATAAGAAAAAGACCACTAACTCATTAGAAACATGAGCAAAAGGTAAAAAAAAAAAAAAAAGACAATTCAAAGAAAAAGAAAGACAAATAGCTTTTAAACTTTTGAGAATATATTCAACTTCACTCAAAAGAAATGAAAAATACACCAAGAAACTATTTTTCACTTACTAGATTGGCACAGATTTAAAAACACACACACACACACACACACACAATATGGGGAAACAGCCCATCTCATCATTATTGGTGGGAAAGATACCGGTACAAATTATATTGAAGTGTTTTGGCACCATATCTATCAAACTCATAACTGTACTTACCCTTTGACTCAGCAATTCTTCTAAATAATTTTACCCTTCAGATATATTGCCACACATGTGAAAAGACCTATGTATAAAATTATTCATTGCAGCTTTGTTTGTAAAAGCAAAAGATTGAAAACCACCTAAGTACTCAACAGGGATCACTAGGGGATTGAATAAATAAATTATGGTATAACAACACAATGCAACCATAAATAAAGAAGGAGAAAGGCCTTTTTGTATACCTATATAGAACAATCACAGAGATATGTTGATAAGTAGAAAAGCAAGGGGCAGAAACAGTGTGTACAGTGAATCACCATTTATGTATTTGTTTAAAAGGAGGAAATGTGGAAGAAATATATATGTGTGTGTATATATCTATATCTTGGAGATTGTTGCTTGTTGCTTGTACATACAGAGACTATTTCCAGAAGGATTCATAAGAGACTGGAAACACTGGGATGAGGGAGGAAAACACTATGATTGGGGGAAAGATGTAGGAGTGAGACTTTTCACTGTATACCCTTTTGTACCTTTACAATTTTGCACCATGTAATGTAATCTATTCAAAAATTTCTTTCTATTAAAAAATAATTTGAAAGTTTTCCCTGATCTATGTCCCCTCCCAGCTATCATCCTAATTCTTTACAGAACCACTCAAAGGATTTGTCTCTATTTGCTGTTTTTACTTTCTCATCTTTGTTCTCTCTTCAATCCATTCAAACCTAGGTTTTGTCCCCACCATTCCACTGAAACTGCCTTGTTCAGATCATTAAAACCTCCATCTCTACCTTCATCTTAACCTCTCAATGATATTCAATGCTGTTGACTACTCCCTGCTTGAAGTAATTTCTTTTCTTGGCTTCTAGGACACTTCATTCTCCTAGTTTTCTTCTTGCTTCCTTGGCCACCCCTCAATCATCTTTGTTGGGTCCTCCTCTTCCTCTGCCTAATTTATAAAGATTGGTTCTGTCTTTGGTTCTTTTCTACTCTATTCACACTCTGCCCTAAGTGATCCCACCCAGTCTGATGGCTTTAAATACTGCCATTGACCACCTAATTTATAATCCAGCTTCACTTGTCTTCCCTGAGCTCCCAAACTCATACATTAAATATATACTTGACAAATTCAGTGGGATGTCTAGTAGAAGTCTCAAATTTAACATATCTAAAACAGAGCTCTTCACTTTTCTCCCTCAGACTTCTGTCTACCTCAGTCCTCTCCAGCTCAGTAAAAGGCTCTTCTGGATATTCAGTTTCTCGGGTCCAAAACCTAGGATCATCTTTGACTTTTCTTTCCCTGATAGCTACATTCAATCATCAATAAGTTCTTTCAGTTTTACCTTTCTATTCTATTCACTTCTTATGTCTACAGCTTCCTAGGCTGAGACACCATCATCTTTGTCAAAAGTAGGACTCATGTCTCAGTTATTCTTGTATTCTGTTATAATACAGTGCTTGGTACATTATGGTTGCTGAATAAATGTTTCTTGAATGAATAAATGACTGGAGGAATTATTGAGTGAATGGTGACAATTAAACCATGACTCAGGTAGCTAACAGCACCCATATCCAATGCCTCCTTTTATTTCCTTGCAGTTCTTTGCTGGAAAGGCCACATCTTTATAAAAATTCATATAGTAGGCACCCATTAGGTTTTCTGTCCAGCATCCTATTTTCTGTGAACTACTTTCCCCCGTTCTCACCACACAAAATTCATTTGATAATGGTAGTGGGACCTTAATACCATTTTGTGATATTTTTGTACACCAAAAGATACCATAAACTAAATCAAATGGAAGAAAAAACCCTATAGACAAAGACTAATATTATTCATATAAAAAGAACTCCTATAAATTAATAACAAAATGATGAAAAACCCAGCAGAAAAAAAAATTGGGCAAAGGATAAGAACAGGCAATTTATTAAAGATGAAATAGAAATGTCCAGAAAAACAGAAGATGTTCAACTTTACTAGTAGTCAGGAAATACAAAATAGACTTGTTTTAGTTGTGGTAAAATATGCATAACCTATAATTGATCATTTTAACCATTTTTAAATATATAGTTCAGTAGCATCAAGTACAAGTGCACAGACATCATTGTGTGACCATCACCACCATCCATCTCCAGAGCTTTTTGATCTTCCCAGACTGAAACTACCAAACCCATGAAGTAATAACTCCTAATTCACCCTACCCCGAATTCCTGATAGCAACTATTCTACCTTCTGTTTCTATTAATTTGACTATTATAGATACCTCATTTAAGTGAAATCATAAAATATTTGCTCTTTTGCATCTGGCTTATTCATTTAGCATAAAATTTCAAGGTTCATCATGTTGTAGCATGTGTCAGTACTTCATTCTTTTTTAAGGCTGAATAATATTCCATTGTATGTATGTACTACATTTTGTTTGTCCATTCGTTAATGGACACTTGAGTTACTTCTACCTTTCGACTATTGTGAATAATGCTCTACAAACACTGGCATACAAATATCTATTCAAGTCCCTGCTTACAATTATTCTAGGTATAATATACCCAAAAGAGGGATCATACAGTAATTCTGTTTAATTTTTTTGAGAAACCACCAACTGTTTTCTAAAACACTGTAACATCTTATATTCTCACTAGCAGTATATGAGGGTTCCAAATTTCTCCACATTCTCACCAACACTTTTCATTATCTATTTGGTTGTAGCCATCCTAGGGGATATGAAGTGATATCTCATTGTGGTCTTAATCCACATCTCCCTAATGACAGTGATGCTGAGCATCATTCATGTTCTTGTTGGCCATCTGCATATTTTCTTTGGGGAACTGTCTAATCAAATCCTTGCCCATTTTTTAATTGGGTTGTTTGGGTTTTTGTTATTGTTGAGTTGTAGGGTTTTTAAAAATACATTCTGTATATAAATCCCTTATCAGATATATGATTTGCAAATAGTTTCTCTCATCCTGTGGGTTAGATTTTTACTCTATTGATAGTGCCTTTTGAGGCACAAAAGTTTTAAACTTTTTAAAACTTTTTTTATTGAGTTATAGTCATTTTACAATGTTGTCTCAAATTCTAGCAAAAAGCACAATTTTTCAGTTATACATGAACATACATATATTCGCTGTCACATTTTTTTTCACTGTGAGCTACCATAAGATCTTGTATATATTTCCCTGTGCTATACAGTATAATCTTGTTTATCTATTCTACATTTTGAAATCCCAGTCTGTCCCTTCCCACCCCCCACCCCCTTGGCAACCACAAGTTTGTATTCTATGTCTATCAGTCTGCTTCTGTTTTGCATTTATGTTTTGGGGTTTTTTTTAGATTCCACATATGAGCGATCTCATATGATATTTTTTTTTCTCTTTCTGGCTTACTTGACTGAGAATGACATTCTCCAGGAACATCCATGTTGCTGCAAATGACCTTGTTGTCGGTTTTTTATGGCTGAATAGTATTCCATTGTATAAATATACCACATCTTCTTTATCCAGTCATCTGTCGATGGACATTTAGGCTGTTTCCATGTCCTGGCTATTTTAAATACTGCTGCTATGAACATTGGGGTACAGGTGTCTTTTTGAAGTAGGGTTCCTTCTGGATAGATGCCCAGGAGTGGGATTCCTGGGTCATATGGTAAGTCTATTCCTAATCTTTTGAGGAATCTCCATACTGTTTTCCACAGTGGCTGCACCAAACTGCATCCCCATCAGCAGTGTAGGAGGGCTCCCTTTTCTCTACAGCCTCCCCAGCATTTGTCATTTGTGGATTTTTGAATGATGGCCATTCTGACTGGTGTGAGGTGATACCTCATCGTAGTTTTGATTTACATTTCTCTGATAGTGATATTGAGCATTTTTTCATGTGCCTATTGATCATTTGTATTTCTTCCTTGGAGAATTGCTTGTTTAGGTCTTTTGCCCATTTTTGGATTGGGTTGTTTGCAAAAGTTTTAAATTTTGATGAAATTCAATTTATCTATTTTTTTTGTTGTTGTTGCCTGTGCTTTTGGTGTCATATCCAAGCTATCATTGTCAAATCCAATGACATGAAGATTTTTCTCTATTTTTCCTTTTAAGAGATTTATAGTTTTAGTTCTTACATTTAGGTCTTTGATGCATTTTGAGTTAATTTTGTATATGGTGTAAAGTAAGAGTCTGTTGCATGAGGATACCCAGTTTTCCTAATACCATTTATTGAAAAGACTGTCCTTTCCCCCATTGAAGGGTCTTGACAGCTCTGTTGAAAATCATTCGAACATCTAGGCTAAGGTTTATTTCTGGACTCTATTCTATTCCACTGGTCATTTTTTTTAATGAAAAATAGACTTTCAAGGATACCACTTTAACTCCTCAGATTGGCAATATATCAAAACAATAACATTCAGTACTAGAAGGAATATGGGGACATGAGAACTCTCACACATTACTGGAGGAAATGAGAATTACTATGACTTTTTGGAAAGTAATATGGCAATATCTTTCAAAACTCAATATATCCTTTCAATGCAGTATATGGAATCTTTTCTATATAAATAAAAATAACAGTATATAAGCAAATGTATACAAAGGTATTTATTGTGGCATCATTTGTAGTGGGGAGAGGCTGAATTGGAAAATAGCCAGGTAGATTTCTCTCCATGCTTCTTTCTCTCCCTGGGGTCACATTCTTTCTCATCTCTCTTTCTCTCTGTATTTCTTCCTGGACTTTCAGATGGACCAACAAGGTCACCAGACTTGAATTTCTCTGATCGTACAAATTTCAGTGCTCACCACTGTCTCAGTCTAGAGTTTCCTTTTGTTCATTTACAAATCTGCTATGTTTTTTAATGGCATTTTTTATAGTTTCTAGTTCTCTGCCAAATTTCTCAAGTTCAGTTTTTATCTCCTGGAACATAGAAAACAGAGCTGTTTCACAGTCTGTGTCTGGTCATTGTAACATCAGAGTTCCTGTGGGTCTGTTTCTATTACCTGTTCTTTCTCTTCTTTCTCATGGTGTCTTGTTTCCTCATGTGCCCAGTCTCCTCTTTGTGCTGGACACTGTATTTGAAAAAAAAAAAAATTGTATAAATAGTTTGAGGCCATGGATGATGATATTTTCCTCCAAAGAGGTTTTTGTTTTGTTTTGTTTTGTTTTTTAGTGGAGGTACTGAGGATTGAACCCAGGATCTCGTGCTTCTAAGAATGTGCTCTACCACTGAGCTATACCCAACCCCCAAAGAGGGTTTTTATTTGCTCTTGCCACTAAAATTACTGCCAACTTAATGTAGTTCAGGTCTTGAGATTTTCCTGGGCCACTTTAGATGATATGAAGTCAGCCTGCAGTTTACATGAGGGTTTACTTCTAGTGCTCCCTTATGCCTACAGTGCAGTGTTTTAAAGTTCTGAGCCAAAGCAGAGGGTGATATATTAGGATTACCACCTTATATGGCTCCTTGACTCCAACTTTTCTCCCCATCAGCACTCAAGGCTGCCAAAAATACAGCTTAGTTTCCCAGTTCTTCTTTCTGAATCAGTACAAAAGCAGCATGAGTGCAAGGCTCATCACTACAAATTCCTTATCTACCCAAAATCTTGGCCCAGTAATTCCTCACAGTCTTATTATTTTATTAGGTGCTTCTAGAATATGCTTTCTAGGCTTTCTCCAGCTTGTTTAGTTGTCTTCAGTAGGAAGGCTGACTTGAATCTAGTCTACCATTACTAACAATGGATGTCCATTCAGTTTACTTCATTATTGCAAGAGAAAATTTCATTAGCTCCAGTCAAGGGCTGATTCCTAGTCATGTGGCCAGAGGTATAGGGTCATTCAGTATATAGTAGTATGATCAGTAGTGGTCTTTATGGAAGAAGGAATGAAAAGTTAGAAGGGAGAAGGGATGAAAATGTGGGAGGGAAAAAAAAAGGATTTTGTAGGAATGGAGAGGGATATATATTAGCCTTGAGAAGGGCAGGTTCCTAAGAAGAGGATGTGAGCATAAGAGAAATGACTAGCATCTCTAGTATACAAATTACTTGCTGTTCTCTAAACATACCCTCTTATGTTATACTCTTGTGCTTTTTCATAGGCTTTCTCCTCAGCCAGGATTTCATCCCCTCCTGTTCACTAGAAAAACTACAACTTCTTTTCAAGTATTGCTACCTCATCTCAAAAATAAGCGAACAAATAAACAAAAACAAAAAAACAGATATGTCTTCCTCTGTATGCTCTTTGTAATGTGCAAAACCTTTTCACAGCAATTGTTCTATCCTTTAGGATAGGATTTTTTCCCACCTGTGTGACCTAACATTGTGTCAGGCACATTCAACAAATATTTGTTGAATGAATGAATGAATGTGAGTATAGAATAATTCTTTCTAAGCTTCGTTAGATCTTACATTTCATGATTCTATAAAATCCGACTCCAACAAATAACCTGTTTCAGTGGTTTATCATTCACAGGACCATAACACTTACAAAAAAACCTTCCCCCCTTACTTCTAAGAATAAATAATACAGGTATGTTTTCAGAAAGTTATGATATCGTTTTAGAGGCAATTCCTTAACTACTTTTACTCCGCTAGATCTGGTATTCTCAAATTCTGAATCTTTATCTTTATTTTCATGCCTGAAACATAAAGCTTCAAACTCATTAGTTGGCTTTATGAGTAATTCACGCTTTACTCACCTCCCTCTCTATTCCCACAAAATCCTATTTTTTCCCTCCCATATTTTCATCCCTTCTCCCTTCTAACTTTTCATCCCTTCTTCCATACAAAGACCATTCACTGATCACACTACTAGTCAAATGCAGCAAAAGAAACACACAACTTTATATCTACACAATTCCATAACTCCTATAAAAATCAGAGACCTTAAGCATATACCAAATTTAATAAGGAATCAAAGCAGTTACTAAGAAATTCAGAGCATTCCTCAGGGACCTTTATCAACCAGTTCTAACAACTGCACTCCAAGGGAGAAATGGCAAAATGTTTGTGAGTACCACAGAGTCACCTTTTGAAGATATTTTTGAGAAAGATGAGGAGGGCAATGTGGCCAGACAGGTCACACATCAGCAATCACCTTCACCAGGATAAGAAATCAGAAAGCATCTGTTTAACCGTATTCCCCAAAAATTAGAGACTAGGAAGAAAACAGACAGGAAACCAGTGTTAGCTCTTTGAGGAGGAACAAAAAGAGAGGTTGAAATATAATCAGTTTTACAAAGCTGGAAGGATGCAACAAAAAAATGTCATTAAGAAGTTGCTTCAACTCTAATGCAAAGATACCCACTGCCTTTAGAAAAGCATCAGTAGCCCAAAACTAAAGGAGCAAAATAAAACGAATAATAAAGTTTTACCCAAAGAATGAATCACCAAGTGAATTAACGAGGTTTTTTTTCTAAAATATGCTTATTTAATAACAGTGTGAAACTTCTGGTATTCCATAGGTAATGGAAACTTGAGCCATTTCTTTGATCTTTTGAAAGATTTCCTTTACAATAGTTGTGGCCTCTAGGGCTCAGAATCATTAGTGACAACCCAAGAGACTTTAATATAATTTCCCAGTGTTTGCATGGGAATTTTTAGCCTATTGTGTTCAAGAACCTAAACTGCTCCAACCCAATATTTTCACTTTTGTATACAAATTTTTTTTTAAGAAATTTCTTTAAGTTAGGGAAAGGACTAAAAATGGAGAGTAGACCAGGCCACTTAGACAAACACTTGGTGAGTGAACAAATGGTTAGCAAGGAAGAGTTAGGAGGGAAAACAGGGGTGGAGCAATTGGCCAGTCAGCCCCTGAGCACATTCTTTCTTAAAGAACAACTGGCCACTTTAGGTAATACTTTTACCAAAAATGTTTAATTTTAATCATAAAGAAATAATATGACTAATTCAAACTGAGGCTTTACCTCTCAAAAATTGGCATTACTGTGGAAGAGAGAAAAAAAAAGGTGGGGAATTGCTCTAGAATAAAGGAAACTAAAGAACTAAAGATCCTTGAGCACAAATGAAATCCTGCATCAAAAAAAAAAAAAAAAAAGCTATAAAGTAAATTATGAGGACAATTGGGAAAATTTAAATATAGATTATATATTAGGTAATCTGTGTATCTGTGCTATATTTCTGGAGAATGACAATTGTATTGTGGCTGTATTGTGGTTCTATATGGGCATATTGGGATAAATGGTGACCCCCAGAAAGGTATACCAATGTCCTAATCCCCAGAACCTTTGAATGTTATTTGGAAAGAGCCTTTATAGACGTAATTGAGTTAAAAGTCTTAAGATGAGGAGATCATCCTGACTTATCTGGATAGTCACTAAATCCAATGACAAGGATCCCTATAAGAGATACACAGAGGAGACAAGAAGAGGCAATGTGAGTACAGAAGCAGAGATTGGCTCGATGTGGCCACAAGGAACACCAACAGCCACCAGAAGCTGGATAAGCAAAGAGGATTCTCCTGTAGAGAGAGTGTAGCCCTGCCAACACCTTGATTTTGGAATTCTGGCCTACAGAATTTTGAAAGAATATACTTGTTGTTTTAAGTCACCAAGTTTGTGGTTATCAGTTATGGCAGCCACAGGAAACTAAAACATAATATAATATTTTTTCTTAAGCAATACCTGTTAAACTATTTAGCATATTTAAGAAAATGCCATGATGTCTACAACTTGCAACTTACTTTTGAAAGGATCATAAAATAATATTTTTAAAGTATGTATGTAAAGTATGTATAAAAATATATACATACATACACACATATATATAGTAAATAAGACAAAATACTAATGTTGACAATTGATAAATTTAGGTGTAGGGTATATGGTGCCAATGAGGCGGGAAGTCCCATAAAAAGACCAGCAGGACCCCCAAGCAGGGCCACTACTCTCCTACCAGCACCATCCGGTTCCCTGGGCCACAGGCTCTATCTCACTTTTTGCCTCTGAAACGGCTTACTTACCCCTAAAATTCTATTGGTTCCCTGAGCTCACTTCTGATTGGTTATTTCCTTCACTCCTGATTGGTTACTTCTCTCACTCCTGATTGGTCTATTTCTACAAAGCTTGTTCCTAGTTGGTAAACTTCTGTTATACTTTATTTGCATATGATGTTGCAAACTGTAAAACTGGCAGCCTATAAAGGCCTGTGTAAATTTACAGCTGGGGTCCAGAGATTGGAGTGTTAACTATTCTGGGCCCGCTGGTGAAGTAAACCTGAGTTTTCCAAATCTCCGAGTGCTGCTTGGTCTCTTGCTTGGATCCAGATTGCTGTCACAACTGAGCTGTAGCACCGAGTTGTAACACCAACGTTGTACTATTCTTTCCACTTTTATGTACACTGAAATTTGTAAAAAAAAAAAATTAGAAGTTTGGAAAAAAGAATAAAAGAGTACTTCTCTAGCTAAGGAAGAAAAAAAAAAAGGTTTACTGGCCACAGTGAAGCTCTCAGTTCTTAAAAGTAACATCCATGGGTTTCTAGAAGGACAGTCATTTCAGAAAGCTTCTTGGAAGTCTCAAATTAAAACCAGCAAAATCTGCTGCCTTGTATCGCCCATCCAGCCCTCAAAATGGAAGGGCTATGAAAACTATCTAGTGCTCTGAATGGCAGAGCTAAGCAGGTTCCATAACTTACCTATAAACTGGGGTGGCAAGGAGAGGGTAGAGCAGTCAGGTTAGTAAAACCAAAAAGAACTTTGGAGATAAATTTATTTCTGATTTTCCCCTTCTTCAGATTCATGATCATTGGCGTCATCAGTAATTTCACCTGCACACACGGGTTCCTCCACATCCTGCCTTTATAGCGCTAAGTACCCAGACCATTATCTTGAATGGTGCTAATACAATTAAAGCCCTCAGAGGAGGAAAACTCAAGGAAATCGTTTTTTAAAATAATGTAAATATTATAAGCAGTAATCAGACAAAACAAACTCAGAGACCCCGTTAACACTCTCAAAGTTGAAAGATAAATGAAAGCAATTTTTACAAGTAAATGAGGAAAATAAATTCTGTGGAAAAAAGGAAGATACAGACTAACCTGCTCAAGGTAATGACATATAACCAATGGTATCTGTACAAGTGACAAATCACAAAATAAACCAACAAAAGTGAAGAATAATCTTTGAATATAATAGGCTTTTTAGTTGCAAAGATGTTGATGTGCACTCATATGCATTGCTAATTTAAGGAGAGAACTAGCCAACTGTCTTTCTGGATCCTAATGATAAAAATATAATCAATTTTTTCAATTTAATTTTCCACTCATTCATCCAAATATTTTTTGAGCACCTAATATATTTAAGGCACTGGGGTTGCTGGGGGTTGTTGAAAATATAAAGGAGAAAATGAGCTCCTAACTTCAAAGTATATATGAATATATATGTTTAATTGACATTATTCACATACCATAAAATTTACCATTTAAATTTTAAAGTGCATAATTAGGGGGTTCTGAGTATATTCACAAAGTTGTGCAAACATGACCACTATCTAATTCCAGAATATTTTCATCATCCCCAAAGGAAACCTTGTATCTGTTAGCAAGCAAGCCCCAATTCCCTCTCCCCCTAGCCTCTAGTGACCACTAGTCTACTTTCTATCTCTATGGTTTTGCTTATTCTGGACATTCCATGTAAATGGAACCAAACAATATGTAGCTTTTTGTGACTGGCTTTTTACACTTAGCATAATGTTTTCAAATTTTATCCATGTTGTATCAAGTATCAGTACTCTATTCTTTTTTTCTGAATAGTATTCCACTGTATGGATATACCACATCTTGTTTATCCATTCGTTAGCTGAGAGGCACTTAAGTTGTTTACACTTTTGGGCTATTATGAATATTGATGCTATGAACATTTGTGTGCAAGTTTTTATGTGAACAAAGTTAATTAATACAGAATGATTCACATACTAATTATGTATGAATTATTGTATTAATGTATTAATACATTGAAGTCATAGAATGTGGTAAGCATCATGTAGTGGATTTTCATTGGTTTTGGCTGCCCAGCATCTATTCTTCCTTTCTCTCAGAAACAGATCGCATATATGTATAATCACATAAGGAAGCTTCCAACAAAGCTGATTTCACACCCCAAACCAGAATAGACCCTATTTGACTTAAACACAGCACATCCTATTTCCATGGACATTGATTAGTTCAGTGCTGGGAAAGTAATCTTAATTCAGGTCAGTGAGATATGAAAAGATCTTTGCTGGGGCTTCTGGGAAAGATGCTTCCTTGATATTCTGAAGTAGCTTCCTTGAGAGATGTTCTCTTCCCACTAGAGATGACAGAAACACATGTAGCCCTCCTAGAAACTGCTTCCTTCCATGAAGGAAGAAACTTTAGAAAATCAAATATATTAGAAGAAGAAATGGAAAGAAACCAGATCTTTAGTAACTTCACTGAGCCTCAACACCAAGGACCAAACTTTGAGTTTTCAGTTGATAACTAATAAATTCCCTTAATTAAGCCAGTTTGAGATGTTTTTCTGTTGCTTACAATCAAAAGATTACATCATAATATTAACAGAAACTAAATTTTTATAGCACTATTACAGTGTAACTTCAAGCTATATGAATTCAGTGGTGGACACATTGGATACTTGCCTATAGGAGTCATGAAAAGCTTCAGGTGGAATGTAACATTTGAATTACAACTTGCAATTCAGAGTACAATGGGCTAAACAAAATTAAGCAGATTTCTTTTACTGCAGACTTTCTCAGAGACTTTAGTATTCATTCATAAGATATTTATGTGAATAATCAATATATCCAAGAGAGGGATATAATATACAGTGTTTACTAAATTTATTTCACCCTGAACACCTAATAATATCGCAAGAAATCAGCTGACTTGGGAAACACTGGTATGTTTAATGTGTTAGTAGATGGCTAAAAGAGAAGAACAAGAGCATCTTAGCTATCTTATTAGGAAGTTTTTATGAAGATGAGGGCATATGAAATACATTTTAAGAGAATATAAATCCTGACCAAGTAGAATGGATTTAGGTAGCTTCTTGACTAAGTCAAGTTCATCAGCTAAGCTCTTCGGTCAAGAAATCTGAAAGGGTAGTCATCAACAATGAGTCACTTTAAAGTTTATTGGTAACAACTTTTTTTTCTGGAGTCCTGGAGTAAATTCAACAAATAAAAGATAATAAGAGTTAGTTTAAAAAAAGCTAAAGTGAAAAAATTTTTAATGTATTGGCCACTGTATTTACAGGAAGTATCTGCAGAACAGAGGCATGAGTGATGAGCAACTGATTTCTTTATGTTTGATAAGGCACCTGGTAATGCATTTGTCACATTCAGCTTCACTATATAATTGTGAATGTACTTTGAAATAAACACTACATCTTTTCGGCTCTGGCTCTTCAACGGAACAATTGATAGTTGGAGAAAACTCTGCAAGTTCATAGGTGATAAAATCACTGAATTAAGGATTGTTACCTTATTAAGACAGAATCATTAAGTCTCTAAAATACACTTAAAATTATTGACAGTAATTCCATTTACTCCAGATGAAGAGATCTTTTCTCTTTTATGTTTTTCCAAATCAGGTCTATGACTAGCAGGGAGATTAGAGCTTTAAAGGAAAAGAGACCATTGATACATATCCGTCTTTTATTAGTTGTACAAGAAAATTGTACAACTTTGCCATAAATTACTTTCAACAAAGGCTTAGTTTACACAAAAAGATCGTGGGGAGGGGAGAATGGGGATAGGTTGTGGTGGGAGTGGGAGATTAACTAATAAAAGAAACCCAGACTACTTCTAGAAAAGCTACATGGCAGAAGGAAGACATACAAAAACAGTGACCTTTCTTTTAAGAGTAAAGCTTCCATTGACTTCTTAATCCATCAGTCACAGCTTATCCAAACTCCAAACTGAAATAGTATCTCGCATAATGCACACCTACCAACAGAAGGTAAATCTGTCCCAAAGCAGGTAAAGAACACAAAACCAAATTTCTGGGCTGCAAGGTGAAAATGCTGACTAAATACAGGGAACTCCTTATCAACAGCTAGGTCTTTAAAGATAGAGAAAACCCCAAATACTCCTCAAGGTACCAGATTCATACATCAAATCTTCACTCCCAAGTTTTTCTACTCAGTGGCTGAGTCTCTCGCTGAACTGTCATAAAAATACACAAATTATAAGAAAGCAATTGTCTCTACTCTGCCCTTTAAATTTTGTTACAGTATTCTTAGGACCCAAAGACTTGTTCATTACCCTAAAATCTTTTACTTCTCTCATGCTAACTATTTTTCTCAATATTTTACTCTGCTCCCCTGAACATAACTCCCAAAGGTCTTTTCAAATGAACAATAGTATTTTAGGAATAAAGACAGGGTATATTTTCAGCAGAGTCAAAAGTCAATTCAAGACCCTACTCTGTGGAGCTTAACAAAACATCACTCATTCATCAAAAAAATAATATTCTGATTCCTTTCAGTTGTTTCCTTTGGGCTATGGTAGTTTTTGTTGTAAATGAAGATATTATGAAGCCCTATTTTTTTCTTAAATTATTTTCAAAATATTCTGTAAGTATAAAATAATACACAATAGACCTATAAATACACAAGAGTATCTTTCATTATCTTAAAATAAAAGTATCCCAGCTACTCCTCCATGGTATCACCTCAGGAAGGAAAAGTCAGGAATTCCAATTACTTCTTCACCATTCACCAATGACAAAAACAGAAAGAGAAAGACAGAATGCACAAGCTACGGTCGCTCTTGAATGATAAAAAGGCAAAAATGAAGAAATAAAGATCCAGGTGACTGACTGACACGAATTGAGAGATAAGAAAAAGATAAGGGGAGGGAAGAGATTGACAGATAGGCCAAAATACAAGATAGAACATGGATGCTGTGATAGAAAGACCAAGAGACTGGGAGTCAGGATATTGCATTCATGCCACACCTCTGAGATATCAGCCTTATGATACTGGCCTCTGTTTCTTCATCTGAAGTATAAGGAGATGAAACAAACTTCCTCTGATATTCCATCTCTAATTGTCTATGAATCACTGTAAGGATCCCAGGTGGTGGAAGCCAAGATGGAAATGTGAAGGAATGTGAAGCCTAGCAAGAATCTCACAGAGAGTGACAGGACAGAGGAAAAGAAAGTGAGAAATGGAAGATTCAAGAGCAGACACTGCATGAATTATCTCCATTTTTCTACCAATTGCGTAAGAGAAGAGAAAATACATCACTACCTAATGATACGCTTACTGCTTTTAGGTTGAGCCATGTGAAACTGTGATATTTAATTGTTACTTAGTATTTTCCATCATCTCACTTGGAGACAGGACGTCCTCACATTAGCTGATTACATGGGAAATGACAGATCTGATTTCTTAATTTTTTGATAATTTTTTGATAAAGCTGATACTACTCAGTAACAAGTAAAACTATCTATTATTGTAGTTAGATTAATCTCCTTATTTTGAGACTATAATTCTGAAATGCTATATTCTCTTTTTTTCAGCATCTTATGTCTTAATTTTCTACCAATTAAGAAACTGAGTCATAGGACCACAGAAATGAAAACATACAATTTTCTTTAGAGCAGATAATACTGAAGAGACCTTGAAATGGAGTGGCCTATGGAAAGAAGTTTAAACAATAATACACCATCACTTGGTGGGGAGGGGGTACAAATAATACCATATAAATGAAGCTAACCAAACAGGAAAAGGTTGACAATAAGAAAGATGTTAAACCTACAAGAACAAAGAAATACCTCAACCATACAGCTCAAAAACTTCAGATTGATCCTTGCCTAATCATAAAGGAACTGAAAGAAGCATTTAGTATGTTACTCCGGTTCTCTAGTAGAAGGAACTAGCTCTAAGGAACCAAGAAACTAAAAAGAGAAATAAAAAGGGGTGGCTCAACCTTTGCCATCCAAACACAAACACCAAGTAATTCAGTTGGTGTTGTAAAAAGGACTGACATCTAGAGATATGAGTTTTGGCCCTAACTCTGTCACTAACTCGTTGTGTGACATTGAGCAGTCTTCACCTTCCAAAATCTCAATTTTCACCTCTTCAAAGTGAGAGTGGAACAAATGATCTAAAGTTTGTAATTTCAAACTCACAGAAAAATTTCAAGAATAGTAGAAGGAACTCTAAAGACCTTTATCCAAATTTAAAAATTATTTACATTTTGCCCCATTTGCTTTATTATTCTCTATTTACATTTAGACTTATAAATACATGCTTTTTAAAAGCCATTTGAGACATCATACACTTTTAACCCTAAATACTTCAGTGTGTTATTTATTAAGAACAAGGCCATTCTCTCATGTAACTACACTATGTGTGTGTGTGTGTGTGTGTGTATGTATGTGTGTAAAAATAAGGACATTTAGCATTATACAATACTATTATCTAATTTACAGTCCATGTTAAATTTTGTCAACTGTGCTAAAAACTTTATGTAGGGCTATTTTTTTTCCTGGTACAGGATCAAATCTAAGGTCACACACTGCATTTAGTTGTCATGTCTCTTTTGTCTCTTTTAATCTGGATCAGTTCCTCAGCCTTTCTTTTTGTTTCCTGACCTTGACATTTTTGAAGAGTACAGGCCAGTTATTTTGTAAAATGGCCCTCAATTTGGGTTTGTCTGACATTTCCTCATGATTAGATTCATTTTGTGCATTTTTGGCAGGATTACCACTAAAGTGATTTTGTGTCCTCAGTGCTTATTAAGACGTACATATAGTTTGTCCCAATATCAGTGATGTAAGCTTGATGACTTGGTTAAAGTGGTGTTAATGAGGTTCCTCCACTATTCCTTCGTAATTATTAAGTAAGGTGTGGAGAGATACTGTGCCATGTAAATATTCTGCACCTTATCAAACTTTCACCCACTACTTTTAGTACCCATGAATGAGTTTCTCACGTCATCATCCTATATACATATATGGAGTTACTGGAGATTGAACCCTGGACCTCATGTATGCTAGGCATATGCTATCACCATTGAGCTATACCCATCCCCTCATCTATATTTATTAGTTGTCATCCTACTGAAAGGGAAAACTTTCACTTTTCCTACATTTATGTAATGATTCATTTATTTATATCAGTGTGGACTAACGGATCCTTATTTTATTCAAGGGTTTATAACCTATTACTAATAGGATTTATTTTTATTAAAGCAGGGGTTCTTAATCGTTCTTTGTACCATGGACCCCTTTAGTAGTGTGGAGAAGCCTATAGACCTTTTCTCAGAATAATGTTTTTAAATGCATAAAATAATTACAGAGGATGTTACATAGGTTTACAAAGGAAACCTATTGTATGAAATAGTTATCAAATTTTTTAATGTATGATACAGTAATAAATATATTTCTTATTAACACATGAAATAACAAGATCTCCTAGTAATGAGTACAAACCATATCAACGTGTCTGCAACAACTGAAATGTGATATGAAATTACCTGTGATTTCTATCTGCGACAGTCACAAGTATGATGTTGCTACTACTACTGTGGTTTTGTTACTAACATTCATAGTAAAAAGAAATGTTAACTTTCAATTACAAATAAATGAAAATAAAGATTTAATTTTCCCCCAGCCACATTCATAGACCTAATGAATTCTATCCCGGATGCCAGGTTAAGAATCCCTGATACAGATCTTTGTTCCCATAACCTCTTTAAGGCCCTACCTTAACATCACATTACCTTTCAAGCCCCAAGTTTCAATCTCCCAGTGTAAAAGTTCCCTCATCAATGTATAAAAATTAAATAACACTTGACAGATTTGAGTAAAAGAAGAAATTAAAAGTCCAGGGCCATTCAGCACTAAGGCAAAGAAGTGATCCCCTTGAGAATGACCTGGAGCTGGTTATGGTTCCAGCAACCTACCTCAAGGTAGAGAAATTGAAGCCCAAATAAGAGGAATGATTTTCCTAGGATCCCACAAAAATGAAGTCAGAGGCAGTGGCCAGAAAAATCACCTTTAGAAAGCCTGATGATAAAAAGACTTAACAGGCATCTATTCAAACTGTGGCTTCTAAAAGAAGAAATGGAAGCCTTACGAATTCCAACTTGGATGCAAGACTAACAGTAAGGATCCATTTATGCTATATGACAGAGGCTGACAACAAAGGGGAAAACAAGGCCTGAATTCCATTATGATAAAGCTGATGACTGTGTCAATTCTTCTATAGGTTTTAGTCTACAATGTGATTTTTCCCTTAAGAAATCAGATAATGCCACTGTTCTCCCAGTTCAGTGACAATAAACCACAGCAGTCTGATTCTAATGCCTGTGGGGGCACTGTTGCAGGTTATAAATATCAATAGTCACATTTCTCAACAAGTTAAGAAAATTATCCCTAGATTTAATGAGAAGCAATACATTTTCACATGTAATTTTTTCATTTTACTTAAAAAATCCTATGTTCTTGGTGTTCTTAGAATTTAACTTCTGAGTTTAAATGTTAGAAATAGAATAGGATTAGGCTGAAAACCTAGGCACCAACCCCACCAGAGGCATCAGTTTGCAGACCAGGATGTAACAGCAAGGTTGAAGTTGCAGTAACTCTGGAAGCAGAAGCCAGGAGCCCAGCAGAAAACTTCTGATTAGCAAAATGAAGCTAAAACTTATAACATCATAGTAGAAAGGTAAATTTGAATAACGAAGTTCAAATGCAATGCTTTCTAAATTGGTCAAAAAGTATTTAGATTTACATTATGCTTTATCTCTTGACTGTAAGTGATTGGGGGGGGAGGGGTGGATAAGAGTTTTGACTCTGCCTAGCCTAAATCAAAGGATTCTCCCCTTCTCCTACTATAGGAAGTTTGAATTTTACTGCAAACTAGATTTTACTTCTTCACCACTGGTCTTCCTTAAAACTCTTCACCAAATCTATATGTAGGCAAGTGCTTACATACAGGACTATTTCATCCTTCCTGAAACAAAAGCTATGTTTGTGAACACTCATGCAAAGTTAAACTACATAATTCCTAAGGCTTTTCCATCTTTCTTCAGTATTTAAAATCTAAAGACTTGGACATACTTACTCTTACATTTCTCTTTCCTGCCATTCCTACTATTTTATTTTTCAATATTGAACTGTGTCATTATTTGTATTCTCATTAAATCATTTCCCACTCCCAACCCTTTCTGTCTAGATGCTTCTTAGCTCTTCCTTTCTCCCACCTCTTGATCTACATGTTTAGAACCTGGAACTGCACATGAAGAAGGGGGGAAACTTTTGGAAAACAAATTAATATTTAACTTAAGTGGTTAAAACTGAAATAATCTGAAATTACGATTTTTTACTGATTTCAGCCTGTGACAGAGAGTTTTATTTCCACTACTAAATTGCTTCTTAAGAATGGCCCTGTCTCGTCCAACTTTGTATCTCACAAAAGACCTAATATAGGCTATGCACATAGAAAACATTTATTTAGTGAACAAACGTTCTGAAATTGTTAACATAGAACACACTCAGTCTACTTAACAAAAAACTGCCTTGTAACAAATCTGGACTGGTTCTTCAGACCATCATTATGTTTCGAAGACATCAGCCAAATAAATAATTTAGAAATACTTACAATAGAGGAAAATCATGCTAAAACTATCATTTAGAAGAAAACCAAATAACAAAATAGATCCATATTTACAATGCTTAGAATGAAACTCTGAAAACATTTGAATCTGAAATAATGAATCTCTAGATATACATAAAGTTACACAAGTCTCTTGTTTCCTTTAATTCCAAGTTATAGCTTTAAAGTTTGTGGTAAACAAAAAGTTTACAGAGGCAATGCCTCAAGAATCTCTGTGACGTCTCTTGCAAGCTTCTCACGGACTCCAGATAACTTTAATTAGAGCTGAAGCCCAGGGTAGAATTGACTTTGGGGACTGGGGTGTGAAATTCAGAATAGTAACTAACCATATTGACAAAAAGTTAAAGTTATCCTTTAAAATAAAATGGTAATTTTTTTTTCACTCAAGGAGACAAATTCAGAATCAAAAGAATGATCTCTAGTGAGGGAAGGAATGAAAATTTTTCAAAATTTAAGAGAAAACATTACCCGTTGTGTTAAAAAAAAAAAAAAACTTTACATTGCACAAATCACGTGCATCACCTCTAAAAGTCTCTGTGCCTGCCAAGATCTCAAATTGGCCCTTCTTAATCTCTACATACTTGATTTGAGGCAAATAGTTTCTATGGCGTCTGCCAGCTGGACACCCAACTTGGGGTGTTTTGGCCCAAAGGACTGAGGGTCCCAAGAGAAAGGCTGGGGGACTAGCTTTCCAAGCTTGTTTAAATTGTAGTATATCGAGGGTTACTCTTTCCAGTATCGGTTACGGTGTCTGATTTTGTGAACAACTCGAGAAGCCTGTAGAGTCCAGCCTGTTCGAGCTCTGCACCTTAACATCCCTATCTGTAAAATGGAGCAGACGATCACTATGGGGTGTGGAAGAAAGAAAACAGGATTATAACCAGCTGCCCCACAGTGAAAGCAGCCATCCAGTTAGGGCAAGGAGGAGGCGGCGCCGAGAGAAGCGAGAACAGGGCAGTTTGCAGGAAGTGCTTTAGGGTTGGGAGGGGAAATAGAAGGCCGAGGCGGGAATGTGAAAGCCGAACCCTAGCTGAGGAGTTTGTACTGAAGCTCAGGGGAGGCGGGGCGAAGCTGGGGTGAAGGGGTTAGTCAGTGGATGGGCAAGACGGGCCACCTCCCCCGAAAAGAGAGGGCTGGGTGCGGGGAAGGCTCTGAGGTGGCGGCTGAGGAACGTTGGGGGAGGGGGAAAGCGAACGCGCTCTGGAAAGGGGCGGGAAGCGCGCGCCCACCGCGCGCATGCGCGCGCCCAGCTCCTCCAGGTTGCAGGCCTGGGCTTCTGACCGCGCGCCCAGCGCCGACGGTGCGGACGTTACAGGAGGAGGAGCCACGCGGCCCCTCCCCGCCGGGACCTGACAGTCCTGCTGCACGTCTCTCAAGGTGGCGGGTCGCCACTTGTTTCTTCAGTAGGGCTTAGGAAGCAGGGAAAGGGAACACGTTTCTCTCCCTGACTCTTTTCGTTCCCCTCCCCCACGAAGAATGGGGCGGGAGGTCTTGGGTGTGTCAGGGAGAGTCCGCTCCGGGTTTTCCCGCCCACTTTAACTCTGTGAGCGCTTCAACCGCGCGGCGTTTCACTCCACCCGGCGCGTCCGTGCCCTCCGCCGGAACTCATTCCGCCTCCCCCACACATCTTTCTCCGGGAATGGAAAGTGTTACTAAGACCTATTTCGCTGGGCTCCTGACGCCGGGCAGCCACTCTCTATCTTTTCGGAGTTCCAACTCCGACAGCTTCTGGCAGTTAGAATTCTCTAATCAGGTCGCTCTGAGGGACTACTTGACGTCTCCGTGCGCTTGGTGGTGCGGTCGCGCTCTGAGCTCTTCCTGGAAACTCCCGCCTCGGGGAGCCAGGAGAGCCCGGCCTGGGGGAGGGGAGCCGAGGGGACGCACACGCCCCCTGTCCAGGGGGAGGGCTCCGCACCCCCGCCCTCCTCCCCGAGGGGAGGGGAGGGAGGGCGCGAGAGGGGGAGGGGAGGGAGCGGGGCACGGAAACGGGACGGGGGGCGGCTTCCCGCCCCACCCCCCGCCTAGAGAACAACGGGTTCCCGCTGCTGCCCCCTGCCGTTCGCGGGGCCCCGCGGCCCGCGGCCCTGCCCGGCCTCGACAGGGGCGTCGGGGGTGCCTCAGCCGCCAGGGCCGTGGGAACACGAGCAAGACTTACAAGAACTGACGGTTTCCTGTCAGAAAACTTCCAGTTACTTTAGAGAATCCCGTTGGGCCAACTTGATCCCAGCCGGAGTTGGTGACACTTCACTACAGCCCGGTGACCTTCCTTCTACTTTAAAACAACGGGGAATAATCTTGGGGGAAGCAGTGGGTTGAAGATAAAACCAAGAGCAATACCACGTTGCACCTCTCTGACTCAAAGGAAATTAAACAAAATAGTGATTGTGGGGAATTTTTAAAGGGCTACCAGCAGAAGGAACTCGGGTTTCTCAAGTGAAAGCTTTTTTTCCTCCCTGTATGTACACAGAGATTTAAGTCATGAGAGTTTATTACAGCGTACATCTGCTTGTAAGCTTACTTGAGTTTGCGGTTTAAAAAAACCTTCGTGAACTTTTTAGAGAGAGGCGTTTGTTTCTGAATCCAACAGGAAAAAAACCAATTCGAAAAAGCCTGAAAAAGTTCAATTAGAATAGCAGCCACATTTCAACATTTCCCAGATTTTGCAATATTAAACTGTGAGGGTTTGTGCCAAATTTTAAGGCAAGAATTCTTACTGCCAAATTACAAATTTCTCAAAATGAGGGGTGTTCAACAAAATTGCTGCCAGACCCCATAAACAGGCACTAACAGCACTACTATAATTACACCTTATTATCTCCTTCGCAGCCTTATTTGATTCACTGCCGGATAAAATCCTCATCCCGGGTGTCACTAGCTGGCCTTTTTCTGAGGCTGAATAATCACGCACCTCCCATGCCTCAGTTCCTCCAACGCCTCTTCAGTTGTATAAACGATCACCCTCTACTCCATTCTTTACAGTCCATCTCTTCCAAAAATGCAACCCAATCAGATAGGTTATTTTCACCCCAGCTTCCCTAGAGACTAAGAAATGAAGAAGATGAAGACAAATTTATCAGAATTACCAGAAAAATATCTTCTTTGAAGAAAAGGATTTAGGCCAAGAAACCAAATTTGTTGTTTAACTCCAGCCCCCTACAGGGATTTAGCATAGTGGGTTGAATGCAGTTAAACCAGCTTAATCACTTTCTTTGTTCTGGGCTCTTTGCATTTATTTAATGTTGTATTTTAACATGATTTGACACAACCTAAACTAATTTCTTATGTTAGTGTACAGTTTACCCTGTAGACCGTACAACATAACCAAACAGAAGTTTGCCGAATCTTTGACATTTTGTAGAATTCTGTGCTAAACTGCTTTAAGACCAAGACCAAAAAAGTGGAGGTTGGCGGGGGAGGGGTGTGGAGGAGGTCATGTTTTCATTTTTTAAAATCCAGATTTTAAAAACACAAAAGATTGGCCGTTATAGACCACTTAATTCTTTTGGTAAGCTCTGTAACTCCACAGCCTTTACCAGGAGCCATATTTACTCATTTTTATCTGAAAGATGTTGTTTTTGTTTTTTGTGTGTATTTTTAGAGGAAAAAAGAAGAGAGCACACTGGATCTCATACCCCATAGATTCTAATTCTTCTAGCCTTTACTCTCTGTCTTTAATAACAATTCTACCCTGCTTCTCACCAGCCCCAGATTGAGGGTGCATTCATTCACAAATGACTCTTGAGCTTCCTTCTGTGTCTGCTTCCTTATAAAGCCAAAACCTCAATACTGAGGCTCAGTGAGTTGAGGCTTGTAAAGATGCAGGCAGAAAACCTAAGTGCCTGAGAGAAATAATCTATTTTCTGTTCTACCTTTAAATTCTTTCCCAACATGCAAGAATAATAATATCCGTTCTTTACTATGTGTGAGCCAGGCACTGTTCTAAGCTCTTTATGTGAATTAACTCCTCACAACAGGTCTACGAAGTGGGTATAATTATGCCACTATTTTACAGATGAGGAAATTGAGACATAGAAGTTAAGTAACTGGCACAAGATCACCCAGGCTGGAACCTGCAAAGCAAGGATTTAAACCCAGGCTGTTTCCACAGTGCTTCTCATCATCTAAGCCGGTTTATCAGCTTAACTGTCCTTGGAGTGAAGAGTCACCGTTAGTCCACCATCTTTTGCTTTCAGGATATCCCCTATGTGACAAATTCTTGGACTGTGCTTTTTCTTCTGGAAACTCCAGTAAAGTGAAATTTGTTGAGATCTGCTTAGGAAAAGCATTCCCAAATCAGATTACTCTCTTGGAAGCCAGCCTCAAACTGTCAGCATATGCATTGTAAATGCTAACCAGGACAGACACATCCAACCTCACCAGATTCAGAACATGTCTCCCACGTTATAAAGAAGCGAGATGGTTAGAAAATCATTTGAAGTCTCTGATGTTGAACTAGGTAGAAACCAGGAGATGAAGTGGGAAGAGATAAGGTGATGGAAGCTAAGAGAAAATAAACGTAACGTATGTGCACAGGGAAAAATCAGTACTACGTTGCAAAGAATAAGGATCAAGGTCATGCAAAAAAGAAGCGCATGGGCATGTTATGACAGAACTAAAAAAGGAACATAAACATGAAAAGTACATAGCAAGGAGAGGGTGGTGGGGAGTCAGGTTGGTTTTTTTCCCCATATGGAGCTTCAGATGAATTAAATACAATTTAAGGCTGGACAATAGAAATACGGCATCTGGAATAAGGAAAGAAAGAGCTCCATTTCATTTTATGTTAGACCACATCTAAGTAACCTGTTCAATTTCAGAGGGATGTAATAAAGAGAGCAACCGACCAGGATGGTGAGGAGACTTGAAACCCTAGCTTATGAGGAAGAATTGAAGAATTCATAAGTGATTGAAGGGCCATCTTGAAATACCTGAAGTACTACTGTATAAAACAAGAATCAGACTTGTCCTGAGAGGCTCCAAAATTCTAGACCTGATGGTTAGGAGCTTCAGAGACACACATTTTAGCTCAAAATATATAGAAAGTCTCCTAAATATGAAATCAATTGTCTTAGAATACAGCAAACTCCACATCCATCACTAGAAGCATTCACTGTGGTAAAGCATTACGTGGTGGCTGCACTGTATAATGAGATGCCTTTCATCCTTGCTCTGCCACTCACCTGGACACTGTAAAGAGGGGAAAACAACATAACCCACCTCATTAGGTTGTTGAAAAGCACTTAGGGATAAGGGATAAAGGATAGCACTCACTAAAAGTCAGCTGATAATATCCCTTAAGTTCTAAAATTCAGGATTTCTAAATTTATCAGTGGGCAATTATTTAAGTCTTGTATTTATAGATCACTTTTTTGGCATTATCAATATTATCCTCAATGGTGGCTTGGGTATCACTTGGCACCTTTAGAATATCCTGTTGCAACTAAAACTTATTTAGTAGCATCCAGGGAGAGATATTGTGAATTCTATACCACAAAGATCTTAAAAATTGAACTACAGCACTGCAATGCAATTCCAGAGGCAAACAACACAGTAAGATAATGTGGAGTGACTGTAGGAAGGGTGGAGAAAATAAACTTAATAAAATCTGGCAGACCGAGAGAAGTCAAGCAGCACAGCTTTGTGTTGACAGTTGAAAAGTGATAGCAGCTGAGGTCAGCCTTACATTTCACATACAGGAGTCAGATGAGATGGATCATCTTGAGCAAAATGTATGAAGCCCATGAAACCAACTGGAAAAGCTGGGTCCAGAAACAAAGACAAGCCAACCAGTGAGCTGGTTACCTGTTCACCCCAGGGAACTAGTTTGGTAAAGATGTTATTTCGTGGACAGTAAAGCTGATCTCAGCAGCATCTTCAAACAAAAAGAAAGCATGCATGACTGTTAAAAGGGGCAATGAAGTTGTCTTAGCAATCAGGCTTACTTAAATTCTTTGTTCCTCCAACCTGAAAAGGAAGATGGAGAGGAGACAGGCTGTGGAGTAGAACAAAACTGGAACTAGAATCCCAACTCTGTCTCTGCTAGATGAGTGACTAGAGCAAAGGATTTTACCTTTCCAAGCCTCAGTTTCCTCATCTGTAGAATGGAAATAATAACACCCACCTCATAGCATTTTTGTGAGGATTATAAGCTATATTATGTGTATAATGTAGTGAGAACACTGCCTGACACAGAGTGACTTACAAAGGGAATGAAGAGACCACACAACCCTCTCATCTTAGATAGTCACTAAAGGGTCTAATGCTTAGAACTTGTGTAACTCGTAGGAGAAAGCCAGCTGAAATGGAATTGCAAGTGTCCTTGCTTCAAATGCAAGGTAAATGATTTCCCTTCTCTCTACTTCAGTTCTGTTTTTCTCTTCATGCTTTAATCATTTTGACACCAAGCTGTACAAAAGTAATTTAAAATTAACATGTCTGACACTTGGTAGCTAGCAGAACCTGATTGTGAACCCTGCCCCCTCTCCAGAGCAGCCAGAAGTCTTCTTTGATTGGCTGCTTGTCCTGCAGCAGCTGATAAAGGGCCCAGGAAAACACATCCAACAATTAATTTGCTAATTTAGTTTTCTGTTTAATTTGAAACCAGAAAATCCTCAATCACGCAGGAGCTTGGCTTTCTGGCTTGAGCACTGGCTTCTGAAACTTCTTTTTCAGTAGTGAGCAAATAAACAGAAGAGAAAGGGAGAAAGCTTACCTACTTAGGTACATACCATACCTCCTGTACCCTTTTATCCTCAAAATGGTTTTCTATAGGATCAGTTTGCAGCTCCTTTTACCAGGAGAATTAGGAACAATGCATTTATACTCAGTGTAGGTAAACTGCTTCCTGAGTTACAAGGAATTTCCAGACCAATATGTGTTCAGAATTTAGAAAACTACCTTAGGGTTACAGATGAAACCAGGTGGGTTTCTAGCATTAGAAGTAAGCACTACTCTAAATTGTGAAGCAGCTTTCAGGTTCCCTGGGAACTTTTCTGTTGATTTCAAAAGGAAGAGGGAATTTATATCAGAGATTGAAAAGATTTGTATTAGAGAGTTGGGTGAGAAGAAAGATACAAATCTCTTCCCACAGGTCCCTCTGATAGCTTTTCCTTGCTGGAGAGAGTGTGAGAATTAAGAGACAGGGGTAGGCTTATGGGTGTGCACCAGAACCCATACCACTTCTGCCACTCAGAGTCAGTTTACTCCCTGTTTTCCTCAGGCAAGTTAAACTCTTCTGCCTGACTTCTAAGACCTTCTATAAACAGGCCCCACCCTACTTATCAATCTCTATTTCTAACTCTTCAGCAAAGTGTATTTTCTAATTTGGCCAGACTCAGTGTTCTGGAAACATGCTGCTGTGTTCCTGCCTCTGAACCTTTGTTGATTTCCTTACTGATTTTTCTCCCACATTTTCCTCTCTCCTTTATTTAAACCCTATCTGAACCTCAAGGCCCACCGAGATCTTACTTCCTTCACTCAATCTTCTCCACCACTAACTTCTCCCCTTCTGTCTTCACATTAGTAACATTTATATAATGTACCACATGTTGACCACTCTGATAAAATCATAATCAGTTATTTCTTATCTCAGTTCTAACTTTTCAAGAAAACTAAAATCAGGGTCCATATCATGTACTTCCTTGGTATCCCAACCTGGGCATTCATGATAATCATCAGTGCTTATTTGAAAATACAGATTATCAGGTTCTACCCTCCCTTAGATTCTGTTTTGTTAGGTGGGACCCAGGAATCTGAATTTTTTCAAGTGCTCCAGGGATAGCTAGTCCCCCGAGAGTAGCTGGAGAATCTCTGCTCACAACACATGGCATGGCAGTCACTCAACTTGACTATGAACATTTGGGTGTAAACAACAATATATGTAGTGATTTATATCACATGGTGACCTAATTGATGGGCACTTTCACTGCCAAATGTACACCTCGGGGCACAAGTTTGTAGGCAGGTAATCTGATTTACCTTCTGGTGGCACCAGTTTGGTATGTTTGGAATCCAAACCTCCTCTCCAGTTTATGATCTCTTTGTAATTACAATTGCAGAGATCAAGTTGATAGAATTAATAGAATTTGTAGCTACTCAGGAACATTCCCATTTTCATTTCCCATCCTCTTCAATGAGTTGCAATCTATAGTATTTATCTGTGGAGTAATATTTAGGGGCAAGGAGACTTTGGTGTGTGAAAAAAACTCCAGGCACAACTGCAAAATTGGTAAAATGTATCTTCCTGCCCAGTCCTCACTCCATATCCTAAATCCACCTCAAGTGTTAAATGATGAAGGATTAAGCTATGATCCCCTCCTGGGGTACTTGTGTTTCAGAGGGAATCCTCTGTAAGCGAGAAGAGATGATCTTAATGACTCCCAACTTTACTTGAAAGGCAAGCTGCCAGACCCCAAGATTTGGGTGAGCATTTTCTTAGAAGATGACCCCCTGGGAACCCTACTGCTTCTTCCTGTACTCTACCATCCTCAGTGACCTTAAAAGTTTCAAATCTTTGTTGTTAGAGCTGAGAATAGTTTGAACACGCATATGGTGGTGTGCTGTGGCTGGTGTTAGAAGAAGCATCTTGGTCAGAGACCCATCACTGTTTTGTCAAAATGCCGTATTCAGGATTTTCCATATTCTTACACTATTAAATTCTAAAGAGAAAACCCTTAAAGAGTTCTTATATTCATTCAACAAGCATTTATTGAGTGCCTATTATGACCCATGTACTATCCTATATTCTAGAGACATAGCAATGAACAGGTAAAACTCATGGAGGTTACGTTATAGTGAAGAACAGGGGTGTTGAAGGGACAAGATATAAACAAGATAATTACATAGTTTGTTAAATGATAAATGCTATGGAGAAAAAATAAGCAGAGAATGGAAATAAGGAGTGTTGGGGGAAGGGTTAAATTTTAAACTAAATGGGCAGGGGAGCTCTCACTGAGAGAGTGTTACTGGAGTAAAGACCTAAAGGAGGTGAGGAAGCAAGCCATGTAGATATCTGGGAGAAGAGAATTCTTGCTAACTGGTTTAATACTTCTCAGATCGTAGGTTAAAAGTTAGAACTTGCAAATTCTAACCTAACTCTAGCAACTTTGCTAAATGCACAATAATTTTCACTTTGAAACTTAATGCAGTTCTCAAAACTATAAGTCTTCTAAGGCTTAGTTGAAAACTTTGGATTGAAAAGAAAAAAAAAATCTGAAAGTCAAATAGTACTATCATAGTCACTTAGAAGAGTTAGGGGCATGGAAGTCCACCCAAACAAAACAAAACAAACTAACAAAACTTCTTACAATTTTCAGCTGAAAGATTCTCATTTATGTTGGTTAATTACTTTAAAAACATTATTCACAGAAACAATTAGACATTGGACTTTAAAGGATTGTTTGTTTTTAAAAAATGAAAAATAGTTCCTCTTAGAACAAATTGTGAATTATGCAAAACTGGTATTATGCTCAGTTTACACATGAGGATGCTAAGGCTCAGAGAGATTAAGTGCCTTGCCTTAGGTCACACAGCTAATAAGTGGGTGAGCCAGTGTTAAAACTCAGGTCTTCTGACTCTAAATCCCATGTTTCTTCCCTTTATCATAGCTGCCATTTCAGTTCCCAAATTAGGAAAACAGCTACACCACAGTATTTACTTACAGAATTTAAGCAACTTCTAGATGCACTGTGAAACCATATCTGTCATATAAAAAAGAGAAATAACAACAGTATATTGGAAAAGCCAGTTGTGAAGTTAAACTTAAAATCAAAAGGACAGACAGCTGGCATCAGTTCCTAAGGCCTAAGTCTTAAAGGCTGGAAGTCTAAATCACAGCAGAAATATTATACCTTTCTACCACTGGGCTTTGGTACAAGGAATGCTTTCCACCTAGGGCAGAGTAGACGCTGAGAAGCAGCACAATGTTCCATTAAGTACTAACATTTATCAATACTCTAGTTCAGGCAAAAAGAGATATAGATAAAGAAGTGGTCATATTTCTGGAATTTGGTTCTTTCCCCCCATTTCCAAAACCACTGCAGTCAGGGCCCTTGTCACTTGCTTCTCACATTTCTGTAAAAGCTGCTATCTGGTTCTCCCACACCTGTTTCTCCTCTTTCCGTGACCTCTTTCCCACACCCTTATTGTACATTCTTCAGTACTGTCACTCTTTTGCATAAAAACCTTTAATGACTCCAAAATATAGCTCATTTCAAGAAAATAAGATTCAGTCTAGCATTTGAGACATTATCTAATACAACTTACTAAAACTGACACAAGATGAAGTAAAAAATTTGAATTGCCCCATATCTATTAAAGAAATTGAATTTGTTATCAAAAATCCACCCCACTGGCAAAAAACCCCAAAACCAAAAAACCACTTCCCTAAAGAAAGCTCTAGGCCCAGATGGTTTCACTCGCAAATTCTATAAAACATTTAAGGAAGAAATAACATCAATCTTGCATAAATTCTTTTAGAAAATAGATGAGGAGGGAACATTTCCAGCTCATTAGCCCTTATACAGCCAATCTGATCTTTGATATTCCTGCCCCAACCACCAAAAAGACTATGCGTGTTTTCTGATTATCCTCCACACAACATGCTGCAGTTTTTGCTGACACTTTTCCCCCTTTTTTCAAATGCCCTCCTTACTCCCTTTGCCTATACAAGTAATTTAGATGGGTACGAGTGAGGATTCTTAGAAGATCCGAAACTTAGGTGTATTCTTTTGTCACCTGCCTCTAAGAACAACCTTGAGAAGTGAGCACAAAAAAATAAAAACAAATCAGTGTTAGTACTATACATAGACATTAAGCCCAACATAGTGTACACAAAAGAAGAGTCAAGGGCTTCTCTGATTCAACAAAGAGAAGTGTTTCCACTCAGCAATGAAATGCAATACAGAACTGTGCAAAATGCAGGAAAAAATGAGGTTTTTTTTTTGTTTGTTTGTTTGTTTTAAAAGAAAAAGAACAGCAGCAGAAACATTCAGGCTTTTAGCAGACATTTATTGAGAACCTACTGTGAACCAAGATTGTGCCAAGTATTGAGTATGTATTTAGCGGTTACTGCCTTTATGGAGCTTACAATATAGTGGAAGAGACAGATAAAAACAAGTGAACAGAATTATAAATTGTGATTAACTTTTCTGAACAAAAAGAACAAGCCCTGAAAGAAAGAATAATGGTGGGAACCTATTTTGATTTTATTCTTTTTATTTTTATTTATTTATTTTTAATTAAAGTAGAGTTGATTTACAATGTTGTGTCAGTTTCAGGGGTACAGCAAAGTGATTCAGTTATACATATATACATAAATTATTCTTTTTGGGGTTCTTTTCTATTATAGGTTATTACAAGATATTGAATAAAATTCCCTGTGCTATACAGTAGGCCCTTGTTGGTTACCTATTTTATATATGTTAATCCTAGACTCTTAATTTAATCCCCCCCTTTCCCCATGATAGCCCTGTTTGTTTTCTGTGTCTGTGAGTCTATTTATGTTTTGTAAATAAATTCATTTGTATAATTTTTTTTAGATTCCATATATAAGCAATATCATATGATAATTGTCTTTCACTGTCTGACTTAACTTCACTTAGTATGATAATCTCCAGGTCCATCCATGTTGCTGCAAATGGCATTATTTCATTCCTTTTATGGCAGATTAATATTCCAATGTATATATATATACCACATCTTCTTTATCCAATCATCTATTGATGGACTTTAGTTTGCTTTCATGTCTTTGTAAATAGTGCTGCTGTGAATATTGGGGTGCATGTATCTTTTCAAATTAGAGTTTGCTCCAGATATATGCCTGGAGGTGGAATTGCTGGATCATATGGTAACTCTGTTTTTAGTTTTTTAATGAACCTCCATAGTGTTCAGTTGGGAACCTATTTTTAAATTGATTGGTCAGGAAAGGTCACTGAGGAAGTAAAGTTTCTTGCAGGATGAGAAGGCACCAGCTACTCAAGTGAGGGCAATCCCAGGCAGAGAGAAAAGGGTATGTGAAGTTCTGAAACTGGAAAGTTGTTAAAGTTTTCTTAGCAGACATACAGAAGGTCATTGTGGCTTGTGAGTTGGACAGGTAGGTGAAGCCAGACTATGATGGGTCTTCTTGAATTTGGAAGGAGTTTGAATTTTATTCTAAATACAGTGGGAATCCCTTGGAGGATGATATGATAGTAAGATGAGAATTGAGAAGACCCCAGATCCATAATATTTCAAAAGACATTATTGCTCCCAGATTCAGCTGTCATTCATTAAGTATCTTTGTGCAAGGTACTCTTCAGCATTTTAACATCCTATTCAGTTCTCACCATAGACCTATGAGGGAGTTATTATATCATCATTATCACTTTCTTACTGATGAAGAAACTGATGCTCAGAGAGGTTCAGTGACTTGCCCAAGATTACACAACCAAGAAGCCATGGATTTGAAATTTAGTCTCACCTCTGGTTCAAGACTTTTGTTCATTCCACCAGATTATCTAACAGTTGTTCAGGCCCAAATATCCACAATATCCTTGACTCCTCTCTGTTTCTCATATACCCCCACCCCTTTGTTCATTAGCAAATCCTGGCACATTTACCTCCAAAATCTAACCACTTGTCGCCACCTCCACTGCTACCACCCTGACCTAAGCCACCATTGTTTTCTGCCTAGATTCCTGCAATAGCCTCCTAACCGTTCTCCCTGCTTCTGCCCTTGAGTACTCCTATCTTTTGTTTTCCACAAGGCAGCCAGAATAAACCTTTTAAAACATAAATCATATTAAAAGACATATTTCTCCAGTGACTTCCCATCTCACTCAAATAAAAGCCAACAATGCCTTACAAGGCCTTATAAGTCTGCCCCTGCATTCCCACTTCTCTGACCTATCTCCTACATCTCTCTTTTGGCTCACTCACCTACAGGAGTCTCCTTCAACAGAAAACTTGTCTCCGGGCCTTTGCATTTGCTGTATCTTCCACCAGAATTTCTCCTCCCCCTCATATTTGTAGAGCTCCTTCCATTCCTTTATGTCCTAGCTCAGAGAGTTCTTTCTGACCACCCTTTATAAAATAAATAACTCTGCCCAAACCATAATCCCTGTCTCCCTTAGCCTTGCTGTCTGATTCTCCATAACCCTTGTTATCATGTGCAACACTGTCTGTTCACTTATTTGCTTATTGTTTGCCTCCCTCCACCCTTTAGAATGTAAGTTCCATGAGGACAGGAAGCTTATTTTCCATTCCTAGAATAGTTTTCAGCTCCTAGAATACTGCCTGGTTCAATGAATAGAGGCTAAAGAACAGAGCCTTTCTGTTCAGTGGCTGAATGAACAGAAAGACAAAAATCATTCTTCTGAGAATGGGAAAGCACTTTGTAAACTAGGACGTTGTATAGAGGTTTATTTCTTCCAGTTG
Source organism: Camelus bactrianus (assembly GCF_048773025.1). Lineage (NCBI taxonomy): Eukaryota > Metazoa > Chordata > Mammalia > Artiodactyla > Camelidae > Camelus > Camelus bactrianus. Next base: position 61,139,532 of record NC_133551.1, read on the forward strand.
GTTCTTTGGTTTCCAAGCCTTAAGAACCACTTCCGAAAGCCTGAACGAAATCAAGTGGACCCAAATGATCTTGGCTTATGCAGCGCTGACTCTTGGTAGCTTGATATCAGTGTCATCACTGGGTATCTCCAGGGAGCCCATTCTTGCCCCCTTTGCCTTCTCCGGTTCACTGGCAAAGCTAGTGAGGACCCCTTCTCTTTTCTAAGTCACCCTTGCATGCCTTTGGCTTTTTAGAGTTTTTATTCTGGGCAATGGTAGTGATGGTTGGCCCCTATCTGTGGCTGAGATTCTACACAGGCAAAGTCATTCAATTAAATCAAGCAGTATTGAATTCTTAATTGACACAAATGAGACAGACAGACAGCTGGAGGAGTGGGGGAGGGACAGGCAGCAGGTGCTCTGTATAATGGAGGAAGAAGAAGGGCAGAATATAAATTCAGACTGATGTTGGAGAAGCTCACTTATGAGTCTAGGTTTTGTACCACAAGAAAGGTACGTTTTCCCGCAGCTTACTCTACATACAGCAGAAAAGATCCAGTGGTGTCTTTGCCAAGGATAATGCAACAGGTTCTAAATGCTTGTGCCATTTTGGTTGCCCTGATGGCCAAGTCTGCCCCTTTAGGTACTGTCACTTGTGAGAATTACTCTTGGTAAAGCTCAGGTTTTTTCAAGATAACTTTATCAGGTAATATTTGAATAAAAGAAAACACTTTTTAAATTCCATTTCTCAAACAAAGAGATTCTTAATATATGAGTTAGGAAGGTGAAGGAGAGGATGTTTCCAAATCTTCAAATGCCAGATATAGGGGCATTCCTGCAGAGAAGTCATGTCCCTTGACAACTCTGGAATTTCCCTGAGAATGTTGGGGGCATTTTTCCTCTCAGCCCCCTCTTGATCGGAGCTTTCACTCCCCAGCTCAGACAATTCTTCTCTGTATCCATGGGAATTGCTCCCATAATTAACAGTGTCTCCTGCCTGGAACACAGACAAGTAAATGTTCAAACCTGGCAGCTGATCCTGGGAAGGAGAGCTGATTAAATCTTTCCTGTTGAGAGGCACCTCTTTGATTTGAATGTGACACCTACATCCTCCACCTCAGGTTTGTCTGAGGGAAGAAGTTTCACCCATACCTTTGTAACTGGGGATCCTGAGAGTTAAAGGCACATTTAATCTTAAAAAGAACCCACTGGTTTCCTAAGTCAAAGTGACTTAGGAAAAAGTATAGGCTTTCCCCTCTCTCTCCTGGCCCCTCCTCCATTAAACACCACCCTGTATTTGGTTTGATGAAAGCTCCTGCTGCACAGGTCTCATCAAATGCCAGGGGCCCTGAGAAATAAAAGGAGTTCAGAACACCACTAAGTACACATAAGTATTAACTACAAATGGAAGAGTGAAAGAGCAGGCAAACGATTTCTTCAGAAGTTTTAGTAAGACAGGCTGGAACCATCAAGCCCCAAAGTGAATACTCTTGGTGATTTTCTGTTCTAGAAAAGCTTTCGATAGAAGGAGGTGTATTCTTATCTGGCTGTAGCTAGGATTATGTACTGTCATTCAAACGTGTTCAGGAGAGACAATACCCATTTTCTTCTGACATCAAGGCAGCCTTTTAAGTTTATCCAGATTTATTTTGGTTAGTGCAATAAAAAAAAAAGCCAGGTTGGAGAACTATATCTAACAAAAATAAAGCCATTGTATGCTTGATGTTTCCCACTGAAAGCCTGCTTTTAAAGCAGTTTGCTGCTCCACAGCCCTACTCACCTCATAGTTCTTGCATTCAGGCAGGTTGGCTGTAAACAAAGCAAATTTGCTTCACAGGCAACAGCCCTAAACATACTCTCTCAGGACAAAAGTTTTTCTCAGCAATGTTTTCTACATGGCTCTGGTAAAGGGCCATTCACTTACCTCCAACCTCTTTCTCCTGAGAGACAAAGGCACCTTTGGGCTGCAGTGACACGGGAGAGTTAGAATCAGATTTGTTATCGACATCGCAGCCTTCAATTTCAGTTAGAGGCTAAATCTGTCTATTCCAGCTACAGGAAAGCACTCTTTATAACCCCTGGAGCACTTGGCCAATTATGCACCTGCAAATATACCATACAGGACATTTCAGGTTCCTAAGCACTTTGACAACCGATACTTAAACAGTCTCAAGGGATCCTATCACCCACCTCAAATAATAGCTGCTTTGGAATCTGTTGTTGGCACCAGAAAAAGAAAGAGTCCTCTGAAGTCATTCTAAAGCCAATTTTATTGTGCATTTTCAAACAAAGAACCTCACCAAAAGAACTTCTGTTACAAAATCAGGGTAGAAACTCAAACTCATCTCATCTAAGAGTCAATTACCCCCGGCAATTTTGTGAAGGGATGGGAAATGAGTGCTAGGGGAGAGGATTGTGGGGAGGGGGTGGGATAGGCTTTTAAAATCCCCTGGGTGAGAAGGGTGTTCCCACTGACTCTAAACTCTAACAATTACAACAGAAGGGCCTCTGTGACTTTCTGGCTATAAACATTTTATGATTATTAACTGGGGAAATCTAGAATATGTGGAATTTAAACAATTGGCTTTCAACCTCCATTTGCTTCTTTCTGAGAGATTTGTTTTTTGCATGGAGGGTGATAACCTAAGCCTCAGAATTTATGTTGACTACCTTGTCTAAAAGCCACCTTCTTACATATCTTACTTCCAATAAAGACGCAGATGCCTTACATGCTGTTTATCTCAGGAAAGAAATACATGTGGGAAAAGAAGCAATTTTCTTCTCCCTGCAATTAAATTAAGTCATGACCACCTGTTGTGGGGGTAGCCTGCCATCTGCTGTTCAAAAGAGAAACAACAGCAGAGGAACAGGATGGATGAGCTAAAATGTCCCTCAGTTGATAAATGAAGGCTTTTGGAACAATTAAAATCTTCCTCCTTTTAAGGGTTTCGCTCTCTGTTTTTATTGTTGTGAGGTCCAAGAGTACTGATGGAGGGTCCAAGAAGTGGGAGGACAATCCTTTTCAAAAACAGTTTGCAATATTGTACCAAGAGTTGTAGAACATTCTTTACCTTGACCTAGTTATTCCACTCTTAGAAGCCTCTTCTAATTGATGAATCTAAAATTCAGAAAGAGGAAACAGACTCACAGACATAGAATACACACTTGTGGTTACCAAGGGCGAAAAGGCGGGGAGTGGGGGCAGGGAGACAAATTGGGAGTTTGAGATTTGCAGATACTAACTACTATACATAAAATAGATAAACAACAAGTTTATACTGTATAGCACGGGAACAACACTCAATATCTTGTAGTAACCTATAATGAAAAAGAATGTGAAAAGGAATATATGTATGCATATTTATGACTGAAGAATTATGCTGTCTGTATACCAGAAATTGAAACATTTTAAACTGACTATACCTCAATAAAAAATTTAAAAAAGTAAAATCTCAGAAAAAGCCGTATGTGCAAAGATGTTTATCACACTGATCATTTTGTATTGAAAAAAATGTTAAAGAAGCAACTCAAATGTCCAACTAGCAAATGGTTAGAACAATATACTTGGTGGAATATTCTGATGCTATTATAAATGCTTATATTAAAATTTTTTGACTACATGATGGTGTGTTTGTATTATAATGCAACATGAAAATGAAATAGATTCAAAGAGCAGATTAAAACCTAAGCATGAAAAATAAATATTTTAGGGGGAAAAAAAGCCATACCAAAATATTACCAATAGTTCCCTGCGCAGCCATGAGGGACTAAACATTTCTTCCTACTTTTTAGTCTTTTCCAAATTGTCTTTAATGAGCAATATTAACTTGTGTAATGGAGGAAGAACTTATTTCCTGTAAAAGATGCCTGGGTTCTAATTCCGTATTTTACTAAATAACATCAAAGAAACAAACCCTGCATGACCATAGGCAACTCACTTCAACAATCTGGGGCTCAAGCCTTTCATCTGTCAGTTTCTTCCCTCCTCTCCCAGAATTGTTCGAGGACCAACCCAGTAACAGATGTGAAAGAACTTTGAAGAGTATGATATTCCATATGATTTCTTATTAATAATTTACTTTGTTTACAGGTTTTCCCCAATCTTACCATAGCCCTGGTTTCTTGCCTGGCAGTAATGGGGAAACTATAAAAACTTTTATTTCCCTTCACTCTTGGTACAATAATAATTTATAATCTGTTTTTATTGTTTTTTTGGGGGGATACTAATTAGGTTTACTTTTTTATTTTTAATGGAGGTACTGGGGATTGAACCCAGGACCTCATGCATGCTAGGCATGCACTCAACCACTGAGCTATACCCTCCCCACAATAATTTATAATCTTGGTAAAAAGCACCACTCTTCATTTAGTAATCCAAGTCCTATGGGAGTGTCCCTCGATTTGGCCATTCTAATTGCCTCCCTCTCTGGTCTCTCTTCCTCTGCTGCACTGCTTACACTGCTGCCAGCTAGAGTGATCATTCTAAAATGCAAGGTCCATCAAGCTATTCCCCAGCTCAGAATCTTTCAATGGCTCACACTGCCTTGTGGGATTAAGTTCAAACTCATAGACCTGGCATCCAAGGCCTCTCCTGAACTTGCAAGTTTCCTGATACATCAGGCTATTTCACACCTCTGTGATTTTGCTCATGCTGTTCCCACTATCTTTCTCACTGTCTGCCTAACAAACTCCTCCCCATCTTTTGGGACTCAGTTTAGGCATCAGCTCCTCTTGAAACCTTTCCTGAAGCCCTGTCCTTCCATAGAACTGGCCACACCCTCCTTTGTACTAGTGTCTCCCTTCCCCCACCATACTTTAATAGCATCATTTATCACACAGTCAAGTAATTTTCTATTTCCTTATCTGACTCCCTCACTGGATTAAAAGCTCCTTAGTTTATAAATCTTGTATCAAGGTGTATATCCCAGAATCTAGTTACTGTGCCTGGTTTATACTGGAAGTTTGGTAAATGCTTGCTAAATAAAATAAAGTATTCCTTTAACATTTTAGCTTCCAGAAGGTTTTCATTTTATTGCTTCATTTGATCCTGGTAAGTGGCAAAGCAAGGACTTGAGCTTAGCTTTTCTAAAAGGAGGGGGAAAAAAAACCATACCCCGTAGCAGATAATATTCTTGCTCATCCCAGAGCCCCTCAAATCTGTTACCAGTTCCTCCCCATCTCCCTTGTTTGCTGTTTACTTTAGTTTCCAATAACCAGTACCTGTGGCCTCTTCTGAGAAGGATGATCCTCAGGCTAATGGCTTTGATTCTTCCCTCTTTTCTAGTCTATAGTAAATGACTAATTAGACGTGGGAGTTTGCAAAACCAGTTTACTTGTCTCCAGCAGAATTTATACTCCTGAGCTTCCTAAGAAATTAAGCTACCATCTCTGGGACCGCCTGAAATCTCATTTTTGCTTGGCTTCTTCCCCTTCCTTGCCCTGCTTCCCTTTCACCCTTACTGGCTTCTTGGAGGACTTCCTTAATTAATCTCCTATCGAGGAATCCTTGTCTCAGGGTCTGCTTCTGAGGTTTCCCCAAGCATCCAACTAAGCATGTCTTTAATTTCTCCTTTACATTAGAACCTGTTAGGTGCTCTTACAAAAGCTAGTTTATTTATACCTCATAAACGCTCTGTGAATAAAGTATATGTACTTAATTTTTTTTGTATCTGAATACACAGGATCAGAGAGGCTGAATAACTTATGCATGGTCACACAGCAATTGGAGGAGTAAGAAGTTTTTTTGGTGGGGGCAGGGTGTGGTAATTTTTAGAGGTGGTACTGGGGATTGACCCAGAACCTTGTTGCTGCTCAGCATATACTCTACCACTTAAGCTACACCTCCCCCCACAAAGAGTCAGAAGTTTGAACCTAGTTGTTTTTACTCCAAAGGTGTATCCTTTCCATTAGGTCTTGATGCCTTTTCTAACTCTGAATACAGTATTTTTCTCTTTGTGAAGATGTCATGATAGGCTGACTAAGGTAAAATCATTTGGTGGGAACTCTTTTTTTTGTGCAGGGTGTTTACCTATATATCTGGTTGAATCATTTGCCAGTTTGTATAACTTTTAGTAATTAATGTCAGATGAGTGGCAAAAGCCAGGTAAGTGACAAAAAGACCTTCATCAAAATAGGTTTTCTCTTTTTTCCTCCTACAGGATTCCCCTAAGATTAACCATAAATCATTCTAATGACTTCATGACCTTTGGCAAGTTTCCTAACCTCTCTTGACCTCAATTTTCTTATCTTTAAAGTGGGGAAATAAGATAATAAGACCTACCTTATAGGATTGGTTAATGAAAAACGCTTAGAATAGCGCCAATAAAAAACCCCACCTTATCAGATTAGTTAATGAAAACTACATAGAATAGTGCCCAACACAAAGTATGTATTCGATAAATGTTGGTTACTATTATTATTGTTCTTACAACTGCTACTTATTAAACAGCTTATTCTCCAAGAGACTGTTTGTAAATCCTTTTAGTCACATGTACATTACAGAGCAGAGACTCAGGATGGACAAAATACTAAAAATGAATCATTCACATGAGCCCTGGATGTGGCATACTAAGAAAGAGCTAGTTGCTTAGATATCAATATTGTTATTTCCAAGTAGGTAGATAAAAAACATTATTGAATTGTTCTCACAGTCTACAAGAGTAATTTCCTTGTCCCTCTTGTGGTGACTCCTAGAATTACCATTACTATTTAAATAAATTATAGACCTTATAGGACCAAATTTACAAGAGTTGTGAGAGACCACTTTAGTTCAGAGGTTACCAAGCTGGAGTTCCAAACCCCTACATGTCAGAGAAGGTGCTAATGAATATTTTCAAAATTTCAAAAGGTCTAGCTAAAATTGTTCAATTATTTATGATAGGGGAAAAAATTTTCATTCATATTAACTCTTTTCATCCTCATAACAATCCTTTGAGGTAGTGCCAATTATTGTTCCCATTTTACAGATGGAGAAGTTGGTTCATAGGGATATTGAATAACTTGTCCAAGGAAGTAAATAGCAGAGATGGGTTTGAACCCAGGTAGTATGGCTCCAGGGCCCATCTATTCACCTAATTACCAAGCTGTCTGGTTACAGCAGTACTGGCTCTACTTCCCCATGCCTACTGTGTTCCAGACCTCAAGCTAAACTCACACCATACATCCTCACAACAGAACTGTATTTTGCAGATGAAGAAGCTCAGACTCAAAGGGGCACAAAGAAGTCTTGGGAGTAAAGGATACATTCATCACCTATCTGTGAAGATGGTTTTGCTGGTGTATACAAATGTCAAAACATCAAACTGTACACTATTGTATGTCTATTGTACATAAGCTTTATCTCAATAGAGCTGTTTTTAAAAACCCACGTGGAGATATCAGGTTGTAACATTAGACTGGTAAAAATTAGAAAACTTAGGAATGCTAAATATTAGGCAAAAGGGAGAGATATGGGGACTCTAGGGGGAATGCAGATTAGTGTAGCCATTCTGGAGAGCAATTTGTCAGTACACAGTCAAATGAATTTTGGCTTTAGCCTATGTCTCAGTAATTCTGTTCTTGGGTCAACATTATAAAAAAAAGAATCACATCATAGTGAAACTGCACAAAATCAAAGAATAGAAAAGACAAAATATTCAAGAGAGGAGGACTTTACATTACCTAATATTAGGACTTAATGTAAATACTATAAAGCTATGATAATCAAAATTGTGTGGTATTGCATGAAGACATAGATTGATAGAATAGAGAGTTGAGGGAAAGAGCCACACATTCACGGCCAATTGATTACCAACAAAAGTGCTAAAAAGGAATCATCTTTAAAAAATATGGTGCAGAAACAACTGGATACCATAAATAAAAAAAAAACAAATATCAACCCTTGTTTCATACCATATGAAAAAATTAATTTGAAATGGATCATATAATAGAACTTTGCAAGAAAATAGAAGAAAATCTTTGACACCTTGGGATAGAAAAAGCTTTCTTAGAACTTAAAAAGAAAATTCACCATAAAAGAAAAACTTGATACACTGGACTTAATATTAAAATATTCTGTGATTCTAAAGACACCTTTAACAATGAAAAAGGCAGGTTGCAGACTAGGGGGGATTATTTTTAATATGTATTTCTGATAAGGGAACTGTATTCAGAATATGTAAGGATTCTATCAACTTAATAAGAAAATTCAATGAAAAATGGGCAAAATATTTGCACAGATTCTTTTCCGAGGAAGATATATGGACAACCAGTAAGCACATGAAGGGATGCTCAACATGATCAAGCATCAGGGAAATGCACATTAAAACCACAATGAGATATCTGTACACATCCTCCAGACCTCATGCATGCTAAGCATGTGTTTTACCACTTAAGCTATATCCTCCCCCAACAATAGCTATAATTTAAACGGACTGGTAACACCAAGTGTAGGTGATGTTGTTGAGCAACTAGAACCCTCATATGCTGCTGGTGGGATTGTAAAATGCTACATACAAACATTTTGGAAAACAGCTTAATAGTTTCTTATAAAATTAAACATGCACTTAACTTAAGACCCAGCAATTCTACTCCTAGATAGTCACTCAAGATAAAAACATATGTCTAAAAAAAGTCTTGTATATGAATGTTTATAGCAGCTCTATTCGTAACAGCTCCAAGTTACAGGTAATCGAAATGTCTATCAACAGGTAAATGAATAAATGAATTGTGGTATAATAATACAATGGAATACTACTTGGCTGTAAAAAGGAATGAATATCGATACATTCAGTACTATGGATGAATCTCAAAAACATTATGCTGGGGGATAGGGTATAGCTCAGTGGTAGAGTGTGTGCCTAGCATGCATGAATTCCTGGGTTCAATCCTCAGTACCTCCATTAAAAAGATAAATAAACATTAAAAACCTAATTACCTCCCCCCACCAAAATAAAACAAACAAACAAAAAAACATGCTGATGAAGGAAACTAGACAAAAAGAGCACACACTATATTGCTCTCTTTGCATGAAATTTTAGGACAGGCAAAACTATAGCAATAGATAGTATATCAGTAATTTTCTCGGGGTGGAGAGATTAACTGCAAAGGGGCATTAGAGAATTTGGGGGCTAATGGAAATGTTCTATATCTTGATTGGGGAATTTTTGCATGGGTATTTGTCAAAACTCATCTAACTGTATACTTTATTTTTTCCCCAACTGTATACTTTAAGTGTGTGTATTTTTTGTATGAAAATTATAACAGCACATTTTATTTTAAAAATAAGAAGGAGGATAAGAAGGAGGTAAAAAGAGTAGGAGGAGGTAGGGGAAGAGGAAAGAGAAGGTGAGGGAGAAGCAGCATCACTTGGCTCAGAAAGGGAACGAGATTTACCTAAGGTCACACAGATCTAACTAGATCTAGACCTAAGTGACTTCAGATTTCAGTCTCTCCCTATTGTGCCAATCAGCAAATGTGGTTTGATTATAGACACAGGATTGGTGAAGGAAAAAATAACACAAAGGGAGCTTTAGTGATTTTCAAACAGTTAGAACCATTGGTTGGGTCTTAATCCTCATTTTACTGTTGGGAATCTTGAAGTCCAGAGAGGGAAGTGACTTGCCCAAGGCCACACAGCTAGTAAATAACAATTGGGACAATAATTCTGCTTCAGTGTTCTTATAATTTCTCCATGAGACACCTTTTCTTCCGCCCAATTCTAGCATTTTTCTGAGTCTCAAAGAGTTAAGAAAAGTAGCTCATAGAGTTAAGAAAAGAGAAAAGAAACAGTAAGAAAAGGATGGAAAGCAACAGTCAAATGAGTGTTGTAAGCAACAAAAATAAAAGGAGACAAGAGCAAGCAGTTGGGCTCAAATGATCAAGAAAGTCTTTCTGGAGGAGGTGGGATTTGATGGAAACCTGGAAAGATAATCATAGTGAGGTCTGTAAGCAAGAGAATTTAGTTACAGGGGAGTAGGTACACTTCATGGGAATATGGTTTGGGAGGCACCCCACCATTACATTCAGAGCTTTTTCCTCTGGAAGCCTGCCAACCCCAAAATGTTATTATTGGAGACTTAATTTTTCAGGTTGAGACCGTATGTCTGCAAGAGTCCTAGATCAGGGGAACTATTTAACATACTGAATGCAGAGTTTAGTCAGCAGCTCTTCCATCATTTGATAACTACATCTACTTAGTAGGAGTGAAGATTATGAAGAGGTCTCGAGTGAGGGACACTACCCTGGCTGGGCTCTCTGTGTGGCCTTCTCAGGTCCAGAAAGACAGATCCAGGTAGGCTTGGAGGTGGTGGATTGCCAAAGATGAGAATGGACCCTTCAACGATCTCTTAGGGTAATAATTTATTGCTTTAAGAAACAAACCCACAAGTTTATTTCTGACTAACAAAAAGTCCAAAACAGGTGTCCCTGTTTGACATGTGATCTTCTTCTAAGTAGTGGTTCATTATCCCAGACTCCTTCCATCTCATGGCTCTGCCATGTTCACCACATGCTGCCCAAAGTGGTCATGCTTGTCAAACCATGGGAAGGAGAAAGGGATGGGGAGATCTTTTTGGGAGGATTTCATGGACAGATAATGTCTGCTCACATCCCATTAGCTAGAATATTGTCATATGGCCACATCTAACATGAAGGCAACACGGTAAATGTAGTTTAGCTGAGCGTCCAGGAAGAAGAGAAAACAGTCAGAGGGGACAAGGCAGAAGGCACCTTGCCCATAGCATTTAATAAATAAAATAACTACCACTGATTGAATATCTGCTTTGTGTGAAACATGGTGCTGGGCACTTTACTTAACTTAGTCCTCTGAAACACTTCTGCAAAGTAAATATATTATATAGAAGAAGATAGAGAGAAAAACTGAGGTTCAGAAAGGTTGGATAATTTGCCCGAAGTCATATAGCTAATGGGTGGTGGAGTCAAGTTTTCAAACCTGGATCTGTCTGATTCCAGAGCCCACTCTAGCTATAAGAATGGAATTTCCTTGTACTTGTGGTCCTTAATTATATTTAAATCTGATCTCTTTTCTATAAACCACTAAAGAGCAACAAATCATTCATTTATGCACCTTCCCAGTGCCTCCCAGTACATGATATGCACATAATTGGTGATCAGTAATGGGTTTTTTTTTAAAACACTTGTATTGTGCAGTAAATTACACATTTCAGATATATAACTTGATGAATTCTTTTAGATGTACATACACCAATGAAACCACCATCACAAGCAAGACAGCTAAGATTTTTTCCATTACACCCCAAGAGGTGCAAATTTCAAATCTCCAATTTATCCCTTCCCACCCCCTTTCCCCCTTGGTAAACATAAGTTTGTTCTCTATGTCTGTGAGCCTGTTTCTGTCTTGTAGATAAGTTCATTTGTGCCCTTTTTTTTTTTTTTTAGATTCCACATATAAGTGATATCATATGGTATTTTTCTTTCTCTTTCTGGCTTACTTCACTTAGAATGACAATCTCCAGGTCCATTCATGTTGCTGCAAATGACATTATTTTATTCTTTTTTGTGGCTGGGTAGTATTCCATTGTGTGTGTGTGTGTGTGTGTGTGTGTGTGTGTGTGTGTACCACAACTTCTTTATCCAGTAATCTGTCAATGGACATTTGGGTTGTTTCCATGTCTTGGCTATTGTGAAATAGTGCTGCTGTGAACACTGGGGTGCATGTATCTTTTTGAATTATATTTTTCTCCAGATATATGCCCAGGAGTGGGATTGCTGGATCATATGGTAAGGTTATTTTCAATTTTTTTAAGGAATCTCCATACTGTCCTCCATAGTGGCTGTACCAATTTACATTCCCACCAATAGTGTAGGAGGGAATAATGGTTTTGATTAAATAATAATACATGTGTAAAGTGCTTTAAAAGTATATAAAGTCCATTTATGACTTTAAAACAATTGACATTAAAAAACTTAAGGAAAAACTAAACTGAGCTTTATAGTGGCTTGCCTAAAATCACGTGTAAAAGTAAAATCTGAACACTAATGCCAAGTCCAGTATTAGTACCAGCTTTACCATTTTCTAACAGGATGACCTTGGGTAGGTAATTTAAGCTCAAAAATAATTTAACCTCATAGTCATAAGTAAAATGAGTACAAAGCTTTCTCTCCATAGGTAAGTGAGTAAAGGCAATAATACGTATAAAACACTTACTACAGAGGTTGGCACCAATAAACATGAGCTATTGATTAAGGGATTTAAGTTATTTGATATTCCATTTGATTTAAGTTCTCTGACATTTCATTTTTTTCATGGTGTAGATGGAAATAATAACATTTCCTTGATGGGGTTTTCGATAATTAAATGAGCTAAAGCATTTAAAGTCCTTAGTTAAGAGCTAAGCATGTAGTTAATGGGAGGAAGGAACAGGGGTTTCCTTTTAACAAACACCAAACCAAAGTTATCATTTTTTTCCTCCAAAAAATTAGATGCTGGACGGGTGCCCAGGACATGTTTGTTGACTGACAAATGAACAGATGCCAACATCACTGCAAAGTATAGTGTAATAAATAAATTTTATCTTTCTAAAATATGTTGTTTTTCAGGCAATCAAAACACTCATGCATCCCTACTCAGGCTTTCTAGCTTTTTGGGTTGGGGAGCAGTAAATCATTTTTTTTTGCTGTAATGTCCTTACAAAGGCTCTGGGGATTAGTTAAGACTCTCTTTTGATATCTGGAAGGGAGGAAGGTGGCTCTATAGAGCTATGGTCATGGGTACAGCCAGCTACTTCTGAATCACCCCTCGTCTTTGGTTCTTAGGACATGTGCTTGGGGCAGGACTGGGGTCTGAAAACACACACACATGTACATATTTTTTATGTATGAGTTTGTGGCTTTTTTTCCTGAATTCATAGCTTCATCTTAGAAAGTTTGTCAAGTATTTAAAAAGCATGGAAGGGGAGGGTATAGCTCAAGTGGTAGAGCACATGCTTAGCACGCACAAGCTCCCAGGTTCAATCCCTGGTATCTGTATTAAAAATAATTAAATAAATAAACCTATTTACCCCCCCCCCCCAAATAAAAAGCATGAAGAAGAGTCATTGTTAATATTTTGTTGTCTATATTTGGGGGGGGTTTCTATCCATATAACATTAAGAAAATAAAAAGATCTTATATTATACTTACATTTGCTTTTTTAAGCACGTTATATCATGAGCATTCCCCCAAGTTCTTAATAATTTCTCCAAACAAGATTTTATTCATGTCATGTATCACCATATAGCTGTACCATGCATGCATTTGCTATCTCATTGGTGTATATTTAAGTCTCCCCAATTTCCCACCAATTAAATACCACTGGGGACACCCTTGTACATAATTTTTTATATTCTTCCCAATTCTTCCTTTGACATAAATTCTGTGGTGTACTGGAGCCCATTTGTCCTAGCTCATGAGAACCAATGGTGGGCATCTCTTCCCAACTACACATTTATGTGAGTGCTGGCCATTGTGGAATCATTTACATCACAAAATCACTAAAGGCTACAAATCAGGGGCCTCTCTCCCTGCCTTTGCCAGTTGTTAAACATTTTCCAGCATGCCACTGTGTAAGTTCCTCAAAGTAGTATTTCAGAAACAAAAAGTATGTGCACTTTATACACCTTTTAAACCTTTTGTTACTGCCACAGTGCCCACTAGAAAGATGAGGCACCTCTACCAGCAACTTATGAGAAAGAGGCCTGGCAGGGTTGGTATTTTAGTCAGCTTCCAATGGAGAAACCAGGATAACCCTGCAGATTTCAAGAGTAGAAATCAATAAAATAGCTGAAAAACAATACAAAAAATTGATTAAGCCAAAAGCTAATTCTTTGAGAGAATGAACAGAATTGATAAACCTCTAACCACACTGATCAGGAAAAAAAAAAAAGACATAATTACTGATATCTGGAACAAAAGAGGGAACATTCCTATAGACAACACAGATATTAAAAGATAAGGGAATAAAAAAATTTAAAAAAGAAGAAAAACTAAAGATAAGGTATATTCTGAATAACTTTATGGCAGTAAATTAGATGTCAACAACTTAGGTGAAACGGACAAATTCCTTGAAAGACACAAAGTACCAAATTTCATTCAAGAAGAAATAGATAATTCGAATAGTTATCTATATCAGGAATGCAATGTTGGCTTAACATCTGAAATCAGTCTATGTAGCTTGCCACATTAACAGACTAAAACAACAAAAATCAAAACAAATAAACATATGACCATCTCATCAGATACAGAAAAACATTTTACAAAATCTAATGTCCATTCATGATAAAAAAAAAACCTCTCAGCAAACTAGGAAGGGAAGGGAATTTCTTCAGCCTGATAAAGGACATCTAGGAAAAAACCATATATAACATCATACATAAGGTAAAAGACCGAGTTCTTTCCTCCTAAGATTGAGATGTTTTTAAATTTAATATTGTACTAGAGATTCTAGCCCATGCAATAAACAAGAAACAGTATTATTTAAAAATATCAAATTCTTAATGATAAAGTCAACAGAAGATATGGAAGACCTGAACACTGAAGTCTACAAAATATTTGCTGAGAGAAATTAAAGAAAATCTAAGTAGGTGAAAATATATCGTGTTTATGAATTGGAAGACTCAATATTGTTAAAGTGTTAATTCTCCTCAAATTAAGATACAGATCTAATGCAATCCCGATAAAAACTTTCCAGGCCTTTAAAATTCCCAGGCTAACTATCATTGGAGTTTAAAATTATACAGGCAGTAAAGCAGCAAATGTTAGGAGCAGGGAGTTCCAGGTTAGATAGACCTGAATTTAATCCCAACTCTGTCTCTTACTAGCTGTGTGCCCTTGAGTAAGTTATTTAACTTCTCACTATTTAATTTCCTCATCTTCTGAATGGAGATGATAATTTACTTCATGGAGGTTACTCTGATGGTTTAGCACAGGGCCTGTTGCCAAGGGCTCAGTGGTTGCTAAGTATAATTATGGATTAAAATTATAGATTTTCCTTAAAAGAAAATCCTTGTGACCACTAGATAGGTAGAAATACAAAATAGGGGAAAAAATGAAACAAAGTTAAAATTTGAGAAATAAATTGTATTTAATCAAAATGAAAAACTATTTTTCAAATTAAATGGCAAGTCACAAATTAGAAGAAGATATTCACAATATATATGGCTGACAAAGATCTTTTATAGAGAATATACAAAGAATTCTTTACAAGATAAAGAACCCAATTATCTTTATCTATAAGATAAAGAACCCATTTTTTTTTTAATGGGGCAAAAGGTTTGAACAAAGGAATATACAGGAATAACCAGTAAGTACGTGAAAAGATGTTCAGCATCATTAGTCATTAGAGAAATGCAAATTAAAACCACAAAGGGAAGCCAATTCACACCCACTAGAATGACTAAAGTTAAAAAGACTGATACCAAAGATTGTCAAGGGTATGAAGCAATTGGAACTTTCATAAATTGCTAGTCAGAATGTAAAATGTACTTTGGAAAACAGCTTAGTAATTTTTTGCATAAACACACACCTACCTGTGATGCACAATGCCACTTCTATATATTTACCCAAGAGAAATAAAAACATGTCCACACAAAAATCCTACATGAATATTCATAGTAACCAAAACTGGGAAAAACTGTCCATCAACAGTTGAATGGATTAAACAAATTGTGGCACATTCACTCAGTGGAACTCAGCAACAAAAGGGAATGAACTCCTGATACA
Organism: Camelus bactrianus; assembly: GCF_048773025.1. NCBI lineage: Eukaryota > Metazoa > Chordata > Mammalia > Artiodactyla > Camelidae > Camelus > Camelus bactrianus. Next base: position 61,155,228 of record NC_133551.1, read on the forward strand.
GGCAACAACATGGACGAAGCTTCACAGACGTTATGTTGAATAAAAGAAGTCAGACACAAAAGAGGGTATGATCTTGTATGATCCCATTTATATAAGTTCTAGAACAGACAACACTTACGGTGACAGAAATCTGAATAACTGCTGCCTCCGACCTTGGGGGAGATTGAGAAGGGGCACAAGAGGAGCCTCTGGGTGATGAAAATGTTCTATATCTTGAGTGGTATGGATTTCACAGGTGTACAGATTTGCCAAAACTCATGCAACTGTACACTTAAAATCTATGCATTTTGTTGCATGTCAATTAAACCTCGACATAGCTGATATAAATATACTTGCGGAGTTGCTTCATGATCTGTCAGCCTGTATTGGAGTTTAAGAAGGGAAACCCCCCTCTCTGCGTCAGCTCAGGACAGGGCTGGCCACCTGACACCTGCAGGCAGTTCATCAGCACCCCCAGGAAGTGTGCCCAGAGCTCAAATCCAGCTCCCTCATTGTGACCCCAGGGCCTTTCTTATGGAATGCTGATCCCACTGGTCTTGGCTAACCAGAGGGAACTGGGGAAAGCCACAGACCTGGTGGTCCCCCTCTACTGAGACAAAAGTGGCCACCTTTGCAGTCAGAGATTTGGGGCTCCAATCCCAGCAGTAGGCTTCCTTCCAATCCCAGAAGCATGTGACTTGGCTAAATCACTTGTCCTCTCTGAAGCTCAGTGCTGCAGAAAGGTAAAGAGCATTCGTCTTTGCATCTTCGGTGCCTGGAACACACATGTCTACTGAATGACCTAATGTGCAGTGCTGTTCTACACACTTGTAAAGTAAAAGGGCTAGATATCTGCTCCCCTGGACACAATGGTTCTTAACAATCTAGGGGATCATAAAACCCTTTGAGAATCTGATGAAAACCCTGTACCCTCTCCTTCAAGAGAACTACACATGTGTACACCATTTTACATATCATTTCCACGTTCCTGGGAAGCCCATGGACTCCCAAGATCCCTGGTTCTGGAGGGTCTCTCTTAGCTCTGAAAGTTCTATTAGGCATTCTTGCAACACAGCTACCATTTGTTGTGCACCTAATTTCTGCCAGAGCCTTCACTCTTATAACCCTCCGAGGATGGTTTGCAGATGAGGAAAATGAGGTTCAGAGAGGCCAAGTGACTGGCTTATGATCACACAGCTAGTCATGGCTGGTGTTGAGATTTGACTTCATTCTGTGCCTTCTGATTATAACCCTATACTCATCCCTCCAGGTGAGAGTTTAGTCCCCTTTAGATGCTCTCTGAAGCTCACGCAAAGGGTCCGGTAATTGTAAAGCTCTGTAGTAACAGCAGGAATGACTGCCCCAATCCAGTCCTGGTAAGAAGATTCTGCAATGGGTGAGTGACTCCAGGCCCATCCCAGGTGCAGGCCTCATGCTCAACTCAAACATGTGTCATCTGCCCCTCGATTTCTCAATTCAGCCCACAGCCTGGGGGGATGGGTGTGGAGCGGAAGAAAGGAGGAGAAACAGAGGAAATTACTTATAAAAAGAAGTTTCAGACTGAGTCATAAACAGGAGTTCTAACTCAGAGAGAGGCTCTAGGGTAGGAGGGAAAAAGAGAGAGAAGGTTATGAGAGGGCTCCTTCTTCTTCCAATGGGACGAAGATGCTCAGATGAGTTGATCAGTATCCCTGCCCTGTATGTGGTTCTCTCTGCCTGAAATAGGGAGTGAGAAAGAGAGAGAGGGAGGGAGAGAACAGAGAGGTCTGTGCTCTGGGAGGAGGGAGAGAGTAGTAGCCAACAAGTGTTAAGCACTTCCTATGTGTCAGGCCCTGTGCCTTGTGCTTCTGATGCAGTACCTGGTTTTATCTTCACCAGAGAGTAGACACTACTATTAAGCCCCATTTTAAAGATGGGGAAATTGAGGCAGAAAGGTTAAATGACATGCCCAAGTTCACACAGACATGTGGTCAACATTGGATTCTAATGCAGACCTGCTTGTACTTCAAGAAAAAAATTAAACAACAAAACCAGAACAGCCCTGACCCCCGGGGTCTGCGCTTAACCACAGCTCTAGAATTCTTCCTACGTCCTGGTTGCTGATTTCTTATAACCTGGCAGCTCTGTAGACACACCCTCTCCTTTAATGCTCACAACAGCCCTGTGTGACAGTTGAGGAAACCTCAGAGCAATGAAATGACTTGCCCAAGGTCACACAGCAGGTCAGCTTTGGGGCTGGAGTGTGATTGCAGGTCCCTCTGACTTCATGTCCAGCACAGTTCCCACCACCCACTGACCGCTGCCTTCACGGATGAGCTGGGCAGGAGGCAAGCACTGCATAGCCCTGGGGGTGGGGATGGCCCACCAGGCCTTCCTGCTCCCTCCCCGTGTCTTTCTCTCTCAGCAGCACAGTTTTAGCGCCAACCTTTTGCCTGTGGCTGCAGCTGCCTTCACTGGGGGTGTGGGTGGGAGTGTCATGTAGATTTCCCTTCTGCTACTGCTGAGTCATTTCTCCCTTGGAGTTAGTGGGAACCCCCCAAGAAGTGGAACCTACTAAGAAGACCTCAGTTCAAAGTGGAGGAACTTTCCATCCGTGTCAGGGGCTGCCTTGTGATGTGGTGGAGTCTCCGTTGTCGCTGGGGGTATTTGAGCAGAAACTGGATAACCATCTATGGGAGATTCCTGTCATGGGCGGAGACTGGGTCTGGGCCTTTAGGGCCCTTCTAACTGTGAGATTTTATGAGTCACTGTGGAATGAAATTTAGCCCATGCAGCAAGGTGGCATAGTATGAGCTTTGGGCTAAATAGACCTGGGTTCAAAACCCAGCCCAACCACCTCCTTGCTGGGGGACTGTGGGCAAGTTTCTTCTCTTAACTTCAGTTTCCTTGTTATAAGATGGAAATTGTCATATCTGCCTCATGAGATTGCTTTGAGTATTAGGGGTGATGTGTATATTGTGCCCAGTGTAAAGCAGGAACTCAATAAACCATGCCTTTAAATGAATGGCCAAATTGAGGATTAAATCCATGTGTTAACCAAAGCACCAAATGTTTAGATGCTTAACATTTGTGGGAAACCAGCCTTTTCTTTAAGGATGTCTGTCTCAGAAATAATCAAGAAAAACACAAAATGTAAGTGAGCAAAACACAAGAAAAAATTAGGGACTTTGATGCCTTTGCCAACAATTGAGAATTGGAGTCTCTGACTCAGAGGGGACATGTAAGATCATCTAAACAGTCCACAACTGAAACTAGAAATCTCCTCTAAAATCTTGACAAGTCTCATTAGTTCTCCGCGTGTGCAGCAGCCCAGGCAATCGAGAACTCACTACCTTCTGAGACTATCCATAGGAAACTCCTCAAATTTCCTAAGTTGTTCTCTGCTGTTTGCCAGCTGGCAAATGTAACTATCTAACAACTACATGCTCTAATTGAGACCAGACCCCAGTGTTATACCTTTATGACCTTTATGACCACAAGGCTGGCTGAGGGGAAGGTTGATAAGGAGCCAGGTCTGTGGAACATGTTAAGTAAATCTTGGGCATCTTGGAAGCAGAGAGGCCTCTAAATACACTGTTAAGAGTAAGTTTCAGAACCACACAGACCTCAATTTGACTTATGTTTTGCCACTTAGGTGTGTCCTAAGTGGCAAATCACTTAACCTCCTATTTCAACTTTCTCAAGTGTGGAATAGAATTAATCGTATCTCCTTCTTCACATGAGGATCAAATGAAATAAAGCATGGAAAACACCTGGCATCCAGCACCTCCACATAGTATTTGTTTAATAGACCGGAGCCAACATTTTATGGGAAAGGGAACCCTACAGGGTGGCAGCTCCAGCACTGGGCAAGCGTCAAAGGGAAAAGTGACTCTGGAACCTGGGGACATCTGGACTGACAATTTGTTTCCCCAAGTTAGGTTATTTCTATTAGTGGGTTTTGCCCAGGGAGTCAGCTCTGAGGGAGGGAAGTTCCTGGCTGAGATGCTGGTGGCTAGGAACTGTGTTCTGGAGTCCGCTGAGTTCCTGGGGGTCGTCCTGACCTTGTGAAAGTTCAAACAAGCTTAACTGGACAAGCTGCACTTTTTACCTTCCAAAATATGTTCATATTCACTTGCTCATTTGATCTTCAGGTGATGCTGTAAGATGAGCACAGATTATGATCCACATTTAGCAAGTGGGGAAACTGAGGCACAGAGAGGCTGCTGAGAAAGCAGCTGTGGGCTCTCACTCTATCTAGCACCATTTCCTGGTTCTTGAATCTTCTCTCTGGTGCCTGGAGCAAGACACTAATTGCTCAATGCCTCAGAGCATCAGTTTTCCCTTCCTCCTCCCCAGATGCCTTTCCAGGCTCCTACAACCCTGTGGGTGGCGTTTCTATGCTTCCTCTGACACCACCAAGTTCATGGTCTCTGTATTCTCTCTCTCATCCATTCAACAAACACTAGCTGAGGACCAAAATGTTGTGTCCCAGGTCTGTGCCGGATGCTTGGGATACAGAAATAAACAAAACACAGCCCACACCTTTGAGTTCACAGACTGAAAGGGAGAAAACACATCACTAGCTATTTCCAAAGCTGTGTGATATACAAAGAGGTGGAGAGTAAGAGTGTCTGGAGACCCCAAGGGAGGCTGCCAAACCCTGTCTGGGGTGTCCTAGTTGGCTTCCTGGAGGTATCATTTGAATTTTCCTAGAGAATGAGTTGAAGTTACCCAATTAGAACCCAGTGGAGGCAGGAGCATGGCAACTGTGGGTCTTGTGAGCAGTTTGGGGACAAGTTATGAGAGCTGATGCAGGGGCTCAGCAAGGACCAGATCACACAGGACATTGACTGTCAGGCTAGGATGTCTGGGCTTTCTCTGTAACAGAGAGGAGCCACAACAGGGCAGATGCTGGGTCAGATTTGTGATTCTAAATAGATGTCATTGAGGACACAAAAACTAAATGGAATTAGTAGGCTGTGGCAAAGAACAAAAAAATGGACAGGTGGGCAGGGAGAATGGAGAGGAGGGGATGGATCCCCAAAATATTTAGATGGTAATATCGATGGGGCCGGGAGGCAGATTGGATGTAGTAAGAGGGGAAAAGAGTCAGGGATGATGCCCAGGATTCCGGCAAGGATGATGGGGTCCAGGGTGGACAACTGCAGGTGGCAGGTAAGACGGAAAATGTTGGTTTCACCGCACAGAGAAGTGAATACACCCAGGTCAGGGGCTCGGTATATGTGCATCAGTGGGTGTTCATGAGGGCTCCTCAGTCCTTGGGGCTCCAGTGCAGCCTTCCCTGCTCCTGTGGGGAGGCTGTAGCTCAGAACCCATGTGCCGAGGCCAGCTCTGCAGCTGAACTACTAGTGTCAGTATCTCCTTCCATCATAATGGGACCTACCTCTGAGACCCTTGCTTTCTTATCAGTAAAGTGAGGAGGCTGAGAAATAGTGAAGCAAAAGACCCTGGTTCACAAGGCTTTCAGTCTTGCCAGACCGGCAGGTCCCCACTGACTGACGTTATCTGTCTCCTTTGCTGGCTCACCCTCCTCTAGGCCATCTTTAAATGCTAATGTGTCCCAGGACTTAATCACAGTCCCCTTCTCTGCTCTCAGCCCCTACAAAAGCACTTCTCAAACTTCAGTGTAGACACAAGTCACATGCAGATCTCATTAAAATATAGATTCTGACTAAGCAGTTCTGGGGATGGGATTCTGCATTCCTAACAAGCTCCCAGGTGATGCTGATGCTGCTGGTCTGTGGACCACACTTTGAAAGTCCAGCCTCCTGGCTCTATAAACTTTCCCCAAACTAAGAGTCCCAAACTTATACTTCCAATCCAAATCTCTCTCCAGAACTCCAACTTCCAATCAAAACTCTTAGTTGATACCTCTATTTGGATATTTATAAGGCATCTCCCACAGAGTTCTCAAACCTGCTCCTCCCCAACTTCTCCCTCAGTACTCAACTGCTCAAGTCAAAAATCTAGAAGATTATGTATGAGTCTCCTTTTTCTCTTAGCCTCTGCATCCAAACTGACAGCAAGTGCTGTCTACTTTACTTTCAAAGTATATCCTGACCCTGTCTCCTCCTTCCCCATCTCCACTCCCACCACCCTAGTCCAGACTGCCTCATCTCTGTGTGAGCTACTGCAGTAGCCACCGACCTGGTCACCCTGCTTCCTACCAGCCCTCTCCCCACTATCGATTCTCTATACATTACTTAGAGTAATTGTTTTAAAGTATAAATCAAATCACATCACTTTCCTGCTTCATTAAATTCTTCTAGGAGCTTACGTATCACTTAGAATTAAATCCTAACTCCTTACTCTAGCCTACAAAGCCCAGCATGCCTGGCCCCTGCCCTCCTTCCCAAACTTCATCTTGTGCAAACCCCTGGACCGCAGCAGCGATGACTTCTCTCCAGTCCCTGAGCAAGCCCAGTCTCTTTCCCCCTTGGGGCCTTTGTCCGGACACTGCCCTCTGCCTTCTGGTCCTGGCTGGGCCTTTCTCATCATTCAGATCTCGGTTTCTGGGTCTCCTTACCTAAGAGGCCTTCTCCTTGATCACCCCATATCTGACCCTAATGTAACTCTGCAAGTCACATCAGCAGCTGACCTTTGTCTGTTTCCCCACTAGGAAACAAGACCCAGGAAAACAATGACCTTGTTTTCTACTTGGTTCACCAGCTTCTGGAACAGAGCCAGAATAGGTACTCAGAAAAAATTTATTATGTGAGGAAATGTCATTACCTCTCTGAGCCTCAGTTTCCCCATCTCTTAAGCAGGGATAGTAATAATGACAGCATCTACTTCACAGGGTTATTAAGATTAAATGAGAAGTACAAGCAAGGCCCAGGCACAGTACCCAGCACTCGGTCACCGGTGGCTAATAACCCCATTACTGTTATCAACACCATAATGGAATCCCTGGCAGGAATGTGCGGGCAGGGCCAGCGGGACTCCCACATGCTCCCCAACAGAGCTCCAAGCAGCTGGGCTAACTGGCCCTGGTCCACTACTTGTCACTGCCAAAGTCCTGAACACCTAAGAGCAGAGGGAGGGCAAATCCAGGGATGAAGAGTGGAGGCGAGCATGCTTCAACTCAACTGTAAGTTTATTAGAAAGGCCATGGACAGATGAACCCTGAGTTACCAGCTGAGGAAGAAATGAAAAAAGCCCCTGCCCCCTTAGCCTGCCCCACAGGCCTCCTGTGAACTCTGTTCAGTGGCAGACTCCAACAGAAGTCAGCCAAAAAGTGCTTTCCGAATCCTCCTCCAGGGGCTGCCCAACCTGACTGCAGGGGACCCACTGGTGGGGCCAATGGGGATGCTGGTGCCTGGAGCTGGGAGCCACGGGGCCCTGGTCCTCTCTAGCAGGAAGTGGTTCCAGACCTCCCAGCAGGACAGAGAAGGAGCTGACTGGGGATAGAGTAAGTTCCGCTAAACAGCCAAGGGCTCTGGAAGGTGATGCTGGACTGCCTTGGAGGTGAGTGCAGATGGCTACAGGTGGCCAAACATGGGGGGTCCCCTAGGGGACACCCCAAAGATGCTCTAAGGAGTCTCAGACACAGAGAGCCCTAGTGTGACTCACTGCCCCTCCTGGGGATGCACTGGCTTTCTGCTCCCAGAAAGGCAAATGGATCTTGTAAAAATCCATGGTGGTTGATGCCATTTTTTCCTTAAAAAAGATAAGAGTTTGTACAGTGAATCGATTTCAGCCAGCAGAGCCTGAGCCGAGAAGAATCCGTCCTAGGGAAAGAGAAGGCACTTCTCACACCCTCACTGGGGTGACCTGGGCTGGCTGCTTCCTGGGCCCCTCAGGGCTCCGCTTCCTCTGGCCCTGTGACTCAGGCCCACTCCCTCTGGGAAGTATGCTGCTTTCATAGAGCTAGCACCGCCCTGCAGCCTGGATGCTCTGGCCCTTCACAGGGTGGTGGACGGCAGCTTCCTCACCCGCCGCTGGGCCAGGATAGACGACTCGATGGGCTTCAGCTGAGGGGTGGGCTTGGAGCTGTTGAGCGCAGAGTATGTAGCTGCCATGGCTCCCTGGGGGAGAAGGTGGCAGGTCAGTTCATGATGATGGGAGGGACATGTGTTCCAGGCCTGGACCAGCCCCTCTCAGTGTTCCACAGCCCACCCAATCCCCTGTTACTCCATCTTGGTGGTTCATCATGGTTATTAGTCCTGCCTCCTCCATCAGACTGGAGGCTTCAGAGGTCAGAGGCTGTGCCCTCCAGAGGACTGGGGACCCATGAGTACACTGTTGACACCCCTGCATGTCAGGCTAAGGTTCCCTGGAGAGAGACAGACATGGCATCTCCTGGCTCTGCCACCCCAAGTCCTTCCCCATGGAACCTTGGCCTGGGCCCCTAGATGCCTGGCAGTCAAGGTGGCTGTACCTTAACCAGCTGCAGGTCCTGGTGGGACAGCTGGCTCTGGGGAAGCTTGTCTTTCTGGGTGATCCATGGGTGCTGCAGGACCTGCTTGGCTGTGAGGCGCTGGTGGGGGTCCACGTGTAGCATCTTGGACACCAGGTCCTGGGGGAACAGCAGGTTAGGAGGTTGGTGGGAGGAGCTAGCAGGGAGCAGACAGCTGTATCCTGCTGATGGGGAATGGGTAAGGCAACCATCTCCTGCCGTCTCCCAGTGCAGTGTTGGTGGTATAGTGGTGAGCATAGCTGCCTTCCTGCCACCTCCTGCCTGAACCCTTGCAGTAGACCCCGTGATCCACTCTCAGACCACTCCAGGGCCTCCCTGAGCATGTGCCCTTCTTTGGGACTGCTTCCTGGAAGGCCCTTTCCTTTCTCCTTCACCTTCTAGAAGCCATGCAGGAAGGTGGGAAGAACCTAAGGTTGGGGCTGGGCAGGTTCAAAGCCTGACTCTTCTGCTCATCAACTGCACATCCTTCAACTGAGCAAGTTACTTCAACTCTCCGGGCCTCAGTTTCCCCTCTGAGAAACAGAATAACTGCAATGCCTGACTCATAAGGTCACTGTGAGGTGGTATTGTTCCTTAAGGGCTCAACCCAGTGTCTGACACAGAGGTTCCCATAACTGGAATCTGTTGCTAATATTGAAAGCTCAGATGTTCCCTCTGCTGGAAAGGCCTCTCTGCTTGGCGTGGCCAGTAGCTCTGTCTGCTCTGTGCCTCCACTGCCTGTACCCCTAGCCAGGAGGCCCTGCCACTCTCTGCACCTGGCATCTCAGTTCTTTGTGTGCAAGCCTGTATCTCCCTCCACGCTAAGTTCCCACAAATCAGGGGCTGTAATTATGCAGCCCTCTGTCCCCCTTCAGGGCTCAGAACACGGGAAGGGCCAGTGAATGTTCCCCAAGTTGTCCAAACAAGGGGTGGGGAGCAGTCTGCCTGGGAATCTTTAATTTGGAAAAATATAGTAACAGAGATTTGTGGGATTTTCCACTTAAAGAAATGAAGCTGCAGGTCACCTGTTCGTGAAATGCTAAAAAGCCCTGGGATGGGACTCTGCCTCCCCACCCCTAAATGAGCCGGGTTCGGGCCTTGCAGACTCACTTTGGCTGTGTCTGAAACTGTGTTCCAATTTCCCCCGCTGAGGGTGAACTTCCCACTGCCGATCCGGGTCAGGATTTCCTCTGGTGTGTCACTGGGTCCGTTGGCAAATGGAGTATATCTGAAGAAAAGTCCACCCAGTCTGGGTATAGCCTCTGGCCTCCATCCTGGGGCCAGTGTGGGTTGGGGGACTGTGTCTCCTCCTTCAGACTGGGTGTTCCCAAGGGCGGCCCCTTCCTCCTCAAGGTGGAGCTCCCAAGGGCAGGGCCATGTCCCTATCTTCAGACCTTCCTGAGGCAGGGCTGAGTTTCTCCCATCAGACAAGCAGCACCCTAGCCTGTACACTAGGGCTGGAGGAGGGGTGGGGGCGAGGGGGATCCAGGCAGTGGGGCACTCACCCCGCCAGCATGGTATACAGCAGAATGCCCAGGCTCCAGATGTCGCAGCCCTCATCATAGCCCTGGCGCTTCAGCACCTGGCAGGAAGCGAGGCAGGGGAGGGTGGTCAGTCTGAGGGGCAGCGATGAATGGCCCCATATGCTTGCCTGCTACTCCCTAAAGGGTAGGACAAGGGCCCCAGGTGAGGGCTGATCCTTCCTTAGTACCTGGGCCAAAGCCACAGAGACTGGAGTCCGGGGCAGTGTGGGGCCTCTAGAAGGGAGGGACACAAGGCCTCCTGTGACAGGTCCCCTCACTCTTACAGCTGAAGGGGCCAAGCCACTCACCTCGGGTGCCACGAAGTTGGCGGTGTAGCAAGGTGTCATGAGGAGCCCATTCTCAGCCCGCAGCTGCTTGGCGAAGCCAAAGTCGCAGATGCGCAGGCACTCGGGGTTCCCAGACTCATCCACATACAGGATGTTGCTGGGCTTGAGGTCCCTGTGCACAACCTGGGGGCAGAGTGCCCGGGTCAGTTCCCAATGTGGGCAGGCTGCCAGTCGCCCAGGTCAGCTGCCATGGATGGGAGACTTAGGAAGATGGTCCCAGAGAAGGGGGCAGAAGGACTCAGAATCTGAAAGGAGGGGAAGGAGCTGAAAAGGGGCCTTAAGGCTCCTGGTACTACCAATTTGAAACCTCTATGTCAGTGTCTGCAAGGCAGTTCTAACTTCACCCATCCACGCTGAAATCTGCGTGTCATACAATCTCAACCTAATGGCAACTCCATCCTTCCTATTGCTTGGGTCAAAATCTTAAGAGTCATTCTCAATTCCTTTTTTTTTTTTTCTCTCTCTCTCATATTCTTCAATCAGTCCATTAGCAAATTCTGTTGGCTGTACCATTAAAATATATCCAGAGCCCAATCACTTCCCGGCCCACTACTGGCAGCATTCTGATCCCAGCCACCATCAATCCTCCCCTGGATTATGGCAACCACCTCCTAACTGTTCTCCCTGCTTCCACCCCTGCCTCCTACAGCCTGTTTTAAACAGAGAAGCCAGAGTGATTCTGTAAGTCAGATCTTGTCATCTTGGCTTGAAATCCTCCAGTGGTTCCCCTTCTAAGAGGAAAAGTCTTCATAACGGGGCCAGGTGGCCCCACCTGATGTTTCCCCCGCCCTTACTCACATCTCTTGCACTCTCTGGTCCCCTAGCAGTCTCCTCCTTGCTCAGCTGGCTTCGGCCACACCAGCCTCTTTGCTCTTCCTTCAACATGCCAAGCACGCTCCTTCCTGCCTCAGGGTGTCTGCACATGCTGTTCACTCTTCTTGGAACACCCTTCACACCCTTCCCTCATCTGCCTGGCTGATTCTCTTGTTTCTTTCAGGTCTCAGCTCAGATGTCACCTTATCAGCGAGGCCTTCCCTGGACCATTTCACATAAAATAGCAATCACAAACCAGCACTCCTTAGTCTCCTCACCCTGCTTTATTTTAATCCACAGCATTTACCACCATTGGACACAATATTTACTTAACTGTTTTCTGGATCCAACCATGGAAAGTAAGCTCCATGGGTGTTTTGCTGACTGCTGTATCCCAGCATTCAGAATCATTTCTAGCACATAGTAGGTATTTTACAAATATTTGCTGAAGGAATGGATGAATGACACTTACTATTGAGGCCTCAAGCAAATGACTTTCCTCTGGCCCCATCTGCTTATCTGTAACCTGAGGGGGCTGAACCACTCTACTTAACTTTTCATCCCTCCCTCTCCCCCTGGCATGGTTCTATTCATAGTCACTCCTCTAACTGTCACCTAATTGTCAACAACTCTCAGATTTCTAACCCTAACCCAGAACGTTCCTGACTGCAGGCTCATATAGCCGCTTAACCAGACAGCAACCACTGAATGTTCCAGAGACCCTAAACCCAGCACATCCCAGGCTAAACTCATCTCACCCTCTTGCTCCTCCTCCCATGAACTCATGGTACCTTCCTGGGCATTGTCCAAAACCTTCAGTGGCTCCCTACCACCTGAAAGATAAAGCCTCGAGTCCCCATCCTGGTGTGGGAGGCTCAGCTACCTGTTCCAGCCTCACTGTCCACCACACGATTCAAGCGCCCTGAACTCAGGTCAGTGGGGGCTCCTTAGGCCATAAATGACCGTATCAGTCTATGGAAAGCCTGCTCATCACCCCCACACGCAGCACAGGGCCTCACACAGAGCAAGTGCTATGTGAACTTTGTGCAATGAATGAAGGAATCACATCTCAGAAACACATAGAGACCTTGCAGGTAAGATCAACTGCATCTGGCATATTAGTTGGCTTTATGAGATGGTCCTTGCATAGCCCCAGCTGAGCCATACCAACCAGGCTCAAGGGCAGATGCAGCTCACTCCAGCTGACAGTCACCATGCAGCAACTCAGGCCCAGGATTCTAAACCAGCCACAGTACCAAACCAAATCCCAACCAAGAAAACACACGCATTGTGCAAGCCAAACAAAGTATGTGTGAGGCCAAACACAGCCACTGAGTCAACAGGTTGTGGCCTCTCTGGAGCTGTGATTTCAGTTAGGAGGCAGACAGGCCTGAGTGTGAAACCTGGCTTTACTAAGGAACAGCTGTGTGATCTTGGCGTGTCATTTTACTTCTCTAGCTCTTGGTTTTCTCATCTGTAAAATGGGGCTGATAAGGTGCTCAGTCCCCAGGATTATAGGAAGCAGTATTTGAGTTATGCACCAGGGATATTTAGCACAGGACTTGGAAAATGGCAGCTGCTGTCATAGTAACCCCAGCCCTCCCTGGGGCTGAACCCCACCAGCAAGCTGGATGTTAAGATACAGTGAGTGCCTGTTGAGAAGCACTTAAAAATTAGAGGACAAGAAAGACAGGAAGACGAGAAGACAGATGCTGTCCAGAGCAGCATCAGACACACACAAGTCAGCAGCACACTCTCTGAAGCCACTTCAGCTTTTATGAGACTTTTTCTTAAGCTCCCAGAACCTCTGCTCCCTCACCTATAAAATGGGCAAGATGATAATACCTTCTTCATAGGTTCATTGGAACAATTAAATGAGTTGATACATAAAGAGCTTAGGACTCTGTGTGGCCTGTGTAAAGTGCTATGTGGTGCTAGCTGCCAGCATCAGCCACAGCATCTTTGTCATCATCAGCGTCACTGGAGGAAGTGCCTGTGACCAGCCACACACACACACACAAAAAAGATAAAACTTTTCTATGTAAGTCATCTGGTTAAACAGAGAAGTCACAGTGTGAAGCCCTACTGAGTTCTCAAACAGGCTGTCCCAGGCATGCTGGGGGAAGCTAGAGACTTGAAAGGGCTCCAAGTATTAAACAAAGTACTCTTGCAAAATAAGATGAAAAAGGTAGACAATCCAATTTTTTTTAAATGGACCAAAGACTTGAACAGGCATCCCATAAAAGGGGCTGTCCAAATGGCAATAAACCCATGAAGAGGTGCTCAACTTCATCAGTCATCAGGGAAACACAAGTTAAAACCACTATGAGCTACTACTCATCTCCTGGAATGACTATGACTAAAAAGATGGAAAATACCAAGTGTTGGCGAGAACCAAAATTCTCACGCTTCTGGGGGAAAACTGGTAAAACAGCTTTGCAAAACTGACATCTACTACATCATAGTATGGTGAACATACACACATACTCTGACCCAGCAATTCCACTGTTAGGTTTACACCCACTGTTAAATGGACATGTGTTCACCAAAGATGAATGCAGGGATGTCAAAGCAGCATTATTCGTCATAATCAAAACTGGTAACAACCTCATGTCCATTAACAGCAGAAGGGACAATTAAATTGTGGTCTGTTCATACAGCAGAAACCGCACGGCAATGAGAATGAGTGAGCTGCAGCCACATGACATCATGGGTGAATCTCAGAGAAAGAGTGCTGAGTAGCAGAAGTCAGATATAGAAGAGCATGTTTATATCAAATTAGAAGTTCGTTTAGAATGGTTATCCTTGGGGCAGGGACTGGAAGGGGTGTGAGGGGGTTGGGCAGAACTGGAAATGCTTTGTTTCTTGATCTGCGTGCTGGTTACCTGGGCGTATTCACTTTTTGAAGATTTATTGACTTGTATATGATGATTTGTGTTTATGCGCTATTTCAATAGAAAGATAAGATAGCGTTAAAACTAACAGGAAGTCCCAGCGGACCCTGCTCCTGGTCACCCTCTTCCCATTCCTTGGCTCTTGTAAGATTCCCGGCTTCGAGACCACGGTTGCTGCCAAAGTGAAAATGGCCCAGAGAATCTCCCTCCAGATACCTCAACCAGAGCATCCCACTCCTTCATCATCTGTCCCTGGTATTGGGAAAGGGCCAAAAACTTTGGAGACCCACAGACTCCAAAATCCTAAAGATTTTCTTTGGGAAAGGAACAGTTTTCTCCCATAACACCTGCACAGAGTGTGTGCTTGGAGCTCACCTATCCCTAATGGAGAGCTCACTACTTTGGGAGGCAGCTCCCACTCTGGAAAGCCTGTCCCTTCTCTGAGCTTTAGGCGGCCCACTGGAAACTCACTGCTTCAGCTCTGTCTTCTAAATCTTCTTGGGGGTAAATTCAGCTAGCATTCATTTGAGAACAAAAACAGGAAAAGGAAACACATTTACTGTCTAACCTGACATATTTACATATCAGTCTGTTTGCAGTGGCCATTTCAAAAAACAAAACCACTTCAAACATGACCATTAACAGTTCACGCAGTAACCAAACTGAAGCTCTGGTTATGAGGTAAAGTTCTTTTTCACAAGAGAATCCCTCCTAATAAGTTAGACAGAATCAGACACTGCTATTTCTGCAAACCCTAATGAAATGACTGATTTAGGCAAAGGTCCTGCAAGGATGAAACCATTGCATGAAGGGCTGGTGAGTATCTTGATGATACACCTCAGGCCCACCCACTGCCTGCCACCCATACACCCATCCCCAGACTGTTACCCCCCGACATGACTGATGCCTAACGGAATGCTGTGCTCGTGGACGTGATGCCGTATGGAGCACACTGCACCCATGAAGTGTTTTTCACTCCTCACTCCCAAAAAGAAGTTGAAGCTGAATCTAATTAAGACTTTGGAGCACCTTACAGTTTACAGGAAATATAGGCAACAGAAAAATCAATTAAAATGATACTACAAGGAAGCAAACAGACACATTCAGAATGTGGAACATCCCACAGAACTGCTCTCTTCAAAAAGGGAGGTATCAACTATACTTTCTATAAAAAATAAAGTAAAATAAAATGTATTACATGCAGGAAAAAAGGGAGTTTTTACTATGGAGGTGACATGGATATACACATTTAACAAAACTCATCCAATTGGACACTTAAGACCTACTGTACTCAAATTTTATCTCAGTTTTACAAAAGAGACTTAAGGGGTATAACAAGGGAACGAAAGGTATGGATTTGCAGAGATTGAACTTGTGAGTCCAATAAACTAATCACAGAAAGGCATTTTTGAAAGGACCATAAACGAAACATGCTATTGACTGGGTACTATGTGAAAACAAGGAATTGTTAATTTTGTTAGTTGTTATGAAAGAAAATGTTTGCCTTTTTTAGAGGCATAGATATAGAACTAAGATGATGTGAGGGCTGAGATAGGTTTTAAAATACTTTAATTATAGGTATTTATGGGTCAAGTGTCCTAATGTCTGCAACTTTTTTTTAAATGCACCCATAAAAAAATATATGTATATACTTGTATATATATAGAGAAAGATAGAAAAAGAGAAAGCAAATGTGGTTGACTGTTAAGATTTGGTGAATCTAAAAGGGAAATGTTTTTCATTATACTATTATTTTAATTTTTTCTACAGGTTTGAACTTTTTCCTCAATAAAAAGTTGGGGAAAATATTTCAGCAACAATAAAAAAAGAAAGAAAATAGAAAACAGAGAGAAAGGGAAAGAAAGGAGAGGGAAGGAAGAAAGAAGGGAGGGAGGTAAAAATCTTGATAATTCTTGAATCTGGTATCTGGGGGTTCATTACACTATTCTTATAGTTTCGTACATGTTTGAAAATTTTGTACTAAAAAGCTAATGTTAAAAAAGGCATAGCAATGATCTGGTCCTATTTCCCCCTAACATTCCTGTGGCCTTTTTCATGGGACTGCACTGGGTAGTGCTCACCCAGCACAGCACTCGCTTCATTCCACATCCACCCTGTGAGGGGGCAGCTCTTTTACCATGAGTTTGCAGATGAGGAAGCGGCACAGAGAGGTGAGAGGCTTTCCCAAACTCACACACAGGACCTGGACACAGCCAGTCTGATTCCAGAGCCTCATCCTTAACCCCCACTAAAACATCACCTCGTCCAGACAGAAACTCATGCTGACTCTGTTTTTGGCTTTGATACCTATAGGGACCTTTTCCAGCTCCACCTTCTGCAGTGATAAAGGCCAGTTTCTACCATTTGGACATACAACTCCTCTGTGTTTCCAGCAGCATTTCCTCCTACATCTACTTCCTCTGTTCTAACAGCCGAACCCATGGCCAGGTTCACCTCCATGAAGCCTTATAGCTCCCACAGTGATCCTGCTGCTTCCTAACTCAAAAACCCACTCCCATCTGTAGTTCTCCACCCAAGTTCCTCAGACAGACATTCTGGCTCCATTCTTCCCGGGCTGTGTGACCTTGGGCAAGTGAACTCACATCTCTGAGCCTCAGACGTCTCACCTCTAAAGTGAGGCCAGTAACAGCACCTACTGAATAGGATTGTTGTGAACATCAATTGAGATAATGTAAGGAGAGAATTTAGCATGACGCCTGCCTAGGTACTGAAAAAATGTTCCTTTTCACAATTCGGCCTCATCTCTGCCTACCTCCCTCCCTCCCTTCCTTCCTTCTGTCCAACTACTTGCTCAATCACCCATCCCTAGTCTCCCCTCTGTCTGTCTGGCTGAAGACTCCCTCTGCCTGGGTGACCTATGGTTTATGCACTCTGCTGATGGTATGACCCCTGGCAGCCCCCACACCCACTCGGTGCCCCCTACGCAAGGCTTACCCCTTGGGAGTGCAGATATTCCACTGTCTTGCTGATGGTGTGCAGGACGAAGCTGGCCTCACGCTCCGAGAAGAATTTCTGCCGTAGGATCTTGTCCAGCAGCTCCCCTCCCCGCATCAGCTCTGTCACCAGGTACACGTGTTTGCCATCATCATACACCTGCCAGAGACCTCACCATCAGGCCCCTCCCCTCGATGCCAGGCCTGGGCCCCTTGGTCAGCAGTTCACCAGGCCATGAGCCTTGGGCATGTGCTATGCTCTGTGCTTCAGTCACTTGGCAGGGCGTTCACCTATCTGGGCCCCTGTCCTCCCTGGAAAGGAAGATGCTAGCTCTGTCCCCTTGATGAGCAGGAAAGCTCTCAGAGAGTGCTCCTGGGGACAGCTAGACTAGAGGCACCAAGGGACCTCCCCATCCATGAGCAGAGGAGGAGGATCAAAAGTCAAAGGAATGGCAGCCTGAGACCAATCCTGGAGTCAAGTGCTCCAGCCCCCATCCTTCTCAAGGACCCCCACTCACATCTTTCAGAGTGATGATGTTGGGGTGCTGCCCATACCGCAGAAGAATCTCAATCTCTTCTGAGGGATCTCGCTTGCTCTTGTCGATGACCTGAGGAAAGGGGGTGCATGTGGCAGTGTAAGGGGGACAGACTCCAAAGTCCCTCCCTGCCACAGAGCCCACACTGCAGGGCATGGAGTCTCAGCTGCACACCTTTCGCCCATCCACAGAGTCTGAGGCACCAACCTCCCTGACCAAAGGGCTGGGGCTACACTGCCCCCACCCCAGCCCTAGCCCAGCGTTCCCGGCCATGGTCAGGAGGCCCACCTTGACAGCATACTCCATGTTGGTGGCCTTGTGGACACAGCGCTTGCACTCAGAGTAGGAGCCCACACCAATCGTTTCCTTTACCACGTAGCCATCGCTAAAAACCAGGTTCTTCCCATGTAGTTGCTGCAGGAGACCAAAAGGTGGGACTGACCCTCTGCTCTTGAATTCAAGGGTCGACTCCCAGAACCTACTGGCTCAGTAGAAATGGTTCCATATCAGCCAGGAGGGCTGTTATGGAATGTTGGCTGTGTGACCTCAGGCAAGTATCTGCCCCTCTCTGGGCCTCAGTTTTCTACACAATGTAATGGGCACACTCACTGGCTCTAGGCTACCTGGGCTGCAGTCTGTGGTTAGGGGCTGCTGGAGGGGGCAGACAACGAGCTACAACAGACACATGGAGTGGTCTGAGGCTCTGAGAAGACCAGGCAGGCCTGAGAGGGATGCAGGAGCCCTGAGCTGGGTCCCAGCTCTGCCACTTACTGTGGCTTTGGTGAGCTGTCTCCCTTTCTGGATGACAGAGCCCACCTTGTGGGGTATCTCAAGGCTCTGAGACATTAACAGTATCAAGTGCTTCTATGGTGCTTAATGTGTGGCAGGCATGATTCCCAGCACTTTTCACCGGGTGACCCACACAGCCCATGGACAACCCTGGTTTATGCCTGTCATCCTCACATCCAGTCTGGTTTAATATTTGTCTGGAACCAAGATATTCCAGCTGGAAAATAAATCACACAGTCACCTTAACTTTACACACATTAACTCCCATAATCCTCGAAACAACCCTTGGAGACAGGTTCTATCATCATCCCCATTTACAGATGAGGAAGCAGTTCCTGACCTTGGAAGCCCTGAACACAGGCAATGAACTTCAGAGTCTGTGTTCTTGGGTCTCAACTCTAAATTTCCTATGGAGCTGGGAAAGTGTAGAAATGGGAGGCACGAGTGCCCTGACACCTACCTATCCCTGTCAGGACCTGACACCCCCAGCACCACCACCCTGGGCACTCCCAGGCATTTATCCAGGCCTTACAATGTCCTGGCTCTGTATCAGGAAATTTATATACATGCTGTCATTCTTGTTTTACAGATGGGGAAACTGAGGCTCAAGGAGGCAGGAGGCCCAATGGGCTCCATGGTGGCATCAAGGTTTGAACCCAGGCCTACCCAAGTCCAGAGCCTGTGTTCTCAGCTGTTCTGCCCTGGAGCCTTATAGGTGGAAAAGGACAACTGAGCAGCAGTCTCCTGTCCCTCACCTGTACCACCGAGTGCAGGGGAGCCTGCGCAGCCCGAGACTTGCCATCGTCCTCCATTAGGCCAGTAGCCACGAAGCTGAAGCCACGAAACAGCTGATGGGCACCAGCACTGGGGGGGATGCCTGGGGAGTCTGCAGGGGCAGGAGGGGGATGTGAGCGGAGGAGGTACCCTTGACCCAAGGTAGCCCAGCAAAGTGGACCACAGGTCTTCCAGGCCTGTCTCAGCAGCTGGCTGTGGTGGGAGCCTGTGCAGGGCCCCTCATCCTCAGCCTTAGTTAGCCCACCGGTCCATGTGTGCTTAGACCAGCCCAGCCCTGACACACAAGGAACATAAAGACCCTTACATCCACCACCCGGCCCAGGCCAAGACACTTCATCCCTTCCTGGAGGCCTCCCTGCCTCTGGTCTGCCCCTTTGGGTCCATCTCCCGTGCAGCAGCCAGAGGGATAGTTCCACCACAAATCTACCCCTTGCCTGTACCCTTTAAATGCTCCCCTCTGCCCTCAGGTGGCAACTGAGGTACTTGTGATCTTAGCCTCCTCTCTCCCCACTTCAGGGCTCAGCCATGCGAGGCGTCTCAGATCCCTACGAGAGACTCTGAGCCACTGCATATGCTGCTCCTGCTAACCAGACAATCCACTCCTGGTCCACCCTTTGAGGCTTAGCTTACACACTCTCGTCTGAAGAATCTGGCCTGATGCTGCTCCTCCGCCCCTTGCCCCTATTAAGGGGCACTTGCCATGCTGCCCAGTAGCTGTGCTCACATCTCTTCAAGCCCCACTAGAGCCTGAGCCATATGAAGGCAGGGCCTGGGTCTGTCTTGTTCATCATCAATCCCCCCATGGCTGGTGCACAGTAGGGACCTGGTTGGTACACATCTGTCAGATAAATAAACATGGGACAGACTGGGCAGAGAAATGTTAGCAGAGAAATGCTAAGCTCTCTAACATCAGAGATGTGTAAGACACAGTGAGAAAAGCAGCCCCTCTGCTAAAACCTGCCCCTCCAGGAGGCCTTCCAGAACAAACACTCTTCTCCAGTACCTGGCCGAAATACTGGATTTACCAAGTTCCCTCTAAGAAGCCCCCTCCTTGGCTTCTAGCAGTAACCCCATGGACTAAGTGGGTCTGTGGCTGAGCCCATGTTCCAGATGAGTACACTGAAGCCCAGAGGTCAGAGCAGCTCAAGCTGATTCCCACACTTGCCCCTGACCTGTGGGCGCTGTCACCTCTGCTCTCCCAGACTGTCTCCACCTCATGTTTTTGCTGGGTCAGATTCTTTAGCCCTGATGAAAATGTGAGCCTGATGGGTTTGGTCTTCCCAGTGGGCTAAAGATGCCCCAGGCAAGGGTTCTGACTTTTCTATTGTGGCCTTAACCACCCACTCACCCCCACCCCCTCACCCAGGCACAAAGAGGCCCACAGAGCCCTGGAGTGGGAGAGCCAGGCAGAATGAGATGGGGACAAAGAGTCAGACCCACCCGCCTGCCTGCCCACACACCTGGGCCTGCCAGAGTCCTGACCACTTCTAAGTCCCAAGGGGCCCCCAAGTCCCTGCATCCATCCTACACCAGCCAAAGACAAACCAGACAAGGAACGCACCCTTGGGCGTGCGGGATGTAAACTCAGTGTCAAAGTAGAAGGTGTCATCGGGTTGTGCCACAGCTGGCTTGAAGGGTGGCTTGATCTCACGCCGGTACAGCTTCTGCAAGGTGGGGGTGGGCACCCTGGTCACTGTGGCACCCCCAGAGCCCGCCAGCAGCCCCATGCAGGAGGAGGTAATGGCCTGGAGCACAGGCTATGCAGACAGAGCATAACTGCTCGCCCTTGGGAGACCAGCCCGTGTCTCTAAGGCCATGCTGTCACCTCTGCTCCACATGTGAGGCTCCAGTCGGTAGAAGCTCCCTCCCACCACAGCTGAAGCTCTGAATGGGGCTCTGGGGTGGACAGACACACTCACATTCCAGTCAATGGTGGAGTAGAAGACATGCCGCTTGATTTCCTCTGCCCCATCAGGGCCGGAGCCTGAAAGAGCCCAGATGAGGTGTCTGCCCCTGGATGCTCCAACCTCCAGACACCCACCCTGTCTGCCAAGTGGCCTCACTGTGGTCTGGGACCAGTGGCTGAAGCAGGAGGGAGGCTAGGCTCACGCTGCCCCAAATCCATCCAGGCATCACCCCAAGGCCTATTGCCCACTCAGCATTTTCCACTTTCTGGGGCCCCTTTATGATCAAGTTCCAAAGTACTGATGGGAGAAGGAAGACCCAGAGGAGAGGCTCAGCAACTAGTCCAAGGCCACACAGTCAGGACAGAGGTTGAACCTGTTTCAGGATCTGCAGAGGGCTCCCACCTCTCTCCCAACCCAGGCCTCATCTCTGCTGCTCTTATCCCTTTACCCTTGTCAGCCACCAGAGAGGCTCTTGCTCCATTCAACCCCAGGGACCAGGACAGGACCTTACAAAGCCAGTAATGGTCCAGGTGAACCCAGGAGCCAACACATAATAAGCACCTACTACTACTGGCACGTTCACACGACTTCATTTAATCAACAGAGCTTGAGACCATTGTCCCCCATGGAGACGAGAACCTGGGGCTCTGGGGGGTGAAGTCAACTGCCTTGGGTCACTTCACTCATAAATGGCACTCATTTGTTCAACAAATATTTGTGGAGGGACCACTGTGTGCCGAGCAGTAGGGACCTGACACGGGGCCGAGATCTGGACCTGAGCCTTCTGACGCCTGAGCTCGTGCTCCTGCTCCTGTGCCAGCAGCCTTGGCCGAGGAACTGTGGGGGGGGCCTCTGTCCTCATCCCCAGGGGGAGTGGAGATGACTCAGTTCCTGCCTTCCCCACACACACAGGTCACCCCCCCTGCCACAAACACCACACATGGAGCCAGAAAGCAGGGTGGCCGGCGGCATTGTCTGCCCAAACAAAGGACAACGGCCCCTTTCAGCCCCAGATGTGGCCCCATGGCCTAGGCCACAGCTGTACCCAGCTCCCCTCCCCTGAGTTGGGGCTGCTTACCGAGCCGGTTGGCAGGATTCCGCTTGAACAGGGCCCGCAGGAGGCTCTGGGCTTCCGTGCTCAGAAACTGGGGCATGCCTAGCTTCGCCCTGAAACAGCCCCGGGGTTTCATCAGGGCTGAGCCCCGCCCCAGAAACCCTGTCTTAGCTCCCGCCTCTGTCCAGATCTAGTTTCCAGCTCAGTCCAGACAAGCCATCCACTCACTCACCTACCTCCCAAAGACTTAAGGGATTCCCTCCCACAGGCCCTGATGGGTGACAAGGGAGCCCTGGAAAGCATAATGCTTGACCCAGCGGAGTGTCTCATTGATGGGGAATCTCTGGCAGGTATAGAGCGTTACTCTGGCCCCCAGACTGGGATCAGGGGTCAGGGAGACCCTGAGGTGAGGGGCCGGAGCTTACTTCAGAATCAGTGTCATGGTCTCCTTCCGGTCCTTCCCTTGGAAGGGCAGGGAGCCTGTCAGCATCTCAAACTGCAGAGGACAAAGGTCTATTCAGGTTCTGGTCCCATCTCCCATGCCCCACCTCCTCACACCTAGGCCACGTAGCTCCATTCCCAGGATTCTTGCTGGCCTATTGGAGGTCCACCTGGATCATGAATTGTGTCTGCCCCCTCCCCTCTGTCAGTCAGATCACGAGGAGCAGTGGTACTAATGACCCGAGGCTGGGAAGAAGTCCAGTCCTGGGCTGGGGGTACCTGGGGTAGAGCCGAGAGTCCTCCCACAGAAGGAAATTGCAGCTAGATGGAGGGTGAGGCCAGCTTGGCTATGAGAGGACAAGAGGACAGCCTTAGAGACCATCAACCCTTGACTATACAGATGCGGAAACTGAGGCCCAAGGCTTGGGCTGCATGCTTTACCCCTGCCTGGGCACTCACCATCAACACTCCATAGGACCACCAGTCTGCACTGTGGGTGTGACCCTGGCGATTGACAACCTCGGGGGCCATGTACTCCACCGTTCCGCAGAAGGAATAGGCCTTCTTCTCGTGGTCAATGGCCTCCTTGCTCAAGCCGAAGTCTGTGGCAATGAGGGTAAGAAGACACATCTTCAGGACCTGCCTGCCTCCCTCACTGCCACCCCTGCACACTCATCCCCCCTGCCCAGAGGCCTGAGGGGATCACCTCCATAACACTCAGGAGGAAGCTAAGGCCCACAGAGGATAGGTGACTTGCCCAAGGTCACACAGTAGGGAACTGGGATTCAAACCTAGGCCATTCCAGGTCTGAGGCCTGGGCCTTTGACCACTTCCAAGTGCCTGGCACAGCCTCTCAAGAACAGATCCCCTAGCACTCAGCCCAGGCCCATTAAAAGTCCATCCTGCCCTCCCCTGAAACCTAAGGGGGCAGGTGCCCTCCACTCACCAGTGAGTTTGATGTGGCCCTCCTCATCCAGAAGGATGCTGCAATGGAGAGAAGGGAGTCAGGACCCCTCAGCTGCTGTGGGCCCTTGGTTGATTCAGGTGACACCAAGGGAGCTGAGGGGGTTGGGCCCAGCCCAGAGAAGGTGATCTGCCCAGGTCCCTCTGATGAATGGGTGGGTGGAGCTGGTGGTGGCGGTGCTGTGTGGGTTTGTTGCCTACCTTTTAGCTAATTCTTGAAACAACTGTGTGAGGTAGGTACTTCCACGGCCCCATTCTAACGATGAGGAAACTAAGGCTCCGGGAGGTTAAATAACTCCCCCTGGTCATAAAACTTGTAGAGGGTGGAGACGAGACTTAAATTTGGGTCTGCCTGACTCTAAAGCCACATTTCCTTCCACCTCAGCACCTGCCCCTGGCCCACAAGTTATCATTTGAGGATATTTAAGTGCTAAGGAAAATTCCAGAGAGGGTCATACCAAGGAATGACCTTTAATGGTGGCATCGAGGTAACACCCAGGCACAGAGGTGCCTGGCCCCTGGTAATGGTAGCAGTAGTGTTCAGGCAGCCCCCCTAGTAAGCCTGCTGCCACCACCACTCTGCTCCACCTGCCCATTCATGGGGCACCCCAAAAGAGCAGGACTTTCTTGTGGGGAGTCAGACCCATCCCTGTCAGGCTAGGGGAGGCTGGGTGGGGCTGGGGCTTCACTCACTTCTCAGGCTTCAGGTCTCTGTAAATAATGCCTAGGCTGTGCAGGTGGTCCAGGCCCAAGGCCAGTTCGGCCAGGTAAAACTTCACATCTTCCTCCGTGAACATAACCTGCAATAGGTGGGAAGAGGCTTCCGCTGGGATGGCTTCTTCCTCAGGAGCTGGGCCACTGGGCAGTCAGCAGCTCCCTGGTCCTTCCTTAGAGATTCCAGTGCCATTCACCCTTCTCTTTATGAAGGAGTTTGAAGAATGAAATGACTAATATCCAAGTCACTCACAGACTCACAGTAGCATTGAAATGCAAATAGCAAAAGGCTGGAAACAGCCGAAGGGTCAAATGGTAGACTAGAATAAACTGTCTCTCCCCCACATAACGGAGCGCTATGCAGCCATAAACTAGAACAAGGAGTTAGTTCCTCCATGTTCTGATACGGATCCATCTCCGAGACATACTGTCTTGAAAAGTGCAAGGTACATATACAAAATAATACTTTTTATGTATGAAAGTAGGGGTCAAGGTTTAGAACACATATTGAATTGGTTTGTATTTCCAAAGAAACATGGGAAGCTTAGACAAGAAACCAATTTTTATGTTTTTATGTTTACCTATGGGGGGGGTAGAGGGGGCTGGGATGGGAGGACTTCTCAATGAATATTTTTCTTTGCAATCATGTATTACCTATTCAAACATTAAAATAGCATTTTAAAAATTAAAAAAAATTTGGTTCTGTTCTGAAGTTTAAGTTATATTAATGGTCTCATTTTTACATCTGGCTCAAATTCTTGGATGTCAGTTTAAGATCCTTTTGGTTAACAGGTGGACATAACGTTCAAGTATCTAGCTTCCTGGGTAGAACCAGCTTTCTCCCTATCCTCATAGCTCTGCCCAGGGAAGCCCTGAAAGAATGGAAGTGAAGAGGTGACAGCCACCCTTAGCTCCTGGAATCAGGGTGGCATCAGATCTGGGGCCTGATCCTCCTCAGTCCATCTTGAGGGAATCCTTCAGATGCTTTCCCAGGGAATGGGCTCTGTCCCAGGGTGGGTCAGGGACTGCTAGGCAGACCTGGGGAGCCCGAGGTTGAGGCCACATCGGACATGTTCTTCACAGAGCCCTGGGATGGGAGGCCTCACTGTCCCCCCAGCTCCACCCTGGGGCCCTCTGGCAGTGGGGCATTATCTCACCTCCTTAGAGAGCCGTGTGAAGAGGTCCCCACCACGCAGGAAGTCCAGAATAAGATAGAGTTTGCCCTCGGTCTGGAAGGCTAGGGAGAGGGGAAGAGGCCATGGTGGAGCCAGCTGGGCCCTGAGCCCTACCCCTCTGCCCCTGGCTCCCTTGGTCTGCTGGGTGGCAGACAGGGCAACATACAGCGAAGGCAGCAGCCCACCGGCAAAGGGCAAAGGCTGGCAGGTAGGGTGGGAGCTCAGGTAGGGTCTCTGGTCTCACCATAGTGCAGCTTCACCACAAACGGATGGTTTACGTCAGCCAGGATGTCTCTCTCCATCTTGGTCCGAACACGGTCACGCACTGGCCAGAGGAGGAAGGCGGTCACCAAGAACCTAGCCACCCAACACAGCCATCCCCCCAGCCCTGAATAAGAAGGGATCTCTTTTCTACTTGTTTCTCAAATCTCTTGGCAGTGCCCAGGGCTGGGCCCTTGGTGCCCTGCCCATCTCTCCAGCCCTGTCTCTCACCATACCCCAAGGAGGCCATTCAATCCAGCCAGTCTAGCAACTTGTTCCCTGTGTGCCCTTAGCCTCTGCCCCTGTGGCTTCCCCTGAGAGCCTTCATCAGCTCCCTCTCCATCTAGCATAAAAGTCCCCAATTCCAGTCTGGGGCAGATTCCCTGGGCCTGAAATTCAGACTCATGGGTCTCAGCAAGTATCCCACAAACACTTTTTTCTTTTTTTTACTTTTTTACAGAGTAAAAGATGCTAGGCAATTCTGATCATCAGTAGGTTCTTCTTTGACTCAGTTCGGGCTTCCTCTCCTCCAGGAAGCCTTCCTTAACCTGCCAAGCTGAGTTGGGGCCTTCTGGACTCTTGCAGTGCTATGATTCCCCCCTTCAAAGCACCTTTCACTCTTATTTTAACTTTCTTTGTTTCCCTCACCAGACATGCTGAGACCATGCTAGATAAACTATCCTAGTCCCTGTTTTCCAAGTACACCTTACATTTTCAAACCATGTCTATACTTCTATTCAGACATAGTTAATCCTTCCTGGGGTATCCTTCCTCTGCATTTTCAGTCTGGAGAACGTCTAACTCATCCTTCAAGGTACGGCTCAAATGGCTACTCTTATGTGAGCCCAGCCCTTATGAGGGTATAATCCACCCTTCCCTGGGATCCCCGGTCACAGCACCAATTGCACTGCATGGTGGGATCTGCTCAGCCTCTGCCACCCCAGCCTGGGAGCCCTTCACAGCATCTTTCTCCTCCTACCATCCCTCCTGGGGAAGGGCTCCCATCCCTACCAGGCTGGCTTTGGGGCACCGCAGCTACATCACCCCACAGACAGCCTTTGTAGCCGCACGACCCCAAGGCCAACCCCTCCTACTCGTCTCCCTCACCTCAGCCGGGCCTACTCCACCTGGTTCCCAGGCTGGTCAAAGAGGCACTGCCCAGCCCAAAGCCCAGTTATCAACCACCCTCAAGCCCCTTGTAAGTCCTGGAATTCTAGAACTAGGCTCAGCTCCCTTCTGAATCTCTCTGCCATCCACCTCTGTGGCCCTGCCTTGACTGACCCTCTCCTACCTGCCCGGCTGCCTCCGCCCTTGGGTTTTCTCCTCTCATGCCCTTCTCTACCCTGAGAGGTTTGAGCACTGCAAAGCAACTCCACTGACAGAACGCCTCTATCCAACCAAACTGATGCCTGATATCTGAAGCCCTGAGCCCCACAAACACACTGCCCTTAACCTCTGCATTCTTCCAGAGAGTCACGTTCAGCTACGGTCACTGGCATTGGCTTAGGGGGAGAGGGATGGGGTCAGGTTAATCCTCGGGCGTCTTTTCTTCTGAATGGACCCTGTCTTTGCCATCAGGTGAGGGGAGGGATAAGGAGTGGCTGAGAACAGGCCTGTTTCTCTACCTTCAGACCATGTACTCCTGGTGATAGAGCTATCTCCTCCATCAGACCCCAGGTCCTTGAGAACTGGGCCGTCTCCTTCAATCCTGTGCCCAGCCTGGGCTCTGCACAAGAGGTACCCCCCACTCACCTTTCAGCGTTGCCTTCTTTAGTACCTTCATGGCATACAAGTGCCCACTGTCAGGCCGGGTGACCTTCCGCACCAGAAAGACCTGAGAAGGCAGTGAGGAAAAGCAGGGGAGAAGCTGGGGAGGGGGCTGAACCTGACAGCTCTCACGCATCAGCTTCCAGGCTGACCTCCAACTTCCCTGAGCACCAAGGCGACCCCTGGGTATCAAAGTGACCTCTCTCCTCCTCCTCTCAGATCCATCAACCCTAGCCCTCTAATCTTTTGAGCCCCAAGGTAACCCTCCCACCCCCATCTCTGACATGACCAGTGCTGCCCTCCCAGCTCAGGACTCACTTTGCCAAAGGATCCCTGGCCCAGAACCTTGAGGAGCTCAAAATGGGACGGGTCGGCCTTCTCGGAGCCAGCCTTGACATGGTGCGTGATGGAGATCTCCTTGAGGACGCCCTCATCCTAATGGAAGAATAGAGCTGGTAGGCACAGTGGGCCCCACTCAGGCCAGCATGGGGCGTGTCCCCCCATCCAAGTCCACTCCCACCAGACTTTAGCAGACAGGGTCCTACAGGCCAAACCAGACAGCTACCCTGATAGGGCCTCCCAGTTCATCAATACCAAAAGGGCCTCAAAAGCTGGGGAGGGTCAAACTACCAAGGTGCCGGCTAAGGTGAGGCACTGCTCCTATTGCTCCTGCTGCTCGAGCCTGGTCAGGCCCAGAGGGATGCCTGGGCACAGCCAGGCTGGCCAGGCTGTGCCAACCCCAGGCTCTGACTGAGGCCCACAGACCTGCCCCAGGTCCTCCCTCCCCCTGCTGCAAAGCTTTTGGTTTTGCCACAATAGGAAGTAGGGTTTGTTCTCACACTAGGAAGGTATGGCTGGGCTTTTGTTCCTGGTCGGGATGGATGATAGGCTCTCTCTGGCTAGAAGGACAGGGCTGAGATACACAAGGACCCAAGTCACCTAAGGCTCCACCACCAACCCAGTAAGTGCCAGTCTGGTGTGGGTAGGAGCTAAGACCAGAGACTCCATGCCCCACCCTCTGATACTTCCTTCATACAAGTCTATTAGAAACCCCTTGCCAGGGGTCCCAGTTGTTCTAGGACCCCCCTGCTCTCCCTCCAATCTAACCGATATTGCCCTGGAGCCCTGAAGTGTCTCCTCATTTCCCCTGGTAGCAAGTCGTGGCAAGGTCCAATCACCCAGGAGGGCCAGACCTCGGCAAGGAGAGCCCAGAGCCAGCTGAGGCCAAACTGGCTACCCAGGCACCTGCTCCAAGGGCCACAGCCAAGCCAGGCCCAGACATCTGGGCACACTCACCGAGTCCCGCCTGGGGCCAGAGCCAGGGCCAGAGGCAGGCAGAGAGGTCTGGCTGATCCTGGGCCGCTGCTTCCTGGGAAGCCAGGGGAGCAGGGCCCAGAGCCGCAGACGGGGCGGCTTGGGATCCTGCTCCATCCGCCCCACAGGGCCGAGGCACCATGGCAGGAGCAGGCAACGGGCCGGGGCTGCTGCGGAGGTGGCCAGGCCCAAGGCGGATGTGCAGGGTGAAGGCGGGGGCTGGGCCCAACCCAGGGCCACCAATCACTCAGGGCCTGTGGTTTCCCAGCTCCCTTACCACGTTCCCTTCCTCTCTCTTCCCCCCTCCCCATTGCCTGAGGGCTGCCCTCTGGCCCTCCCCCCATCCTCCCTGTGGGCCTGCAAAGGGAAAGTCCCATGCCAACCCAGCTGCTAAGGAGTAGATAGCCACCCAACAGGTAGAGACAGATAAAGAGGGACACCCAACAAGCAGAGGCAGACACCCAATAGGTGAAGACAGATGAAGGCAGGCATCCAACAGACAGGTAGGAGAGTACACATGCCCAACAGGCAGGGATGGATAGGAACATGGACCTAGCAGGCAGAGGCAGGAAGAGACTCATACCTAATAGGCAGAAGTGGACAGAGACTCATGATTAACATGCAGAGGCAGATGGGGATCCAATAGGCAGAGGCAGATGGGGGCTTGCATCCAACAGGTGGAGACTGATGGAGACATGTATTCAACAGGCAGGGACAGAAGGGGACATGACCCAACAGGTGAAGACAGGCACTCATTAAGTGGAGACAGAGACAGGAACCCAACAGTAGAGGCAGGCGGGCAGCAGACTCAGACAGCCAGTGCTGGTGTGGCCCAAGGAGGCTGACAGATACCCAGGGCAGACACAGGCAGGAAAGACACACAGATACCCAGAGTCAGATCCTGGATTTAAGGATGGAGCTCCAGGTTCTTGCTGGTCTGCTTAGGGATGGGAAAGTGGTGAGGGGACACCACATGCAAACCCTCAGCACTCGGGAGAGCAGTCTAATATGTGTAGCAGACCCATCTCTGAGCATTTCCATTTCTGTGGGGTTTTCTTCCCATGCCAGGGCTCGAGAAGGGCCTAGGACCAAGACACTGGACCAAGAGGGACATCTCCCAAATGCAATCTGATGACTTTGACTCTGATCCAAATATCCCAAGGCTGTCATCCCCATTTCAGGAACAGGAAACTGAGGCCCACAGGACAGTGACTCATCCAGGCTCAAAATGAACCAGTGGCAGAGCCAGCTTGAACCTGAGTCCTTCCCCTGGTCAGCAGACCTCAAATGCCAGGAAAGGGTGGGCAGGTAAGTCAGCCAGAGCCACGACCTGCCTTTTCAAGGCTGCCCCGTCCCTCAGTACCAGGGACAGTCTGGGGACTTCCCATTCTAGATCCTGACCCTAAGAGACACAGCCCCCTCTTCAGTGGACCCTGAACAGCCACAAAAGCTGCAGTCACAAAAGGCTGCAGGCTAATCAGGCCCCTGAGTGTAACCCAGTGGGTGGGACAGGTAGAAACCCTGATTCAGAGAGGGCCTGGTGAGGGCCAAGACCACACAGCAATACCTGCCTACCCGGCCCTGAGGTCTGAGCCTCCGCGTGTCTGGCTGCCTCTGATTGAGAACACTCCCTGGGGATAGAGGCAGTCACCCGGAAACCCTAGGGGACAGAGCCACCCTCAAACCCATTTCTTGCCCAGAGTCATGGTGACAGATACCGCTGGAGGCAGGCCAACCCTCTGCTCACCTTTCTGAGACAGGGGAGCGAGTCTCTCTCAACCCGGGGGAAATCTGCTGGGGTCTGCATAGTGGGGCCCCAGCCGCTGGCCAGAGGGCCCGGTTACTCCCCTTACTTCTGCTTTTTCAGCTTTCCTGGCCCAGAAGGCAGGGTCCCTGACACCCTCCTTCTCACTTCCCCCTCTGCAGGGAGGAGGGACAGAACATGATGGGTCAGGCTCCCCTGTTGAGGAGGAGATACTGCAGACCCCAAGCCCATGACTCCAGGGGGCCCAGGGAAACACTCCTCAACTCCTCTGACCCTCAGAAAGGGAGACTGGAACACAGACAGAAGTTACAAAGCGATGGGGCGGTAACACAGTGGGCACCTCACACTTGAAAACATCCCCTTGAGAGAATGGGGGGGCAAAGCCAGCAAGGCCACCATTTCTACTGCCCCAGCCCAGAGCATGTGCACTCACTCCTTCTCCAAAGTGACCATCTCATGACTGGGCCCATCCAAAATGGCAGCCCACAGAGCAAGCACCACCACACCCAGCCCTGCCCTAAAGAAGCCTGCAAGCCTCGGGCCCTGGGACAGGCAAGGGGACAGAAGGCCCTAGCATGGACCTCATAGAGGCCTGAGAGGAGGAGCAGGTAGCCGTGGGGCAAGGGTTGACCAGGCCCAGCCCATTGCCACATGTCCTCACCACATCACTCACACCAGTACACCCACAGGAACTGACACACACACAAATACACACAGTCTGATGATCGGAAACCATTTCCACAGACATCCCCCACATACACCAAACTTCCCCTTCCAGACCTCACAAGGCCTCCAGTAACAGGCTGATGGCCTGCTGGCTGTTGTGAAAGATGCTTCCTTAGACTGAGGACTTTCACTGCTCCCCAGCTTCTTCAGGCAGGGGTCTGGAGGCTGGGGCAGCCCTGGGAGCCCCAAAGCTCTCCGGTCCAGTGCCAGCTGGGCCCCCACCAACCCTTGTGTCCCTCAGAAGCAAAGGACTCCCAATGGCTAGCAGAGTACAGGAAGGGGCAACAGGAAGGAAACAGTCTCAGAAGTGCCTTCCCTGAAGGGTATCTGCAGGGCCTCTGAGGCCTCTGGTGGCAGAAGTGGGGAGGACAACAGCAGACCACAGCCCCGGGTCCCTGCCCCATTCCCCCTATAGACACTTCCTCTTATTAACTTCCTCCCACAAGGCAGCTGGAGAGAAGCCCAGAGCTCCGCAGCCTGACCCCAAGTCCCCATCCGGGGCCTCCCTCTACCAGCTGCAGCCCAAGCCCACCTGCTAATCTCTGGCCCAAACAGACACCAACAGCCCCTCCCCCAGCTGGCAGCATCTGCAAGACACATCTCCCAGGATGTTTCTGGGCAGGTGAGGAGGGGTCCACAGTTCCCAGGCATCCTTGTTGGTGGAGCTGGCCTGCGGCATGAGGCCAGGACTGGCATGGAATAACAATAAGAATTGCATCTATTAATTGAGCATTTATTACATGAAGCCATTCTTTCCTTCAGCCTTTGTTGGTGTAGATTCTGCCAGGCCCTGTGTCCTAGCTCCAAGGGAAGTACTGTCATCCCATTTCGAGGTGAGGAAACTAGACTCAGAGAGAAAGTGACCTGCCCAAGGCCATGTGGCTAGAAAGGGGGAGAGCTCAGGGCAAAATCAGTCTGTTTGCTTCCAAAGCCTACACTCTAAGCACTTCATTATCACCGTTCCTGCAAGGCCTGCCAGCCTGCTTCCCCTCTGGACATCACTCACAGCTAATGGCCTCTCTGTCCCCAGGTCAGAAGCCAGACACTAGGAGGCGCACACATTAAGGGAGACTTCAGCCTTGTCCTCGGGCAACTCCCCAAAATTAATACACAATAACAAAACACAACTGTCCCACACAGAGCTGTAATCAACGTGCTGTAAATGCCCAGAGACTGTAACTACCTGCCTGGGGTGAGGTCAGGGAAGATCTTCCAGAGACAGGGCAGTCCTGTTGGACTCTGAGGATGAACAGGAGTTGGCCAGGCAGAAAGGAGGAAAAAAGATATTCCGTGTAGCGGGAGACCAGTGTGGAAAAGAGACTTGAAGCCAGGAGTGTAGGAAGTTAAGAACCATCTACTCACTAGCTGAGTGTTTCCAGGCAAATCTCTTTCCACATCTGAGCCTCAGTTTCCTCCTCTGTAAAACAGAGGTTAAAACTAAATGTTCAACCCTCAAAAGGTTGCTTCTAGAAGCAAAATGGGCCACAGAGACAAAGGGATGTGGTAAACAGAACTCCCTAGATTACACGGGAGTCTTACTGCTGCAGGATCTTCCCTGGGTGGGCTAGAGGGGCAGAGCCTACCAGGTCTCAGGTGCTGGGAGAGAGAGCTAGCCTGCCCTGGCCAGTCCAAGGGAAGTTCCCCCCAACACCTGAGGCTCCCAAGGCTCCCCGAAGTCCACAGTCACATCCTGCCTGAGCTCCAGCCAGAGGAGCAGGAGGGATCCGGGAGGGATCAGGGTTTCATAAACAGGAAGAGAGGAGGGGAGGGGGGATGCTCAGCTCTCAAAATAGACCTGCAGGCGCTTCAAAGGGGTCCAGCTCCGGAGATAGCTGGGGGAGGGGGCCTGGGGAGCCCAGTCCACCCCCAGGAAGGGAGGGAGGGTGAATGGAGCCCCAGCATTCCTGAGGGCGCCAGGTGCACCAGGGAGCTCTCACCCTAGACTGCAGTCCTCACTGTGGCTCCTAAAACCCCAATTACCCACTTCTCCCTGAAATGGGTAAAATAAACAAGCATTAAACACCAACATTATACCTCAAACCCTGTTGGATTCTTTAATTTATACGCATCACACTCCCTCCTCTGGGTGGCCCTGAGGGCTGGACTCTATTATCCTTTTACAGAAAAAGCATCTGATCCTCAGAGGGCCAAATCACTCGCCCAAGGTTATACAGCAAACAGGAAAGAGGGGCGGGATTCTAAACTCAGAGCACGTGACTCACAAGTCCCCCTCTCAGCCTCATCTCCACATAGAAGGCCCATGTCTCCAGCTACCTAAATCCTGTCTTTTGAGGCCCAGCCAAATGCCAGCTCTGCAGGGAAGGTGACCTGGTGCCCCACAGCCCACCCCAACTCTTCCTGTTCTGCCACACACAGCCATGACCATCCATCTGGTCACACTCAGCCCCAAGTTCAGATGCCACTGGCTGGGTTCCACTCTCACGCTCCTCTCATCAGGCCGCCAAGAGACATGTGGGAAGGTGGTATATTTCACTGCCCACCATAAGGCCTGGCACAGAACGCAGGTTCTCTGCGCCCACAGCATGCTCTTCTCCATCACAGCTCTCCTGTCACTACTCTTCTCCCAACATTAGGAACTCCCTGAGGGTGGGGATGTTGACTTCATTTTGTGGTCCCTATGCCACAGCAGGGTGCACTGAAAGTCTGATGAAGCCAAAGATAAACCAGCCTGCTGCCAACTCATTCTACTGCACAAAGCCATGAGGTCCTGACCACAGGCTGAGCGCCCCCTGGTGTGTTGAGCCCAGAAGTGGGCACTGGGGATACTATGAGGTTCTGGGGCAACAGAGAAGGTAAATGAGCAGGTGCCAAGAAATGAGGGAAGTTAGGGGTCACTGGGACCCAATGCTCCTTCTCCTCTTCATCACTCAGTGTTCCCTGGGCTGGGAGGAGTGTGGGTTCTGTGGTCAAGCAAGACTTGACTCCATCGCCACCAGCTATGTGACTCTGGGCCTCAATTTTCTCATCTGTAAAATGGGTATAGTAACAATCTCTACTTCCAGGGGTTTTATGAGAACCAAATACAAAGTCCTGGCATGGTGCTTTCTTTTCCTTAATGTGGCATTTGAGGCTCTCCCTGCTCCATCCATGTCCAGCCTCGCCTCCCTCCCCACCCCAGGATCTTCTGCTCTGGAGCAGGAAGGAGTCATAGGCTTAGAAGCAGATGTAGGTTACCCACCTTAGTAAACTCCTGCCCTCTCCCAACTAGTCCCTCTAGCTCTGAGGTGAGAAGCTGCACTCGTCACCAGCTCCCTCCAAGCTGCAAACAACTCTGCAACCCCCAGAACCACAGCCCCAAGATTTAAAGATCATGGGTCTTCACTGGAGACCTACAGCCCCTCATTCCATTACTAGGCAATCAGGGCAGCTACTCTGTGGGAGGCGGTTCTCCAGACATGGCGCTGAGACAAGTCAAGGGGTCCAGTCCACACGATTTAGCCTGGCCGTTGGTGGCCTGAGGTTGCCATAATACCAAAGAAGAAGGGGTTAGGAGCCTACTTCTCTCACCCTGCCCTAACCCCAGGTAGCTTAGCTCACTTATCTTAGGAGGTTGAGTCAAGACAAACATCAGGACCAGCCCTAGGTCTATCTCAAAGGTCGAGCTTACATTCTGGTGCCCAGGCAGACCCAGGCCTGGAGGGTGTGGCCACTAACAGGCAGTGGAGCTGAGTTATACATCAGGGCATTCATGCAGCTGGTGCTGAAGTCACTGTATGCCAGGCAGTTCCTACCTCATTTGTCCTTCACATCACTCCTGCGAGGTAGGCACTATTATTTCCAATTTATAGCTGAAGAAACTGAGACTTAGACAGGAGAAGAGATTTTGGTCAAATGGCAAGGATGGAGCCAGGGCTTGAACTCAGGTCAGCTCTATGGCCAGAACCCATGCTCTGTCCTGCCTAGGAGGCTTCCAAAGTCCCTCCACAGCCAGCAGCTCTGTGACCTCACATCTCCTTGAGAATTGGGTGTGATCTTTCCCAACATGGAGATGAGAAAGCTCAGGCCCAGAGGGGACAAAGGACCCACCTAAGGTCACACAACTGTCACCCAGCCTTGGCACTTTTGTCAATACACAAAATCAGCAACAGGAGCTGAGGGACTAATGGGAGGGGCTCAGGGAAGCAGAGATGGCAGAGGGAGTCAGCCTGGGGTTGGGGAGTGGGAACCCTGAGAACTGGTCTGTGTGCCACATGCCAGGCACTAGGCCTTGGTTAGACTTGAGGTTACCAGGTTCCCTCCAGCACCATGTGCCCAGATGATTCCAGGCCTTCGTCAGGCCCCACAGACCTGAGCCTCTCCCATCACCCCTTCGGACCCCCACAATATAGTTGGCCAAGCTGCCATGAGTAAATAAACTGAGTAAGTGTCCTGCCCTGGGTGATGGGTAACCTGAGTTCTAGCCTAGATTCTGCTCCTGACCCTGTCTGGGCCACAGTCCCCTCACCCGAGAAATATGAAGGTTAGAGCAAGTAATCTCAACATGCAGGGTTGCCTCGAGGATTAGGTGTGATCAGAGAAGGAAGGCTGAGCTGGGTCAAGGGTCCTTACACTCAGGTGGGATGAGAGTAGGCCTCCTTACTCCTCCACAGCCATACAAACAGTCTCCCCATGCCTGACTGTCCCTAGCCCCAGTGCTAACCCTGGTCCTTACCTTAGACAGCTGAAGTCCAGCTTCTTCCCCTGGGGCCTGTCCATTCTGGAAAGAGAAGGGAGATTGGGGAATATTGTCAGAATTCACCAGAGTAGCACAGAGTGAAGATAGATCCCACGGGGTACCACTGCCCTTGGCTGCCCCCGATAGCTAGGAGGGCCATGGAAGTGGGGGCAGAAGTTCTGGGTGAATCCCCTCTCCCTGCACTCTCACAGTGAGGGCAAAGGCATCAAGCCTCGTGCAACAGCCCCTCACAACTCAGGGACAGCATCTCCCAGCATCCCTCCCTCATCCTCTCTGCCTGGCAAACACCTCATCTTTGAAGTCTTGGCTTAAATGTCACCTCCTCCCAGTGAGAAGGAAAGGGCTCCAGCAATGCCACAGGCAAACTGTGACTTCATGCCAACTAATCAACTCAAGAGGCTTCAGTTTCCTGATCTGTAAAATGGGGGTATTTACACCCACCTCCCAGAGCTGCTGCAAGGGCTGAAGAAGACAAAGTCTGGGAAAGTGTCCAGCCCAGAGATGGTGGCTGCCCTGGCTTTCCCTGTCAGGGACCCCTCGCCATCCTTGGAGAGTCACTACTGCTCCACTGTGGCCCTGCAATCCTTCATTCTACCATTTATCACCATGCAGGAGTTATTTACACACAGGTCTGCCCCTCCTAATAAACTGGGAGTCCTGGGAGGGCAGAGATTAGGGTTTGGTGCTAACAGCTGCTCTCTTCCCAGCCCCTGCCACATGCCCGGCACTGGCTCAGTGCCTCACACTTCCTGACCTGGGAGGGAGGCCTTGGCACCATTTGGCAGAGGAAGAAATTGAGGTGCGTAGGGACCTAGCGAGGGTGCCTATGGTCACACCGCTGGTAAGTGGGGATTCAAAATCTGGTCACTGACACCAGAAGGTGCTCAAAAGAGCACAGAGAAAGAACAGCCCACAGCTCAGCCAGGGGAACTTGCAGAGAGGTAGGCACTGGAGCCCATCTCTGGGCAGTCCTGCTTCCTCCAGCCCCCAGACTTTGCCCTCAGGTGGGTATTACTCACCCTGGGGCATACCAAACCCAGCCTATCCGTTTCCTGTGTGATATGAGGTAAACTACCCCATCTGGGCCTTAGGAAGCTGGAAGGAGCTGTTCCCGCCCCTCCACAGCAAGAATGTGAAGAGGCTAGGAAGACCCAGGACTTTGGAGCCAGGGGCCGGGTCCACAGGGCAGCTGTGGCTTTGCTCGGCAGCAGCAAGCACAGCTGTGCTCTGCCCATTACATAATCTCCCTGCCCCTGGAGCAGCGCCTCTATGTCTTATGTTCCTAGGACACCCTGCCCCAGAGCTCCTTTAATGCCCCAATCCTCCCCAGGGGCCAGTGTTCTGCAGGTCCCACCACACACAAATACACATACACATACATGTTATCTCTCAGAAGCCTGGGGAGAAGGACCAGGTCAACCAGGGCTGAGGGGTGGGGGAGGCATGTGCGATGCATTTGTAAATGGAGTTCCACTTCACTCAGCATTCTAGACTCTTGACATAATTCCTGGAGATGGTCAACAGCCTACACACCAGCCATCCTCATTCCAAACCCTGACCCTTCCTAAAACTCATTACATCACATTAATCATTACACTTGAGTGACTGACTCCCCTGGTCACTCACTCCGTACTGAGAACTTTCTATGTACCAGGCCCCAAACCCTTCCATGACTCCTCACTGCCTGCAGGATAAAGTCCTAGCTCCTTGGCATGGTGTTCGAAGCTGTCATCTCCAACTGCCCAACACAGGTGACTAAGAATGTGGGTTCTGGAACCTGATTTTGTGGGTTCAGATTCTGGGTTCTACCACCTGCATGAACCTGAGGTTACTTCATTTCTCAGACTTCAGTTTCCTCATCTGTGAAATGAGGATAAAATAATGTACCTCACTGAGTGACTGTAAGAAGCACACAAAATCAAATCTATAAAATATACACACCTGGCACATAACTGGTTCATAAGCAATCACCATGATTATTACCGGGCCCTGTTCTGGAGCTAAACTGAACAACATGAGACCCTGAACAGACCAGTTTATTTCATATCCACAAGCATATGCATGATGGCTCCTTCTACCAAGAAAACCTTTCCTGCCTGGTCACTCTGGCAAACTCCTGGTCTTCTTTCAGAACTCAGCTCAAATGTCATCTCCTCTGTCCATGCAGCCTCAAATCCTTTCCTCCCTCCTCTGGGCCTCACAGTACTGAGCAAACTGCTGATTAACTCAGGGAGGAGCTGTGGCTTGTCTAGCATCATCTCTCTGGCACCCAGCACACAGTCTGTCAAACGAGACACAGTATGTCTTAGCAAAGAGAGTAAGGAGTCCAGAGTAGGTTCTGTTACTCCCATTTTTCAGATGAGGCTCAGACAGTTAAGGGACTTACTTGAGATCCCTCAGCTAGCAAGTGACAAATATGCGGTCATGACCCAGAGTCACGTGGCTGTAAGCCTGAATCCCCGACGAGGGAGGGGAGGAGGTGCTGGGTATTCTCAGAGGTGTGCACTCATAGAGCAGCATCCTGGAGGATTCAGGGGACCCCAAAGGCCCTGTTTGGCTGCCCCCAGTCCCAGGGCCTCTGGCCGGGGTGCCATCCTCATGGAACCCCATGCCTGTAGGAGCTGATGCACAAGGTTTCTACAGGGGCATAGGCAGCCCTGGAGAAAGGACTGGAAGTGCAAGAAGGACCACAGGTGAGCTTCCCTCTCTGAACCAGGGTTCTGGGAAGACAAGGTTCATTTGCCCCTCTGGCCAGACTGCTACACAGTTGGTGAAAAGAACATAGCTGCTAATCCTAGCACTACCAGACGCTCACTCTGACCTTGGGTCTGTCATATTGCTTCTCTGAGCTTCGGTTTCCTCATCTGTACCATGAGGGTAGGTCTGTCTTGTTCACAGCTGCACCCTGTTGCTTAGAATAGTCCTTGTCACATGGTAAGTGTTCAATAAATATTTGCTGACTGAATGAATGAACGAATGAATGAAAGGGGGAAATGGATTCTGAGTTTGCAGAATACTGAATAAAAGATCTTGTCTAAATAAAAAGTCTTGTACAGGAAAGGCCCTTTGGCCTCTTAAAAGGATGGAGACCCATTCTTTTCCCGCTTCCTCAGAGAACACTGCTCATGGGGACAACTGCCGAGGACCCTCAGACCACTGTGCCCTGTCCCCAGAGGTCAGAGATGGGTTCCAACAAGCATCCTTCCTTCCTACCCAAGTAGCTCTGTTTTGGGAAAAGGGGCCAGGGCAGCGTCTGGAGAAGCTGGGCAGCAGATGGACAAAGATAACACGTGCCCCATAGACAGGAAGCAGCCCCAGGAGCTGGGTTCAGAGCCCAGCACTGGCAGCCCTGCATGCTGATGGAAGTTGGGGCCAGGTGCCAGAGCCGGCTGGCACCACCAGCCCTCGGCAAAGGCTGGACAGAAGAGTCTGCCAACATCCGGAGCCTCTCTTGGAATACCTTCCACCTGGATCAGTTTGATCGCAGCTCTTCCCTCTCCTTAAGCCCCACTAGACTTAGTAGAAGAAAGATCTGGGTTCCAATTCTGACCCTAATATTAATTCACAGCCAGATCTCCTCTGAGTTCAGTTATTCTGTATGAAAATGGGTAATAACCCCTACCTTGAGAAGTTGTTTTCAGAATTATTTTATTTTAATAAGGTAACAGAGGTGAAGTGGGGTGGGTGGCACCCCACAGTGAAACTCTGTACACAGCGAGGCTGGGCCTGGGACCAAGGTTACTGCCTCTAGCGGGGTCAGGGAAGGCCCAGGCAGCATCTCACCTATACTTCCAATGGGTTTACTCCACCTGGGCCACACCCTGGACAAGGCCCTGCCTCCTAGCAGCCCATTTTTAGTAGCGTCATGGGGAAGGCAGGGCAGTCCAGATCCCAGGCCTCTGCCAAATGCCCTCTCCACTCCCTTGCCTGCCTCCTTCCAGGCCAGGAGCCGGCGGCAGCGCCTGTACCTGCAGGTCAGGCTACTGTATCACTTACATTTCACCTGGGCTAAGAACAGCGAGGCCCTGTTCTCCAGTGAGAACAGCCCAACCTTCGTCCTGGCTCCAAATGGCTCCTGTTACCCAAACAATAACATCCAGTCGCCTGGCACCTCCATGGAGTGGGGGAGGGAAAAAAATGGGCCGCAGTACCCAGAGCTCGGCACACTCTCAGGCCCAGAAAACAGAGACCAGAACCCAGCCCTGTCCACTGGAGAAACAGAGGCCCAGAGAAGCTAAGAACTGACTGAGGGTCACACAGCATTTCCAAGGTGAAGCTCCTGAAGAAATCACAGCCCCTCTAATCCTAGGAAATAAACCAGTCTTTTCCTCTCACAGAGTTCAGGTGCAGTAATACTAAAACTGAGTTGAGTTTCCTGTTTAGACCTGGCCCCTAGTTAAGCTGACCCTGCCCCAGGATTCTCCAAAAGGAATCAGGAAGTAGTGCCCTGAACTGGGAATTGAGTTCCTGGGTTCTGCCTTCCCTACTAGTATGACCCCGTCCTCAGGTTAAGTCCCTCCCTGGTCTCTCCCAGTCTACCTTCCCCTAGGGAGGCCTAGGTCTCAGGGGCATGCCAGGGCAAAGGAATTCTCCTCTGAGCACCCCAGCCCAAGCCCCTTGTGCCCCAGGCCTGGGCAAGGGAGTGGGGAGGTGGGAAAGGGCTGGGGGTTGGGAGGGGTGGATAGGGGCTGCAGAGGGCAGTGTTCCTCACCTTGGAGGGTGAGTCAGCGAGAGAACCTCCTCTGAGCTGTGCAGGGCCTGTAAAAACCCCATGGCAGGGATCCCAGAGCAATTTACTCCAAATTGCGCCTTCAGGTTGGTTACCTAATCCTGCCGTGCCCACCCTCCAATAGCCAGTGTCAGCCATGCTCATCCCTTTAAAGGGGCAGCACACCCTGGGTGCTGCGGACCAGAGATCCTCACTCTGATCTCAACCTGTAGTCCTGAGAGACAGGGCACTTGGTGGTTGCCACAGGTAAGAGAGGGCAGAGCTGGGGTTGTAAGCAGGGGCTACAGCCCAAGCCAGAAGAAAATCACCTTGGCTCCCAGGTTCACTAAGGTCTCCCTGCATATCCCCACATACCCTCTGGAAAGGGGGTATCACGTACCTCCTTCCCAGAATGAGGCTAAGGGGAAAGTTTTCTCCATCTGCTGGTTCGGGGGCTTGACCTTGACCCTGGGGGTCAAAGGGCACAGGAAGAGCTGGCCTTCTGCATGCTTAGGGTCTGGTACCACAGAATCTTCAGAGGGCAGGAGTTGCTTCTGGGAGAGGCTAGGCAGGTAGAGGCCAAACTCACCAGGGGCCCAGCCCTTCCTATGGGAGAGGGCACATGAAGGGAGGTAGGCATCAAGGTCCTCCTCATCTCCACGAATAATCTTCACAAGGTCCAAGGGCTTTTCCCCACTCTCTTCTCCACACGGGGCAGGGGACATAGGTGTCCGCTGACCCTAGCCTGGGGCAAAGAAAACCAAGAGTTTCAGCCCCAGACGGGCAGTGTCACCTCACATTCTACAACTGCCAGGGTCAAGAGGGGCAATCTTTCTAGGGTCAGCAGTGGAAAAGTGGGGAGCTCTTGGGGTAGGGCTCTGGGACATGTCAAGAAGAAGTGCGGGTCCCATGACCCTTGTCTCTTATAGAATCTGAGACATCTCGCACCCCAGCCCTGGCCATCTGCGCCAATGAAGGAAACTCCGACAGCTCCCGGTACAGATCCTAGGTGAGTGGGTTGAGGGGGGCTAGATATCAAAGCAGCACGGGATCCCTCTCCAGCCTAAGGGGTTTCTCGGCGCTTGGCGAAACTGCCCTCGAGCACACACAAGAGAGCACACACAAACACACCCAGGGAATAAGGGGGTGGAGCCGGAGAGGAGGCAAGAGATCGGAGGGCAATCGCGCCCTCGCGGGCGCACGCCAGGCTACAGAGGCGCGGCAGGCCGCCCCGCCCCTGTGGGGACCCGGGCTCGCCGGCCGCCGGCGCCTGTCCCCCGCCCCGCTCACTCACCTCCGGGTCCAGCGGCACCAGCTCCATGAGCGGCCAGGGCTCCTTGAGCTGGGCGAGCGGCATCGCGTCGCCGCCGGGCCGCCCGCCCTCCTCCGGCGGCCCGGGCCACGCCGCCTCCCGGGCCTTGGAATCCCCGGCCCTGTGCCCCAGCGCCCCCTCGCCCCCTCGCCCCCTCGCCCCCTCGCCGCCTCGCCGCCTCGCCGCCTTGCCCCAGCCAAGACCCTCGCGCTCCGGCTGGGCCGTCCGCCGCCGCCGCCACCGCCGCCGCGGCACTAGCACTTCGGCTCCCTCCGTCACCCGGCGCCGCCGCGCCCATTGGCTACCTGCGCGGGGGGCGGGGCCACACAAGCCCCGCCCCAGCCCCCGCGGCGCGGCATTCCCGGCGCAGACCCCCGCCCCCGCCGCGAGGGGCGTTCTGGCCCCGCCTCCACTGCGAGCCCCTGACCCGCGCTCTGCACCGCCCAGAAGAGGACCTCCCGGCTCCTCCCTCCCAAACCTGGTCCCCTGCAGCGGACCACGCCGCTGGGGTCACCGGTCTCCTACCCTCTGCTCGTTTGGGATCGCTCCCTAGATGTTCCTTCTCCTCGCAGCGGGCCTATTTTCCCTGTTCCTTCTTCCTCCCCTAACCCCTCGCACACTCACCCAGTGTCCTGGGCCTGACCCAGGCAGAGGCTGGAAAGGACCCTGGGCCCTACTCCCCTCATTACGAGGCCCTAGGACCCCCGCTACAGCCAACACAGGGATTCCCCTGGGGATTTCAGGGCTCCAGTCCCACGTAGGGTCGAGCACTTCTTTCGCCATCATCAGGACCCACAGTGCCCCCAGAGTGATGTTTTAATGCTCATGTTTTACTCTTTTCAAGCCAATTCTCCCCAGAATTTCTCCAGCTACAGGCCTAACTCTGGTTAATGTGAGCTTGCCCCACTCTGAGGAGGACAGAGACCAGGCTCCCAGTATTGACCGACGCTTGGGCTGCACTTGGAGTAAAAGTCCAGGGAGAGGGATTCCCCCTGGAGAGATTCAGCCTACACCTAAAGAGGTGTTTGGGGTGGAGGTGCCGTGACCCATTTATTGACCCATCAGGGAGTCTAAAGATTGGCTTGCAGGTTTCATGGGTGGAGAAGAAAGGCCATTTGCAAAGCTGTTATAAAGAAGGATTGTTTATCAGAAGCCTTCTGCAAACAAGGCTTCACCAACATGTGATTTCCTTGGGTCCTCACCACCACCAAGTTTACATATTACAAAACAGCCTCAAAAAGTGAACTACCCAAGGTCACACAGCAAGTCTAGAATGGATTAGGACTTTTAAAAAATCAAAGCGGGTGAGGATTTCCCCTAAATCCAGATGCTTTCATTATTCCATGACTTTCCCAAGGTAGTACCTCAACTGTTGAAGTGAATTGAGTTTTGAGTGGAAAAGACTTTGGAACCCAACAAATCTGGATTTGGATCCTAGCTCTGCCACATTTTTAACATTGGGAAACTAATTTCATGTCTCTAAACCTGTTATAATCCCAATCTTTCAGGTATACCCTGAGGACTAGATTTAATTCAATAAATATTTATGACTATATATTACATCCCAGGCCCTCTTCTTGAGCATGTAGTATAAACCAGTCCTGCTTCTAGATGCTGAGCATATAGCAATGAATAAAAGAAAGCCCCTGCTCTCATGGAGTTTACATTCAGTCTGGTTTGACTAGATAAATACAGCGAACATTAACATAGCACTTACTGTTCCAAGCACTTTACCTGTAAACTCATTTAATCCTCACAACAACCATATGAGGTTATTAGGTGCTGTTATCATCTCCAGCGCACAGATGAGGAAACCTAGGACAGAGAAGTTAAGCATCTCATTTTCTGGGTCTCTCCAAGATCACACAGCTGGAAAGTGGCAAAGCTGAAAGACAACCCTGGCAATCTGGGCCCAGAGTTCGTTCTCTTGTTCAGTCACTCTGTTACCTCCCCGCTAAACCAGAGGCAACCCGGGCCAGGCTCGGCAGCTGTTATTAACATCCATGTTAGTATCACCCAGTTCAGCTGCCTAGAGTCAGTCTGCAAAGCCCAACCCCTGCTGCTCAGGGCTAGGCTTGTATATTTGGACACACTTAGACTTAAAAATTGTTGTTGTTCATCTGAATTCAAATTTAATTGGGTATCCTGGGTATGTTGATTTGCTAAATCTAGTCATCCTACTCAGGGCTTGGAACAGGTTGCACACAGGTGTCAAATATCTGGCTGCAAGCCGGATTTAAGTTAAACATAGTAAGAGATATTGGGACCCAGAGAGTGAGGGCAAAGGACTGGGCGAGGGAAATGAGGTGGATAGGCAGGAGTGGCAGAGGTGAGGGGAAAACTGGAGTGATTCTGCCTTCAGCCTGCCCTCTTCCTGTGCTCCTGGCCCTCTTCCTTCCCCTTGTTACAGGAAAGGATTCCCTATCAACTGCATCCTGCCAGTTTAAGGACCCAGGAGTGATTGTGCTTTCCTATTAATAAGTTTGACTTCCTGTGTCCTCTCTCCCAAGGGTATCGGAGAGGAA
Organism: Camelus bactrianus; assembly: GCF_048773025.1. NCBI lineage: Eukaryota > Metazoa > Chordata > Mammalia > Artiodactyla > Camelidae > Camelus > Camelus bactrianus. Next base: position 61,199,587 of record NC_133551.1, read on the forward strand.
GTGGGTGGTGCTGGAATGGAGGGGAGCGATGTGCCCAGAGGACACCTGGGCCCTGCCTCGGGAGCTTGGGCAGGTCAGCCTGCCCATCATTGCTGTAGGTGTGCTGCAGTCACTCAGCAGAGAGCTATAGAGACCAATTCATTAGCTTACAAAGCCTGATACTGCTGCAGCCTCAGCTCACAATTTTCTCCATTTCTTACTCTAGGCTGCAGCCACACTGACTTTCCTTCAGTTTTACTGCCACAGGGCCTTGCTCCTTGTTCTTGCAACTGAATTCCCTCTTCCTCAAGGCAGCTTATCTCCACAATCACTTCCTCCAGGACGTCCTCCCTTACCTCCTTGTTATACACACTCATGGCAATGGATATTTCTTAGCGCTTCTCAAGGTGTACTTTTCCATTTGTTCTTGTGATTATTCAGTTAACATCTGGCACTTCAGTTAGACAGTAAGCTGTGAGAGGGCAGCAGTCAGGTCCTCTTGGCTCTTCGTTGTCTTCCTGGCACCTGACACATTTCCTAGCACATCATAGATGCTCAAAGAGGCTAAGTGATAGGTTCAACATCATCCAGCTACATACAAAATGGTAATGCTAGGACTTGGACCCTGGCAATCTAACCCCATGCTCTGAAACGCTACACTGTGAGTCGTGGATAAATGCTATTATTATTAATAATAGTGGGGTTAAAACAGGCTGTTCTGGGCAGTCATTTGAGGTGTTTATTAAATGAATGACTCATGAATGTGAAAGGGATCTGCTGGACATCAATGAGGTTCATACTCGTATTCTGTACCGTGTGGAAGAGATTATTCTGGCATGGAGCAGGGGGCTGAGCTGACAGGGCCTGAGCGCTGGGTTTTAGGTCCCTGTACTGCAGCCTGGACATGTGCTTGCTGTGATGTTCAAGAGCATGGGTTCTGGATGGGCTCTGGGAAGAGAGTCTGTCATTATTCTTTCTTGGCCTTTCAGTAGAGGAGGGTCTTGGCACACGTGTCTCTTGGCAGCAGGTGGAACATCATGAGGGGAACAATTATAATGGCAGTTACCTTTAACAAGTGATTACAAAATGCCAGAACTTGGCTCGGCATTTAAATAATAATCAACTACGATGCTTATTGAGAGAGAACTATGTGACCTGCCTAGAACTGAGTGTATTACAGGCAAGAGCTCATCAAATCACCCCAACACCACCATGAGACAGAAATTATTGTCCCCCCATTCCAGATGAGAAAACTGAGGTTTGGGGAGTGATGGAATTGCCCATGGTCTGACAGCTAGTATTACTTTTAGGTTGGGAACCCAGTTCTCTCAGACACAAAAGCTGATGCTCTTGATCACCTCACTACACTGTCAGCCCAGAAGGGAGTTCAGGGGGACTCAGTGTGCAGAGGGTGGGTAGTGGTAAGCAGGGGAGGCGGTGGAGTCTCTTGTCTGCCTCATCCAGGTCTGAGGGATGGGGGTGCTTGAAACCCTCCTGTGGCTCCCCCGTCACGCTTCATACAAAATCCAAGGACTTTGCTGGGCCTGCAAAGCCCTGCAGGACCCAGCTCCCTGCTCCCCCAGCCCGTCCTCTCCTACCACTCATGAGCTCACTGCCCCCCTGCCACCAGGCCTCCTGCCAGATATGTTCCCACCTCATGCTTTGGCTCCTGCTGTGGCCTCCACCTGGCACGTTCTCTCTCCAGCTCTCAGAGTTCACTCCCTCACTTCATTTGCACCTCTGCTCAGATGTCACCTTTTCTGAGAACTGACCCTATCCAGGAAGCGCCACATGGATGGTATCACCTTACATTCTTTTTTTCATGGTATGACTCTCTACCAGCAATCATATTGTATATTTATTTGTTTGTTTATTATTTGTTTCTCCCACTAGAACAAAGCTCCATGAGGTAGGGCTTGTCTATTTTGTTTACTGCTATATCGTTGGATGCAGCTGACATAGGGTAAACCCTCAAAATATGCTTGTGAACAGAGCCACACCAACCTGGGCTCTAATCCCAGCTCTGCCACTTCCTAGTTGTGTGACTCTGAGCTTTTCTGTTAATCCATCTGAGCCTCAATGTCCACATCGGTAAACTAGGAGTGGTTATAAGTATTGAGATCAGGCAACAAAATACCTGTGCGGTATCTGGCACATGCTAAGTGCTCAATAGAAATGGTAGGTGACAATCATAGACTCTCTCCCTGCCCTTCAAATTCTTCCCCCTACAAAGTAGGAGGGCAGGAGGCTGGGGTCTGGGGGGCTCGCTGGATCGGTTTTCCGTGGGTGCGAGATGAAGATTTGAGAAGAGGCTTCAGCTTTAAGGAAATCCCATGACTGTAATCACGAGGCTGGTAAAGAATGAGGCCGAGAACCAGGACATCTATGTATGACTGTTGGTCAGGCTGTATAGGTTTCTGGCCAGACAAAGCAACTCCTTCAATCAAGTTATGCAGAAGAGTTTGTTCATGAATTGCACCAGCCAGCCGCCTCTGTCCCTTTCCCAGATGATCCAGAAGATGAAGCTTCCTGGCTGGGAAGGCAAAACAGCTGTGGTCGTAGGGACTATAACCAATGAGGTACGTGCCCAGGAAATGCCCAAACTGTAGGTGTGTGCAGCCGTACCTGGAGCCCCATCCGCAAGATCCGGGGCAAGATTCTCACCAGCTGGCCCTGGACTCCCCCAAGCACTGTGGCACTGGCCTGCTTTCGGGTCCTCACAAAGGTGAAGAGGTGTAAAGGCATCTCAGTGAGACCTCAGGAACCCTGCACAGCCACGTGCAACCTACTACCTTTCAAGGGCAGGAAGTCTGAGCACCAGAGGCAGATGGGCCAGGCGCTACAAAAACTAACCCCAGATCTTTGCTTTGTTATTAAAATGACTTTGGATGATGGAAAAACAAACAAGTGAATGAGGCCAAAGATGGAGTAGTCAGAGAAGAAGAGAAGAAACAGGAGCATCCAGATGGGATAGGCCCAGGGCTATTGGAGAACTGGCTAGTGGGCTCCTCCACTGACCTGGAGCTGGGACAGTGGGGCGGGGGAGGCAGAAGCTTGTTGCTACTGTTTAGAGAGGATGGAGCTAGCAGTAGAGGTGGATACAGTAGCAGCAAGAGATGGGAATGGAATTGCAGGTAGAGGGACAGAAGGAGAAGCAGCAGTTGGTCATCAACAGATACTTATGGACACCAGCTGTTTGCCAGACACTGTCCTGGGCACAGGGGCCACAACAAAGGAATATCCGTCAGGGTCTCTCCCCTCTAGGATAGAAGTGGGTAAACTATGAATGGCCCGTGAGCCAAATCTGGCCTCTTTTTATGTGCCTGTAAGTTGAGAATGGTTTTCACATCTTTAAAAGATTGAAAAAAATCAAAAGAATATTTCATAACATTTGAAAATTATATGAAATTCAGATTTCAGTATCCATAAATAAAGTTTTATTGGAACACAGCCATGCTCCGTTTACGTATGGTCTAGGGCTGCTTTCACACTACAACAGCAGAATCGAGTAGTTGCAACAGCGACCATATGGCTGGGAAAGCCTCAAATGTTTACTAGCTGGCTCTTCAGAAAAAAAGTTTGTCAACCCCTGCTCTAGGAACTTACATTCTCTTTGGAGAGAGAGTTAAACAAGCAGGTAAGCTCATTTCAGAGAGCTTCTGAGGACAAGAGCCAGCTGGCATCAGTGTTTCCTCACACCCTGCTTCGGCCTCAGCCCCCTTCCCCTGGAAGGGAAGTGCTCCATCCAGCTGAGCTATAAGACAGCAGCACGGGAGCCAGGGTCATTGTGATCAGCCCCCTGCTTCCAGGCCAGGAGGATCAAGCCTTTTCCTGAAAGGAAAAAGTCACTGTCAGTGATTTGCAAAGACCAGCACCCACTGGATCCCTTTCTCCTATTCCAGATCCTTGATCTATGAACAACTGCTATATGACTTCAAATGAACAACATCACCTTTGTCATCAATGTCTGTCACCTGTGTACCTGCCAGTTGTGTGCAGTTCCTCCCTCTTTACAAAAAGTCTTCTCCCACACTACCTCATGGACCCCTTATAGGGTAAGGCATGGGTTGGGGTCATGTTCCCGTTTCCCAGATGAGGAAACAGACTTGGAGAAATGACCTGACTTACCCAGGGTCACATAGCTTGAAATAACTTGTAGAGTCAGAATTAGAAAGTAGTGCAATGTCAGCTGTGGAAGGGCTTTTGGGACTGTCTCAGCCAGAGATAGGAAACTGATGGCCTGAGGCAGAAGTGAATCAGGTAAGGGTGGTGGCAAACCCTCCATGTGCAAGAAATAAGGCATGCATTGTCTATGGAGAAGTTTAAAACATTAATGAAACTGGGTGAGCCTGCTTTTATTATCACCATGCCCTGGCAATTCTAAACAACTTTGGTGATAAAATCCTTCCTCCTGAAGAGATCTTTCTTGGTCCAAGTTGGTCTAAGTTCTAAATAATTGCTATGATTATTATGAGTTTTTAAAAATATATATATGTGCTTCAAATCAGTACATTTTTATCACCTAACCTTTAATAAATAATATATTCTACAAGGAAGCTAATATGAAAAACTCCAGGTTACACAACTGGCCCCAACATACACTTTCAGTTTGAGAGTTCATAGCAGGTCAGCATCATTAGAGCTCACTTCGCAAGCGTTCATGTCCCTGCATTTAAACAGCAGATTTGAAATCAACAATGATAGCACAGTGATTGTAAAAACGAAGGGAAAAAACCCTTGAGTTACTGCAGTTCTGTCATTCTCTGTGCAAATCATTCTCTGAACCCTACCAAGTTGCCTCTTTTGGAGGCATTTCTTCATGTATGTGTGTGTGTGTTCCTTTTTATAAAAAAAATACATTGATAGAACTAAAAACTATTCATCCATTACTTTTTCTCCTTTGTACTGTAATTTCTATTCTACTAAAATATTTTTATTGGTCTGAGTGTATATATGATGTTCAATAAAAGTGAATTTTTACTGTCTCTTTGCTTTTCTGCCGTTATTTGTTTTATTTCATGATTATTACTGAAGAAAATTCTGTCACGTTGGGGTTAATAAAATGATCTGTTCTGGCTGTCAAATATACTGGGTTTACCATTGGCCTGAAGATAGAGTAGGACCCACAGACAATGACATTATTGTCTTCATTTTTGTTTGTTTGTTTGGTTTTTTTTTGGAGGGGAGGTAATTAGGTTTATTTACTCTTAGAGGTACAGGGATCGAACCCAGGACCTCATGCATGCTAAGCATGTGCTCTACCACTTAAGCTATACCCTCCCCCCATCATTATTATCTTCTCAATCATAATCATCATTATTATTTTATTGAGCACCTACTTGGTGCCAAGCACTGTTCTAAGGTTTGACATGTATCATTTCATTTTTTTCCTCATTCAGCAAATATTTATTAAAGTCCTACCATGTATGAGGCAACCTTGTAGGTGTTGGGGATATGGCAGTGAACAGAGTCAAATGCTTTATCTCTCTCACCCTTGAGTCACTGGGCCAGGAGGCGGGATGGGTGATCTCCTTGTATATCATCTTATTTTAAGAATAAAGACAGAATCCAAAGACCCAGGATTAGGGTGAGGTGAGTGAGTCCAAGTCATACAAGTGCAAGGTCAGAACATGTCTTTACTTAAAATGTTGGTATTTTGCTCATCATGGATTTTTTTTTTTGGCCTTAACTTTGACTTCTTACACTTAATATTACATTAAAATATTAATTATCTTGATTGTTGAATGTCTTGGTGCCCCCTTAAACTTTGCACTCAAGATAATTCCTATTTACCTCACTCTAGTAACCTCACCCTAGTACCATCCTTGCTCATGTGACCCTGACAACAATCCCATGAAGTAGGTGCAATAATTACCCCATTTTACAGATAAGAAAAGTGAGGTACAGAGAGGCTAAATGGTTTGCTCAAGGACATACGTTATTAAGCAGTAAAGCTGGTGTAAGAACATCTCTGACTTTAGAGCCCATGCTCTTGACCCTACTTTCTGTTTGTTTTGTTTAGTCCATACAGGTCGCTAAATATCTCAAATAACTTGTCATCACTTTAATTTAAAATTAAAAATACAGCTTTCCAGCTTTGGTAAAATTCAGGCCATTTGGGCTCACACTTTTGTTTTGTGACCATTAGCAGGATGGAGTGGCAGCCCCTCGTAATGTGTTTTTTAAATGGAGGTACTAAGGATGGAACGCAGGACCTCCTGCATACTAAGTATGCACTCTACCACTGAGCTATTACCCTCCCACCTGTGGCTTCTCTTAAATAAAGCAATCTCATCGGGTCACTACAATCCTCATCACCCCCTATTGTCTCAACTCCTGGCCCATTTTATTTGCTTGTTCCTTGTCTGCTCCCTGGGGCATTTGGATTTGGACTCCTAATCTGGCCATTTCACAAGTGGAAGAATCCAAGCCCCACAGAGGAAGAGGTTTACCCAATTCACACAACACTTTTATGACAAAGCTGGGCTCCAAGCCAGGCCTCAGCCTTTCAGTTACAGGAAACAATTGTGACTTTACACCTGATGGGAGCTCAGAAATGGAGTTCCCAAACAGATCAAGCTAACTCCTATTTCCTGAGCACCTCCTGACAGTTGTCTCCAAGTTGGGCATTTCCACATCAGCATCTCAAGTGGTCCTCCCAACAACTCTGGCAGGTCAGCCTTGACAACCTCTATCTTACAGGTGAGAAGCTCTGGCTTGGGAGGTTAAACAACTCTCACAGGATTTCACTGCAAATTTGTGGCAGGTTTGTCTGAGTGCAGATCACTAGCTCCTGACCAATCCACCTCCTGCTTCCTCCCTGAGACTGCACCCCCCACCCCAACTCTTGCTAGGATTTCCTTGGGCTGAAGCTGGAGTCACTGCTGGTTAAATTCTTTCTTTTCCAGGAGAGTGCTGAGAGCCAAGCTGGAGTTGTCAAAAATACCTACTATATGCCAAGCATGTGCTGGATGCTTTTCACAGAGCTTATGGTATCCTTCTCTTTGTGTTTATCTGCATCCTCTAAACTTTCTACAATGAATGTATTTTACTTCCTGTACAAGGAATTGCTTTATCTAGGCCTGGAAGTGATTCTACTGAAGGTTTGGGGAAGTTGAGATCAATATCCCCAACTTGCAGTTAAGGAAGCTGAAGCTCAGAAGGATGACCCAAGGTCACACAAGTAACAAGTGATACAGTCAGGATTCTGTCTAAGGCCTGTGCTCTTTCCATTCCACTACTCTACTTGCCCTCACTTTGAAAAAAAAACAACACTTTGTTCCACAAAGGAGTTTAGGCAATTTATAAAAATCCATAAAAGGAATCAGCATTTATCCTGTCTTTCTTGTACAAACTATTTCAGGAAAATCAAATAATGAATGAGGAAAAGTTATTCTTTGTGGGAGAATTCCTGCTAATGAATGCAAAATGAATGACAGAATCAAGAAAGCCACTGTTTTATAACACCTAATGAAATAATGGATCACGAGTGGATGCTAAAACCAACAGATAGAAGGCTGATGGGGAATTTTATAATGAGAGCAGGCCAAGTGCCCAATATTACGTGTCTTGATGTGACATAATAATAAGTAGAAGGCATCACCACCATAAGGTATTCTCACCAAAGATATTAAACCTGAATCTAATCAATCTCTAGATCTAACTTTCAGTTTATTAGAAATACAAGGGACAGAAAAACAAGTTAAACTACACCATCAGAAAGCAATCAGTCAAATCTTCTGGGATGTGGGAACCTTTACAGGACAAATGTGTTGGTTTCTTTTACATAAAAATAGCATGAAAAAAGAAAGGAAAGAAAAGTGGAAATGTAACAGATGAAAAGTTACTTATAAGACATATCAGCCAAATGAAATGTAGGAGCCTTACGTGAATCCTGATTGGAACAAACCAAGTATTAAAGACATTTGAACATGAACTAGATATTAAATGGTTTTAGGGAATTTGTATTAATTTTGTTAGGCATGATAACTTTGTTACTGGCATTGCAGTTATGTTTGAAAGGGCCCCATCTGTTAAAAATACATGCTGAAATAATTCCAATAAATGATATGAGTCTGGGATTTGCTTTATAATACTCCCAAGGGAGGGAAAGGTGGGGAGGTAGAGGAAATAAGATTGGCAAAATGTTGATAATTATTAAGGATGGGTGACAGGTAATGACAATTTACTATATTCTCTCTACTTTTATGTATGTTTGACATATTTCATAGTAAAATTTTTTTAAGGCCAAAAGTAAATAATTAAGAAAACTGGGACAAGGAGAAAATACAGATCCAGAAATAGAAAGGTTCTGAGCTTCTTAGCAGTCAAAGCAAAGAGTGAAACAAGAGGTACTCTGGCCAAGTGTTGAGAAAGGCAGTCTCATGCCTGCAGTCTTTTGACTCACTTAATCATTTAAGAATGAGCCTTAGGCCTAGAACAGTTCCTAGCCAAGAGATAAAGAACACACACAGCCTTATCACCTTATGTGGGAGTATCTTTCCTGTTTCAGACGCCAGGAATACTTTTTGTCTCTGCTTAAAATGTGTCTGTCATATGGCATCTAGCCAATTCCACTGCTATATCTGTCCTCCTCTGGGAGGGGACCAGGTCCTTCCACTGTGGCGCAAGAAAGGGGAGCTTGCCTTGGCCACTGGGAGAGAGAGATGTGCAGGCTGTGAAGGGCCAGCACCCACTACTGAAGCTGATCTTGTTCTGTCTCTTCTCTGGGTGAGTAAAGCGTTGTTCCATCCAGCACTTGGCTGCCTTGTGTTTTCCTTGGCTACTCAGATACATGAAATGGGCAGAAGTGTTTAGAGTTCTGCCCTCGGACTGGTAACTGGTGCAAGGGTACTCTGCTGGACATGTAGAGATGTCTAAAACCAACAAACCAGCACAGTTTCTTGTAATCAAAGAGATTCTGGTGTTGGAAAAATCCCTAATTACTATGGTCTACCAGTAGGGAGCCAGTCATCTGTCCTGATCTGGGTGATAATGAGCTGGGGCCAACAGGAGGGGAAAGAGATGGACACAGGTGGACCTTAGAGGTTGAGGGAAATGGAGATAGACAAAGGAAAGGCAGGGCATTCTAGGTGGAGGGTACTTTGTGAACAAGGGAAGAGAGGCTATTTCATTTTCATAAAAGAAAAAATATACACAATGCATGTGAACCCGAATAAAGCTGGTCTTTTTTGCTCCCTCCTTGCCCAAAAGAAATCGATCCAACTACAAAAAGCATTGACAGGAAACAAAAGGTCTCTGGAGGACACTGCAACTGCAAAGGGTTACACAGCACAGCTCTTGGCAAGACATTCTTTCAAAACCCTCCTGAATCTCTCTTCCTCAAAGTTCCACACTAACACAACAGCTCCCCAAACTCTCCCTTCTTTCTCTTTTCTCCAAATTCCTGACCACCCAAACTCTGCCAGCTCACTCCCCTCCCTTCTCTCAGTAGCAGCTTTTCCTGAGGGGACTGGGAGGAAATTCCTCCAGGTCACTGGACTCTTTTGCTTAGGTCTATTCCTCTCCCTCCAACCTCCTTACAAAGGCTCCTTAGATCTAAGCCTAGGATGGAAGAAAAGCAGTGCAAATTTACGTGTGAGTATTTTTGTCCTGTTGCATAGAGGAGGAAAAAAAAAAAAAGATTGGAAGGAAATACACCTGAATGTTAATAAGATGCCACCAAAAAGCTTTGGAATCAGAGAAAGTTGGGCCCAGGTCCTGGCTCTGCCACTTTCTAGCTGTGTGACCTTGGGCAAGCCTCACTAGAGTTGTTTCTCCAAACCTCAGGTTGCTGTTCCATGAATGACTTAGCATGGTATCTGGCATATAGTATGCATTCCATAAGGTGTAGCTTACAAGATAAAGGAGTTATCTGTAGTTGGTAGGAATATGGTGAACTTCATTTTGTCTTTGTCTGTATCTTTTGCCTTTATCAATGTTTCATTAAAAAAAAATTTACAGTAAGTACATATTTGTAATTTAAAATAAAAACAACACCAAGATCACTATAAACATGGGCATGAAACTAAATGTTTATGAGTAGAGGACCAAATGAATTATAGGGTACTCATACTCTGATATATTATGAACTCTTTAAAAATGAGGTATCTCCATAAATAAGACAAGAAAAAATGTCCACAGTATATGGCAAGCTGCAAAATAGTAATGTGCAGTGTGACCCCCATATATATATGTATATATATATATACACACACATATATTTAATATATGTTAAGTATGTTATAAACACGAAAGTAAGAAAAGAAAAAAGAAAAAACAGCTATCTGAGCAGTGAAGATGAGGGTTTTTCAGTTTTCAAATCTGTATTTTCATAAGGTTTAATTTTTTCTAAGACGTATTAATTACTTTCACATAAAAGAAAAAAACTTAAGGGGCGGAGAACAGGCTGGAAGGGTTTCCCCTCGTTTCCCAGGCCCACAACAGAACAGAGCACCAGAAAGCTAAAGAATCCAAGACTCTGTGCACCTCAGTTCTACCGCTGAGCCGGCTGAGCTCCTGCCAGCTTCTAGGTTGGGCAGGAAGGGTTAAGAGCGCATCCCGTCTTCAGCCCTGCGAAGTTCTCTTTTAGAGACAGCAACCGAAAGGAGCCAGTTGAAATTGCTCCCTCTTTTCTCCCCATGGGGACCCCTCTAATACCTCTGCTAAGGAGAGTAAGTTTGCTGGAGTCAAGAGGGCTAGGGGGCGAGAAAGCCCTGGGGCCTGGAGATCTTTCCAGATGTATGTGGCATGTGGCCCCCCAAGACTTCCCCACTCCCCCAATCTTATTGAAACTGAAGATAAGGGCGGGCTCTGGAGGGACATCAGGGCCTGGTCGGGTTCTTGGATGGGGCCTGATCTGCAGGGTGAGGAGGGAGCTGCTTAGCCCCCAAACACTTTCCGGAAAAGCTTGAGCAGTTCCTGGAATGTAGGGGAAATGAGTGCCCTATCAGCCGTCTCTATAAAAACCAAATGAGGGCCCCTATCAGCCTTCTCTATAAAAACCATTGCCTACAGATCTAGGCCCCAGATTGAGTCCCAGGATTTCCGGGCTAGTTCCAAGAACCCAGCACGGAAAGTGGGCGGGGTTCCTGCCTCCTCTCTCCACTGAGGCCCTTCTCGCTTTCGGGCCCCAAATCCCGGCCCAACACCAGGGCCGGCCCATTCAGCTCCCAGGTCTAGTCGGCCCTGAGCTCTCTCAAACCACCGCCGGTGCCCGCCCCGCCCCCAGCCTTGCACCTCCCCCCGCCCCATTTCCGCATAGTTCTCGCTCCCGGCACCCCACGCGCGCCTCGTGTGTCTCCATGGCCCAAGGGAACCCTTGGCCGGAGGCCCCGCCCCTCCGAGCCCCCGCGCCTGAAGCCCCGCCTCGGCACGTGCCCGCGCGCGCCGGGTTCGCCTCTCGCAGCCTGCAAAAGGAACCCTCTGCAGGTCAGCCCCTGGCCGTGCAGTCAATCCCTGGGACCAGCGTTCTGAGGGTTGGGAAGCGGCTTCGCGGCGTTCAGGGAAGCTCTGAGAAGATGCAGGCCCGGAAGCGGAAGCAGCGGGCGGAGAAGGCCAGAGGTCCAGGCAGTGAGGGCTGAAGAGCTGGAGCCCACGCCCACCTCCTTCCCTCCGGGCTGGCGCACTTGGAAGTGTGACCAGACGCTCGGTCTGCATCTGGCGAGCTTGGATCCTGAGTCTGAGCGAGGTCTGGCCTGGCACCCTTCAGGTGTGCTGCACGGGACTGAGGACGAGGCAACGTGGCCCCCAGGAGCGGTTATCGAGGTAGAGGGCAAGTCAAGTGAGCTGGGAGTGCCTGGACCAGGATCGGGAATCCAGGGTCCAGCCGGAGGTATTGAGGCGAGGCTAGGCCCAACAGCCCTCGGCTAGAAGGCCGTGACCTGTCCTGGCAAGGATAAGGAGCAGGGAGCCCAAGAGGGCCAATCGGTAAGGCTCTGCCTCCCCAGCGCTTCCCAGGTAGGGCGCGGAGCTCGGCTCTATGCTGCCACCGTGTGGCGGCAGGGAGCAGCGCCTGCCTGGCACCAGGAGACTTCTCAGGGCTGGGGCGGGGGACCATGCCTTGGCTACCACGGGAGCGGAGTGCCGCCCTCGGGGAGACCTGCTTTTGAGACCCTGCTCCTCTCGAACTGAGTTTCAGGAATGGTGTTGAGGTTGCCAGTGGCCTTCTTCTAGCCGCTGTGACTCCTGCTCAGAACCGCGTGTAACTTAGTGTGGACTTCCAGCATCCGCCAGCATCCTGCTCACCGAGTAACTAATAGTGAGATGTGGATGACAGTGATCCCTCCCAAAGGCAGTAAGGCCTCCAGCAACCAACCCGCTATTGCTAAGCGTCTACTTTCACATAGTGAAAGGAATACAAAAATGAATAATTAAAATAGTAAGAAAACCCCTCTCATATTCGTGGCTCCCTATTCTCATGAAAATAACGGATAACATTTAAGGAGGGCTTGCTGTATGCTAGATACATTTGTATACATGATATTAAATTCTCACTACAGTCCTCTAAGGATAGGCAATATTATTCCTATCCAACAGGTGAGGAAATTTAGGTTCAGAGACGTTAAGTAACTTGCCCAATGTCATGCAGCTAGCTAAGGATCGAATTTCTAAGCCTTGGCCTTTTTTTTTTTTAACTAGATTTTATTTTTTTTAAAAGCAGTTTTAAGTTCACAGCAAAACTGAGCAAAGATGCAGAGAGTTTCTCTGCCTCCTGCCCCAACACAGCCTCTCCCCTGTCAACATCTCACCAGAGTAGTGCATTTGTTACAATTCATGAACCTGCATTGACACATCATTATCACCCAAAGCCTGAACTTTACATTTGCTAAGGCTTGGCTTTTAACCACTATGTCAATCTCCTACCCTGATTGAAAGCCACTTTCCTGAGGAGGGGAATCAACTGGGACATTTTAAGGATGTGTAGAATTTCCAAAGCAGGGGGTGGGGAGGGTGTTTCAGGCAGGAGAGTTCTATAAAGACACAGAGGGGTTTTCAGTGTACTTGGCAAGTTAGACTTGAGGCCCCAAATTTTAGTCAGTCAGTTGAGTATCAACCTCATGAAGTTTGTCCTGAGCAATAATAGCCATGAAATCAGGAGTTTAGTATGCAAGGTTTATTTTTTGAGTACCGAGATAAATATATAAATCTTTGAAAAATATTTGGTCATATCCCACAAAAATTATCCCTAGAGCCCCCAGTGGTGGTCATGCCCCATTCTGGAAGACACTACCATAGGGAATTACTGGAGGTACCCTGTGGAGGTAGGATGAGGCCACTGTTGAGCAAGGATCATCTAGGCCCCAAGTAAGTGGCTTGCTGCTGCTCATAAATCTCTGAGCCACAGACCTACCAGCACATTTGATCTTATCTTTACTGGCTGGTAACATTTTGGTGGCTCCCTGTTCTCTTCTGGATAAAGAGTAAATGCCTTTGTATAGACTACAAGGTCCTTTGGGATCCTGGGATAGGCCCCATCAGGGTGATAAAGAGAGGGAGACAGGAGATAGGGACGATCTCCTGGAGGAAGTGACATTTGAGCTGAAATCCAGCTGATTTATTGAAGAGAGAGGTGATGGTGAATAGCTTCTTAGATAGAAGGAACAGTATGTGCAAAATTCCTGAGGCAATAAGGAACAAAGTGCATGTGAACACCTGGAAGAGGCACATGAGGAAGAGTCAGGGAGAGGGGTTTGCAGGGGGCCAGACCCTGCCTGTAGTTCCTGGACACATCACAAACACTGTGATCTTAATGCTGTGCCTTATGAGGAGCCACTTAGAGTTTCAAGTAGGGTGTCTTCTATTCAGTTACGGGAATAGTAGAGTGCTGGGGATTTTATAGAACAGGACTCTGTGCCTGCCATCAGGAAGCTTATATTCTTTCTTTTTCTTTTTTTTTTAGTTGAAGTATAGTTGATTTACAATGTTGTGTTACAGGAGAGTGATTCAGTTACATATTTTCTTTTTCATTATAGGTTATTACAAGCTATTGAATATAGTTCCTTGTGCTATACAGTAGGATCTTGTTTATTATATTCTTTTTAAAACAAAAGTTATGCATACACGTAGTTTAAAGAAATAACAAGTATTACAAGGTTTTCTATGAAAACAGAAGGCAGTCCACTACCCTTTTCCCCCATTTCCACTTTTCCAGAGGCGTCTGTTTTCAACTCTTTTAGCTATGTTTTAGGTTTATCTCCAGTATTTCTAACTAACCTGCTTGTTTTGCCAGTTCTTGATCTTTCTGTTTTAAACACTATCTTTCGATTTTCTACTATGGAAGATAAAGTTTTAATTCTCTTCCCCATCACCTGCCCCACCATACACCTGCCCAGACTGCCATCATAATTTTGGTTAGTTCAGTAGTCATTGTTCACGTTACTGTATATGAGCTATGGTTACTTTTCCTTTCCTGTACCACCTTTTTGTTTTCCCTGTAGTTAATAATTGTCCTGTTTTGTCACTTGCTTAGTTTGTGTGTGTTCCAGTCTCCACCAATTACCTAAATCTCTTCTCAAGATGTTCCTACAAATCAGGTGTCTCAGGTTGGTATCTCTGGAAGTGGAGGTGGGGATAGAGATGTTTATTAGGGATCAACACTTATGAAAGGAAGTGGGCAAAGCAGGACTGGACAGAGGGAGAGGAACTGCACCGAGGCCTGGGAAGCCTCTGCCCGACTGGCAGTATTGTCTGTTGGAGTGTCCTGAGCCCCGTTGAAATGGCCAGGCCTTTATGCTCTGCCTGATTCAGACACTAGTGTGGGCTCCCCATCCTCCCCTCCCTTTCCCCGCCAAAGATCTGATCTTGCGCAGGGCAGCTCTCTGCATTGGAGACTGACCCCGAAGGAGCTCACAGTCGGTGTGGTCTACTATCCAGATTCCCCACAGCCGGGCGGCAAGCCTTTCCTTGAAGGGGGCTCTGGGAGGCACATCTCCATAACTACCACATTATATGTTCTGTCAATTCCCTCTTCCTGAAGAAACTTCTCTTGGAGTCTTCCTTCTGCTCCAGTCCAGAGTGTTTGCCCTTTATACCTGGCGAACAGCTATCATTCTGAGCCGGGAAAGGCCCAGATTTTATAGGATTTAAAGTTTATACAATCTGGGGGCCCTTTAAAAAATCCAAAATTAGGTATAATTTATTTGGATCGATAAATCAATATATTCTTGGAGCTTGAGATCCCTTGGAGACTCAGGACCTTTTCTTCTGAGCTCTCATTGGGCAGTCTAGCACAAATGCTTTGTCATTGGCTTCTCCCACCAGCCCAGAGAACCCTCTGCAAATCCCAGCACTCCCAGCGGCCCCCAGAAGTGCCAGAACCTAAAGCTTAGGCTTCTAGGTAACCCTGCCTGATCCTGGGATCGTCTTCACAAGCATCCCTCACCTCCTGCCTGTGTTGGATTTTTCTCAGTCTGCTTCTTTCTTTACTCCCTCCTTTTGGTGGAGCACTGACTCCAACAGTTTCTCGGGAAAGAGGGTGTGGGAGGTGACATTTTTGAGACCTTGCAAATCTGTAAATATCTTCATTCTGCCTTCACCCTTAATAATTTGGCTCAGTACAGAATATATGAAAACTTTTAGAATGGTGCCTGGCACATCGTAAGCGCTATAGGAGTTTTGCTGTCATTATTATAAAAAACTCTCATTGGAGATTATTTTCTTTTAGTGCTGCTATTGAGAAATCCAAAGGCATCCTGGTTCCTGGGACTTCTATGGAGTCTCTTTTCTTCTTTGGAAGCTGCAGGGTCTTCTCTTTCCCCCCCAGGTTCTGACATTTCACGATGGTGCCTTTGGAACAGGTCTGTTCCCACGCATGGCACCGAGCCCTTGGAGACACCTTTCAACATAGGACAGTATGTCCTTCTGTTCTGGGAATTTTCTTTGATTTTTAATTCATGACTCCTCTGTTTTTTCTGCTTTCTCTTTCTGTAATTTCTATTATTCAGATGTTGAGTGTCCTGGACCAGTACTCTAATTTTCTTTGTTTTCTTTTTCTCTCCGCTCTTCTATCTCTTTTCATTTTACTTTCTGGAAGATTTCCTCAAATTTGTCTTCCAACTCTTCCATTGAATTTTTAATTTGCTAGGGCTTTATGTTCTTGATGTTTGTTTCTTTTTAAAATAACAGCCCGTTCTTGCATCTTGGATGCAATATCTTGATGTAACAGTAGATCCTTCTTCTTGGCCTCATCAGACTAGCTTTGAGAAAGCTTTTTTTAAATGAAGTATAGTTGATTTACAGTGTTGTGTTGGTTCCTGGTGTACAGCAAAGTGATTCAGTTACGCATATATATTCTTTCTCGTATTCTTCTCCATTATGGTTTGTTATAGAATGTTGAATATAGTTCCCTGTCCTCTACAGTAGGACATTGTTGTTTATCTATTTTATTTTATTTTTTTTAATTTTTATTTATTTATTTATTTATTTTTGGCATAGTCGGCAGGTACGAATTGTTTATCTATTTTATATACAGTAGTTTGTACCTGCTAATCTGAAACTCCTAATTTATCCCTCCCCCACTCCCTTTCCCCTTTGATAACCATGTTTGTTATGTCTGTGAGTCTGCTTCTGCTTTGTAAATAAGCTTGTTTGTGTCATATTTTAGATTCCACGTATAAGTGATATTTTACAATATTTGTCTCTCTCTGCCTGACTTACTTCACTTAGTATGATAATCTCTAGTTCCATCCATGTTGATGCAAATGCATTATTTCATTCTTTTTTATGGCTGAGTAGTATTCCATCATGTATATGTATATACCACGTCTTCTTTATCCATTCATCTGTTGATGGACATTTAGGTTGCTTCCATGTTTTGGCTGTTGTAAATAGTGCTGCTGTAAATATTAGTGTGCATGTATCTTTTTGAATTAGAGTTTTCTCTGGATATATGCCCAGGAGTGGGATTGCTGGATCATATGGTAAGTATATTTTGAGTTTTTTAAAGAACCTCTGTACTGTTTTCCATAGTGGCTGCACCAATTTACATTCCCAACAATAATGTAGGAGCTTTCTCTTTTCTCCTCACCCTCTCCAGCATTTGTTATTTGTAGACTTTTAATTTATTAATTTATTTATTAAATGGAGGTACTGGGGGTTGAACCCAGGACCTTGTGTGTGGTAGCACATGCTCTACCACTGAGCTGTACCCTCCCCGCTGTAGACTTTAAGGATGGCCATTCCAACCAGTGTGAGGTGATCCCTCATTGTAGTTTTGATTTGCATTTTGAGAAGACTTTTTCTGACCCCCTTGCCCAGAGAGCAGAGCCATGGCTGCCAGCTTTCTGGGAGGCAAGCTGGGAAACAGGCTGGGGGGACTCTCAGCCTTTACAGTGTTACTTCATCTCCTGATTTGGGAGAGACCTCTGCCCTCCACTGTGCCTGTGATTTCCCACTCCAGTGATCCTTTTCAATTCTCTCTAGAGAGTAAACCTCCAGTTTACTGCCAGGATTGGGGAAGAGACCTAGGGACCTAACAATTCTGGTCCCAAAACAGCTTCTAACCTCTTCTCCTAATTTCATCACTCCTCCCCCCCGCTCCCCCCCCCCCGATTTAGCCTTTTGGGGAAGTCTGATCTAAACTGGGTTGGTTCCCCTTCCCCATATCCAGCTTAGGTGACAGTTTTCTTGAATTTGCTGTATAGTTACCACCCAGCCACCTGTTTTCCAGCTTCCAAATGCTGTGCTCTTTCTCCTCGTCTTAGTGGGTTTGTGCGTTAAACAAAACCTCTTTACTGTAGTTTTAGTGGAGTTTGGGGAGGGAGTGAAATTAGGTGCGTATGTTCAATTTCACATAATTTTCAGAGCTTCCATTTTCACCTAAACCAGTAAACAGATTAATAATTACAGATTGTGAGAGCTACAGAGGAAACAAATGTAGGATCAAGACAAGAACTATGGCCGGACGACTCAGACTACAGAAATGCAGAGTCGTATCTTTAAAATATGTACCTTGCTTTGGTATAGGAACGTGCATGGAGTTGGAGGCAGTGAGGAAGCCAGTGGAGATCAAGATGAATGCTGGGTTGGATTGGAAAGGTGATGGCTGAAGAGCTGGAAGGAGCCATTTAGGATATAGATACATTGTAACCTCCAAGAGGGCAGACACCATGTCCATTCTGTTGCCTGCCATGTATATATGCCCAGCTGTCTGGCTACCAGAGACACTAGATAAATGTTTGTGAATGGACATGGCAGGTGAGGAGGAGGGAAGAGATGAGAGTGACCTTGAGGTTTCTCCCTCTAGTGTAGACCTGGGAGGTCAACTAAGGGCTGTGGAGTGTGTGGCCAGAGGGAGCCACAGAAGACCTGGGAGAAGGGGAATGACCAGCAGCTGAGAGCCTGCACACAAGACCTGCATCACATGCCCCCTCACCCTCCGTCACACTCCATTCTGGCCGCTCCAGTGGTTCCCTCTGCCTGACCCATCCTCCTGTAGTCTTGGCCCCTCACCTGGCCCCTCCACACTCCCATACTGGCCTCAGGAGGCTACAGTCTGATTATTAAACCATGTGCTTTTTTTCTGCAGAACTCTTACATCAGTTTGCAATTGTGTGGCCATTGGTAGGATTCTGGGTTTGATGTCAGATTCCCTCATAGAGTGGGAACATCATGAGGGATGGAACCTGTCTGTTTATTTGCCAGCACCTGGGACTGGGCCTGGCATACAGAAAGGGGGTGTGATACAATTTTTAAAAAATATTTATTTATTTTCATTAAGATATAATCAACATATAAAACTGTATTTGTTTTACTGGATTCCATATTTGTATATTGTGAAATGATTACCACAATAAGTTTAGTTAGCATCCATCACCACACATAGTTACAAAATTTTTTTCCCTGTGATGAGAACTTTTACCATCTATTCTCTTGGCAACGTTCAAATATACAGTACTGAACTGTTACCTGTAGTCATTTGTTGAACCAGTAATTGTTGAAGGAACCAAATGAAAGGAGGTGTCACTTTGCAGAGATGGTGGCATGGAGAAGAGGTTGAAGGATAAACCATGGAGGAGGTATGACAGCGACTTGGGAGGGAGAGGGCACAGCTGGAGCACAGGCGAGTGGCAGAAGTCCTGAGAGGAAGTGACAGGTCTCAGTCCCTGCTGGGCTTGAGTTGAGTGAAACCAGCCCTGAGCCTTGACCTGCCTCTGAGCTCTGCAGACTCAGGTGCATATGAGTGTCTAACTCCAGGCCTGATGAGATAAGCTAAGAACTATGCTATGGGCATAACCCCTAGTGAGAGCATCAGGGAAGGCTTCCTGGAGGAGGATGCCCTGGAAATGGACTTTGAAAGCTGAGAGGACATGGCCAGGAGGAGGGGAGTGATTCAAAGGCCTCTAAGGTTTTAGATACATTGATCAGTGTTCAGGATTTTGGAGGGTGGACAAGGACCTGTGAGGGGGCCCAGGGTGAGAGGCAGAGTATGGCATGGGTCTCAGGCTCACTCCTCTTTTGGAAGGGCCCTCACCCACTCCTGCCGCCCCACCACTGCACACCCCAGCCTGGGTTCCCGGCCACTGAGACCAGGCTGTCCTGGCCCCATTCCTCAATTTCCCGCCTCGGTGGAGCCTCTTCCCAACCAAGGCTGCCCTCCTCTTCCACTCAGGAACCTCATTCCCTCCCTTTAGCTCCCCCAGGGAGTCTTCTAGGATTTTCTGTGCTGGGTACTTCTACAGATCTCTCTCTCACCCTCCTTGTGTTTGGTAGTGTACCCTACATTTTAAAGAGGAGAAAACTGAGGCTCACAAAGCGCCCACAGTCATGATGGGGGCGTTAAAGCTGGGTCTGCTAACACAACCCCATTCTCCTCACTGCACCCCAGAGGCCAAGCATGCAGGCAGGAGCTTGGGGGATCAAGGCTGCTTCTCCTAGCCAAAGCTCTCTTCTGGGTGCCCTGGTGGGGGTCATATTGTATTAACAGGAGAGGTACAATAGAGCACAGTGGTTAGAATCATAGACCTAAGAGCCAGAGTGTTTGGGTTCAAGTCATCTCTGCTGCCTACTATACCTCAATTTTCACTTCTGCAAAATGGGATAATACTACTTACCTTATAGGGTTATTGTGGGTATTAAATAAGGCAAATAGAAAACAATGACTGTTACTATTATCTCCTTTTCTATTCTTTTTCTTAATGAGGTTTTGCTTTTTTTTTTAATGTTCTATTTATTATTTAATTATTTTTTATTTTGGTGGGGGGAGGTAACTAGGTTTATTTGTTTTTAGGGGAGGTGAATGGGGATTGAACCCAGGACCTCATGCATGCTAAGCAAGTGCTCTACCACTTGAGCTATATCTTCCCCCTATTATTTCCTTTTCTGAAGGCCCTCTGCTCAGTCAGGGTCTGCTGTTTCTCTGACTCTGGTCACTGGCGGGAGGGAGGTTCCTCTCTGCTCTAGCCTGAGGATTGAAGACAGGATTTCTTCACTACTAGTAATTTCCTACTGTCTCCATTTTATAGATGAGGAAGTCAGGCTTCAGAAAGGAGAGGTCATTTGCCCAAGGTCACACAGAGACAGAGTCAGGAGTAGAACTTGAGCCTACTAGACCCTGAACCTGGCATCTTCCCCCTGCACCAGCTGCCTCCCAGCATGTTAACCCCTCTGTGGGCAGGACAGGAATGTT
The DNA here is from genome assembly GCF_048773025.1 of Camelus bactrianus. Taxonomy (NCBI): domain Eukaryota; kingdom Metazoa; phylum Chordata; class Mammalia; order Artiodactyla; family Camelidae; genus Camelus; species Camelus bactrianus. Next base: position 61,220,192 of record NC_133551.1, read on the forward strand.
TCCTTCACTAGAGAAATCCAGAATGCTCTTTGTCCAGGTCAAAGGCGTGCACAAACCCCTTATATCCAGGAATGAGGCTCAACCCCTCTCCCTCATCTCTTGTGCTAGGCTGGAGCCCAGCCCACAATTGCAGTTTGGGAGCTAGTGACAGACCCACCCCCACCCCAATTCCAGTGGACCTTGAGGATGTTGGCAGGTGGGGAGTTGGCACAGAGGGCAGACACAGGCTGGTAAGGAAAGTGAACCATGGGCTCTGCAACCAGGTGGCCCTGGGTTTGAACTCAGCTTCTCCACCAGTTTACTGGGTGACTTTGGCTACATCACTTCACCTCCTTGTGCTCCATGTTATTCAGTTGTAAAGTAGGTGGAATAAAACCTCTTCTTAGGGCTCTTGCGAGGTTGCCGCCTCAAGGTTGGTGCCAGTAGGCACCCAGGACATATTGAGTGACCGACAGACTGACCATATACATGTGGAAGGTTTGTTAGCACAGGGCCTGGCTCAGGAATGGCGGCTTCGGAGGATTGGTTCCTTGGTACTTGGCCTTACCCTGTGCTGCCCCTTAAATGCAACCTCCTCTCTGCAGTCCTTCTGTCCTTTCCTGCATGGGTCCTCAGGATGCTAGGCGCTGCTGCTGCCCTCCTCATCTCCCACTTATAGTACCCCCAGTGCCTTCCAGCCAAGCCCATCCCTCAGCTTCTCAACATGTCCCTCATTATCCCATCTCTGGCCCTGCTTATGACCTCAGACCTGAATCTCATCTCTTTTCAACATCTTATATTTGCCCTCAACCACAGTTACTTGTTGTCAGAACATTTACTGAGTCCAGTACAGCATCCCACAGTAGAGGCCTGGTTGGATAAATTATAATACATTAATACTGTACAATGATGGATATCCATGGTTGCACAGCAGCCACAAACTTAACCTCTGTGGACTCAGAATGCTTGAATTCAAATCCCAGCTCGACCACTCATTAGCTCTGTGACTTTGGGGAAATTACTTTTCTGTGCCTCAGTTTTCTCATCTATAAAGTGGGGTAACAATAGTATCTACCTGGTATAGTTACTGTAAAAAATTAGCAACCTGGAATGGGAGCTCTATAAAGGCAAGAATTTTGGTCACTCATTCATTGCTGTATCCCCAGTGCCTAGCCTAGGGCCGGACACAAAGAAGCTACTCATTAAATATTTGTTGAACAAATCTGTGGAATAATGAGATAATTTACATAAAGCAGTGCTGTCCAACAAATATAATGCAAGCCACATATGTAATTTTAAGATTTTTAACAGCCATATTAAAAAGGCAGAATTTATTTTAATCATATACATTTTAATATATCCAAAATATAATTATAACATGAAATCAATATCAAAATTGTTTGAGATATTTTCTATTCTTCTACTAAGCCTTGGGAATGTGGTGTTTTACACCTATAGCACATTTCAGCTATAATATCTCTAGCAATGTAATAAAGCGTATTTCTACTAAAAAAAAGTCGTATTATCAGATAAATATTTTTATTTAAAAATGTAATTAAAATAAAATAAAGTTTAAAACTTAGTTCTTCAGTAGCTACCAGCCACATTTCAAGGGCTGAGTAGCTACATGTGGTTAGTGGCTACCAGGTTGGGATAGCACAGATATGAAGTGCCCAGCACAAGCTAAGTTCTTAATGAAATTTAGCCATTTTTACTGGTGATGTGAAAGATGTGTGTGCTTGACTTGAAGTTGAGTGAAACCAGCCAGTTGCTGGGCACTGGGCACATGATTTCACTTGTGCAAGCAAAGAAAAACCCCACCCCTGAACTATTTATATATGTTAACTAGGTAACCAGATGTAAGCAGAAGCCTTTTTACCAGAGCTCCAATCCCAATCCACAAAAGCAGCAAGGAAAAATGAAATGTACAACCACAGATGCCGGCCGAGGAGGGGGGCCCCGGACAATGGAAGGCCTTTGTGTTGGCTCCATGAGGAGCTGGGGAGCTGAACTGCTTGGATAAAGGAGGGAGAATTTGAATTTCCCAAGTCAGGGATGGATGGGCGAGTGGGAGGATGGAGGAAGGGCCAGGGGGCACCCCTTATCGGCAGGGGTGGCTGAAAGGACTTTCAACCTATCAGAAATGCTGCTTAAAATTGCTGCATAGGGTGCAACGTGAACCCTTCAAGGAAACCCCAAACCCTCCGTGAAGTCTACTCGGCTGACCAATGTCCTGTGTGCATGTCAGGATAGAATCCAGAAAGAGGCTGAGACCCTCATCTGGGTCAGAGGAAAGACGGCAAGGGTAGAACCAAGGGCCAGAGACTGAAGAGATACTTGGGCCCACCTCTGTCCCCCCTCGCCCATCTTGGGGCTCAAAGAAATCTGGAGGTGACATTTGCCTTCCCATGGTTTGTGCAGGTGGTGGTTTGAGCCAATCTCAGTACCTCTGCTACATCGCAGAGGTAAAGGGGACCTCAGAAGACACGGGGACTCCTCTGTAAATGCCCAGAAAAAAGCCTGGAGGGGTCCACACCAACATAGCGGTGGCTGCCTCTGGGAGGACAGAGATGTTCACAGTTGCTCTCTTATCTATAACCCTTAAATTGTTTCAAAGAACATTCTCATAGTGAGCAGGCAGTACATTTATGTGTGGAAGGCAAAGAAAACACTCCCCCTGCACCTCCCTCATTCAAGGAATACAGGGCAGTGTGGAAATTTAGAACGTATGAGCAGGCAAGTAATAAACAAGTCATTATGTGACCAGCAGTGCCCACTCTGTCCTCAACTGCTGCTAAAACTCTCTGGGGAAGCATCAGCCTCTGGCTGGTCCCCTGCAGTGCAGGCCCTGATGGGGACCCCATTTTGGCCTAGCCCCAGAGCCAAAGGCCAAAGTAGCCAAAGTTTCCATTTAGGGCCTGGGGGCTATAAGGGGTGTTGGCCCACATGCCAGGAGTGGAAATGGGGCTCTTGCTTTGGCACAGGGCCTACTGCGGGCCCAGGGATGTCTGGGCTGAGTAGGGCTGTGCTAGGAGCCCACCCATGGTACCGTGGACACTGCCTTCTCTGGCAGAGGTCAGGAGTTTGGACAACTTTGTAACCATGAGCAAGTTACCTGACCATTCTGAGCTTCAGGGTTTTTTTGTAAAACATTGTGAGGGTTAAGTGAGATGACATAAGTGATCTCAGTAAGAATAAAAACATTCCAGGAACTAGTCTTTGCTCAGTGAAACCTCTAGCCCTGGTGAACGAGGTGAGAGCGGATGAAGTTTTTTCCTCTTAAACATAGAGTGGGAGATGGGGTCCCAAGGGCCAGTTTTGTCTAGTAGGAGCAGAAAGAGACAGTTACTGGGGCTCCTCTGCGGCGGTGGCACCAGAAGGGAAGCTGGACACTTCCAGAGGTTCAGTGGTTAGAAATTGGTGGATGGTGGGCCGGGAGTTGGCAGCTTTAAAGACTGGGGCATATCATGGGGACCAGACTAGTGTGGAGGCAGGTTTCTAGTCCTCACTCTGCCATCGGTGTGGCCCAGCAAGTGCTACTGGGACTCACAATAGTATGGAGTTTTTTAATGCAGCCATCAGGCTCAGACCACCCAAGCTCAAGTCAAGTTTAGTTACCTGCCAACTATGTGATTTGGGGCAAGTCACTTAACTCTCTTGTGCCTCATTCTCCCATCTGTGAAATGGGAATAATGATGTTACTGGCTGTGAGAACTAAGTAATTCACGTAAAGCATTTGGAAGAGTAGAAGACTTATAATGAAGGCTCAGTAAGGATGCAGAGTTGTTACTATTTCCTATCTGCATCATTAAGAGTGGCAGATGATCCCCGAGGTTATTCCTGGTTTTAAAAGTCATCTTTCAAGTGTTTGACCTAGACTTCTTAGAAGGCAATTTAAGACCCATCCCTCCTGTTCAGTTCTTACCTGTGACCCTGAAGAATGACAAAGCTTTTGAACAACTGAAAAAAAAAATTATCCTCTACCCACTGCATTTTTGTGGGAAAGTGAACATTTCTGCTGTGGTCAGTAAATAGTGCTCCAACCTTCCAGTCTACAGCTCAGTCCATGCTGATAGTTCACATTCACATTTTCAAGCCCAACTCATTCATGAATTCACACAAATTCAATGTTATCTGAGCCAGTTTGCCAAACAGTCATGGTTTGGGAGCCAGGAGCCAGATGGGCTTGTGCTGGACTCCTGGCTACACCACCACAGCATGCATGACCTTGTAAGACCTCAACCTCTCCAAGACTCAGTTCCTTCACCTGTAAAATGGAGAATTACTTCCCACTTCTCATCAGCATTGAGGATAAAATGAAACAATCTACAGAATCAGGACTGTTTTCAACTGCAACTAACAGATTACCTGACAAAAATAGAGGCCTTTCACTATCTCACATGAATATCTGGAGTCTGATAGCTCTAAAACGAGCTCAGTAGCTCGGTGCTGCCCCAGGCTTTCTGCTCTGTCATCCCCTGTGTATTGGCTACATAGGACTTATGGTCACAAAGGAGTTGCTGCAGCTCCAAGATTCACATCCTCATACCTCTCCCAAGGGGACAGCAACAAGTTTTTCTCCTCTACAAACTTTCTTCCTCAAGAAAATCTTCAAACTGTAGTAGGCACAAGAATCACCTCAACAGCTTTTAAAAACACAGTCCTGGGCCCCCTGACCAGCAATTCTGACCCTGGGTCTGGGGTGGGACTCCAGAATGGCACTGCTCACAAGTTTACAGGTGTGCTGAGGTATCGCCCCAGAGAGTTAATGGTGGCTTGCCTTGTTCCTTAAGGAAAGGATTAAAGTACTGACACTTTACTTGGGGTATGTAAGACCAGCGTGATGAGGGTGAGGGAGAAGGGAAGACACAGTGCACGAGGTGGGATGAATTATGCACTGGCTATTGCTGCCCAGCAAGCTGCAGAGACACAGTAGGCCATTGAGCGTGAGTCTTCACTTGGCCCAGAAGACTTTTCTAGAAGGGCTAAAAGGAGGAACCTTGGAGAGGGAGGAGGCAGTTATCAGCACAGTTCCCTACCCTTCCACCTATTTCCTTTTTCAATGGCTGCCTCTGGGAAGCTTATGTCTCTACAGTTCTGGACAAGATCAACCAGCCGCTTGGCTGCCTTTTAGGAAGCCACAGCTCATGGCCAGGAGTGGCTTTTTATCGAAGTCTGAAAGTGGAGAAGCAACTTGGTGCAGGTGGGGTCCAAATGAGAGTGCTGAAGAGGCAGCTGAGGAATTGAGGGATCTCATAGTTCCTGTCCACTGCAGGTATAGCAATGTAAACTGGCTGGGTCCAAAACAGATTTTTCAAAATTGAGCCAATAGGATTTATCGATGGATTGATCATCCATGGACTACTGGACTGGGAGAGAGAAATTAAGGTCTTGGTGATGATTGTGCCATTTACTTAGATGGGGAAATCTTGAAGGAAAGTGACTTTGTTAGGAAAATTAGTAAAACTTTGGCACTGTTAGATTGGTGAAGTCTATTAAGTGGTCCATGTCTGGATCTGAGGGGAGAGGTTCTGTATAGAGACAAGAATTTGAGTCATTGTTACGTAGATGGTATTTATAGCCAGAATACTGGTTGCGGACACCTAAGAAAAGAAATTGGTTAAGAGGACAAAGAAGATGAGGCAGAATCTTTTCTGACTCTAGTAAGATGTACACCACTGTGGCTTGTCCTTACTGGAGTGGGTTAACGAGAGAATGAGAGGAGAGGAAGTGGTGATGGAGAGTACAAACAACTTCGCTGAGTAACTTTGCTGTAAAGGGGAGCAGAGAAATGGGGTGGTGGCTCACAAGGGCCACGGGGGGATGCTTTTGAGGCTTAGTGTGTTTGTATGTGAGAATGGTCCAGCAGAGAGAAAGGAGACATCAGCATGGGTTTAGTTTTAGAGGAGCTGAGAGGGATGGCTGTGGATGACAAGTTAAAGGCCTAGACTCAGAGAGCAGTTCCCCTATAAGAGAGGATGCAGAGGGGTACACACTATGGTGGGGGCGGGAAGATGAGGGAGCTCCTCTCTGACTGCATCTTCCATGACTATGAAGTTTGAGGGGAAGTCATCAATGAGAAGACCAGGGTGTTGAGGATGGGAGATGAAGTGAAGGTGTGAAGTAGGTTATCTGAGAGGAAAGGTGAACGTTGTAGGGAAGTGTAGGAGAGGGAGGTTGGTAGTGTTCAGGGCCCATTTGAAATGCAGTCAAACTATGAAGGGAGTCTGGTTAGAATAGTGGTGGTGTCTTCAGCTGTTTGTGTGCAGGTGCAGCTAAGTGCTGGTTAAGAGTGATGGAGGAGGGAGAAGGTTGCTGAGTGTGGTTTTAGTGCTGGACAGTGGAACCTAAGTTGGGTAAGAAGGGAAATGGAGACATAAGAAAGGAAGGGACTGGTAGGGAAAAGGTGAAGAGGGTCAGTGAATTGGGAGTTTCAGTAAGGTTGGGAGAGACTAAGGTTATCATGTAAAGGCATTACTATAAAGTTAACCATTCTAAATACCAAAAACAAGTGAAAAAAAAAAAAAGAACTAAAAGAAAAATACATACATATGGTCTGTACACTCAAGTCTTGGAATACATGTAAACATAACAAAATAGTATGATGAATCAAGGCCAAATATTTCTCATTAAAATTTGTTTTTTTGGGGGAAGGTAATTGGGTTTATTTAGTTTTTTATTTAAGTGCTGCTGGCAGTCGAACCCATGATCTCATGCATGCTAAGCATACACTCTACCAGTGAATTATGCCCCTCCCCCCAAATATTTCTCAACACATCTCCAGATTATATTAAATGAGTAAGTGAGGTAGAGAAATGTACAGTATGCTATCTTCATATAAGAAAAGGGGAATATAACATTATTTATGTTAAAAAAAATTTTTTTAAAAGAAAAGATTCAATCAAACCAAAGGGTCACTCAATGGGGAAGGAGGGAATAAGGTGGAGGATGATATAGGAACAGAAACTAGACTTCTCTGAATATATCTTGTTCTGTAGGTTAGACTTGGAATTATGTAAATATTTTACATAAATAAAATTAAACTAAAACAAATTCTTAAAAAATGGAAAAATAAAACAGGTTAATGTTAATGTGTATCCAGTTAGGAGCAAGCCATAAAGAGAGGAACTATACTAAGTAAATTTAAAACAGAGTAAACTGATTAGCCATGCCAGTGGGAAATAGTTCCAAGAACAAAAAGAACTGCAGACAAAACCTCAAACTGCCTTTTGTTATTCTGATACTGTTGTGTAATACGGGATAAAACAACTGAGTAACTGTGATATTCTAATTTTATAATTTAGGGTACAAAAGAGAACTGAGATTCTCAGTGCTGTGTCTTAGCTCTGCGCATCAAAAAGGCCTAGAAACAATGACCAAAACAACAGCAATGGGCATTCTAGAGCCTAGATTTACCACTCACCACTAAAAGGAATGAGGGATTTTATTCCCCCCTCCACTCCTAGAAATAGCTGACTCCGGAACAGGAAATGTACAAGACAAATCCAGAAAACTCTATCATACGAGATATAGCAAGGAAGTTACCAAATAACTACTATCAAAAGGGTTGTGTCAAAAGGACTAAGGAGCCAACTTGGAGAGGACAAAAATGACAATTTGAGCATCACTGAGTTTAACAACTGCAATGAAATGAAATACAAGTATGTTTTAGTAATCATGTTACTAAAAATATAAAAAACAACCCACCTGTCACTTTTGGAGGATGCGAGTAAACCAACTCATTATTTAAAAACTGGCAAAAGATCTGGACATTTATCCTCTTTTTCCAAAATGAACTGTAATTCTGGGTAACCAAAGAACCAATAAATTAAAGTTTCTCTCTAGAGCGGTACGTCAGGTATTATGAGGAGGAGGAATGGTAAAATGAGAATATTACCATTTTGCAACCTTGGATCTAGGCACTGAACTTCAACGGCTGCAACATATAAAAGGAGACAATCAGACATGATGTCTCCTGATAAACACATATAACATCATCTATGAGGTTTTCTTGCCACTAAATCTGAATCCAATCACACCTCTAGGTCTACTAATTAACATGAAATACAAAGGATAGAGAAACTTACTAAATGACATCATAGAACTATAATAGCAAAATCCAAACTGGGAAAGATACGGAGAGGAACCTATAGGCTCAAAGAAATTCCAAGAAATATGCCAACCAATTATAATATGAGACCCTGTTTGGATTTTCAAATAAATAAATTACTTTAAAAAAAAAAGACATTTAGGCAATTAGAAATTTAAGAACTTGAATATTTCATATTAAGGAATTAATGTTTTTGGTTATGCTAATGGTATGATTGTGTATTTTTAAAGGTACATATCCTTTAAGGATATATACTGAAATATTTATGAATGCAATGATGTCAGGTTATGGTAAGAGGAATAAAGAGACAGTAGTATAAGACTGGCACGAGTTGATAATTACTGAAGCTATGTAAAAGGTACATGGGGTTTTACATTATTCTACTTTTGAACATATTTGAAATTTCTCATGACAAAAAAAATTTTTTTCCCAAAGTCAAGTAACCATGATTTAGGCACTCACTGGAAACGTGTGATGATGGAGAGGGAAGGAGGTATCTGTGGTAACTTTCAGGATTCTTGCTTGAGGGATGGGTGAGTGGTGGTGCTGGGACCAGCAGGGGAGGTGGGTTTATGAAGAACAAGATGAGTTCCATTTTGGTCATGCTGAATTTGGGGTGCCTGTGGTACATCTACGTGGGACTGCACAGGAGTTGGTGGGAATAGTTAAAAGATGTGGATGGGAGATGAAAATGTGAGTCACTGGATGACATCATAGGAGAAACTGTAGAGAAAGGGGTCTCAACAGGGCCTCAGTGTTCACAAAGCAAAGGCTTAGACAAATGGTGTCTTAGAAAAATGGAAGGCCCAGAGAGAGGTCAAGAGGTTTAAAAGGAGGGAATGCCTGGATGTACACCTCACACGATATACAAAAATTAACTCAAAATGGTTCAAAGACCTAAATTTAATAGCTAAAATTATTTAAAACTCTTAGAAAACACAGGTGTAAATCTTAAGACCTTGGACTAGGTAATGGATTTAGATATGACACCAAAGCACGAGCAATCAAAAATGAAATAAACTGGACTTCATCAAAATAAAAAACCACTGGGCAAAGGACGCTATCAAATAAGTGAAGAAAACCCACAGGATGGGAGAGAATAAAGAATCTAGTATCCTGAATATATAAAGAACCCCTATGCCTCAACAATAAAGATAAATAACCCGATTAAAAATGGAAAATGATCCACAAAAAAAGATACACAAATGGTCAGAAGCACATAAAAAGATGCTCAACATCCTAGTTACCAGGGAAATACAGATCAATACCACAATGAAATACCATTTCATACCCACCAAGATGCCTATAATAAAACAGGAAAATGTGCTGACAAGGACATGGGGAAATTGGATCCCTCATACGTTGCTGGTGGGAATGTAAAATGGCACGGCTGCTGTAGAAGTCACTCAGTTCCTCAAAAAGTTCAACATTAAGAGATACCTTATGACCCGGCAATTCCACTCCTAGATATGTGCCCAAAAGAACTGAACATATGCCTACACAAAAACTTGCACACAACACTCACAGCAGTATTCTTAGTAGCCAGAAAGTAGAAACAATCTATAAACATCCAACTCATCAATGCATAAAATATGGTATAGCCATACAATGGGTATTTGGCAATAAAAGGAATGAAATACATGCTACAATGTAGATGAGCCCTGAAAGCAGCTAATTATAATACCATGTATTGTATGGTTCATTTAGATGGAATGTCTACAATAGGCCCATCTACAGAGCATTGCCTAGGCCTGGGGGAATGAGGGATGACTAATAGGTATGGGGGTTCTCTTTGGAGTGATGAAAACATTCTGGAATTAGATAGTGGTGATTATCGCACAACTTTGTCAATGTAAGAAAACCCACTCAACTGTATGCTTTAAGACAGTGAGTTTTATGGTGTGTGACTTATTTCTCAACTTAAATAAAGGTTGGGGGGGACTTGTGCTCAGCAGTCAAAAGCTCAGTCAAGGGGAGGGTATAGCTCAAGTAGTAGAGTGCATGCTTAGCGTGCAAGAGGTCCTGGGTTCAATCCCCAGTATCTCCTCTAAAAATAAATAAACCTAATTATCTCCCTCCCCACCTAAAAAATGAAAAAATTAAAAAAAATAGTTAAAAAAAAAAAAAGCTGTAGTCAAGCAAGGCGAGTCCTAGAGACACCACAGGAACTGAGTGTAGCAGGAAAGATTGTCTATTCAACAGCCCTTTCCTTCTTCTGTCATAATCTATCCCTCCTCCTAATTAATTCCAATAATTCTGGTTGAATCCTAAACAGATTTTGTGGTTCCATCCCTCTTGCCATGATTGGGCAGGCGATGTACTTCTGCCCAAACACAAGCTGAGGGGCTTCTGGGAAATAATTCATTATTCTTAAGGAGAAAAAGTGAATTAACAGCTCTTCCGTCTCTGAACATTAATGTCAAGTTGAGGTCTGGAGAAGCTGACTTGGAGGATGAGGTAGGGGTGGACATTCTGAGGGCAGCAGAGCAGCAAAGTTGGAAAAAACCATCTGGGTCCTTAGAACCACTCCCAGGACTCTTCTTAGGGAGATAAAACCTCTGCTGTTTAAGCCATTTTATTTCTTTTACTTAAAGCACCCAAATGCAGGTTATTGGCAGCTCATCCCAAATAGACTTGGAGACAGGGCTAAAGGGAAGGGAATCTGTTTTTATATTATCTTATTTTATGAAATTATTCTGTGATTATTTTTAGTCCAGGTCAGGACTGCCACTGATCATGCTATTATGGCTATCTTAAATGTTCATACCAGGTTTTCATGTCTGGCTTCTTGATTTTGGTCCTGAGTGTAGACCAAGCACTCTAATGGTCCACAGCCAGTCGAATCAGTATTTTCCAGGAAGGAGAAAAAAGTCTAAGCTCACCCTACTCATCCTAATTTCTAGGTAACAGGAAAAGATGATTACTACTGAGTATAACCTCAGCTAGTCACTACACAGGACTGATCCAAAGATTAAATGAGATCATGTGGAAAAACTCCTACCATGTCCATGGCTCAACACATCTCAACAATCTGAACTCTTATTTTGACAAGGTAGCCCCAACTGTGGCTTTCTCAAATTCTGCAACTTCTGGGCAAATATCAAACTGCCACATCCCTACTCCTAACAGCTGTAATGGGCTCCACTCTGGAAGATGACACCATCCCTGAATAAAAACTAACAACCTATAGCCTAGAAATATTTCAGCAATAACAAGAGGTAAATGCCTGGATATTGCCTAACTGGGCAAATTTTACTTTACCCAAAAGGTGCCCCCTAAAAGAAGTCAACGTCAGAAATTATTTTTCACTAAAGTTGGGGGTTTGAACTGGGACCTTGCTACTCATGAGATGTACACATAACCGCTTTTCTTTAGCTGTGCACATACCCTGGATAGGTTTCTTCATCTGAGCTGTTTCCTCATCTGTAAAAAGGGTGTTAACGCTTACATTACACAATTGTCTCAAAACTGAAGATTGGAGATAATCTATAGAAAACTTATCAAGGAAGAGCTTAACTGATATAAAAGCTCCACCTATTTGATTAAAGAGATAAACAAAGCAAGGTTTTTTTTTCAGTCTCCAACTTACTTTACTCCCCTCAAACAACAGAGCTGAAAGCAAATCCAAATTGCAAGCATCAACTTATTACAAGTTCTATTTCCTAACAGATAACTTCTTGCTTCCTAGAGGAAAGAGGTTTTCTGCAGGGTCTCTAAACTAAAGCAATCAGAAAAGTCCCCATTAACACTTTTGTTTCTGGTACCAGAGCAGGTGACCGGCAAGGACAAGAATTTAACTAATTTGCAGGAGAGCAGGGTGCCATCTGCCTTATAGATCTTATGGCCAATTGTGTAGACAAAGAAGCACTTTCTCCTCATACAAGAACTAGAGCCTTATCTATTAATTTACTAATATTACAGAGGTCTTCAATGTGAATGAAATGGAGAGGCCCTTTTACTGACAGCTACCAGGCCAAATCCTCGGATCAACCAAAAATCTGCATTTAAAAATACGCTTCATGGAGTGCTGCAAAACACAGAAACCACTCTCTCTGCTCCCAGCATCTCACCATCTGTTCACTCCTGGGATCTTTCCTAACTTCACATAGCACTGTGTTCTACAGACGGACTATAAAGATTGACTGAACATGGAATCTCTACACCTCACACCAAAAAGCATCCTGTCCCAAGAGACTTGGAGAAACCAGGCTCCCCCACTCCTGGGAAAAGATTAGAAGCAGCATTCCAAGCCAAACTGTATCCAGCTTTATTAAAGATACTTTTCATAAACAATCATGGTATTTCAGGCAGGACATGGGCAGACAATCGTTAACAGTATACAACAACTTTCAAACTCCCTTTTTCAATGGACTACCAAAATCAGAAAGCCACTATAAAACCCAATGAAGTCTTCATGTGATGCTCTGAACAGGGAAAGTTTAGAGTGAGGGTTGACATTTCACATTTAGCATGTTGTTTAACAACTTTTCACAAGCCGACCCTGACTTTCAGGAAATGGAAATGAAAATGGCAGAATTATCAATCTGAAGATCCACAATCTAAAAAAGGAACTGCTGCTCTTTTGAGGGATGCCATCTCAATGGTGACACTGTAAGTCCAGATTGCTCGACATTACTGATAACCAATTTTTGGGGTCCGGTCCCAACAGGTCTCTGGGTTTAAGGGAGTCAAGTCTATGCTGAAGGAGAGGGAGAAGAGGACATAAAAGCTAATTTTAGTTTTTCCACACCATAAGGCGTGTGTGCCAAGATGGCTAATGTGTGTCAACATCAAGGAATCCCTCCTTCCTGGGAACCAAGAGGCAGTCTCTCAATACTAGACAGGAGAGGTGTTTTTCCCCCAGCAATCCAGCTTTGGAGACATTGTATTAGCAACATGTGCCCTTCTCCAAAAAACAACAATGAAGTGTTCTGTGTGCTAACAACATAGCTTAAAAAAAAAAAGTAAAACAAAATTCTGCATTTTTATAAAACTTGATAAAAAATAGTATTTCAAACTGTACAGTCACCGGAAGTACACAGTTATCAAAAATGCACACACTTCACTTGGCATCTCCAGCACCTTCAGCTTTCTGTGCCTAAAAGAAAAATAGACAGATTAATACAAGATGTAACTATCTTCATTCATATTTCATTTATACAATTATCTTGCCCCCAAGCCAAAGTTCAGGTTTTAGGTACTTTGACACTGAGACTCAGTACTTCTCTTGAAAATAACTTTGTAGGTCACTTCCCCATCTGGACCTTACTATAAAACTGGAGAAGGGGGCACAGCAACATTACAAGATCTGAGGTTATTCCCAGCTTGAAAACTATGGTGTAGCACGAGTGTGACACCTAAAGACAGGACGAAGATCTCACGCAACAGCTCTCTTTATTGGATGGCAGACTCTTTCAAGAATCCAGATTTAAACTCAGAAAAAAAGAGAAGCAAACTCTGGACTAAAACGCACAATGAAAAAGTAAAATAAGTTATACCTGGTCTGTTTTGGCATCTCCATTTTCTGCAGGATTATTCCCATCCTTGCCAGCATCAGCTTTCCCCTTTTTCCCTTTGGGTACCTTCTCTCCCTTCTAAAAAGGGTGGAGGGGGAAAAAAGATCTGTTTATTGTTTCAAATCACCAGGATACAGTCTGCCAAGCTCTGTACAAGATAGGATTATCTATCATAGATAAGACACTGATAAACTACACATCCTCCCCCAATGATAAAAAAAAAAAAACAAAAAAAAAACAAAACAAAACTCATCAAAACTAGGCCAAATTATCTATAATTTGCTGTGGTCTTCAACATACAAAAATTTTTATCTGAGCATAAATGATAAAAGAACAAGACAGCTTAAATGCTGGAGTGTTTAAAACGCAAGTGCAGAGTTTTCTATAAATTGATGACCAAGTTCTTGGTTAAGGTCCAGTCCTAACTTTTGTCATATATCTCAACTTTGTGCCAACAGATGCGCTCAGGCTTTTATGTAACTCCTAGACACACGTGTTTCACTGTCCTGCTCACCTTTGCAGGGGCCTTTTTAGGCTTGGGCTCTGGCTTTGGAGGAGCAGGTTTCTTTTATTTGGGGGAAAGAAAGGAAAAAGTACATTAGTACAATGGACCAAAGAAGACAATCCACAATACCACAGGCTCATAAGTTTCTCCTACTTTGTAAAGTCTGTGGCAGGCTTTCCATTAAAACTTCCTATCTTCGGAAGCCCACTCAAGTAACATTCAAGTGTCCCCCTTTGGATACAGTCATCACAATTTCAGAACCAGCAAATTCTAAATGGGCAAGAATCCAAAGCAAAGTCATTCAATACCAACCACTGAACATAATTCATGGGAAATAAAGGGAATCGTTTTTCAATGCTTCTCAGTTTCAGAGATAAATATGAAAATTTAAAAGCAGATATACTTACAGCAGATAACCTTGCCGATCTTCTCTGTGGCTATTAAAAAAAAAAAATAAATTACAAATAGGACAGTTGAGCCACTTAAAAAAAGTTTTGGTGCCAATTTGTTCTAGACAATATGAACTGAAGAGAACTTACTTAGGGAAAATTCAGGACTAAGGATATGGTTAACTATCACTAAAGGAGCCCAAGGCTTTGTGAGACTCCAAAAGTGAGAAGACTTACTTCGTCCTTCACCTTGGCTTTATCTCCTTTAGCATCCCCTTCAGCCTATAAAAAACAGACAAAAACTAAGAGTTGCAACTTCTGAAGCAATTCTTAATGATTCACTAAGCGTAACAAACTCCTAAGGGAAAAATATCGAAGGGAATCTTGTACACAACTTTTCAAGGACACACAGATCGTCGGCATGTAGCATTCCCGGCTCCTATGCAAAACCCCAAAGTGCTGAGAAGCTCTAGGAGTGCTCTTTTGTGTCAGCGTCAAGCCCAATCTGGCCCAAAGCGCGTAGGGACCGCTAGTGTTGGAGCTCCAACCGCCCCGGGAAGCGCGCGCAAAGCTGGAGCGAGGCGCGCAGAGAAGTGCAGCCCGCGCCGCCGCGCCAGGCAGAAGCAACAGCTGCAGAAGGAGCAAACAAACCCCTCCGGAGGCGGGGCCTGAGCACCGTTCCCATGGCAGCCGTCGAGGGAGGGAGACGGGAGGAGTACGCAGCCGGGGAACTCGTGGGCGGCAGCAGCGCGCACCGGCGCGAGTCTGGCGCGCGGGGGCCGTGGGTGGTGCTCGGGTGGAGGTGGGGCCACACCGCGAAGCCCCGCCCCCAGGGGCGGGCCCCCGCCCCCTCACGGCGGCGGTTTTTTGGCGGCAGCGCGATCCCCCGCCCGCCAACCCCAAACACCGCCTTCCCGCCCTTACGGGTTTGAATTGCCCGCCCGCGGGGAGGGGAGGGGACCTGGCGACGGGGGGGAGGGGGCGCGGGGCGGGCACATCGAGCCCAAGGGGAGCGCGATAAACAGCCGCCAACATGGCTCCTCCCGCCGCGGCCGCCGCTCCTCCAATATGGCCTCTGGCGCCCGCGGGCAGCCAAGCTGCGGAGGGTTAGCCCCGGGCCACCTGACACCGCCTCGAGCTACCGCGCCGGGCGGCTGAGTCTACTCCAGCTCGGCGCCAATTCTTGCGTCCCAAAGCCGGGGAAGCGGCGGCAGTAGCATTGGTGGTGGCGGCGGCAGCGGCGGCGGCCCAGCGCCTGGGGCTCTCGCGCCACGTACCTTTCTCTTGGGCATGGTGGCGACTGCGGTGGGACGTAGACACTGGACGCGGGGCTGCAGTGGCGCGCGGGCTTTGGTCGGTCCAGGGGTCGCTCTCGCCTCTTCTTCACACTGCTCGGGCTCCGGGGGGTTTATAAAGTTTTTATAGCGCTGGGAGCCCCGGACCGGTTAGAACCGGATTTCACCTCCCGCCGCCGCTCATTGGCCCAGCTGGGGTCACGTGGGCGGGGTTTAAACTCACCTCCTCTGGAGGGAGTGAGGAGGGGGGCATGGGGGGAGGGCACGCGAGAAGGCAGCGCGCCTAGGGGGTGGGGGCGCAGTGGGGGAGGCGCGCGTCAAAGGCAATAAATGAGCCTGGGGTGGTGCGAGTCGGCTGGCTCCGGGTTTCGGCTCCCGCCAAGAGCTGGCTTTTGCAAACTACCAAGTTCCTTCCACCTTATGCAACCGAGCTACCCACTTCAAGCCGTGCGACACTTAGGGCGCATCTCAGCCGCTTCCCTTCCTGTTCCCGCTGGGGCCCCAGAAGAAGGGTTTGCTAGGCCTGGCTGCACTGCCCTTACCCGCTGGAGGCGGGAGGAAGCGCGCGGCTTGGAGGCACGGCTGCAGTTTCCAGCGCCAAGGCTGACGCTGAAGTGGGGTAAAAAGCAAGGAAGCCAGCTTGGCGCAGCCGGACGTGCATCCTTCCAAACTGCCACTCGGAGGAAGCCTTTCATGCACCTCACCTAGAAGGCGGTCCACTCGAAGTTGGTGGGGGGGGTGGGGTTCGAGGGAGAGACTACACGCGGAGGTGCCTTTCGGGTGCAGTGGGGCAGGTAGGAGCTGTCCCTTCAGCACCGTTGCTCAGCCGCCTCCCCAAATGCCAACGAAGCCCCCCACAAGCCTGTCGGGAGGCTCACTTTTGCCCCTGTATTCCCGGACCTCAGAACCCCGCCACAGAATGATGGAGAGTGGCCGCCAAGAAGGCCTACTGGCACTCCCCTCCCCCTAAGCTCCACCCGCTTCAGAGACTTAAAGCTCAGCTGCCCCCTTCTCGACACGGCCACCAAGCCTGGGAGCTGCAAACGCAGCTGGCGAAATCCCTCCTTCCACACTGGCAGGCTGGCTTCCTTTCACTTAACGAGGAAAAGGAGCGTGGAGGAAAGTGTCCGGGGATTAGGAAACACGTAGAGGAACAGGTGTTGCGATGGATGGCAAAAGGGCTCTTCCAGGGCTACCCTGTCCCCAAAGCTAGGGATCCTAGAGGTAGCCAAGCGCACCTGAGGGAGGGGTAGACAGCAGCAGCAAAACACGGTCTTCTTCTGTTGCACTGTTTGCAAACAAATTTTACATCTAAGAATTTTTAAAATTCTCTTTGACACCCAAGAGAACACAAGAACAGGATAAATATCCTCAAGTGGGGGGCTTGACTCACAGGTGGGAGGACATTTAAATAGGACCCACCTAGTTTCTTGAGGCAAGGGTTTAGCTGGTTTGTACAAATCACATGGGTATAAAGTAACCATAATGAGTTTATATTAACTATTTGCAGCCCCTGTTCCTGGGCAGCAAATGCTCCCTTAGCCTTACTAATTTCCATTACCTACAGTGCCTCTTGGGGCAGCCCCTCCTCACCCCACCCCACTCTGTACCTTTCCCAGGATACAGGTCCTCAGGCTGAAGAAAGATACCAGCCCCGTTAATCACCTCTGCTTACCCTGATCGTATTAGGGAAAGTCAGACACACAGAGGGGATAGGACTCAACAATCATGCTCACAGGACCGATTCCATTTGCTGCCTCCAGCCCCTCATTCCCGCCTTAATTGTAGGGCTCTGCATTATAGCAGCATAATTCATGCCTCCCTAATTAAGGCTGTCAACAGCCCCATTGTAAAGCTGGAAAATGTACAGCACCTGCTCTCTGGGAACCCTGTGCCAGGGATTGGTAGTGGGGAGTGCCAGGTGTGCATGGGGGACCTGCCAAAGGGTGCATTGATTGGCTTCTCAATCGCAGTGTCTGGCATTTATGCTAGATTTTAAGAGCAGGGATGATGGCCAAGGGGTCTCTTGTGCCAGGTATACAGGCACAGGAAGGGGAGGAGGAGACTGGAGTATATGGAAGTTAGGGGTTTTAGAGCACGCTCTTAGCACTGCTTGCAAGACCCCAACTCTCCCCTAGAGGGAGGTGCTGGGGAAACAGTTTGCAGAAAGTAAAATGGGAAGACTTAACAGAGTAGCATTTGGTTATTACTGGCTGGTGCTCGCTGCTCTGGGGAACCTGAAGCACAGAGTTGCTCAGGCAGACAGCTCTTCAAAGGCACTAATCCTCTCAGCAGCTCTGCAGCGAGGCCTGGTTGGGAGAGGTAAGGGAAAGGACACAACCCTTGACTTGGTCGTCTTGTCCCTGCTGGGCAGACTTGGCCCTCACAAGCTGAGACCCTGCCATGCTGAGAATAAATTGTCTCAGGGCCTACATAGGGGGCCAGGTCAAAAGCCAAGAGAAGCCTCAAAGCCTGAGGAGGTGGGAAGCAGAGTCTGAGATACTGAGGGCAGGAGGCAGTAATTTGGGAGAAGTGCTTGTTTCTGTGCTCTTGGTCCTGATGTGTTCCAGGGAAGGAAGCCTGTGCTGGATTAGATGCACCAGGGCCTATAGGCCTTCTGTTACCCTGTAGCCATGGAGGGGGCCAGTCTCACAGGGGAGTGGAGCCCTGGCCCCATGCCCTGCAAGAGGAGGAGAAAAGCTTGTGTGGGCTGAGTCGACAATAGGTAATTGGATTGTAATCACCCGCCTGGCTTCCATGCGCCATTGGGGGCGCTGAGCCTTCCAGTGAGCAATCAGCACTGCGTGGTGGGAGGGGGTAGAGATTCAATAGCAAATCCCAGGTGGAGAGCCAAGGGGGAGGAGCAGCAGATGGGCAAATTTTCTTTCTGTCTCTCCCTCCCCTTCCTTGCCCAGATAATGCTGGCTGTCTATTAGCTATTTACCAGCAGATCCAAGGTGGAGCCACATCTTTTGTAGAGGCTAAGATGGATGGGAAAAGGGCTAGGGTTTTGGGGAGACTTCTCTGAAATTCTGTGTGTTGAAGGATATGCTGGTGGAAAAAGAAACTGCAGCTAGAAGCACTGGTAGAGGTGGAAAAGATGGAAGGAGCAGGCAGCAGAAGTGCCGGGTCCTCCTGCTCTTCAAACCTATTGGTGATGAGAGCTGGGTTTAGTGTACTTGTGGGAGACTCTCACCCTCAACCCTCCCCAGGGCACTGTCCCAAGCAGCCCAGAGGTATCTATGGCCAGCAGATCTGGCCTTTGGGGCTCCCTTGCCAAGCAAAGGAAACACAATTCATCATCAAGAGGGAGGTGCCTTTCACCAAGAAAAGAAAGGGGAGTGGGGCCCTGGAGATAGAGGGCAGGGCAAAGTGGCAGGAGGCCAGCCTCAGGCTGATGCAGTGCCCAGACGTGCCAGCCAGTCAGCCCGCTTGAGCTCCAAGGCCTGCAGGAAGCCTTGGACCCGCTCTTCCCGTCTGGCTGATAGTTTGTGCAAGCGTGTCCGTCGGAGCTGGGCGTCCCCACTGGCCTGGAGCCCCTCTTGCAGCAGCTGCTCTGTCACTGCAGCCTGGTCCCTCTCCAGCTGCTGCCTCTTCCGCTCCTCTGCATACATGTCTCGGGCCTTCTGCTAGAGAAAAGTGGGGGTTGGGGTAGGGAGATCATTTTTAAGTGTGGGTGGAATTGGGATAGAGGCGGGGCACAGGACAGGCCAAGTTGAGTGGAACAGTGGGGAGTTTCTACCAGATTTGGAAAGGTTTGGAAGTAGGTGTGTAATGGGTGGTTCCCATGTTGTACAGGCAGGGCTGTGGCAGTTTTGGGTCCATCCTGGTTTGTTTTGGTTGGGAGCATCTCTATTTCTTGAAATTCTCAGGTTTGTACTTGGAAGGGAACCAGGCAGATGTAGGTCTGACTTCTGGTTCCCCCACCACCTAGCTTTGTAGCTTTGGGCAAATCCTCTCCTAACCTCATTTCTTCATCTGTAAAGTGAGGGTTGTGCCTACCTTAAACAGTGGTTTTAAGGGTTAGAGATAATATATGCAAAACCCCTCTGGCATATTAGCAGGCTCTCAAACAGAAACAGCAAATTTACAAGTTATTACTGCCCATTCTCTGATGCAAGGAAGGTCCTATTCCTGCCTGGGGCACATCCATTAGGTCATTTCCTTGGGTTTCCTAGGTTGCTCTAAGGGTGCCATCTTCCCAACTCCCTAAGTTATTTTTCAGAGTTTGGCTCCAGAACTGCCTCTCATACGGAGACCAGCCTGTTTCACCCAGCAATTGACCCTCCTGTGAACATTCTGAGAAGTAGGTTCAGCTCTTTTAAGCCACTTACTACATTCTGCCTCTAGAGTAGGCATTAGTGTCCATAGTCCACTTTTTCTGTTAGGAAATGAGCCCTTGAAGGCTCAACAGAGCCCTCAGGGCTCCTGGAACCAGTTCTGACACCAGGTGGGTGATTATAGGCTGGGCAGCACTTCTTATACCCTGTGTGTGTCTCCAAACCATAACCTCCTAGAGGATAAAGACTGGCTTTTCCTCTCTGGTACTTGGAGTGCCTGTACATGAGAAGTACTCAGTCAACTGACCATGATACCAGGAGGACAAGGAGGATGCTCCTGGTACAGGAGGGGAAAATCCCTTTGGAGAAGAACCAAGGTCTTGCTGTGTGCCTCACATCGATGCTCTCTGCTGCTCCTGCTACTCTAACAGGCTGCAGAGCCTTCGCACCAGAGTTCCTCCTGCCAAACCTATTCCATGTGTGAGAAACTCCCATTTTGCTGTGGACTTGGCATCCTGTACCCTTGAAGACCCTTACCACATTCTACCCTGTATTGTGGTATTTGTGTACCTGTCTGTGTCCTACTCAGCCTGTAAACACCTGGATTGCTCTGTTTTCACCCTTGAAGGAATATCTTACATGTGCACAAGCACTTCATCTGTTGTCTCACTTGACCCTCACAATACATCTAGGGAGGTACTTTCCATCTGTTGGAGACAAATATGGAGGTTCAGAGTAGTGAAGTGATTTGCTAAGGTCTCTCAGCAATAAAGATTTATTGCATGAATAAAGTTGACAAGTGAAAAAAGCTGGAAAATCTCCCCTCTAGGCTCTTGAATGATTCAGGGGTACTCTTCTGCTATGATAACAAGCTCACATATAGAGCTATGAAGACTAAAACAAGCTTGAGAAGTTGCTGCTAAGGGTCTCCATCTTGCTGGAGGGGCTTCATCCTGGCTTTGGTCAGGAAGAACCCTGGGTCCTACACACAGGACTTTATTGGGGGTGTGGAAATGCACATGATACAGTCACCACAATCCATGAACTTACAGGCTGAGTAGGACACAAATACGTACACAAATACCATAATACCAGGTAGAATGTGGTAAGGTCATCAGAGAGGCAAGAGAAAGGGACATGTAGTTCAGAAGAGACAGAAATTGTGATTGACGAAGGCTGGGGGCAGTGAAATCTCATGGACAGGCAGAATTTCATCTGAGCTTTAACCAATGGGGGTGATTCAGATAAAGGTAGAGGGTATGGTGGGAGGTCTTCAGGCAGGGGAATAATGGGCAAAGACTCATAAAATCAAAGAACGTGATCAGGCCAGTGTGAATCTGCCTGGAGCACTAGGGTTTGAGAAGTTCCTATCCACAGGACTCCCTTACCTCTCTAAGCCGACTTCTTCATCTGCAAAATGGGGATGATAGTATCCATCTCACTGGGTGGTTTGAGGAAAAATGAGATAATGAATGCCCAACCTGATGGCTGGCTATTAACAGCTGTTCTTCTATCACCACTGCTTATGGCTAGGGCTAAGTAGGCTAAATTCTGGCTGGACAGAAAGGATGAGGGCACCCAGCCACAGAGGGAGGAAATGTGGAGCTGATTAAAATTGCTCCATGAGGCTCAGGCTTCTTCCAAATGGCAGCCCTAGACTGAGTGCTGAGCACGGAGTGGGTAGCCAGGCAGAGCCTTGCTCCTATTTGCCAGGAATCATTGATTCACTGGTAAGATGACAGAGTCAGAGGAACTCGTAAAGACCACTGGCTCCACCTCCTACTATACAGACAAGGACACCAAGGCTGAGGCAGGGAGGGACTTGGCCTATGTCACTCACTGGGTTGAAGTTCCCTTGGTTCCTCCACAAAAGTGGCTTCTTGAGAGATCTATGGAAAATGTGTTTTGTGCCTCTGGATAAGCTGTATTTTCTAGGAGTGAAGTGGGGAACCAGTGGCCTGCATCTAGAGGCCTCTGTGCAATCTCCACATGGTCTGGATCTACCTCCCTACCTCAGAGACATTCTAAGTTCTTCTCAGGGACTCAGCCTCTGAAAATCTAGGCTAACAGAAGTCCTAATGGTCAATTTCCCTCTTCTGGACTATACTGTCTACTGTCTCTTTAAAATGACTGATCAGAGGTGAGGGCTTTAATACTTCCTGTACAGACCTTATGTGGTCTTGGTGTAAGGGCTCCATGGAACTCATTTTGAGAAATGGGGCTCTAATATACTCATCTAAACCTCTCCTGGGCATTAAGCCTCTCTGTTCCTGTTCTCTCCTCAGCAGAATTAGGGAACAAGATATAATAGCCCCTCCAGTACATAAATCCTCAAGCCCTCTGACCTCAATGGGGGGTGGAGAGAGGATGCATGTACTGGGCTTCAAAACATTCATTAGCTAATGACAAGTCCTCTCATAAGTCCCCATTTGCCATAATCAGTATGCCCAGGTCAGTAGCATGGGGGATGCATTTCGGAGGGTTATCTGAGAGAGAGCACCTCCTGCTGGAAATATGTTCTGACAAGCACCCAGAGTCTCCCTGCCTAGGGAATTGTACTAGGGACCAGGACACCAGATGAGCAGGGCGCTACGCGTCTATGGCTTTCCTGCAGACAGGTGAAGTCTGATGAAGAGCCCAGAGACACACATGGTGAACAATACTGGCCACTATTTTCTGAGAATAAACTCTGTTCCAGCACCACACTCAACACTTTTAGTGTATTAGCTTACTGAACCCTTATCGTAAACCTGTAAGGCAGGTATTATTGTTATTATTATTACCCCTCTCATTTTACAGATGAGGAAAATGATGCTCTGAAGGGTTAAATAGTTGTCCAGTTAGTCACACAGCTAGTAGTCAGCACCTTGAGGAAAAGATAGTGACTACCTGAAGAGCACTAGAAATAAAATGGTCGATTGATCCAGCCTGGTGTTTAATCTCTGACAAATGCATCAAAGGATGTTTACTCGGGGCACATATCTTTTCCCTCTATATCAATACAGATTTTGTGGAGCATTTATTCCTCATCTGTCAATGACCCCTCATGAACCTCCCATACATGCCACTTGTAACTGAGGATCAGTGGCTCTGTACTGCACCTACTCCTTCCCTGCCCTGATTTTCTGTCTGTTCTACTGTTTCATAGTTGAGATTTCTTCCCTTTGCCAGCCCCCATTCTCTAAGACTAATGGGTGACCACCTGGAGACTCATGGTCCCTTTAGATACCAAGGTCTAGCCTCCCATGATTTGTGGCTGAGTCCCTGCTTCCATTAGCATCTGCCCTCATCCCAGTGAGCTACTAATGATCGAGAACCCAACTTGCTCTGGCTTCCTGCAGGGAATGGGGACATACTGGGCTGGACTTAGAGACAGAGCAGCTCAGAATTTAATAATGGGAATTGGGAGACAGGGCAAGAACTAGATGGAGAGGTTGAAAATGAAAGGGTATGGGCAAAGGAACTGTGAAGAGTCCAGTCTGGTGAGGATACATGATATATAAAAGGGAGATATCAGAAAGACAGCTTTCTGGTCTGAGGTCAAACTGGCCAGGATGTTGTTAGTCTGGATTGTACCCTTAGTGCTTCTGCGGAGGTGCTAAGATTTCTATAAACAGAGTTTGAGGGCTCCTGGGTAGAAAAAGCCTGGCCAGAACCCCATGAGGTCTGCTGAAGAAAGGTTCAGGACAGTCAAGATCAGTGTTATTACTTTGGTTTCAGCATTCAAAAGAATGGGGGCAATTAATAATAGTATCTACCTTATAGCACTATACAGAATCTAAGTAAAGGATGCCTGACACATGGTAAGAGTTCAATAAATGTTTTAAATTATGATTCTTGGGTACCAAATGGAACTCTTTTTGTAAATATTTTTTTATTTTATTTTTGGGGGGAGGTAATTAGGTTTACTTATTTACTTATTTTTAGAGGAGGTACTGGGGATTGAACCCAGGACCTTGTGTACACTAAGCATGCATTGTACCACTTGAGCTATACCCTTCCTCCTCAAATGGAACTCTTAAATGGTTATCCACAAACACATTCCACCTCATCCTAGAAAACAGCAGAACCAACTGCCCAGGCCAAAACCTAAATGCTTTGGTTCCTAATAACATTAATATTTGTACTTATTTATTTTATCCTACAAGAGGCATAAGAGTTTCAGAATTACATCATCGACATTCCCACTGATAAACCTCTCAAGTGATGTTTAAGTTTGCTTTCCAGTTTGTATCATCCTTAGAATATATCCCACTAAAGATGTATAATCAGAGAACTGTGTCCAGGTAACTTGAATTAATCCCTTTTCTGGGGGTTATATTATCAACTTAAAGTTAGTTTCGTTTGTTTCTGTTTTAACATTTGTTTTTCCTCCACCTCCATCCATACAGCCCTCCTCTTCCCGACAGCACATCCTCTCACCTGGACTATTGTAGGAGTTTGGTCTCTAACTCCTGCCCTCTGAAAATCCTGACTGACTTTTACAAAATATAAGTCAGATCCTGTCATTCCCTTGATCAGAAGTCTTCAGATGTGTCACCATGACCTACAAAGCCCTAAGTGACCAGAGGCCTGACTCCTATCCAGCCTCATCTTGTATCCTTCTCTCTCATGTATGCTGGACCTTTCTTTGTTCTTCCAAGACCTAAAGTTTATAACCCTAGTATCCTTGCACTTGCTGCTCCCTCTGCAGAGAATAATTCTTTTCCCCCAGATTTTTACATGTCTGGCTACTTCTCATCTAAGGAGGGCTTAAAAAAGACCTTCTTAGAGAGGCCTTCCTTGACTGCTCTATTCAGTACCTCTCGTTCTCCTCAATACTTTCTAGCACATTGCTCTATTTTCTTTACTGCCTTACTACAATCCAAAATTATACATATATATTTGTTTACTTGTTTGTTATCTGTCTCCTCAAATGAAAATATAAGCTCCATGAAGGTAGAAATGTTGTCTGGCTGACTAACTGCTGAATCTCTTGTGCCTAATACTAATATAATACTAATACTAATATAATGTTATTAGTGCCTGACTCAGACCAGGTACTCAATAATAGATATTTATAGAATTAATGAAAATTGAGGTAACTCCTCTGACAGCCTTGCGGGAATGTATCTGAGAAACCTGAAACTACTAAAAGGCTTCTAAATAGCCAAATTAGAGACAAGAATACCCATACACAAAAAACCTCGTGCACCAAGATCCTCTGGGCTTCATGCAAGGCTGGTTTACTCTCACTTTACAGAAATCATTCTAACAAGTTGATTGACTGGTTTCCTTGCCTGTAGCTGATTTAAAATAGTAAATAGGAAGAGAAGGGAAGAAGGGATGCTGTCAAAATGAGACATTGACCATGGCAGGGAATGAGAGGGAAGGCACAGAAAAATATACAAGAAACCCCAAAGCCAATTATTTTGGGACCATCTAGCTTAGACAAAGAGTCCCACCATTCAAGGCCACCCTGTACAGTAAAGTGCTTCAAGATGGCAGTTACTATTATCGTTACCGGCTTTCTTAGAATGTGATTATTCTAGTCATCATCATTATTAGCAAGAGCCTGGAATACAGTAGGTATCAATGAATTATGCACAAAATAGATTTCAGGAAGTTTTCTATCAAAAAAGGATTAAGAAAAAGTTTTAGTTTTTAAAGGGAGATTTGGTCATGTGGAAAAATCTGATACTCATTCCTCACTGATGGTGGATAAGAGACTGCTGTTTTTCCCTTCACTTGAACTCAATTTCCTCATATTCTGAAACTAAATGATTAAGCACACGAGCAAACCTTCATGATCTGACTGACTTATTCTAGCAGTTGTGGACTTGGGATTCCTGGAAAGATTTCAGGGGTTATGTGAACCCCTGAAAGTATTTTATGTGTTTCAGTGATTAGTGCAATTCTTTGCAAAATGCCATGTGTTAGAGTGACCTGTGAAATTTTTCTAGGGAGACAGTCTATGGCTTTCATCAAAGTCTCCAAGGAAGCCCTGATGCCAAGAGGACGAAGAAGTCCTGATTTACATCGTAATTTCCTCCCGGCCATTATCTCTCCAGAGTCAAGAAGCAGTGCTAGCTTTTAGTTTAAAATTATGTGGCCTTGGGACAGTTACTCTGCCACTCTGTTTCCATATCTGAAAAATGAGGGCACCAAACCTGCTATATTGTTGGAAGGGTTAAATAAGAAAACTTGCATGAAAACACTGAGGTGACTTAGTAGACCTTCAATATGTTAGTGGCCACCACTACATACCATTATTATGAAGAGTCCTAATCTAATGCAGGTGACTCTGCCTCCTAAGGAAGCCTGTTTCAAGATCCGGTGATCAAAACTGAGAGCGGAACTCCAAACCTTGGCAGAACATAGTTTTATACAACAGAAAGACAGTGCTATTTTGTTCTTAATCCCTCTGGAAGAATCTTGGATTTTGTATACTTTCACTTCTACAATCTTTTATTAGGCTAATTTATTCAGAGAATAATGGCCAATCTTTCTGAGAAGCCTTTCCTGGGTTTCCATAGTAAAGAGATTAAAGACTTGTAACATGAATCCCAGGTCTGTCTTTTATTGGTTATATGTCCTTAACTAAATAATTTTGATTTATTCATTTGCATAAATGGGGCCAATAAGACCTACCTCATTGGGTTCTTGGGAACATTAAATGAGATAGTGCATATAAACTGTTCACAGTCCCTGATACATGGTAAATACTCAGTAAGTGGTAGCTACTGTCATTATCATTAATATGCTTATTAGCAAGTTCCTGACATATATAGTAGTAGGTGGTCAATCAATGCTAACCCTTTCTTCCATCCCATCCAGTCAGGCCAGCCCTGAACTCTTACCTGAAGCACACTATGGTTCATTTGGAACTGCAGGATGGCCTCACAGAGGTTCCAAAATGTATATTCTGGCCACAGAACAGGCTGGAACACCAAGCAGGAGTGGGAGGTCTGGCAAAAGTGGAGAAGAAAGAGAGTATGGTTTAGTAACATGATACTGGAACATATCCCTGGTCAGGCTCCAAGGAAGAAGTAGGCTGATCACACTGAGATGAGATGGCACAAGCATCCTGAGCTGCAGCTGCTGCTGCCAGCCCTGATTCACTAATAGGGGTAGGGATCATCTGAGGCAGTAAGATCACCTGCCTGTAGCAAGGCAAGACTAAAGGGAGGCTACATCAACATTTCCACCAGGATTTTTCTAAGAGCCAATTTTAGGGCTGTGAAATAACATCTGGATTATGTTATTGGCTCTTGGCCCTTAGAGGTCATCTGGGAGACACAGTGTCTGATAAAAGTCAGCAATGAACAAATGGTAACTGCCATTGTTATTTTTAAGTAGCAGAGTAGGCACAGTGGTTAAGAGCATGGGCTCTGGGGCCAGACCGCCTGGCTTTGAATTTTGGCTCCACCACTTACCATCTATGTGACTTGAGACAAGTTACTTAACCTCTCTGGGCCTCAGTGTCCTCAACTGTAGAACTGGGTAATAAGAATATCTAGTTTTTAAGGTACTGTGAAAATTTAACAAGATAACATACATAAAGCACAGCACAGAGCTGGGTAAGCTTTTAATAAAAATCATCCCTCTTGGAACATTCTTGACAGTCACTGCTTGATACCTTTAGTGATGAGGAATTCAGTGCCTCAAGGGGGATAATAGTTGTCACATAGCACGCTAAACCAATGTCACCTTCTCTGGAACTTCTACCAAGGTCTCAGGTCTTTTCTCTGGGAAAAGTTTATTTCTTCTTCAAAGTGAAATTCTTTCAAATATTTGGAGGCTAGATTAGAGCTGCTTGCTATCTGTTCCCAAGGTTGTAATGACTTGTTCAGTTTGTCTTTGCCAACAAAGTTTTAAGATAGGAGGGATTATTTCTAAGTTGGTCACTGCCATATTCCCAGCACAAAGGAAGAACTCAGTATTTTCTTCAAAGGGAATAAACTGTCACTATGCTTCTCTTCTCCAGACCACTATCCTTCACTCATTCCTTTTACAGGACATGATTCTGTGTCATCCAGGTGGCCTCTTCTGCTAAGTCCTCTAATTTATCAGTGCAGTCTCTTAAAACTCAGTGCTTGGGGTGGGGGAGAGGGTATAGCTCAGTAGTAGAGCACATGCTCAGTATGCTTGAGGCCCTGGGTTCAATCCCTAGTACCATCAATCAATCAATCAATCAATCAAATCTAATTACCACTCCCCAAAAAACCAAACAAACAAAAAAAAAATTGCTGTGAGATATTTTCAAATGTGAAATTGTGACTAATGAATTAAAAATGGTTAAAAACAAAAAACAAAAACAAAAACCTCAGTGTTCAGAAGAAAACACTCCAGATATAATCTAACCAGCAGAGAGTGCCATAGAACTATAAGCTGCACATTATACTTCCTTCAATATAGCCAAAGACTGAAAGTATCTTCAATAGCTAAATCTTGCTAGTTCACTTTTAAGACTGTGGTCCATTAAAATTTCTGGCACTTTATCATGTGAATTGCTTCCAAGCTGCATCTCTCCCTCCAGTTTCTTCTTGAACAAGGTTTCCCCCAGCCAAGTGCTACCCAGGGGCCAAGTTAACAGATGATGGAGATTCTCAAGCAGAGATAAACTTATTTGAATAGGAGCTTTTAGAGGACTACCTACACTGGGATAACTGAGCTGAGAGGCAATGGCAGGTACCTAAAAAAGAGTCTGCATATAGTTTATATCCCTGTGGACTGTGCCTGTATAGATACAGCCCCTTTATTCTGAAGGAGAGAGATTAGTAACTGCAAGGCAAGGTTCTAGCACAGAGGTGCTGAGCATGTGGCAGGTTACCAGGGCAGAAGCTTATGCTCAGGGACATTAGGCAGAAGTCCAGTTCCTTGAACAGAGGCACAAGCAAAGTTTTCACCCCAGCTAGATAGCCTTGACTTTTCCTCTGGACACTTTAGAGAGCAAGAACCACACAGGCTCACAAAGCAAGGGACAGATGAGGAAGAGACAGAAAATGTTACCAGGCATAGTCTGGAGACATTTCTCTGGATTTTAGCTCCCCCTCCAATCTTCTATGGGTGCAGTCACAGTTTTCAGTTCTGACACAAACAGAACAGTGGTTGGAAACTACCTACCTGCCAGAGGAGGAAGTCGCTGAGCCTCACTTCCCCAGAAGTCCGGATCAGGATGTCAGGATGAGGAGAGTGGTTGGTATAGAGGCACTTATCGAGCAGAGACTCAGAGACATCACTAAGGTGAGTGAGGAAGAGACAAAGATAAGCACATATCTCTTTTTGGATTATTCTCATGGTGAACTTCCTTATATAAGACTTCCCAGTTTATAGAACACCATGAAATACATTGGGCAATACTACCTGGTATGCAGAAGGCCCTCAACAAATGCTTGATAAATTAATGAATGACTTTAATTCTCACACTACATAAGGTATTTTGATCCTCACTTTATAGACAAGGAAACTGAGGCTCAAAGAAGATGAGTAATTTGCCCAGTCATTTTAGTAGCAGGCCTAAAACAAGATGCACCCACTAGAACATGTGTTACCCTTCACTTAGAACATCTTGTTTTTAAAATGCATACACCCTAAGACCCTGCAATTTAATGAAGTACTATGCAACTGGTTTTTAATAAAGATAAATCTAAATGCTCTGATTTGGAAAGATGTCTAAGATCTAATATTAAATGAAAAAGCAGCAAGTTTCAGAAAAATACAGTGTGGAAAATATACACACAAACTCAATACTCACACACGTGAATTCATGTAGTCTAGAAAGACATACACCATACTACTAACAGTGATTATCCCTGGAAGGTTGGAGAAGCAAAGGAAAACCATCTCTTTTTATTTCATGTATTTCCATTATTGTTTGAATTTACTATAAAAAATATTTTTAAAACCTTAAATTTAAGTTATATTGACCCTGAAACACTGCAAAAATCCACTTTACTTAGGATTTAAAAAAACAGCAAAATGATCATCCCTCCTGTGTGCGTTAAGAGCTACTCGCTCAAGCAGACACTCATAAAGAAGATGGAATGAAGGAAGAATGGGGACTGGCAGCATTTATTTGAACCTTCTTTTAAACCTTCGTATCCATGGAAAGGTGGTATTTGCAAGACTGGTATCTGGTGGTTCCAAGAACACTGTTTATCAATCCTACCAAGTACCCAGAGGCAGAATTTGGAATCTCCAAGTAGTAAGAAATGCATCTTGGGAAGGGCCTAGAAGAAAATTTCTTGGTGGGAACATTATTCTGGGAGCATAGTAAAAAAAAAAGCAGACAGATCTGGGCTGAGTGTTCCAAACAAGGCTCTACACTCATTAGCCGTGCCTTTGGGTAGGTTACACCATCTCTCAGTTATCTGTTTGCAAACCACAGAGGAAGCTTTATTTTCTGTACTACCACATGAGAAGCAATACTCACTTATGACTGGGCAATAAGAATCTGGTTCAGATTTCCCTGATAATCTGAGTCTTGTCTTGGCAGAACGGTCTTAATTCTCTTAATAAGAAATGTAAAACTCTGTGTAATCAACATAATTTCTCAGCTCCCTTATTTTTGAAATGGGCACATTTGTCCTATCTACTTATAGGTTATTGTGAGGGTCAAATCAAATGAAATAATTGATTTGAGTGTACTTGGGAACTATAAAGTGCTATATAAATAAGGAAAATAAAAACTATCTCCAGACCCATCACTTTGCTATGGGACTTTGGAACCCCGCTTAACCACTCTGAATTTCAAATGTTCCTGCAAAAAGTTTGTTCTATCTACTTCATGCAGTGGGCAGAATTCTTTTTGAAAAGGAGATAACTCTAAGTGGGTAAAGATAAAACTGACAAATTGAAAATAAAACACCTGTGCTTTGGCCAACAAAAATCTACCAACTAAACAGCATTAGCTGTCTAAGTGAAAACTTCTAAGAAATAATTTCTGTTACATAAAAGTAAAATACCAATTTTCACCTAAAAATTAGAAGTCTACATTAAAAAAAAAATCTTGGCAAGAATGAGGTGAAATGAACACATCCAGACCCAGATCCCAAAGAAACAATCCAAAATGCAGACAACAGTTAAGGTTATATATTTCATTGTAGCCCTATTTGTAATAAGAAGTAATTAGAAACAGCCTGCATAAAGAAAAAAAAAAAAAAAAAAAGCAAAGGAAGGGCTGCAAATGGCAAAATATACTTCGTATGGGTGAGTTGTATTCCATTACATATATATGCTGCATCTTCTTTATCCATTCATCTATTGATGTGCACTTAGGATGCTTCCATATCTTGGCAATTAGAAAGAATGTTGCTGTTAATAGAGGGATGTATGTATCTTTCTGAATTCTTATTTTGCCATTGACTTTATTCCTTTGTTAACTATGTAAGAAAGCTAAAGCTCTAAACGTTCTTAGAAACAATGAATAGTACATATACATAAATTTTTAAAAATGTGCAGTATACTGTATATATGTATTTATATGCAATATATTGTATATGTGCAGTCAAATTGTAACAATTCTACCTAATAAAACTGAAAAATGAAAAAAAGAAAGAAACAGCCTACATAACCAATAGCAAAACAGTTAAGGAAATTAAAGCAAGATATATTCTGTAGCCATTAAAAATAATGATGTGAAGAATTATTAAAACATGGAACATGGAAAAGTGCTCACATTACAACATTAAGCGAACAAAGCATGATTCAGGTTATTAACTGTTCACAGTGTGATTTTTTTCTGTTATAAATATTTATGTCATAATTGGATTTGTGTTTTAAAAAATGACGCTGGCTTAACTCCCAACCATAGCTGATGACCACTTTTTTCAGTACCTGCTCTGTACCCTATATATCATATCCCTTACTGTGTTACATGGCATCATGGACTACTTATTAGTGTACACAGATCAGACTGTGAGATGCTTGACGGCAAACCCTTATCCTGTTCTTTCACTGTAGGACCTTCCTGGGACAGAAAAAGACTCAATATATGTTTGAATAAATTAATGAATGAACCATTAAAAATAGATCTCAGAAATAAATACATATTGGTTTTATGAAACTGAATACATACAGGCTAAAGAAAGTCTTTGACTATGTACTTTCTTAACAACCTAGAATCCAAACACAGGTAACAGACATTGTCACAACTTGATGGGAAAAATCAACACAGTAATTAAACACACACACACACACATATACAGCCACACAGGAAGAGCTGGAAGGAAATACCTAAAATCAAAAGTGTTACCAGGGCTGTTGCTGAGGATAGAATCCTGGGAGATTTAATTTTTCATTTTTATACAGCCTGCAAATTATCTCTAATGAACACAAATGACCTTTATAATTATAAAAGTGTGTATGTATTGGAGGGAGGTTGTATTCTTTTTAAAAGAAGTATTTCTATTTGGGATAATGAAAAAGTTCTGGAATAGATAGTGGTGATGATTACATAACATTCTGAACATACTTTATGCCACTGAAATGTATACTTTAAAATGGTTAAAATAGTATAATTTACGTTATATGTATCTTATCACAATTTTTTAAAAATGCATCTTCTGGAGAGATACAAGCATTCAACAAGATAATAGCTCCTCCCAGGAAATGGCCAACCTAAAATAAAATCAATTAAAACCTATAATGGAGATATGGCAACAACTTTGGGAAGGGAGACCTGGCAACAGTGTAAGGGAGAGTAAGAACATGTCGGTGTGTTCCCAGGACTGTCTTGGAAAGACAGATCCTTTCTAGAAGGTACAAAGATACACAGAAATGTGCCCTGTGATAACAACATAACACATTTCTCTGGCATTCAATTTATAAAGAAGATGGTGAAGTACATAGGCTTTCGAGGTAGATGCACCTGAGCTGGAGTCCAGGCTATTCCACTTACTAGCTTATTTGACTTTGGGCAGGTCTTTAAATCTTTAAATCTTAGTTAACCGGTCTTATAAAATGGGACAAATACTCACTATCTTATGAAAATCAGATGAGAATATGCATGATTAAGCTCTCAGCCTTGCGCCTGCCTCATAATAAGATGATAAATATTAGTTACTGATTTTTATACTGTGTTATTATTCATTTCAATCGTCCTATAAGGTAGTCAGTATACTACAGTGAATGAGAGCACAGGCCCTGGAGCCAGGCTGGAAATCCTGGTCAACTATGCGAACTTGGACTAGTTATTTAACCTTGCTGTGTCTTAGGAGTCTCGTCTTTAAAATGAAGATAAAAACAGTATCTACCGCAAAGGGTCTAAGGATTAAATGAAATAATGCACGTGGAATACTTAGCAAGTTCCTGGCACAGAGTAAATGCTTAGTAAATATTAGCCATTATTATTAACATCATTATTACTGTTTTAAGAGGAAGGCAGAAGTCTATAGGGAAGGTGAAGACCTGCTCAAGAGAGTTTATTAACTCAACTTAATCCCTCCTTCTATAATTCCAGACTCAATCCAATTCCTTCTTCTATAATTCCAGACTCAAAAACAATCTATTAATTCAACTGCTAGAAAAAAATACCCTGGAAGAAAGAAAAATGAAGAGTTATTAGATAGTGATGAGAGAACAGAAAAATTCCAGTTATGGGAAGGATTGTAATTAACTCACCGACTGTTATAAATACGGATTTGTCTAAAATCAAATAATGTAAGGAGCCCTGTTTGGGGCCTTGATTAGCCCAGTCTGAGCTGAGCACCAAGCTTCCACAGCAGATGGGTTGAGACATCAGCCTTCTTACCTTAGTAACCTGCCCAGCCCATGTATGTCTGCATGACTAACTCCACACAGGCAAGTTACTAAACCACACAGGGCAGAGAAAATGGGTATGAGAAAACTTGCTGGGAAAGAAGCAGGAGATAAAGGTCAGTGGCCACTGCAATGTGGTATGAGTATAAATCACACTAGTCCCAGGCATGAATGTATATTAAATGTGCTTGCAACATAGCTTTCTTTCTTTTTAGCATAAATATTTTCCCCCTATTATTTTAACTATATTAGTTAATTTATACAAAAATTATATAAAACATTAATTGTAAAGCACTAAAAATATAATGAGCAACTATGAAATCATCCTACAAGCCAAGAATTCGAAAATCACCAATAACTTGCATCTACTTATACATCTCTCATCTCCTTATATCTCATCTTCCT
Source organism: Camelus bactrianus (assembly GCF_048773025.1). Taxonomy (NCBI): domain Eukaryota; kingdom Metazoa; phylum Chordata; class Mammalia; order Artiodactyla; family Camelidae; genus Camelus; species Camelus bactrianus. Next base: position 61,254,411 of record NC_133551.1, read on the forward strand.
GCCCAGCTCCCATGCTGCCAACCTAACCAAAATCTTAATTTTTTCCCCCATAGCTAATTTTCAATACGCATATTAACTGATCTCTCTACAGCTTTTGACACTTGCTTCCAGCAATGCCCATGCCCCACCCCACCTGCATCAACCAATGCCCTTTCTTCTTGGCTTCTGTAATACTGGCAGTCCTGGTTTTCTTTCTACCTTTCTGGTTGTTCATTATCTTTTTTCCTTAAGGCTCATTTTCCTCAACCTAGCCAGTAAAACTTTTGAGTTTCTCAAAACTTCATCCTAGGCCCTCTCTTCTTCTCACTCCAGGCTCTCCTTAGATTCCTCATGCCTTCCCTTAGCTTCAGTTACCACCTAAATACAGATGATCTCCACACTGATACCCCAACCTCCCCTTTCAACTACTGAACTTATATCTAATTTCAACATCTACAGTATATCCCAAACCAAACTCCTGACCTTCCTCTTCAAACTGCATCCTCTTAGGGTTCTTGGCACAGTGAAGGGCACCACTATCCACTCTTTTATAAGTAAAAAACCCTGGAGTCACTCATAATACATCCTTTCCCCAGAGTCAGTCCATCAAGTCCTCCGGTTTTATCTGCTTTGTAGTTCCTGATACAGTCTATTTGGTTTATTCTACCATCACCACCATAATCCAAGCTCCCTTCCAAATACTCTCTACTTGAATTATTCCAACAATCTTTGTGCAACCAACAAGCTCCTCATTCTACTGCCTCTTTCCCCAGTTATTACTTATCCTCCCCTACTTCTTAGGTCACTTATCATTTCCTTTGGGGAGCCCTCCCTACCAGGTCCACTCCTTTTATTATAAATTCTTGTTGTACCATGCACCAATGCCTTTATCACACTTATCATCATTATAATTTTATGCCAATTTGTGTAATCTTGATTAATGTTTATTTCCCTTACTAGAGCTCCATGAAAGCAGGAAATAATGTGTTTTTGTTCTTACACGTATGTGCAGCAATGTGCCTGGCATTTAGCTGGCACTTAAAAAATATTTGCTAAATGAATAAATGATTGATTAAATGAATAAACTATCTGGCACAAAAAGATCACCCTGCTGTTGGAGGAGAGGGATTTATAAAATAGCTTTAAAAACTGTCTGCTTTTCTTCTTATTTTCATTCTCATTGAAAAAACTTCTTGATTTTTAATTTAGTTTCCTAGGAAAATCAAATTATACCCTGGAAGGGAATCAGAAAAATTCCTGGGTCCCAAGATCCCATATAATAAAATTCAAGGCAAAAACTCTGGAATCGGGGTATGGGGTGGGGAGGGTATAGCTCAGTGGTAATCCTGGTTTCAATCCCCAGTACCTCCATTAAAAATCAATAAATAAACAAATAAACCTAATTACCCCCCCTCCAAATAAATAAAACATTTTAAAAAAGAATAAAGGGAATTAAAAAAAAGTAGACTGGAATCAGACAGTTTTTAATATGAAGCCCAGCTCTGGCACTTACTAGCAGAATGAACTTGGGAAAGTCATTTCAATGTAAGCTCAGTTTTCTCAACTGTGAAAGGGAGAAAAGACTTGAATCTTTTACACATGAGAATAATGACTTAATACAGAACATAACACACTGCCTGGGTTATTTTTTGCTACTATTATTTTACTACTGGTGTTGTTAGTTTACTAATATTATTACCAAAGGTTACACTAATAATGACAGGAGAGGGACTGAGTAGACAGATGGCTTCTAAAGTCTCTCCTAAGTTCCGATTATTCCACTATGTTGCTAATAATTAACAACTTCCTTTTTGAAAAATATCTCAATCTTGCATGAAACTGCAATGCGAGGCCTAAAGGACTAAACCCCTCAAAAGCTGCATTCCTGAAAAATCATTAGAAAAATTCTGCCAAGGGGCCAGGAGGGCATCATTTTTTATTGAATGTCACACAGTTGCTACCTGGTATACTGTTTTTCTGGGGCTTCTCGGTGAGTGGTGAATGCAGAGAAATTCCGAAGCAGGCTACAGCCATTCCGAGGCACTAAGTGTGGGGGACCCCCCACACACACACACACAAATCTTTCCACATTCATTCCTGATTTGACTTCTGGCCCAAGTACAGGACTTAGAAGGGATTTTATGGTTTGGAGCATGCTCGTTTCCGCTATCAGTTACCATGCTGAACAACTGTGGATACCTGGGATCCAGCAGGCCTTGCTCTACTCCCCAGGCCATCTCTCTGACAGCATTGCTGATCTCATGGCGGGATGTGTATGCAAAGCAGACATTCAGGAAACACCTGAGAAGGGAAGAACAGAATAATTTACCAAAGGGGGACAGGGACTAACAAGTGAGTCAATGATTACAGAGCACCCCTTCTGTGGCAGAACAAACACACACCAAATGTTAATCATGGATATCTCTGAAAGGTGAGATTATGAATTTTTTACGTTTTCCAAGTTTTCTTGGAAAAAAAAATATTAGTTTTGTAATAAGAAAAATACTAATTGACCCTTATTACCCTCCTAATCCTCTTCCCTTCTGCTAACACCCAGCTTTCAGAGGTTGTGAACTCACTGTGAATTAGCACATGCAAAGGAGAACAGGAAAGAAATTTGATGTGGAACAAATCTACTGCCAAATGTACATTATATGCCTAAGCCACCTATAATGAAGTTTGGATTATTGAATTCTGTTCCCCTTTGCATCTGCACATCTTCCCAAGGTCATCCCAACCACTGGTTAAAGGAGTGGGACAGAAAAATAATTCCTTTAAGGATCTGTCTTCAGAGACAGGGATAAAGTCTGCTGCATTCCCACTCCATCTTCTGTCAATTACAAAAAAAAATACACACATATATTTATATATTAAAATACACATGTTTGGGGGAGTAGGCACATAAAGCAGAAAGATGAGAAACTGTATGTGTGAGTATATACACATGTAACATGGTATTGCAGAGCCATCTCTGGTCTGCCCTGCAGATGGAGGAGAAAGTCTCTAAGCATTCAAAACCACCTTTTCATTACTTCTTACACCAAATGCAGACCAAGGAAAGCCCAGGAAGTCTTCCTAAAGCTGGCAGGGAGTCAAAGATTGATACAGGTCCCTGAGGGGAAATCTGAAAACTTACTTGTTATAGTTCTTGGTGGCCTGCACAGCCTGTGCAATCAGCTCCTGAAGATCCAAGGGCAACAAATGCAGATCACCCAGGACCCGGATACATACCCCATGCTTCTGCAGTTTCTCCCTGATCAGGGCAGAAAGGAGGCAGGGTTGGGAGATGGGACAGAGCGCCTGCTGAGCTGGAGAGAGCAAGGTGCTTAGATGATACTCAACTACCAGTTTTTGAGTGTTTTCCTGTGTGTCAGGCACTATTCTACATGTATTATTTCACTGCACACCCTCAACAACTCTGAAAGGAGTTTCCTACATTCCCTTTTCTATAGTAAGAAACTGAGACTCCAACAGAATAGTCAGATAGGTATTGCCCAAGGTCATACAGCCATCAAGTGCTGTGTAAGGACTGAAACCCAGGTCTGTCTGATTTGAGAACCTAAACTCTTTACTACATATTACACAACCTTGTGTGTCCTTGTTGCCAAGTTGCTTTTTCATATTCTGTACTACGTTTGTCCCATCTTGACAGGTGAATAAACTCCTCAAGGGCAGGAGTTATATTATTGGTTACTTTTGTACTCAGACAGCTGGTGAGTAGAAAGCCAGAAACTGAACCTAGGGAGTCTGGTTCCATGGCCTGTCTTTTTAATTCAACATTACACTGCCTCCATGTAATAATTCTCAAACTCTGCTCAGTGACCATGAACTCACTGTTACCCAGCCAGCTTCCCTCACCTGGGAATGCTATGGAGAAACTGAACGACTAATGTTTTGAAAATGGGAGCTTCATAACAAGAAGTATACTGTGGGGCAGGGGCATCTGGCAGGTCCTAGAGAACCCTGATCCAGAGCTGAAGGCTGCACTCGCAGCCCATCCACACTATAACCCTCAACCACAAGGGTGAAGCAAGATCTAATCATCAGGTCTGAGAGTCTACTGGAGTTATAGTAGACAAACGGATACTCTAATCAAGGCAACATTTGAATGAGAACACCCAGTTTCAAGCCCTAGTGCCACTGCTTACTAGCTGACCTTGAATACTCACTTAGCCTCTCTGGGCCTCAGTTCCTCTTACCTTGTAACTGGGAGTGATAACCATCCCTGCCATGCTATCCTCACTGGCTTGTGTTAAGTGAGACAAAGTACATGAAAGTGTTTATTTTAGACATCAGGCGCAGGACTTGAGTGAGGTCTATAGAGAAGGAGCTTCAAAAACCCTGGAGAGGAGCCAGGAGACCTGGGTTCACAGCCTGACTCGGCCACTAGCTTGCTGTGTGACCATGGGCAAGTCTTTCTCTTCTCTTCACCAGGGTTAGTTTTCCAATGGATGAAACCGAACTAGGTCAGTGGTTTTCCAAACTTCATCTAGCCAAACAACTCTTTCTTCAAACCAAATCTTAAACAGAAACCCAATATATAAAACAGATAAATGCAAACCAGCACTGTACACCCTATTCCCTCTGGGTTCTTTGCATGACCATTCCTCAGAACTCTGGGGTTCTGTGGCACATTGTTGGAAAACCACCACTAAAGTTTCTTCTCACTCTGTCCAGGACTTCATAACCTAAGAACATTTTCTCTACTACTGACTTGATTAGAACAATCTCAGTAGCACCTCTGTTGCCATGCATTTTGATTGTTCAGGGACTGTAAGATTGCCTCCTGCCTCTTGGAGTACAGCATAGTAGACACCAGCTCAGCTCTAGAGTCAGAAAGATCCTGTCTGTCTGACAGCTGTGTGACCCAGGATACACACCTAAACTTCTCTAGTTTTTACTTTCCTCCTCTCTACAATTGGGATAATAATATTTTTCTCACAGGATATTGTGAATGTTAAATGAGAATACATGTTAGGCTCAGGGCCTGGCACATAGTATAAGCACTTAACAAAGGTAAAATTAGTGTGAAGTACAGAAGAATTTGAATATGTGGAATGTGCCCCCATTATGTCCATCCCCGACCCCTTGAGTGTGAACTCTGAGCCACACAGGAGGGAGTAATGTCTGTGGCCCATAGTCTCATCATCCTAATATGGACAGAGAGAAGACTGGCTACGCTTCCCTGACCCTGACCCACACAGGGACAGAAATAACAGAACTAGTCTAGGCCCAGCTCTGCTAGAGTTCTAAGATCTCTGTTCTCTCATCTTCCTGATCCTGGCATGGGAGGAGCTGGGCAGAGAATGGTTGTAATGAAGACTTTGGGGCAGTCCTGACTCAAGAAGATTCCATACTTTGAAGCAAACAATTTCCATCAAACTTCCCCTATCCTCGTTCTGGCTTTGTACCTTAAGTTAAGCTTAAACTTAGTAACAGCTAAGATTCGTCCCCATCAAGACCTCTTATGCATCATTCTGTCCCTTCCAAGTGAATATGCAGGGAAGCACAGTAGATTTTTAGGGATGACTGCAGAGCAGAAAATGAGTTTTTCGAAGTTTCTCTTGCTCTATTCCTCTGGTCACAGTTTACTGGTCCTAGGGTAGAAATCTGATCTAAGGTGGGCCAATTAAGGGTTTTAGTTCATTCTGGTTTGGGCTGCTCTCTTGAAGGAGACAAAGCTAGTCCACAGAGAGAAGTAAATGTATGAGGAGGCTCCACCTAATTGATTTCAGTTCCTGGCTTCAGTTTTGCCTGAGGCTGGCTGTACTTGTCCTTGAATTCTGTGAAATACTTCTATATTCTCAAACAAATGCCCCCTTAAAAAAAAAGAAAGAAAAATGAAAAGAAAAACTAGCTTGCCATATTTGCCACTGAAGAGGTCTGACTAACAGTAGAAGGGGTTAGAGTCCCTTAAATGAACCTCAGAGAAGTGAGTTAGGGTAAGGCTGGAGGTGGTGGAAGAACACGCTCGCCCCTCTGACAGCATCTTACTGTTCTTCCATCAAGCGGCTGAACTTCTGCCGGGCCAGATCCATTAGCCCGTCTACCTCACTCTTGGAGCGTTTGAAGTTCTCAATGCTGAACGCGTAGACCGTCACCTCTAGGACGCCCAGGTTCAAACACCAACGCAGAGTCTGAGAAGGGAGAAGGCAAGGAGCTAGGGTATAAGCAAGAGCAAGAAGGGGAACGGGAGATGCCTCAGCCCCAATTCAGTGAGAGACAGACTTTTCTCCTCCCCAAAATGGGTAAAGCTAGGATAATACCAATACTTCTGTCAGAATAATGAAACAAATAAGCAAAAAGCCACCACTTGAGAAACTGAATAATGTGGACTTAATGAGTACTACCATGCTGATACTGTTGTGGTTTTACTAGAAAGAACTCTTCACAGAGAGAGTAAAGATCTAGGTCATAGTCCCTGACTCTATCATGCACTTGCTATGTGACTACAGGCATATCATTTAACCTCAGGGCCTAAGTCTCCTTATCTGTAAAAATGGGATCACAATCCATCCCTCAGAAGGTGGCTAAAGAACAATATAAAAACACAAGGTATTATTACTCACAGCATAACATCATTATTCCAGTAGACTGAAAGACCAATGAGTTATAAGAATAAAAGCAACAATTGCATAGCTGTGCAGTATTTAAGTCTGTAAAGGGTCACATATATTATTTCATTTAATTCTTCAGACAACCTCTTGAGAAAGGCATTATTGTTTTCATGCCTACTTTATAGATGATAAAACTGAGGCTCAGAAAGCTAAAGAAATGTGTCAAAAGTTCACAGCTTTACTTTATGGATCCATTATATGAAGTTCTAGAACAGCAAAAACTCATCTATAGTGACAAAAATCAGAACAGTGGTTGTCTGGAGAGGGGAAGAGATAGGACAGGGTTTGACTGGGAAGGGGAACAGAGGAACTTTCTAGACAGATGGAAATGTAACTGTCAAAACCCAAAATCTGTGCATTCCCCTGTATGATATTATACCTCAATGAAAAAAGAAGTGAAACTCAAACTCAAACTTGGTTCTCTGGTACTGGTCTAATCCAGTATCACTAAAGGTAGAGAACAAACTAGAGCTGAAAATAACTGTTGAGATGGGGAGCCTGGAGGATAAAGGTTGGGGATAGAAGACATTCAAACAGAACTGAAGAAACAAAGCTGAAGAGCTGCCTTTCTAATCCCTTAGCAGATAGACACCCCAAACAATTCATTGCCACCTTAGGAAAATAACCAGTGAGAACCTGACACTCGAATAGGCTTGGGCCCTGCAGATCTTACCAGGCAGCCAACTTGGAGGATACATCTGGGTTGGAACCCACCACTGACTTCAGTCAGTACATATGCTAAAATAACAATAGCTTTAATTTTTTGAGTACTTCCTTTATGACAGGTCTTGTGCCACATACTTTTCCTTGTGCCATCTTGTTTAATCTTCATATAATCTCCCCATTTTACAGAGGAAGAAACTGAGGCAAAGGAAAGGTATGTCATTTGCAGCAGGTCATAGAGCCAGGAAATGGTAGAACAGGGGTGTCAATGAGCTCTGAATGACTATAGAGCTTAAGCACTAGGCAAAACCTGCCTCTTATTAATGAAAGAGAAAGTGAAGTCAACAAAACTAAAGACCTCCATAGAGTGAAGGAGAGAACCCTACAGCCACTCACTCAAGGCAAAAAAGATCACTGTCCTGGATTCAGGCCGTGCTCTTATGCCAGGAAGCTGAGATCTGTGGGCTACAGATTGTATTTCCATTCTTGTTAAAGTTAGTTTCACGAAGATTGACATATTTCACTGTTACTGTTAAATTTAATGTTCCCCGATTTGCAGTGTGTATTGAAACCATAGAATGTTGATGACCTTTGCTTGGAGTGATGACCTGGTTTATGTGGCACTTTTCTTAGTTTAAGAAGTAAAGGCCTGTGTCCTGAGAAATGCCTCAGCCTCAGGATGGGTCGTCACCCTCTACCATTGCTCTCAAAATGGCACATTCAAGAATTAATTCTAAAATAGTACCACTTATAATGTCCAACAATAGCGGAGCAGCTAAACAAACTATGCCAGATCCTCAGGACCTAATATTCTACAACCATTAAAACATAGTTGAAAAGGCTATGTATCAACCTAGAAAAATGCTTGCCAAAATGTCAAGTAAAAATAAGGTTATCAAAGCTCTAGATGTAATTTTATAAATGTTAAGTGATGTTCAACATATAAGGACTGGGATGAGGCACAGAAAAACATAAACTGTTGATTACAGTGGTAAGAGAAGACAATTTTGTTCTTACTTCTAATCTTTTGTGATGATTCACTGGATGACTCAATTTTTTGTTAATGTTGACATCAAACCAATAGCTAGCAAACAAGCAATAAAACAGATAAACAACCATTAAAAAAAAAACCCCAAAAACAACACTCTCAAACCTCAGCAAATACAGGGCCTGGTTTTCTAGCTATAATCCAATTCTCCACAGACCATTCACCGGGGGTTCTCCTGCCCAACCTACCTCAGCGAGTTTGTTGAAGCCCTGTGAGTGGCCCTCCTGCCGTTCTACTTGGCACTTCTTGGCATAGCGACGGTTCCCATCCATTATAAATGCAATGTGTTTGGGCATTGGGCCTGCCTGTGAAGTAAGAAGACAAACGAACATATCACATGCTCTTCAGGGAGAAAGGGAGACAATACCCCAAGCTTATAGGCTTGACCTATATGATAAAAGCCCTGAGGAAGGGAATTGGGTATTTTGCACTTCTAGCTCAATATATAGTTATTAAGCACTTTTATTTGTTTTTATTTATATGTTTATTGAGCACTTACTACATGTCAAGTACTATGCTGAGCTTTTTACATTTCATCTTAGATTTTTATCATACAAAGATTAATATTATTTTCATTTTTACAGGTGAAAAAACTGAGGCTCAGAGAGGTCAAGTGACTTGCATAAGTCACATAGCCAAGGAGAGGCAAAGTGGGGATTCAAACTGAGGTCTGTATTCCTTCAGAGCTCACCTCTTAAGCATATCACCTTAACTACCACCTTGGTTTCATTAGCCTCCAAATGGAAGGCACAGGAAGGATAATGATGGGTGTAGTCAAATGTAGAGGACATCCTTTACATAAAAGAAGCATCCATTCCTCAGTTTTATCCAAGTCCTGCCACACAGGGATAAGGGCCTAATGTTGCTGGATCCTCTTACTTTACAAGACAAGCCAGTCAGGATTTTTATAAAAATTCAAGTGTCAGGAGCCATTTCAAAACAAACAAAAAAGACATTTTGGGGCAAACAAAACTTATCTGGCTTAGAGCAGCATTTTGTTGTGTATCATAGCAAAACCACTCCTTAGCCTATTTTCTGTCAACTTGAGGGGCTCTTCATAGACCGCTTCCCCCGCTCCTCTCTAACATTTTCTATTTTTGTCCCCTATACGTAGACATTAAAAAAAAAAAATTCTAGTCAAGTCATGCAGCTTGTTCTTCCCAACACACGATGCAGTGGTTCCCTGAGATTATTTCCATTTCCTGGCCTGCCTGAGATTACTTGGCATTTATGTGTGAGTGAGTGAGTGAGTGAGTGTGAGTGTGTGTGTGTGTGTGTGTGTGTGTGTGTGTGTGTGTGTACAAGACTTACTGACTCATAAATTTACTGCTACCCGCTGCTTGACAGCCTGTGGCTGAAAAATAAAACCAAGCTGACTGGCTCCAATCTCAAACCTTTCATAAACAGGATATAACATTGTTGTCATTCCTAGAGAAAAAGCTGAAGGAAGAGCTGGGGAACCAGAGGGAGTGTAGTAAACAGAGTGACTGTAGTCTTCAAATGGTTGAAAGACAGCCCCAGTAATAGTAATTAAGAACTGCTAGACACTGTGCTGAGTGCTTTCTATGTAGTTTCACTTAACCCTCAAAACTACCATGTAAAGTCACATGGTTAATAAATGATAGGATAGGACTTTCATTCATGTTTGCCTCCAAAACCAAATTCTTAACCATTATGCTCTACTGCCACATTAAAGATGAATTATTTTATCTAAACTTAGAGGACAGTACTAAGAATAATAGATCAAAGTTCTAGGGAAACAAATTTCAGTTCTCTATAAAGAAGATCTAACAGTCTATGCTGCCTAATGATATTAGGAGGTTCTGGGCTTCCTGAAAATTTAAGAGTTAGAACAATAATCTGCCAGAAATGCAGACCTGAAATTTACCTGCAATTCTATGACTCTTTGATTCCACTGCTAAAGTTTATCACAAATCCGTAAACATCATAGGTTACTCAATCTTAATAACAGGTTTTGACAGATTACCCAACTGACCCAAGGCAAACTGGTGCTGTGGGTCACTGCTCACCTTTATGATGTTGGCACAGAACCGCTCCCAAAATGACAACTCTCCTTCCTTGATCCATGACATAGTTCTTTCCCCAGCAGAAGAAGCACAGGACAATTAGACACCAGCCAGGCAACCTTGTATAAACAAGAAAGAGAATTAGAGGTCACCAGGGCCTGCAAACGATGGCTGACTTGCAGAGATTCACCAAAACTGTAGGGAGCAGCCAGCATTCGAATCCAAAGACAATGGTCTAAGCCTCTAGTCTTTCACTTCCCATAGTTTATAAGCCAATGGGATCTTTAGGGCAGAGGCCATGCCTTGGTTCTGCTTACTTGGTGGACCCCGCTCCCACCCCCTTTCCCTCAGTATATGCAATGCCTTTTTCTGAACATCTAAGCTGGCTTCCTGCCATATCGTAGTGCCTACATCCTGATCCTTCACCGCTTCTTCCTTCTCTATCTTCACCCATTTCGGCGCTCCGGGTCACTAACCCCTTCAGTTGTCGCACCCGTTACCTCCTACCTCAGAGGTCTCTCAATTATTTACTCCCTCACTTGTCTCTTCCACTGTCCCCTTTGTCTCTCTCACAGCTGCCGCTAGCTCAGTCATCTCTCTCCTCCTGGTTCACACCTTGAACCCAGCACCTTGACAGGCTCCTCCAGCACCTTCCAACCGCTCCAGTGCGCCGACACTTCTTCACGACGTGGCGCTGGAAGAACACGTCATCGTTGGGCGCCGTGACACGCCCCCTCACCAAATGGGCAGGGCCGGGTTTGCGCCTGCGCGCTCAGAGGGTGGCGCGCCAGAGTGGCGCAAGCATTCTGGGCGGTTCGCTTTCCCGGGTTGGGGCGGGGCGGAGAAGAGACCAAGGGGAAAGCATGTGACTGGGTGTGGCGGGCGTCAGGGCTCTGGGCCACGTGCTGGGGACCCGGCAGGGGAAGGCGGTGTCCAGACCACCTGGGAGAGCCAAGAAGTCTGTAGACCGTCAGGCGTGTTAGGTTACAGGGCAAGAGTTCGGGGAACCCCTCAGAAATGCAGGGATTTCTCTCAGCTGCTGGTGGCAGTTTAGGAGTGTTGAGAAAAGGGGTAGGGGGGCGTCTCCTAGCCAGAAGGCCGAAGAACTGGCTTTAGCACTCTGGAGCAAGTCTTAAAAATTCTGGTTTTATACTGTTTTGTTTTATTTAGAGGATTTAATCGTTAGCTAATTTCTTAGCCCTAGTCAGTCTCACAGAGGCATTTAATATCAGTATTTTGTGTTGATTTAAAGCACTCAAGATTTTAGGATTTGCATTCTCAGGACATACCCAAAGAACTCAAAAGGGTTAAGGCCAGAAAGAACTCTTAAGAATGACTTCTAAAATATCAGGAAGACCTGACAGAAAAATCAGAGGCATTCGTTCTGTACCAGACCTTTAAGGAAAAGGGTTGTAGGAATTTGAGTCGCAAAAGAAATTGGGAGTTTAGTTTTCTCAACATTAAGAAATATAATTGCCATTTTCAAAGAACCTTCTTGTAGTTTCTTACTTTGGGTTGCAGCCTCATCAAGGAAACAAGGCAAAGAAGAGATACTGCTGTGGTGACCCGCAATTCATTGGGTTTTCCACTTTCTGATGAAAGGGCTACTTTTAACAGAGTAAACCGTCAGAGAAAGCCCTCTGGAGGTGAGTAACCCACCCACGAATAGCCTTAAGCTTTTCCATCCTTTCTGCTTTGCATCTGGGTAAGTTTCTGCCTAGCTGATAACTTCAATTTTGCAGGAAAACCATTTACTGAAGCCCAGTATTAGTTTGCTACTTTTAGCAGCTTCCTTGGTCAGCTTTGACTTTTAGTATGAAGTCCTTGGAATGATGTATGAAACTTGGCCTTGTTCTGTTAATGTTTCGTTGCCCCTTGTGTAACAATTGGTATGCCTCCAATTAAGTCTTTTTTAAACCCTCCTTCCCTTAGGGGGAGCTAGGTGTTTAAAAATACAATGAATGTTCATTAGAAGGCTAGCAAACTTGGGTTCAAACAAAATGTTAACATGTGTTTATAGCTAGTCAGTGTACCTCCACTGGCCTCAATTTCCCCAGTTCCACATATTTCCTTCCCTGGGTTGCTGCACGGGGTTAATTAATTAAGATTTGTAAAGAGCTTTGAAGAGCAGGGGACAAAGTATTATTAGGGTCTCATGCCCCAAACTATGGCCCCATCCTTTCATCCCAGCCAGTGGCACAGGCAACCCCATTCTTATGCATGCCAAGCCTTTAATCCCCTCTTGAATGTGGCAGCTTCCAAGGAAAGGACAAGAGGCCTTAACTAGAAACAAAAATCCACTGTAATGAGGTACTAAAAGAACTAAACTTTCAAAATTCACTCCTGACAAAATGGCTGAATAGGAAACTTAATGGTTCTTCTGTAACTTCTGAGTCCCAATCCAAGAAGGTGGGAATAATGGGGGGAGGAGAGCACCCTAAATATCAAACAAGGAGATGACAGTTTCAGTACCAATGTCTTTATTCATTGTATTTTCCCAGGGAAAGAGAAGGGAAGGGGAAAAGGGTCAGCATATGTGTTACAAAATGATAGCAAATGGGAAAGGAAGTACCTGGCACAGCAAAATCAACCATCAAATAAACACTCCCCAGATGGGGTCGCCAAAGCCCAGGGGGCTTAGTCTCCCACAGTTCAGGAATGAGGGGAATGGGCGAGGGAAAGAACAGACAGGTATATGCTTTCCTACCCTCCCTCCCTCCCCATAAATTTAAGATTTCACACAAAGCTTTGGTTTCTAGCAGTAAACATGGAGTTACATTCGTCCGTCTCCTATTAAACAATCTTGTGGCCACTTTGACATAAGTTTCTTGCACCTGCATAAAAGTTCCTGAGTGACTTGGATATACATTCATCTTCCCTTTCTTGGTCTCCCGACCCCACTTTCTACATGGAAAGCCCCCTCACTGCTTCTCTCTACCCTAGGATTAGAGATTAAAGTAGGTTTAATCCATTCTAAAGACAGCAGTATGTTTGTTTGGCATGAATCACATCAAGGAACGGTCTTGACTCAGAAGATTGGGAACAAGGGATGGACAGTTTTTAGCTTCTTCAGGATTTTTGCACAGATCATTCAAGAATTGCAGACACCCCACAAATTAAATGTATAGGCATATGGGCAATTTTCTGGGGGATGTGGTGAAGGGGGAAATAGAGGAAGGGGTAGGAATCTAATTTTTAGGACAGGAGATCTTGTTCAAAAGAGGAAATAGAGGAAGGGGAACACAAAAGAAAGTGTGCTTCAAGACCCCTACTTCAAGAAGAGGGGCCCCCAAGCTTATGTTTCAGATCTTTTTGCCTGGTGCAGAACCTTTTGTCAAAGATGCTTTGGCTATTTTTCTCAATATAAAAAGAAGTTTGTAAACAATAAAACCCCAAAGAACATGGAGAAGACCACATATTATATTTACACAAACTAGGCCACCTAGCAATCACCAAATCAGCTACTTGTGAAGTCCTACAAAGCCCAGACAAATACAATAACTAGGAGGGGGCAGCAATTGGGGGAGACAAGAACCCAGGATCAGACACACATCACCCAATGCGTTCTATTGCATTTGCCCCGTTACAACACAGTGAGGTAGGTTTGCAGTGATCTCACAGCATGTAAACGAAACCCCCTTTTCTCCTTTAGTTACCATGACACTAATCATCGCTGCAGCAGGGCAGAACACTGGCTCTGGGAATCACAAAGAAGCCATCACTGATGGTCTCTGTGGAAGCCAAAGAGGAAAAGCCCAAAATTGTTAAAGGTTAAGGATTTTGTCTTTGCTTCATATATCCATCCCTGGGCAGCTCAAGATGGGTACAGAGGTACCGTTCTTAAAACCTATCCTTACCAACTCACATTTTTTTCCCCCAAAACACACACATACACCCTGTTGTGCATGGTAGGCCTAGCCCAATCCAGTGAAGGATGGATCTGGTATGTAAATTGAGTAACATGCCGTGGGATTAGAGGTCTGGAACAGGAATCTTTTATCACATATACAGATGACCTTTGCCTAATCTTGGCTTCCCCTCTCTGCACCTTTTACTTGGCCTAGCCTCTCCTAACCTCTGTGCATCACGTTTTCCTGTTCAGACCAATTTCCAATCTTTCAGTACAAGGAGACCAAATCATGAGGCAACCCAGTTAAAACTTAGTCTCCCATGAAACATTGAAGATGGAGGGGTTTCAAGAGGACACTATGGCAGAAAAGCCAGCTCTAATTGGCAAAATGAGGTAGTTCAATAGGCTATACACTCCATATAGTTGTTCTCTCTGGTGATACAGCAACAAAAAATATCCTGCTGTGCAGACCCGGAGCTGCTGCCAACTTATCCCTGAGATTGCTCACGTACCTGAGAACACAGTGCAGGAATGAGGGCCTTAGATTAAAATACACAAAAATACAAAACCAGAATATTTATATTACGAAAAAAAGTTAAAATGCACAAGATACGTCATTCGCACACAACTAGTGCAGTTGGCATCCTGGAGAAAGTGGGACCCAAGGTATAGTCATCCAAGGGAGCAAATAAATAAAATTGTATTGGCCCAGAATGGGGTGGGAGTGAGCTTTGAAGCAGCAGGTCTGCAGCTGTTACCTCAACCACCCCTTTTGCCTATCATCACAACCCACTGCTTGGGACAGTTCTCAGCACGCCATCCGAAGAGTGGGTTATGAAGAGACAAAATGTGGAAAACCCTGCCTTACCCCTGAGATATTCCCTCCCACAGAATGTAGTGGCTTGTGGGCTGGGTCCATCAATCTTGTCTCATGCTGAATCTTTTCACTCTGGCATGGGAAATATTATTCCATATCCTTCTTTAAGAGTGAAACAACTTCCCTATATCCAGGCTGCTTTCAAAAGCTGGAGATTCTTGGGGTGGAGACTCAGATAACTATCATGCAGGGAGGGGTTACCCCTAAAGCCCTCACATGCATTTGGATAGAGCATAATTGGAGTTCCTTTGCCTCACCCCTTCCCCCCACCAAGAGGGAAGAGGGGGTGATGCTGTGGACCCCGGCCTGAGATACATGGCAGTGTTAGCTGCCCCCTACCCACCCTGCCCCCACTTTCTCCACTCTGCCGATTGATGCCTGCTCCTCAAAACTTCCTGATCTCAAAAGGATAGCTCCCACCCACTGTGGCTCAATTCTGGGCCTCTGGCAGCATGGCAGAGCTATGGATCTCTTCTTCCTCCTCCCGAAAGTAGGCTGGCTTTCCCTGTGAGCTGGGAGCTTGCTGGGCCTTCAATGGACACGAGGCCACCATATGGTTGATACTCTGGCAGAAGTGGCACTTCTTGGGCTGGGGTGGCAGTTTGCATTCCTTGGCATGATGGTCTAGACCTCCACAGTTGTAGCACCTAGTACCAAGCAAGATGGTAAAGTTGAGAGAGTGAGAAGAAGCCAGAGGCCTTCTTCTGAGTGAGGACACCTGGGTTCTGGTCCAGGTTGTTACTATACCCCTTCCCTTCCTGGAGACCGTTTTCCCACTTACAAAAGGAGGAATATGACTAGATACCTAAGTCCTTTCCAAATCTAATATTGTCCAGATGAGATCTTCAGATTCACATCAACTAGAACATTCTAAGATCAAACCAATCAACCATTTGGAGACTTGGTGAAGAAGAAACGTGTATAGATACACCACCCTGTCCCCACCACTTACACATCTATGGTCTCCTTTAGTTCTAAAATAATCATGTGAGATTAGTGTCACGATTCCCATTTAGCAATTGAGGTTAGAACTCACAGAACAACAAAATTACTTGTCAAGTAAAAGAGCCAGGTCATGAAGTACCCTCCTCACATACTGCCCCCTCTTCACTGCCCACATCTACAGCAGGTTCCCCAACCATCTAGATGTTGCCCAGGGACCAGGCTTTATTTTATCTTTGGCAGTCTGGTCCAAGAAAGGGGCAAGATTGGGAGAGCTCTCCTTATCCTCAGCATGTCCCTACAGACCCACTGAAGCCACCTTCCAGTCCATACCTGTCTCCCTTTGATCTGCGCTTCTGCATGTTCTTCCCTTTGGGCCGCCTCTCACTCCCAATACAGAACACCCCACCAGGACCGGTGACTCGGATAGATTCCAGGCCCTTGGCAGACTTCTTAAAGGTGAACTCCACAGCCTCACCCTCCTTCAGGCTCCGGAAGCCCTCCATGTGAAGCTTACTCTGGAGGAGGGAAACATGGTACATTTTAATGATAGTCTCTATTATTACACCCAAAACAAAAAACTGCATACACATACTCCTCTAAGGTTGAAAGAACAAGTGTATAACACTTCCATTTCATCAGTAAAGACACTGTGACTCAAAGAGTCACCACAATTAAGAACAATCTCTAAACAGATGCCATAACATTTTTTGTAGCTGGTCTCATTTAAAGTTCTAAGTAGAACAGAAGGGAAATTCTTAAACATAGCATTTGTATGAAATCAACAAATGTAAAATTGTAAAATATAAAGTAACAGGCCTATACACTTCAAAAAAGTCAGTCATGAAAGACAAACCCCAAAGAAGTAAAGAAACTGAACAATTAAAAAAAGCATGATTCAGGACTGGATTCTGAAACAGGAAAAGAACACTAGGACAACTGATAAAATTTGCATATGAAATGTAGATAAATGTGTCAATGTTAAATTCCCTGATTTTGATCTTTGTACTGAGATTAGATAAGAGAATGGCCCTGTTTCAGAAAACACATGCTGAAATATTTAGAGATAAAGGTGCTTGATGTCTAAGTTTATCTGTACAAAGAAAAATAGTAAAGCAAATGGGACAAAATGTTAAGAACTGATGAATTTGGGTAAAGGTTATATGGGAGTTTTTGTACTATTCTTGCAACCCTTTCCCAGGCTTGAAATTATATCAAAATAATGTTGCTGAAAGTTGAAGGAAAAAGACACTGACCGAAGCAGACAGATCAGTAGATTAGAATGAAAGTCTACCGGGAGATTCAAGAATAAGCAGAGAAGTCAACAGGTGAGGAAAACAACTTCATAAATACTATTGATAAAACCAGTTATTCACTTGGAAATGAAACCAGAATCCTACACTTTATATCATATGTACGCAAAATAAATTTCAGAGCTATATCTAAATATTAAGAGGAAAAAACTGAGACAGTTTTTAATTTTAAGACATAATTAAGCTGACAAAACTACAAAAAGCTACTTTAAATTAGTAAGAAAAAAGAATCACAGAACAGAATATAAGTAGATAATTTACAGGAGGACTTAGCATGACACATGTTCAATATCTTACTGGTTCAAAAAACACGAGAAGACAAAAATACCATGCAGCCGTTAAAAAGAATGTCAGGTCCCTGTTTTTGCTCACTGCTGTGTTGATACCTAAATCATGCCTAGCAGATTTTGGATGAATTAATGAACAAGGAGGTAAATTTTAATTATTTAACTTGGGAAGATGACCAAATATTGTTAAAGGAAAAGATTTCGAATAATGTGTGGCTTGATCTCACTAAAACACTGCAGGTTTAAACCAAAATTAAAAAAAAAAAGTTATTCACAGAGCTAGTTGAGTGGTAAAACCAGGTTCAGAAGAACCCAGGGTTCCGACTTAACAGTTCGTAGCCCATTTCACGCTGCTACTAACTGCATCAACACATTAGTGGAGTGAGGGCCTCTCCCAGACCCTGCCCAGAACAGACTTCATTATAGATGACTTCCAAAACATCCAGAGTGTGTCAAATATGTCAGCAAGGTGTGGTCATCATAGAAAATGACATTCAGAAGCAGGAGGGATCAAGGTGCATCTAGTCCTGGCTCGAGGCAATTTATGCTATTGGGGGTTGAAGGGGTGGAGGCGGTGGATATTTCAAACTGGGACTTAGGTGAAACATGCTCTTTAACCAGATGGGTTCCCCAATTCCTCAGTCCTCTACATCTTTGTTTTAATTTAGATGATATTACTTAAGACAAAACTTCCATTGAGGTAACCGGTTAAGAGCAAAGGCTCAGGTCAGGTGTCAGATACATCCTGGTTAACAAAACGCTGGTTCTACCAATTTTTGGCTTCAGGTGTGACCTTGGTCACTCACCCACCTCTGGGCCTTAGATCCTTCAGAGAATGGTTTAACAGTAGCTGTCTACCTGAGGTTTTAATGAAGAATATGTGGGCAAGAAAACATCAAGAATATATGCTCAGCAAATATTTCATGTATTATCATCTGTAGCTTTTGTCCACCAATTCCATCAATGAAATATCCTGAAGGTTAGGGATCCTTTCCTCTCTTACTCCCACAGGAACAACAAGGGATGTGGTGACTTTCCCTACCAATCTTGATGTTGGGGAAGGGGTAGAGAATTAAAGCAGAAAATAAAAACATTGCAGAAAGCTGAAAGGCTCATTCCCCCTCATGGTTGCATAATAACCACCCTGAATTTGATGTTAAATCTGACTTGTCTTATTGAGCCGGAACAAGCCAGTGAGTCAGGAGGTGCTGGAGGAGCCAGACCAAGAGCATTCTTGACCCAGGCAAACCCAGCTTCTCTCATTTACCTGGTGGGCTCTTAGGCTGGAACACTCCCAGTTCTCCCTCTGATTTAGAAGGCAGATAAGTGATTAAGAGCAAGAATTTGGAGTCTGACAGCCTCTCCCTGCTATATGTGCTAACCTACAAAATGGAGTAAATACTGATTTTATGGTGGTGCTGTGAGGTTTTATGCATGAAAAGTAGTTAACACATAGCCTGCCACACATAAATCTTGAGTGGCAATTACCATCAACCTCTTCAGACTGGATGAGGGTGGGGTAACAGTGAGAAAAAAGTGTCAAGAGACTTGGAATTTTAACTCTAGTGTTTATCACTTAACTAGCAGTGGAAACTCAGAAAAATATCCCCTTTGATCTCCAGTTTACCGAGGACAACACTTTCCTCCATCTACACCTCCCAGGCTTACTGTAAGAACAAGAGGATAATATAAATGGGGACATATGTAATTGACTAGTTCTCTCCGCTCACCCACTCACTGGATCACTGGAGAATTGGAGATCTGCTCAAGATTTTCAAAGAGTAAAAGAAAACAAAGCAAAACAAAACAAAACACCCTGCAGGCACCTCACCATGACCAGTCAAGATTTAGACTGGTGGTCTCCAAGGGTGGCTCCCAGCCCCCCTACCCCGCCCCTTTCTAAAACACATACTTTGAATTCCTCTCTTATCAGATAGGTAATCAGCGTGCAGTCCCACTGAGCCTGCCTCACAGGGCCTGCATCAGAAAGGAGCCTGAAATTCTTGCTACCACCCCCACCCCACCCCCAACCACACACAAAGCAGGGCCCAAACCCCGCCCCCCTCCATCCCCTCCAAAAAAGAAAAGACCTAAGGGGGAGGGGCAAGGCTTGAGCTCCCCCAATAGAGCCCAGCCCTGGGAAACAAAGAGTTGACACTGGTTGGTTCTGGTGGTCAGATTCCTAGAGTTCCAGAGGCTGCAGATCCCCCCCGACTCCCCCCACCCTACACTCACCACATTCATCAGTTCCTTCCTTCCTCTCCACGTTGGGGTTATGGTCACGGTAAGAGACATGGATACAGACACCTTTCTTCCCTAGTCAAGCTTGCAGTTCTGCCAGTCACCACCAGCAGCCATCTTTCCTTCTGACCTGCACTCCCACCCTTCCAGGGATAGAACTAAACAGGATTCACCCTCCCCTCTGTTGCCTTCAGTCAAATCTTTTACTCAGGGACCTGAAATAGGGTTACTTATTCAGATAAATTATATTAAAGGTGAGAGGGAGGCAGGCCTCTGAACTTCCTTCCCCCATTTGTTCAAGATAGGAAGTAGGAAGGTGGGCAGCCTGTAGGGGGCAAGAAGGGAAGGTAGCGGAATACAGTTACAGGAGGCATTTCTTTACCCTTTTTTTTGTTGGCAGGGAGGCAGGGAAGGACTCGGGTCTTCTGCTTTCCTAAGACCTCACCACTGCCTAATCTAATCTTCCCCCACATCAAGTACCCCATCCCAGCATCAACTTCGGCTTATATAAGTTTAGAGATGGAAAAGGGTGACTCAGGGAATGTTCAGTAAAAAGCCCACAAAAACCTGAGTTCCCCTCAACTTGTTCTATGAAATTTGGATAAGTTCTGGTTATAGAATCATTTGTAAGAGCAAGGGATCAGACTTAATCTTAACCATCTAGATCTAACATTGCCCATATTTAGTCACATTGCTCCTTCTGACAATAAGTGATAGTCAGGATTTCAGGGCACTCCCTTTGTTCACAAGGATTGAAGCCTGGGTTTTTGTCTTTTAATAGCCAGGGCCATTCCAGCTCGGGACTACCTAGTGCATGTCTACACCCCCAGTTCTAGGTGCCTAGCAGTGCACAAACATTTGTAGACTAATCTAAGTGTATTCAAAACTGCTAATATTTATTAATGCTTACTATAGGCTAAGAAGCAGTGTTTTAAGCACTATACATGTTGTAACACCTCACACCGAGCCTGTGAAGTAGGCCTTATTGTGACTCCTGTGTTACAGCTGAGGTCATGGAGGCAGAGTGGTTAAGCCCTTGCCCAAATTCATAGTGTGAGAGCACCAGGCTGATTTCAACTAGCCTGACTATGTCCAACACTATGCAGTAAGACGCAAGATGCACAGACATTTTACAACTTTTGAATAGCTACATTTAAAAAGTAAAATGCAGCTGATGAATAGATGAAAGTAATTTTAATGACTTAGTCCCAAGATGTCCTCACAGTCCAACCTAAGCTTTATACCTGAAGGTGGGGTTTGGTAAGGGCTAGGAAACCAACCGGTTCTGCCAGAAACAGTTTATTTTTATAGTGTGTGTCAGGAAGGGTGGGGAAAGAGATCTGTCTAGAACCAAAGGCTACCAGCAGACAACTCCCCCATCACCTTTGCTAAGACACAGTCAGGACCACCAGCTCCTGCCTGGACTTCTCCACCAGATGGTGCTGCTCATCAGCCTGTCAGCACAAAGGCAGCCAGAGGAAGCCAGGAGCAGGAGAGGAAGGAGCTGCCTGGTTCTCAACTGTGAGCACAAGTATTCGCTGATCTTCACAGCTCTTCTCTGTCCTTAGGAAGATGGAGTTGCAAGGCGGCTGAACTCTAATGATGAGCCACCTCAGGGTAGGTCCCTATAAAGTTGGGGTGTTCACTCCTCACCCCACCCACCCAAAGAGTGAAGAAAGGACCCTGGAGTTTTAAGCCAGAAACCCAGTTTTTCTGCTCTGTTGACAAAAGCCATTTACTCTCCTTTCCGGTTTGAATTAAGTAACTCCAATCTGAGATAATTTAAAATTCATCTGTACTAACTAATTACGTTCTATTCTAGAAAGTTTTGTCCTTTTTCCCCACCTCCTTTGACCTCCCAGATTTAACACTGATAGTAATTGCTACTCATGCCTGCAGGAAGAAGGGAGGGGTGATTCGCCTAGGGCTGTTTTTCAAAAAAAAAAAAAAAAAAAACACTGAATTCCAATAGGCTGAGGAGTACGACAGTTTGACTAGGAAGGTTCCAGAAACATTGCCCTGGGGAAAGTCACTGAAAACCACTTATATGGCAAGCAGTAGTGTCACCAAAGTTTCTCACAGTAGAAGCTTTGCTCAGGATGGTGGCACAGCCTTTACTTGAGACATTATCTAGAAAGCATGTCTCTTCAGAAAGGGAAGGACCCAAGAAGAGGCCATAATGCTCAAACTAACTCAGCTTCTCTACCAACTTCCTAAAAGAATTCACTCATTAAAAAAAAAAAAAACTTTCCTTAAGATAGAAATGAAATAACTGATGAATGACTGCCAAACCTGTGGCTTCAATATCCTATCTGCAGCACAACTGTGATCCACTGACATTCACTCTACAAACTTCCGTGGTGTTTCTACTGAGCACCAGGCCCTATTCAGACACTAGTCCAGAAAGAGAGCAACTATCAGTTAACATTTCCTCTTTATCTCCAGTCGTTTTGTCTGGAGGAAGACTTCTGCTGACAAGGACCCCCAACTGTTAGTGTACTCCAGATTCCTCAGGGGCCCCTTAGTTCTCCATATTCATTTATTCAGCCCACCAAGTGTGTACTAGAAAACTAACCAGACTGCTGGTCACTCTCTTCAAAGAACTTATAGGTTATTTAGGGGAGGGGATGAGACGAGGACATCAATAACTAAACCTAAGGCTGGCAATCAGAGGCACTGATAAGGTTATAAACCAGGTGGGAAAGATCCCTTTACATTCTCCCTGCCCCCAAACCCGAGTCCTAATCTAGACTGGCCTGAGTTTGCTCTCACCACCCCGACTCATCCTTCTTAGAAAAAGCAGGCCACGTGGCTTCAGCAGTTTCTCAATAATGGAAGTTTCTTCTCCTAACTCCAGCTTGGTCCCTTGGTCAAATTTGGGCCCTTCTTTCACCTCCAAACCTTCTATGACAGCATTTTAGCCAGAAAGCCATTTTAAACAGATCTAGGTTCTAAGGAGCTGTGGGAGAAAGCAGGGACTCATTTCCTCATTTTAAAATTCTACAAATCTTGGGGGGTTGGGAGTTGAGCCACAGGAAACATGAGATAAGTCAAAACTCATAAAATGGCCATGGAGAATTCAGAATTCTTGGTGAATCTCAGGAAAACAGGATAGTTAGCTCTTTCTTGCTCCAGCTTTTGGTGTTTCTTAACTAGGGGTGATTTTGCCTCCCCAAAGGCATTTGGCAATGTCTGGAGATGTTTTAGGATGTCACAACTGAGAGATGCCCATAATGAGAAATTACCCAGCTCAAAATGTCAATAATGCTGAGGTTAAGGAACCTTGGTTTAAGAGCTGGCCACCTGCCATTATTATGATTCTTAAATTCCTCCAAATTCAGGGACAAGGAGAGAGTTCTAGCTTAAGACCTGTGGTTGAGTGAAAGGGTTGTTATAGTCTCTTTGCTTTATGGGTTTTATTTACTCATTTCTTTAAGGCTAAGGATGGGTTTTCTTTCCCATTTATCCATTGCTGGGGTGGGACACTGAGTGTTTGACATGGAGCATAAGAGTAGTGAACAGTGTGTTGGGAACCAAATAGCCACAACCTTGGAAGGGAAGAAAATGTTTAATTGCTTTCTCCCTCTTTCTTCTTTCCTTAGGAAAGGGGATCCCTGATCCCCTCCCCTGGCAGATATTGTCTTAGGACAATTATCCTTCTCACCACCGACACAGCAACTCCAAGGTGCTCACCAGCAGCAGCCAAAGGGGAGGTTTTCTTGTTAAAGAGAAATGTCTTACTCTCTTGCCAACTTTGGGCACACTCTCCTCCCCCAGGACAATTTTTAAGGGTTGTCCTACATCTACTTAATTCTTCTACATTAGATCCCCAGGGAGATATTTCAAATTTCTCGAGTGCAAGAGCTGGAATCACTAGTCTAATCGCTGCAATAAGGGTTGAGGATCAACCTAAGTCCCAGCAGCACGCTGTCTAAAGACAGAGCTGCCAGGTAAGGCTCAGAGAATTTCCACCATTGTCCTCTGTGACTGTTGGTGAGGGTGTTAGGGAGACAAACTCTTGATTCCTTATCCCAGCTCAACTTTCTCCTGATAACTTATTCAACTGTGGAATGTCCCTGGACATTCCAAGACCCCGAAGTCCAGATTATCTCCTAGCTAACCCATCTGGAACAGTGTAGTGTGGGCTCCACTCCCCAGACCTGAAGATCCTCCTTTCCTTTATGCCATCCAGTATTTCCCAGCTGCTTTAGATCCTAATAGTAGGTGGGCTGAGGCACAGATTCATTTGCTCAGGAAACCCTTCCTTGGGAGTTGGATATCACCAAAGAACCCCAGAGGGACTACATTCCCCTCTGCCTTTCCTATTTAGCAACCTTTGGAAGGAAGGCAAGAAAATGTTGGGTCTGACTTATTCCAAACCTTCCAAAGTTGGGGAAGCTGTCTCCAGGCCAGGAGAGATTTTAATCTCTTTGTGATCAGATAAATGGGAGAGTAGGGGAGCTGACCACCCTGCTGAGGAGGGCCATTCAAAGCTGGTTCCTGTAATAAAGTGATTTAATAGATCTAAAGAGGCCAATTCCCTTCTTTCTGCCACAATTACTTCCTGTGGGTTATCATTCACATATGTAAATGAGACAGAGAGGGGGTGAAAGCCACCAGCCAGATTTAGTTGTCTGATGGGAAGGAGGTAAAGGAGGGGATTGGGCGAAGCAAGGTGGTAGCCAAGCATCCTGCTGCAGACCTTTCTGGCAGATGTACTGGTAGCCCAGTGACCCCAACACTAACTGGTGGATCCCTATCTCCCTGCATCCTCTATCTCTCCTGTTCCCCCTATTCTGTGTCCTCACTGA
Organism: Camelus bactrianus; assembly: GCF_048773025.1. Classification (NCBI taxonomy): domain Eukaryota; kingdom Metazoa; phylum Chordata; class Mammalia; order Artiodactyla; family Camelidae; genus Camelus; species Camelus bactrianus. The sequence goes on from NC_133551.1 coordinate 61,279,066, forward strand.
GGGCCATGCTCAGAGACTTCCTTGCCGCCTCCAACCAGTCCACCCAGCATCTCCCTTCTCCACCCCTCCCCCTCCAGAATACCATCCCTCAGGCTCCAACCCTTAATCCCCACATCCTCCTTTCCCCTCCCCCACAGCTCCTAAAGCCAACCTCCCCGAAGTAACCCCTCCATGCCCGGCCTGGGTGTCAGCCTACTGGGTCTGGGATTAGCAATTTCTTCTTAGGTCCTACTCCAAACCTCTAAAGGTGGAGGGAACACATGCCACAACTTCCTTTACATGGTTGTTTTGTGTGGCTGGTGTTCCAGGACCCCAGAAACGCTTATAAGATATTCAGGAAAGGGTGGCCAAGGAGGAGGAGGGAAACCTGAAGTCTCTGGTTCCTTGTTTGAGGCTGGGACTGTTAGGACAGTAGTCAATGGCTGTTTGGGGCCATAAATGCCAAGCTGAGGAGAACAGGTCCAGGAGCTAGCCTCCCTCCACCCCCTGCCCTGCGACACTGAATTTCACCCCCACTGTGCTGCCTTGCTTTAACTGAGAACTTGGGGTTGCGACCTAACTCCCTCCCAGCCTGGCCCAGAAATCTAAGGCCTGGACTCCTTGAGTTTTCTTTCCTGATAGGAAATGGACAACTAAAGCCCAGCTGGTCAACTGTGTGCCTGAGAGTTGTCCTCTTGGGGAGTTTTCAAGCCCCCAAATTCTTTTAAGGATCTGCCAAATTCACCCAGGCCTCAGAGGTTGAGTTTTGGGTGACCACCTGGGTGAAGAGACCCTGCTAACTTTTCAGCTTTACCCCGTTGGATCCCAGAGTGGTTTCCCTCCCTCTCTCCAGGCGAGAAGCTCAATTCACTGGTTAGTGAAAGGCGCGGATGGTCAGGGCTGTGTTCCGGCCGGGCATGTGCTTCCCTGGCCGGCCTCCTCGCCCTCCCCCCACCGGCAAGCACAATACAACCTTAGTTCTGCCACATGGGGTCACCTCCCTGCCCCCTGCCCAGGGGAAAGAGGTAACAGACACGTGGTAAGCCAGTGGGTTCCTGGAAGGCGATGGGGGTGCTGATAATCGGCTCTGCCCCCAACTCTTGTTCTGTTGAAGTTAACGGGGATTTGGAACTGGGGTGCCACGGCAAACATGGGAACGCACAATGAGGGCCCTTGATATTCCTCAATGCAACAGCCGAATCCTTTCGCCCACCCTTGGATGCGCCCGCCAATATCCCCTTACCCAGGCAAAGTTACCAGATTCGGTCTCACCTGGTGCACAAATACATCCACCGGGGGGTCGAGTGCGACCCCGGCACGGGCGGTCATGGACAGGAAGCCGAAACCCATGCGCACGTTGAACCACTTACAGATGCCGGCACCGTGCAGCAGCTGCGGCTCCTCGGCTGCCCGGGCCGCGTCCTCCGGCGCCTCCTCCGGCGCCTTGGCGCAGCCACCTGGAGATTGGGAGGGCGCTCAGCTGGGGGTGGGGGGCCACGGAACTGGAGGACCCTATCAGAGACCCGGCAGGGAGACCCGAGTGTCTAGCCCGTGAGTGGACACCCAGGAGGCTGCAGCTACCAAGCAGCCGACGAGAAAATACCTGTCCCGGCCTCCTCCCGCGCTCCCCAAGCTTACACTGAGGCCAGTGGTGCCCCGAAAGTTTTGCTCATCTTCCCACAACACGTTGCCCGGGGACAGACGGCCGGACAGGCCCCTCCTCTTCTCTCCCTCCGCCCCCGTAGCCTCGGCTTGCACGCCTCTGGGACACCAGGGTTCCTTGCTCCAGAGGTGGCCCCCTGAAGCTGGAGGCCGCACAGACTTAGGGTCCTTCGGCTAGTCTGGGGGACAATTCCCCTCCTCCCTTTTATGTGGCTTCTAGGCGTCCCTGCAGCCCAAGGTGTCCCTAGTAAGTCCCGAGGTCGAACCTGCAAACTGCTGGTTTGACACAGAGCCCATGGTAGTCGGCTGAGCCCGCGGCCCCGGGCCCCTGGTCCGGCGGCTGCTGGCCCCAGAGAAGTCCGAAGGCAAAGGGGTGGCTCGAAGAAGAGGCTGCTACATCTTCCCCAGCACAATAGCGGTGGGAGGGCCCACGGCTTTTCAAAGGCTCCCAAATTCTAAAAGACAATGACCCAACCCCCCGCGGGCAGCCCCCCTCCCCTCCCCTCCCTCTTCTTTCCCCTCCCTTTCCCTCCGGCTCCAGCTCTGGCCCTCCCCCACCGCTGCGGTCTCTGACACCTCTGGGGTATCCCTTCTCAGAACCTTGAGGCTTGACACCCCCTCCCCACACACACATCTGGAGATGGGGGCCGTCAGCCCTAGAAGTCTTGAGTACCCGGGAATTTGGGATCCTGCACTTTAAGGACTCAGTGGGGGTCCCCAAAGCAGCATACATGTGGGGGGGGCCTGTGGGGGGGTAGTTTTAAAGCCACGTGACTGCTCCCACACACACTCACACACCACCCCCACCCCCCGTGCTGATAATTATACATTCCAGAGAGTTGGGGGAGGGAGGTGTGAGCCTGGCAGAGCTGGCCAATCAGAGACACAAACCACCTGTCAAGGGAGAAATGGATGAGCCCTCCCCCTCCTCCAGCCCTTGAGCGCCCCTCCCCCTCCCTTCCCCTTCAGGCCTCCGAACTGACCTGGCAGCTCGGCGCTGACCCGCTCTCACCCCCCACCTCCTTGTGCTTAGATAGACCTGGAGTTCAGGACACTAGGAAGCCTAGGATGGGGAAGCAGACGGGAGGCTGGAGACCCAGCAGGGCTGATCTCCAGTCCTGACCTAGGCGCTGCCTCTCAAAAGTCTGTCTCTGACTAACTGAATCTGTACCTCCCTGAGTTTCCGACTGAGTTTTTTTGGATCTCTCAAAGCTCTCCTAATTGACTTTGCATACAGAATCCTTCCTTGTCTCCTTCCACATATGTGTCTAAAACTGACCCCACGTGGAGCTCCCTGAGAGAACAGAAGGAACCCTAAGAGGCTTGAAGTGTGTTCCTCTTACCGCCAACTGCCTTCATCCCCCATTCCCATCTCTTATCCGTTGCTGGGAGAGGAACTAGGTGGTTAGGTGGGTGGAGGCATTTACTCCACTACCCTGACACTCAGGTTCCTAGAACCTCCTCTTTTCAGAGTCCCATCCTAAAGTGCGCTCCCTTCCCCATACCGAGGTTGGTGGGGGGACTGGAGTAGGGGATCTCCTCATTTGAAGACGTAGCCTCCCCTTCTAGAAGATAAAGGGGGTTGGCCGGGGGGGGTGGCTAGTGCCCTGGTCGGAGATGGACAATGGCCCGGGGCTCAGTGCACGGCCCTGGCCCTGCCCCTTCACTTCCGGTGCTCAGTTCAAACTGGACAATGCCAGCTCCGGCCAGTTCCCCTCCCCCACTGCTACAACCCATTTAAAGGGACAGAGCCTGCTTTCGGGGGCATCCGCTCACTCTGAATTCAGTCTTCTCCACCAAGTGTGCAGAACCTCTCGTGGCTCTTACCCTACGCCCGTGTGTGTGTGTGTGCGCGCTCGCGCGCTCTCGCGCGCGTATTTGAGAAAGGGGATGAGTTGGGATAGGGAAGTAGAAGATGAGGAGAGCAAGGAGCTGAGGAGAGATTATTTCTCTTTCCTACTTGGAGTGCTCTCCAAGAGACTAAAACTTGAGTAATAAGAGATGGAGGATAGGACTTTGGGTGATAAAAAGGACAACCTTGACCCTTTGTTACTCAGCCTAAAAAATACAAATAATTTACAAATATCATTAACAATGCCCCACTCCCAAAGTGAGGACCCTAATTTAAATCTTCCAAGAGTTAAGCGAGTACATCAGCCAGTCATTTTTATTTATATAATCCTCCCCACCTAACAGTCTTATCTCCTTCCGTTACTAGCGCCCTTAAAATTTACTCATTCTCTGTATCTCTATTCCTAAGATTCAGGAACAGGTGATTGAGGTGTGGCTGAAGAAAAGAGAGAGTAAGGGAATTTAGCGCTATGCTTTCTCTCGCTCTGCTCTGTAGTGGGACTTGCTCCCGGCAGGAGCAACCAGCCCCTCTGTCCATGGTCCTGAGGGTGCCGGGCGCTCTGTCCACGGTGCTGAATAAAGCCACGTTCTCCTGGTTCCCAACTCCCAGCTTCGAGAATGCCTTCTTGAGTTCTCACCTCCAAGTCCTTCCCAGAAAACCTGGTTATTCTTAACCGCTCAGTGATCTTGACACATTTTAGAGGGATGAAGAGACTTTCTTGAACTCTAAAAAGAGGGTATTTCCAGCAGTACATGATTCTGTGAGCGCAGTGAAATATCTCAATCTCCCCTTCAGAATAATGGGTATAGTTATGTATGTAGCCATAGAGAGCGAGGAAAGAGGAGATAATATTTTCTGATTCATTTATAATGAGACTAGAAGAGAGGCTAATCTCTGTTTTCAAATTATTTCTCTAATTATTAGCACTTTTCATAGGAGCACAGGTATTGGAATCCCATTGTCCATGTTTGGATAGCTATTTACAACTCTGAGATCTGGGGCAACTTCTTTAACCTCACTATACCTCAGTTTCTGCCCAATAGGGACAGTGAGATTTAGCAGAGTTATTATGAGGATAAAGTTAGATCATGTAAGTGAAGCTTTACAAAAAGTGACATATAGTTAGTTCTTAATAATGTAAATTATTACTGTTGATATAGCTATTGTGCACTTGCTTGTCTCTATGATCTAGAACATGCTAGATCATTTGCTCCCTGAGGACTTGGACATTCATGTCTTTCTGCATCTTTTCTCGTATCCTTACTGGTGCTTAGCACAGTGCCTGGCCCACAGAAGTCATCGAAGAAGAGTTCCCTGAATAGAATATTTGATTGAAAAAAGAAATGTTATTACAATAGCCATAATGCTTATTCTTCTCGGCTGTCTCTCTCAAGTCTAAAGAATACAAACCCAGGAGGGGTCAGGACTTCATAAAGTTGCATATGTGGAGGCAGAGCATGCTTTAGGAAGGGACACATGACTCCCAGCATAACTGATTTCTCATCCCCAGTGGTTTGTTCATGTAGGAGATGGTTACTCTTGACTAAGTTTTCTTCTTTCATTGGTCCCCATCTCAGTGGAAACTTTTTAGGTGTCTACTATGATCCAGTCACTGTTCTACCTCACAAGTTTAGTGGAGGAATCAGTTAAGTAATATGCACTAAGTACTGTAATGACCATAAGTGTACCAACAAAAATGTAAAGAAGAAACATTTCCTTCCTTCCAAGAAGTTACAGTCTAGTGAGGGAGACAAGACCTGATATAGCTAAGTATTGCATATTTTCTGTGTATTGGTTTCTGGGAATAATATTATCTAGGAAAATAAATCCAGGGGGCTCTTTATAGACAATGGTGTCTAGTATCAACACAAAGAACATCTCCCCTTTAAATTACTTTGCTAAGTTCCTCTTGTGTAGGTTTGTATCCTCACAAAAGGAAGAGTTGAAAGAGGTCTTAGTAGTAATAATAACTCATTAACATTAAAAAATATATTTATTCAGCACTTCCTCTGTGGCAGGCATTGTTCTAAGTGTTGGGAATAAGCAATACAAAAAAAAATTTCCACCTTTGTGGAGCTTATATTCTGATAAGTAATACTAATAACAGCTATTATTTATCAAGAATACAATTTTCTTATCTCATTCAAGCCTGCCAATAATTCTGAGTAATAGATATCAACATTCCCACCTTACAGGAGAAGAAACTGAAGCTTAATGAACCAATATAGCTTGGCTAATGTAGCTCAGCTACTACAAGGCAGAGGCATATTTGAACCCACGTGTTTGACTCCAAAGCTCACATTCTTTCCACAGTCCTAGTATGTTGTTATCATAAGTGGTACTGTCCCCATTTTACCAATGAGGAACAAAATATGTGCAAGCAAAAGGACTGTTGGGGGGAGGCTATATAGTCGATATGATTAGTAAATAGAACCAAGCTTGTGATTCCTTCTCCCTGGGTCAGAGCTCTAGTCTGTCGTTTCTATCGATCACCTGCCCCAAACTCCTTGGCTTTCTAAATCAAAGAGATGGCCAGAGCCAAAACAGGTCCTCTTTGGAGCAATCATCCACATCCAGCTCTTAATTCTGAGGTATTTTAAGAACCCTGTGGTGGGGTCCAGGGTGGTTGTTTGGAATTAAAGCCTTGACCATCTGCTAATATGAATGACGGTATGCATTTGAGAAAAGTATTTTCCACGATGTGTCCCTCAGGATACTAGTTCTATGGGATGATTAATAATCTTACCATTTTAAAACATTTTCTATAATGAAATCATTTGGAAAATGGTATGTTAACTATGTTTCGTTTGCAGGACTTTGTAAAGCCTGTAATATGGTAATGTGCCCTGTGATTTATCAGGAAGGGAATATGATGTGTGCAGTGTTTCCATTCATTCATCTGTTCATTCATTAAGTCACCTAACAAACATTTATTGAGCATCTATTATGCATCAGGTGGCACTGTTTGAAGCACTGGGGATACATCAGAGAACAAAACAGATGAAGTTCCAGTGCTCAAAGAACTTATATTCTAGAGGAGAGGGACACATAATAAACAAATAATTAAGTAAAATGTGTGGTACATATAGTTCCAGCCTGTTAACTTGCTCTGTGATCTCAAGAAAGGCACCCAATTTTAACCTTTAAGGTAAAATGAGGAAGTTGGATTATTATTAGACAAATACGTATTCCATTTCTGACATTCTAAAGTGATATGATGTGTGTGTGTGTGTGTGTGTGTGTGTGAGAGAGAGAGAGAGAGAGAGAGAGAGAGAGAGAGAGACCCTATTCCTAATTAATTTGAGAAACAATCTGTTTTCACCCCATGCTGTCATCTTCATCCCTCTCCAAGGACTAGGGCTTCCTACATCAAGCAGGATTGTGCACCTCTCATCTCTTAGGCCTGTTGAATTGGCAGAAGGAAGATGAGCCAAGGGAGTCCCCTTCCTTCTTTCAGTCCTGCTCCCCATGTGGGCCTTGCTTCACAGAGCAAGACGCCAGGCACTTGCTTTCACCAATAATGGCTTCATTACATTGAAAGGAGACTAGAGTGACCTCAGTGAAATAGACTTCCTGACCCCAGCTGACCTTTGACCCTCACCCTGACAGCCTCTAAATCTTTTCCTTCTGACACATCCCCTACAAGGTACAAGCAAGAGGGGGAAATGATCAGCCTGTATAGCCCAATGTCCAGCGACTGTAACTCACCAGGTGTACTCTTGCAGTGGAATTTGCCAGGCCCAACTGTAATTCCCCTCATGGCTGCTAATCTGCTGATCCTTTCAGTGATCCTCACTGTGACTCTAGTCTGGCCTGTGAGTCAGAGCTCATCCAGCTGTCATTGACCTGGTGTCCATTTGTATGTGTCCAATGAGTGTCATGTACCATGGAGGCAAGAAGCAGGGTGTCTAACCAAATGCTGTCATTTCCCCAATACTGCTTTAGCCTAGTCCTTAACTTACTCTTTCCTGATGCTGCAGTGACTGTTTGAGAACTGATTATATACCAGGCGTGCGCTGAGTGCTTTGTGTGTATTGTCTCTTTCTGTCTTCAGCCATCCTAATATGATCCCCATTTTACTGGAGAGGGAACTGAGACTTAGTGGAGTTAAGTGACTTGCCTCGACTCACAAAGGGTGCATTCCAGATCTAGCTCACTCCAATATTATTATTCTTTACCTTTTTTTTTTTTTAGCAGTTAAAGTAATTAATGCATGTGGTTAAAAAAATCAATTAGTATTGAAAGAATTATAATGAAAAACAACAGTCCCCTGACTACCCCACCCCCTCCACTCCCATGAGGCAACCACTCTTTGAGTCATTTCTTCTGGAGGATACCTCCATGTCTCTAAATAATATGCATGTACCTCTGTTCCTTGATTTATCAACTTTAGATATCATCTATTGATTTCCTGTTACAGGAAAATGAGGACTTACCTCACGTACAGGACCCACCCCCCTCCCCCCCCTTCCTCCCAGTAAAGTTGAATCACCATTTTAAACTAAATTGATAACCAACGTTTATAGAAATGTTTGCTGCATTGCCAACTAGTATACTTGGACATTTCTTTTTTTATACTGCATTTTATTTCCCCTGGACTCTCTGCCTCTCTCTCTCTTCCACAGCATTTGTCACTGAAATATCCTCAACTGTTTTCAAGGGCTCCATTGTATTATCTTTTCCACTAAGCCCTTACCTGAAGTCCTCCCTCCTGGTTGCTCTCTGGACTTGCTTCACAGCTGTCACCCTGTCACTTTCACAACCTCTCACTACAGTGGTTAGAGCCACTGTTTCCTGCATCCTTTATTGACCTCTTTCTTGGTTCACATCTGAAAAGCATCCTCAGGTAACCACCCAAGAAAGGCTGCATGGGAGGGGTATTTTCTGAACCTTACAATTCTGAGCATGCTGCTTTTTTACCTTTACTTTTTTTTTGGAGGTGGGGAGAGGAACATGGTTCATTAGGTTTGTTTGTTTGTTTAGAGAGGAGGTGCTGGGGATTGAACCCAGGACCTTTTGCATGCTAAGCATGTACTCTACCACTTGAGCTATACCCTCCCCCTTACCCTTACTTTTTGATGGTTTCAAAGCCATATTCTTAACCACTCTGCTATGCAGACCCCTAGCAAAATAAAGAAAGACACATATCTTGCTTTGAGGATATTGAAGCTGAAGATGTCTTTTTTAGATTCTGAGGTTGTGAACCTAGAATTATCAGTGGGGAAAAAATTAAATATTTAATGCTTTTTGAAGGTTTACTATGTGCCAGGCACTGTGCTGAGTGCTTTACATAAATTATCTCATTTAATTTTCACACCAAATTTATGAGATAGGCATGGTTTTTGTTCCCATATTACAGAGGGAGCCAAGCACAGAAGGATTAAGTAACTTGGTGAAGTTCACAGAGTTAAGTGATAGAATCAGGATTCAAACCCTGGTAGGCTGACTCTGGAATTAACATTCAGATTTGATAATTTATACTTGATTTTTTCTATTAAAAGAGGCTTATAAGTTAGTATCTTCAGATTTCGTCTTCTCCCACCCCATTTTGTAAATGTGGAAATAAGATCTGAAATCCAAGTGACTTTTTCAGGTCCCATAGCTAGCTAATAATAATAATTAGAAACTCAGGTTTCCTAGTATTTCTCGCTTTCAAACAGGGAACAGAGCTTCAAATTCAGGATTGGTTTCTAAATCTTGATTTCCGTGTCTGTTTAGTGGGGAGAGAATTAGCAGAAAGAACATGTAAAAGAGATATATCCTACCAGACTGTGCCTGGAATATATTATAGAGGCATATGTAATGCACTATGGAAACAATGAAAGCTGACTCATTTTTAACTGTTATGGAAGGCTTCACAGGGGAGGTGGCATTGCATTGGATCTTGCATAGGAGTTTGAAACCAGGGAGGGCAGGGTATTACAGCGGAAAGGAACAGCAGAAATGGAAGTAAGGGGGCTTGAAAGTGAACAGCTTGTTTGAGGAACAGCCACAAAGCTTGGTTCCCACTTCAGGAAGTTCTCCATGACCCTGTGAATACGAACAGAGAGACCTGTACTCCTTTCATTCAATCTTCAATCTCACATTCATTTGGCATTCTGTCAATAATAGAGATAGAATGGAATGGTAGGAAAGTTCTGGTTCTAGTCCTAGCTCTATCACTAACTCACTGTGTGACCTTAAGAAAATGTTTTCTTTTCTGGGCCTCAGTTTCCCTATCTATCAAGTGGGAAGGTAGATTTATGATTTCTAAGGCCTCTTCCTCCTTGCTGAATCTGTGATAACAACAGAACAAGAATAGGACAAAAGGTGTCAAGATATCCTTGACGCCCCTCCACTAGAGGAAGGAGAGAAATATCTAACCTCTGTGTGTCAGGCATACCCCGTTTAACCACCCTATAAGAGAGATGTTATCCCCTCATTTAACAGAAGAGAAAACTGAAGCACAGGCTGTTTGAATAACTTCCTCAAATTCTCCCAGCAAGTAACAACAACAAAATAAGAGCTAACATGGTTAAGTGTTTACCATGTACCAGACACTTTGTCAAGGCCCTACATTAGCTCATGTAACGCTCCAACAACCTCATGATGTGGAATTGCTGTCTCCATTTTCAAATAGAGAAACAAGAAGTGTCCAGTGCCTTAGTCTGTGCTCATACTTACTAGACTGTGCATCTCAGTGATGACATCTGAGACAGCACCAAACACTATATAAGCCACTCTAGGGTCAAAGCCTCCAGATGGCACGGGACCATCTCTTCCCACTCCTCACCACTGGGGTCCTGTGGTTTGGCCATGATGGAAGAAGGGCAAGAGAAAAAGAGTTGTATAGAAGTTATCCCTTTTCCCCTTCATTTTCTCCTGAATTCAAGTCACATTTTGAGGTTCTGAGACGAGATGCCCCCACTGCTATTCTATTAAAGGATGGGATAGGGAGCAAAGAGAAGGGAGACCCAGAATCCTTGATTCAGTGACTCTCAGAGCCAAAGTGACTTTGCAGATCAGCAGATTCCCTGCCAGACCCCAAACTCAGTATTGACCATTTCCTAGACTCAGCTTGCAAACCTCCATCAACAGAGAGCTTACTGCTTCTGGAAGCCTTCCCCATCCCTTCATAGTGGGGATTATTAGAAAGTTCTTTTTTCCATTGAATTGAAACTGACCTGGATAGCCTTTACACACTATGATCTTTAGAACAAGTCCCCTCCCTCTTCTGCAGAGTCTGGGTCAGCCTTTCCATTCAAACCCCAGTCCTACCCTTTCCCTGTTCTGTGACCTTGGACAAATTTACCAGAGGCTCAGTGCCTCAATTTTGGTTAATTTCCCACTGTTTCTGTGGAAGTTAGCTTAAGCTGGATTGACCAGTTTGATTCTCAGTGATCCATAGCTTCTTTCCATTGTCTGTGCATTACTTTGTACAATGCTTTTCCAAACACAAAGTGTTTCCCTGGGCATTATCTCACCAGACCCTGGAAAACAGGGCTGCTGGAAAGGAGGGAGGCATGACCGGCATGTGGTTATCTCAGTTTTGCAGGTGAGGCAGGTCTCTGACCCCAATACCAGACTTGCCTTTAACCTTACGGTCCTCACTCCTGTCACAATTAGTGTTCTGGGGCCTCCATATGCCTTGCTCTCTCCTTCCTGGAATTTCCCATGCTTACCCTCTGCCCATAGCACCATGTCTCATACTTCACTTTGCTGATCACTATTCATTCTTTAGAGTCCAACACAGATGTCATACTTTGTCCAGGGATCTCTTTGCTTCTGCCCACTCACTTACCCAACACCACTCTTACATGTCCTTATAATACTCTGCACTTCTATAACAGACCATTTGTCCCCACTTTATTATATTTGTTATTCATCTTTCTCTCACACTGGCTACTAGAATGTAAACTCCATGAGGCCAGGACTATGTCTGTCTGGTTCATTGCGTGCCCAGCATACAGCACAAAGTTTGGACTAGAGTAATTGCTTAAAAAAATGTTTGCTGAATGAATAAATGAATGGCTTGCTCAGTATTCCATAATTAATAATGCCCTAAATTAGAATCCAGGTTTTATTTCTAAGTCTAAGAATTCTTTTTATCACCTTCTAAGCCTAGCCTAATGCCTACCCTATCTCCTACTGTCCCTGTTCCCACTTAATTCCTTAGAATCTTAGATTGTTTATTTGGAAAGAATGCCAGAGGTCATCTGATTCAACCCCTTCATTTTATACATCAGAAAACTAAATTCCATAGAGATTAAGTGGTTTGCCCAAGGCCAGACTGCAAATTGTGGCCATCCTTCCTGACTACAAGACTGGTGCTTTCCCACTGAGTTCACCAGTGAGTTTATGGACTCTTAGGGCTTAGTCTTGAGGGTGAGAGTAGTAGTAAATAATTCCATCCAAGTTCCTGCTTTTATGCTCTCCAGCTACTCAAAACTCCAGACACAAAAATCTGAGATGCTCCACAGGCAGAAGTGTCAGGCACGACTGGATGGAGGGTGGGTATGAATGTGTGTGTCTGCATGCGTGTGTGGAGGGGGGATCATGGGGCTCCAAGGATACAGACAGGGAAACCAGGCTGTGCATCACAGCTTCACTGTTGTGGGGTCCCTGGAGGCTCCCACTGTGGCAACATCACTCCCTTTGCCCCTGAAGCTGACCTTTGGGGCCAGAGATCAATAACCTGGACTTTGGCTTTAGCCCCCTTTAGCCCTCCAGTGATCACAGGATGCTTAGAGGAGCTAGTGGGACTCAGGGTCATTAAGTAACTGTCACTCTTCCCTGGCCCCACTTGGGGCACTGCTGGGAGAGGGGCCAGGGATGGGAACCATTATAGAGAAACACAGGTGTGGTTGGGTTTCCCCTCCCCAGCAGAGAGGGAATGAGACATCTATCTCTCCTTGACCCCACCCTCTTCCCCTTCTTACCCTCATCCAAGATTTCCTCTTGCCTGCTCTGTCTCCTCCCATGTCTTTAGCACTGAGCCCCGACTCCCCTCACTGAACCCCTAACTTCTTCTTTGAGCCTCTGTCCTGTTTGCTGGAACCCATTCCTCCCTCAATGAAACTCTATATTTCTCTTAGCCCAAACTTCTGTGATTCCCCACATTGTGCTATATAATCTGGAGCTATTTTATGCTTTTTCAATTGAGGCAGTGGATGGGAACTTCTCATTCACCATCTTCTAAATATATCATCCCAGGACTTCCCATCCCTCTCATCCCCCCAAGAACAAATCTTTTGTTTTAGCCATAATATTAGTAGGACCCTATTTTGGAAACACATTCACTCACCCCCACCCCCATCCCACCAACTGTCCATGTTCCCTGCCCACCATTCCTTCCTCACATCTATCTGCCCCAATGACCCAGCCAATCACTTTTGATTGATTGATTAGGGAGGAGAAGGAAAGGGGATCGATGGAAGAATCTGGGCCTATTCTTATTCAAAGCTAAAGATCCAGGAGGGAGGGGTATTAATAGTGGGGAATATCAGGCGATGTCACTATGGAGTTAGGGGTAAGGTGGTCTGCAGTGTGGCGGACGGTGAGTGCCCTGAAGGTTTGGAGGAGAGTTGTGGTGGAGTTGATAGAAGTGGGAAGGCATAAATCAGTAGGAGTCTTGGCATGAGGTTGGGGCTCCCAAGACTATTCTACATGTAAAAAAATTTACCACACCATTATTTTTCCCAGCACTGAGAGGAGTCCTGCATCCCTAGTACTCCAAGTGTCCAGCAGGGGGGGCGCTGTACCCATATTTCCCGTTTCCTCACCCATCAAAATCAGGTTCCTTCCTTCCTCATTTACTCTAAAATATTGTTTGAGCACCACGGTGTGCCAGGCACTGTGCCCCAGACACTATGCCACGAACTGCAAAAAAAATGCAGGCACCAATGAGATGGACAGACAAGTTCCCAGACTTTGTGAGGCTAGCAGGATAGGAGTACAGTGGATAAATAATTATAGTGATTTAATTTAAGGGAAATAAGATCAGACAAAGCCCTCCTTTTTTTTTTTTTTTTTTTTTTGATGGAGGTACTGGGGATTGAACCCAGGACCTCACGCATGCTAAGCATGCACTCTACTACTGAGCTATACCCTCCCCCCAGAAACTGACTTCTAAACTGATACTTAACAGATGCCTAAATCTTGAGCAGTGTGGAAAAGAGGTGAAGGTGGGGTCTGTAGGGGTCCTGCTTCAGACAGAAAGAACGATGTGCTTCAGAACCTGAAGCAGGAAAGATCAGGGCCCCTTAAGAAGTAAGGAAAGATCAGGGCCCCTTAAGAAGTAAGGAAAGATGCCTGCCTTGTGGCTACATCCAGCTTTGGTCAGAGGTTTAACCCTTTCCATTGTGGAACACACACAGCTGGAGCCCTCAGTTTCCAAGGCTCGGTTTTCTTGAGAATTGCATTCTGTGGGGAGAAGGGGAGGAGAGAGAGCCAGCAGGTTCTCTGGCGCCTTCCTAGAGTAACCAAGCTTGGGAAGGAGAATTCCTGCTCATCCTCTTCCTAAGCTCAAAAACTTTTTGTCCAGGAGTGGAATAGAAATTGATTTAGTTTACACTTCAGGCCCCCTTTCAAGGTTGTGTGTGTGGGGGGAGGGGGGGAGCCAAGTCATATGCTCATATATTTTTATAAAATGTGCAGGAATGAAATTTTTTAATCACAGTTAGAAATTTGAAATATGAAGTACCAGCAGCTAGTAGGTTAAAAAGTAGTATAGAGGTATAGCAGGCAACTAGTTAATACAAACAGGTTTTATGATGTTTGTGGTATTTTTCAGCTTTTAAAATTTGTGATTTATCTTGACTTCTTTTCTCATTCTTTTAAGAAAAAAAATTTTAATGTCTATTTTCTCTGTCCTTTTTTTCTTTTTTCCATTTTTTTTGGGGGGGGGGCAAAGTAATTTATTTATTTAATTTATTTATTTTTAGAGGTGGTATTGAACCCAGGACCTTGTTTATGCTAAGCATGCGCTCTACCGCTTGAGCTATACCCTCCCCTTCTCATTCTAAGTAAATGTTCACTTGGGGTATACATTTTATATCTATAATCTTGTATTTCTTTTCTTAAAGAGTGTCTCTTAAAATGTAAAAGTTCCAGGTCCAATAAGACCTGCATCTGCCTGAATGCGACTCCAGAGCCCTATCTACTGGCTCCAGGCCTTAACTGGCCCTTGGACTCTTCCTGTCCTTCTGATCAGTCTCTCCTACCTTGTGGTCCACACCCTCCAGTGGATGGCTCATGGGGAATGGGAATGCCAAGGGGATAGCAGGGCCTTTTGTTTGCTGAGGAGAAGCATGTTGAAGGCTGCAGAGAGTTGGAGCTGCCCCTCCTCAGCGCTTCCTGAGCTGGCCCCTAGAAGAGGAGCCACATCCAACTATCCAAGGTATTTAGGCCAAAATGAGAGTCTGTGTGAGTGTTGATTCCATTCATCCACTAGTTCATTCCTTTACTATGGTGACCCATCCAGCAGCTCTAAGGGCCTTAGGGGCTTTGATGTCTACTTCATGGGTGTGTGTTAGTCCTGACTCAGAGGCATCTACATGGACCCTTTCCCAGGTAGTGCTGCAGACAAAGGGGACCCAGTCCACTTGAGTTGCTTAAGTATTCTGAGATGACAGAGGGGAGGTGAGAATGGTTTGAATGATGTATTTCTCAAAATAGAGCCTAAGAGAGGAGTGCATCCCCATCAGGTACTGGGACATACTCATCCCGCAGACCCACATGGAAGAGCCTCTGAAGCTTAGAGATCTGGGTTCAAATCCTGATTCACCACTAACAGTTTGAGCAAGTACCTTCAGTTCTCCAAACTCTTGTTGCCCACGTTTGTAAAATAAGAATGTGATAGAATCTTCTTTTTTAACTTATACACGAAAAGCCAAAGAGATAATTGATGGTAAAATATTTCTTTTAACTTTTTATTTTGAGATCATCTCAGATTCATAGAAAAGTTGTAAGAAGGATAAAAGAATTCTTGTACACCCTTCCCCCAGATTCCCCAAATGTTAAAAATTTACCTAATTTTTTGGGTTATCATTATCTCTTCCTTCTCACTCCCTCTACATACTTCAATATTTAGCTATTTCAGAGTAAACTGCAGGCATTTGCCCTTACCCCTAATTACTTCACAGCGTGTTTTCTAAAAATTCAAGGACATTCTCAGACATATTCATAGCACAATTATCAAAGTCAGTATAATTGCTACAATCTACAGACTTTACTCGAGTTTTTTCCATTATCCTTCTAAGGTTCTAATAATGTCATATCTTGTCCAGGGTCAATCCAGGATCACTTATTCCATTAAATTTTTGCATCCCTATCTTTTTAATATGGAATAGTTCCTTGGTTTTTGTCTTTTGTGACCTGACATTAAAAAAAAAATAGGCTAGTTATTTTGTAGAATATCCTTCAATTTGGATTTGTCTGATGCTTCCTCATGATTAGATTGAAATTTTGCATTTTTGGCAAGAATATCACAGAAGTGATATATCTTCCTCAGTACATTATATCAGGAGATAAATTATATTAATTTGAACCATTATATGTTGAACTTGAATCACTTGGTTGAGGTGTCAAGTTTCTCCACTGTCAACTTACTATTTTTCCCCTTTGTATCTTGTAGGGACATACATTGTGATGACCTATCCTGTTTCTCATAAACTTTCATCCAGTAGTTTTAGCATCCATTGATTAATCCCTGCCTAAATCAATTATTATTTTGATGGTTACCAAATGATTTTCTAATTATATTATCTTTCTACATAGGTTAGAAGAGCTTTCCCTTCTCCATTGGATTCCTCATTTTTCAATAGGCTATAGTCCATTACTGTCAGTCATTTTGATGCTTAAATTGCCCCCAATTTGGCCAGTGGGACCTCCTTCCAACTGGCTCCTGGGCACTTGTGTCCTCATCATGCTTTGAGCACTTCTTTGCTTTCTGGCACTGCAAGCCTTCCCGGGCTCCCCTATACTTCCCCAACCCATCCCTGAGGTCTTCAAGGAGCCAAGTGTTTCATAAACTGAAAGTGTTGTGTTTCATAAACTGAAAGTGTTATGCAGGAGCCAGTTCCTAGTAGTCTAGTGTTTTAAGTTTGTAAAGTCCAACATCTCATGTTTCTTTAAAAGCTTTTGCCCTTAGAAAGAGCTGAGCTTGAATGTGGAGTCTGCTTACTGGCTTTATCACCTTAGGTAATACGAAATGGGAACAATAGTGCCTACCTCCAGAGTTGTTGTGAGGATGTAAACTCCAGGAGGGCAAGAATCATTGTCTGCTTTTGACTGCAGTATCTTCAGCACCTAGTGAGGGCCAGAGAGCTTTGAAAGCTGCACAGTAATCTTTTTTTTTAAATTGAAATTTAGTCAATTACAATGTGTCAATCTCTGTTGTAGTAGTCTTGATGGAAGGAATGATCTGAGATGACAGGTGTAAAGCCTTAGCATTCTGCCAGGCAATTGCCCTGCCTGCAGTCAGGGGTGGCCGCTGTTACCATTTACAGGGTGTGGTCTGTTTTGTAGACCATTTGTATAATCTCAGATTTGGAGCTAATTATCAGAAGTGCAATGGGGATGGGTTAGCTAGAGGCCTCTGCCCCTTTCAGAGGAAGAAAGTGTTCTGATTGAACAGATAAAAAACAAAACAAAACAAAACTGATTTAAGTGTGTTGGGAAGGAGGCTAAAGACAGGCAGTAAAGTCAAGAGGAAGCTGCAGCTGGAAATCAGCCGGTGGCTCTGGAAAGAGTGTGGCAGGGCTGCATCCTGGGGTGGAGGACATGGCAGGCGCAGATAAGAGAGAGGAGGCACTGAGAAAGGCAGACTTCCAGAGATGGGAAGAAGCTTTGTGCTAGAATTCGGCAGACAAGTGGACAAGGCTGCATTTCAGAGGCCCTGCCTGAGAGTCTCTATCTAATGCAATACACAGAGCCCACACTGTGGGGCTGCCTCATCTCAAGGGGAGACGAGGACACAACCATCAGAGAACCTCTAGTCAGATGGGGGAGGCACAGGCCCTGCTCTTGGGGATCTCATACCCTGACCCTCTCACCACTAACCTTGCCCCTTCCTCCTGATTCTGTTCTGTAATCCCTCTCCAAATCTGGTTGGATTTTTAGACCCTTGGCTTGTCTCCCATCTGTCCAAGAAACCTAAGATCTTGCAGCAGGCTGTATTTCCGAAAAGCCCCTCCTTAACTCAGCCTCTGGGGGTTTCCTGGAAACAGGGTGGTGGTGAGAGTCTGCTTCAAAGTGGCCACCAGTCTATCCTGGGGGGTAATTCTGGAAGGTCACACCTTCCCCCTGCCTACCACAGTCTCCTCCCAGAGCCTCCCCCTCTCCCAGCATCACAGTTGCTATGACAGCTAACAGAGGGAAACCACAAGACCAGAATTTGAGAGGTCTGCTTAGGAGAAGCCAGGAGTAGAGGGTGGTGGGGAACAAGGTCCCTGCTTGGCACACCCAGGTGGGCACAAGGTAGGGGGTGCAGAACCAGCCGGCTTTGTTGCCACAAAAGTGGCCACATTGCCCTAGAAATCTTCTGCCCAGGAGTCTGTCTTTAAGGGGCTCTGAGCATCAGGTTCCCAGAGACAGTAGGAGACTCTCTTCCTTGCACCCATTTTAAGGTGTGAAAACTAAGGAAGTAACTTGAAGAAGCTCCCACAGTAAGTTAGTGACAGAATCAGGCTAGAACCTGGATCTCCCAGCTCTGTCCTGTGTTCTCTTTCCACAATGCCGATTTTCCCTTGGCCAGGAAGCCATGGAATCCAGAATTTTCCAAAATGTTTCCTGAGACTTCAGTGAGTGTTCCTGAGGTGGAAAGCCCCATGAAAAGACTGGCAGGACCCCCAGGCAGGGCCACTACTTTCCTACCAGCACCATCTGATTCCCTGGCCCAGCAGCATTATCTCGCCTTTTGCTTCTGTAAAATGGCTTGCTTCTAGGAAAGCGAAACTTACCCCTAAGATTCTGTTGGTTCCCTAAGCTCACTCCTTGATTGGTCTGTTTGCAATACCTCATTTGCATAAAGTCCACTTCTGATTGATCCATTTGTGTCACTCCTGATTGGTCCATTTGTTACATCTTATTTGCATATGATGTTGCAAAATGTTGCAAAGTCTAGACTAGTAGCCTATAAATGCCTGTGTAAACCTACAGACAGGGCCAGAGCTTGGAGTGTTAACTCCTTTGGGCCCGCTGGCATAATAAACCTGAGTTCTCCAACCCTCCAAGTGCTGCTTGGTCTCTCCTCAGGATCCAGGTTGCTGTCACAACTGAGCTGTAACACTGAGCTATAACACACTTTGCTGCAACATTCTGAAAACACAATTAAGGCTAATGATATTTATTTTTTTTAATGCATTGGGAAAATACTTGCATAATAAAAACTAGACACATTTCAGTGACTGGTCTTGTGGTGATATACTTATTGCCCTTCAATAAATGGGATGCCATACCCAAGTGCAGTGCATGCCCCAACCATAATGGCTGAAATCCATCACCATGTTCTCTCTGAGGCCACACTTCCCATGGGTTGCTCCCAGGCAGTAACTGAGTCAGCAAGGACAGAAAGGCAGGAATATCCTGGGAGACAGGGGATTCCTGTAATGGGTAATTTTGGATTGAGGACTCCCATTGGCTCTGCTGCAGCTTTCTTAGAATAGCACCGCAGTCTAAGACATTTCCTGCCCAACCTTCCTTCCTTCCTTTGTCCTCCATGGGGGTTTCACCTGCACCATGGGTGAAATGCCCATGGAGCTCTTGACATTTGCTTTTTGGAGGGCCTGAACTAACACATCAAGAATTCTTACAAGATTCACGATCTAGTCTCCAATGTGTAAAAGCCTTATTTCATTTCAACAAATATTTCTCCACTTTCATATGAATGTATTTACCAACCACATATTGAGTTGCAGTCAAGAGATTTGATCTTTTACTATATCTTGCAATGTATCTCATAATTTCAGCATGTGACTGTGATACTCAATGCTTATTGTCTATTCAGAACAGGAAACAATTTTTGATCATTTCTTGTAGCAGTTAGTTTGTGACACCTCTGCTGTTTTTGTAAGAGGCCGGCTGTCTCCTTTAATCTGGAGGTCATGACCTCCTGGTAGTGTTCTCTAATATATTCTTCCATAGGAAATGAGTTTGGAAAGAGCGGGCCTGGAACTGTCTTGAGTGTGCCTTCTCAGTTCCTGATACTGCTCAAGGCAATGGGCTTTAAAAACTCCTTCTGGGTGAGGGCAGAGCAGAGTCTGGTATTGCCATAATCCACAGGGAACAAGTCTTCCAGAATCTTCCAGAATCTGTGCCTGCCTATCGTGTCCAGAAAGGAGGACCCTTAGTTTTGTAAGCTACCTCATGTTGACACTTTTGGTCTCCTTTGATGTGTTAAGAGTGACCAAATCTAGAGGTGATATTATCATTGGATTCCTTCGGGGTTTTGATCAAGATGAAAATATTTTGAAGGTAACTCAAAAGACAGTTATATGAATGTTGTCTTTAATTTCTCTGATGTGCTTTCCAAAGTATATGAGTATGTTACAAGTTGCTCGTTTAGTTCTTAAAATGACTCTGATTCTAAGAGCACAGGTTCTGGGGTAAGGTCTGGGTTCAGATTCTAGCTTGTTTTGTGAACTTAGGCAAATCATTCAAATTCTCTGAGCCTTATTTCCTTTTCTGTGTAATAAAGATGCTATCTCTTCTGGCAGGATGAAGCGAGGTCATGTACATTTTAGTGGTGGGCTGGGCAGGGGCTGCACAGACAAGGTCTCATAGGCTAAAGTGGGGGTTCTGAGAAGCCTCTGAAGCATTTTGAGTCATTAGTGAAATGGTGAGATCGCCTCCCCTGGTCTAGGCAGAAGAAAAACTCTCTGCTCTGTGCTTCCGCAACACTTTCTCTGTTTGTCTCTTAAAAGTCTTCTTCATCATCTCTTATTGGAGTCTTTCTACCAAGACTGGGAGATTTTGGATGACCAGAAGCAGGTGTGGAGTCTACTGGGATTCAGACATTAAAGGCTGGCATGGATCCCTGAAGTCCACATGTGCTGGGACTGAGGAACCCCAGGAGGATGAAACGGCTGTGATGCTGAGAGCCACAGTGTCTGGTTGGTCAGTAAGCTCACTTGTCTGAGTCGAAAGAGATGCTACAATGCAGGGCACTGACATATGGGAGAGCAAGAGGTGCCATTTTGGCTCCCCGACCCTCTGCCGGCAAAATGAGACCCAGAGTATGAGTGGGACACTCTTTCTGTCACTGAGAGCAAAACATGTGGTAGGTGTGACTTGCTATCTTACTGCCGGGGGAGCCCCAGGAGGTAGCATCCTTGGCACACCATGGAGGCAGTTGGTGGCCTCCCTCAGGTGGCATGCTTGGGAACCCATAATGCCATCCCCAGAACCTCCCAAGAAAATCCTCCTAATAGCTCATTCATCCAGCCCTTACTCAGGATGCGGTGCTGGGTTAAGCACCTTCCATGTGCAGTCTGCTACAGTCTTCATTACAACCCCAAGACCTGGACCTGTCATAATTCTATTTTGTACCCAGGTAAGGAAACAAACTGAAGTATGTTACAGAACTTGCTCAAGGTGCAAGCTAGAGTGGCAGAGATGGGATTTGAACTTAGTCTGGTTGACTTAACCCTAGACTCTGGTGCTAGAAGGAAGCTGTCTGGCTTTGGTCCTGCCTCCTGGGTGGGGCTCTGAGGTCCTCCTGGCCCCCAGGATGAACACAGCACCTTAGTATCACAGCATCACACCTGTGGTCCTACATCCCTTGCTCTTTGTAGATGAGCAAAGATGGTAAAAATCTCAACAGACTTAGCTTATGATTCAACTGTGTGGCTTCAAACAAGTTAATAACCTTTCTGAGCTCAGGCTTTTTTTTTTAATCTGCTAAATAGGGAGAAGAGTATCTACCTCATAGGGTTGTGGTGAGGAATGAATGAGGGAATAGATGTCTAGCACTGAACTCACTAAAAGAAATCTATCATAACAATAGAAAATTTCCAGTTCTCCTCCTCCTCCTCATTATCATCACTATTATGCTGTCTCAATTCTGTAGGACCAGAGTCTTCCTCTACAGCCTGCTGAAGAAGATTTTGGGTCCCCTTTCTGGGTCTGAAGATGGAGACACCCAGCTCAGCTGAGTACCGCAGCTTGCACTGCCCATCCTTGGAGGGCAGACCTGCCCCCAGGGAGGCAGGTTAGAGCCAGATCTCAGAGCCAGGAGACTTGACTGAATTCTTCTCTCAGCAAGGCCAGCAATTTGCCGTGGGATCATGGGCCAGTCACTCTTTCTCTCTAGAGATCAGTTTCCCCATTGGTGAGTAGGGAGAATTGTATCTGCCCTGCTCACCTCACTAGGCTATTGTGAGATTAACACAGAGGCATGAAAGCCTTTGTAAGGGGTCGAGCCTTGCAAGGGGTTAGTGTCCCTTGAAAAAAGAACAGGGAATGCAGGAACCCAGAGGAGCCGAGCCGTCTCCCGCTGCCAAGCCTTTGACCAGAACTCTTCCTTTTCTTTGCCTGTTTCATTCATTCATTCAACATAGATTGATCAAGCACCTACTATATACCAGGTAGTCTTTTAGGTGCTAGGGACACAGCAGTGAACAAAACAAAAATCTCTGCCCTCATAGTCCTTCTATTCTAACGTCCAGAGGGACACAGACATTAAATGAAGTCAGAAGAGACCCCACCTCCTCCAGGAAACTTTCCCTGACAACTCTGTCCCCACCTCCCAGGTTAGACGCCTCTCTCTGGACTCCCAAAGCCCAGTGTTGACACTGGACTATAATGCCTAACATGTCTGTTCATCACAGACTGTGGGCCTCTCGGGGACAGGGACCTTGTCTCGTGTTTTATATCCCTGTTACCAAGCACAGGGCTTGGCACCCAGTTGAGGCTCAAGATGCATTTGTTCAACAAACAAATGAAGGAAACAAACGAAGTGAGTGATTTAGTCCATAGGCTTCTAGTTGTTGACTCATTTGACAGGTTTTGTCAAGCAGCGTCTGTGTGCAGGTGTGGATGGGTGTGGTTGTGGATAAAGAGATAATAAGGTGCTGTCTCTGCCCTGGGGGGTGGTAGAATCTGAAAAGAAATGGCAGGAGAAGAGCCAGGAGGAGGGTATGAGCATCTATTGAATGGGGGTCCCAGTCTATGCTGACCTCTCTTTACCTCTCCAGCAAGTTAGGTATTAGTAACCCTCTTTTACAGGTGAAGAAAGAGGTTCATAGAGACTCAATAACATGCCAAGATCACATAGGTACACTGGGGCTGATGTAGGTTTGAGGTCAGTCCAGACCTCCTACTCTTCCCACTGTACCAGGCAGGACACCAGGCAGGATTTGCTGTGTCCGTGAGGAGTGGTCTGTCTGAAGCAAGGGCTGCAGACCCTCAGAGGTAGGAGAGGTTGCTGAACTGAGCTCTGGTCTTAGAGAAGGAAGTTGCCCAGTAAACCTTAAAAGTGGGTGGTTGGTGGGATGGAGATTGGTGGGATGGGCCTCTCTGAAGTTGTGAAAGCTCTGGGGCCCTGGGGAGAGTATCCTTGGAAAGCTCTGGGGCCTGCTGATAGGCCGGAGAGGGTGGAGTAACTTCCTGCCTGGGCTCCCTGCTAGAGTATGTGTTCCTTCAAAGCTCCAGGTCCACCGCCCCGCTGCAACTCCCTCAGCACCTGGTGCACTGCTTGTTCTTGGTCATTGTCATCTGAATCATTAGCTCTTTCTCTGCCGACTCCTTGGGTGAGCAATCAGGGTTGTCATCTCAGCAGATCCTAGCAAAGGACCTGCTGCATTCCAAATGCTCTTTGTGGTACCCAAATCGCCCCAGTTTTCTAGGCTTGTTTTCCTGCCCACTGAGCATTCCAGAGGGTTGCCTGTCAAGACAATTTCTCATTGAAATGAGGTTGCCAATTCCTGTTCTCAAGCTGAGTGGGGAGTCGATTGCGTGCTAAATGTAACAGGTCTGTGTACAGTGTGCTGATGAAAGGACTCACACTCTGAAGTCAGACAAAAGTGACTTCAGATCCATTCTCTGCCTTCGTGGCTTGTTGATCTTAAGTCCTTTATCTTCCCTAAGCCTCAATCTTTCATCTGTAAAAGAGAGCTGCTGGTACCTAGATCACCCAAGTTCCAACTGGTGGTCTGTCCCCTGCCCCACTGTCTCATAGCTGACACAACTAGACCTATACCACTTGGCTCTGAGTTTTAAGGATGCCGAGATAGGAAAGATCAGGGCAGACTTCTAGGAGAAAGGAGGATACAGACTGAATCAGTTTGTTACCTCACAGGGGTACAAGCTGTGATAACTCTTGATAAAATAACCAGATAGCTTCAGTTCACAAAACTATTGCCAAGTAGTGTGCTAGGTACTTAAAATACTTCATATTTAATCCTCACAGGGGTATTCTTACTTCCATTCTAAAGATGAGGAAAGGGAAGCTCAGAGTGATTACATGTCTTCATGCAAGAAGACTTAGGTGAAGTGAGCATATACCTAATGACTCGGCTGCAAATGACATAAATTGCTATTGCCACGTGGAAAGGGATGTCATACAGGCATGAAATGCTTCCAAAATAACTGGGAGGGACAGGGAGCTGGTTCTAGACTAGGCCTCCAGGAATAACTCCAAAACAACTCTACAGAACTGACCAGCCTGGGGAGCTGCTCTCTTTGCTTCACTCAGAGAGATGGAGAATTTGTAAGTGCTAGCTCCACAGCCACATCGTGTGTGTGTGTGTGTAGGGAGGGGGCTAAACCTTGACTCTGGGCCCTCTGTTGATACTGTCGGAAAAAAAAAAGGTTGACCTAGAGCCTTTGACCTCTTTAATTTCATCTTCCAAATTTCACCCAGATATATCTGGATTAGCAGAACTATATTCACACTCAACATCCTAGCTGCAAGGGAATCTGGAGAACATAGTTTTTTCACTTTCCTCCTGTGCAGTATAGGAAGGCATGCTAGGAGTGGGGCAAGGGATGTTGAGTACCAAGCCATCATTTCCACCACCATTTCTGCCTATGCAGAACCTGTGCATCGAATTACTCTTGCTTAGGGCCTGCTCCTGCTCACATACCATTAGGTTGATGGTGTGAGGAGGCTGACATATTGGTTTTAATGGAGACTTCTCTAAATCTCTCATTTCAGGGAGCTCCCATTCCAGCAGGAGGCATTGATGGGAAACTCCAGGAAGGCGTTCCAGTGTCAGGAAGGCAAGAATATCCTATCTCTCTCTCTTTTAAACAGCTTTAAGATATAATACACATACTGTACAAATTCATACATTTAAAGTAGACAATCAGTGGTTTTTTAGTATATTCAGAGTTGTGCAACCACAACAATCAATTTTAGAACATCTTTATTGCACTAAAAGCTGCCTCCCAGATCTAGGCAACCACTAATCTACTTTCTGTCTTCATAGATTTTCCTGTTCTGGACATTTCATATAAATGGAATCATACAATGTATCACATTTGTGATTGGCTTCTTTCATTAACATAATTTTTTAATGTTCACATTGTAGCATGTAGCAGTTCTTCATCCCTTCTTACAGATAAAGAATACCCCATTGTATGAATATTGCCACATTTTGTTTATCCATTCATCGATTGATGGACATTTGGGTTGTTTCCACTTTTTAGGTATTTCAACTAATGCTGTTATGAACATTCATATACAAGTTTTTGTATGAACATATGTTTTCAATTCTCTCCAGTATTTATATCTAAAAATAGAATTGCTGAGTCATATGAGAACTGTTTAAATTTTTGAAGAACCACCAGACTATTTCCCACAGTGGTCCACCATTTTGCATTCCCTCCAGCAATGTATAAGGATTCCAGTTTCTCCATATTGTCATCAACACCTGTCTTTTATTATATTTTTAAAATATAATAACCATCCTAGTGAGTGTGAAAAAGTAGTTCATTGTGGTTTTGATTTGCATTTCTCTAACGGCTTACAATGTTGAGCATTTTTTAAAATATGCTTATTAGCCATTTGTATATCTTCTTTGGAGAAATGTCTATTCATATCCTTGCCTATTTTTTGATTGGGTTATTCGCCCTTTACTATTGCGTTGTAAGAGTTGTTTATATATTCTAGATACAAATTCCTTATCAGATAAATGATATGAAAATATGTTCTCCCATTCTGTGGCTGTCTTTTCACTTTCTTCTTTTAAAAAATAATTTATTGAGGTGAAATTCACGTAACATAAAATTAACCATTTTAAAGTGAACAATTCACTGCCATTAGGACATTCAGACCATGTACAACCACCACCTATATCTAGTTCCAAAACATTTCCATAATTCCAAAGTAAAATCTCTTACCCACTAAGCAATTTCTCTCCATTCCCTCTTCCCCTAAGCCCCTGGCAATGACCAATCTGCCATCTCTATGGATTTATCTATTCTAGACATTCATTTAAATGAAATTATATAATATGTGACCTTTTATGTCTGATTTCTTTCACTTAGCGTAATGTTTTGGAGGTTCATTCACATTGTATAATATTCCCTTGCATATATATACTGTAATTTATTTACCTATTCACTGTTGATGGACATTTGGACTATTTCTACCTTTTCACTATTGTGAACAGCACTACTATGAACACGCATGACATGTACTTGTTTGAATACCTGTTTTCAATTCTTTTGATACATGTCTAAGAGTGGGATTTCTGGGTGATATGATAATTCTTTAACTTTTTGAGGAACCACCAGACTGTTTTCCATAGCAGCTGAACCGTGTTGTATCCCTACGAACATGTTTGAGAGTTCCAATTTCTCTACATCTTTGCCAACACTTCTTTTCCTTTTTTTAAAAAAAATTATAGCCATTTAATTTTTTTAGCCTTTTTATTTCTTGATGGAATCCTTTGGCTCACAAATGCTTTTAATTTTATAAAGTCTAATTTACCCTTTCCCCCTCTTCATTGCCTGCGTTTTTGGTGTTGTATCTAAGAAAGCTTTGACTAACCACTGTCACAGAGGTTTGTTCCTATATTTTCTTCTAAGAGTTTTATGGTTTTAGCTCTTATATTTAGGTGTATGATCCATTTTGAGTTAGTTTTGTATATGGTGTGAGAATTTTGTTTGCATGCGGATATCCAATTTTCCCAGCACCATTTGTTGATTTTGTATCCTATAAACTCGCTGAACTCATTTACTAGTTCCAATAGGTTTTTGTGGATTCCTTAGGATCTTCTATATATAAGAGCATGTCATCTGTGTATAGAAATGGTTTTACTTCTTCTTTTCTAAACTAAATGCCGTTTACTTCTTTTTCTTGCCTAATTGCCCTGGCTAGAGCCTCCAGGACAATGTTGAATAGAAATGAATGTCCTTGTCTTGTTCCTGTTCTAAGAGGGAAAGCAACAAGGCTTTCCCCATTAAGTGCAATGTTGGCCACAAGCTCTTTGTAGATGTCCTTTGTCAGGATGAGGAAGTTCCCTATTCCTAGTTGGGTGAATGTTTTTACCATGAAACAGTGTTGGATTTTGTCAAGCGCATTTTCTGCCTCTATTGAGATGATCATGTGGTTTTTGTCCTTTATTCTATTGATGTAGTGTATTACATTAATTGATTTTTGGATGTTAAACCACTTCTTATATAACTCTTACTTGGTCATGGTGTATAATCCTTCTTTTGTGCTGCTGGATTCTTTTTGTTTGTTTGTTTGTTTTTGTGTTTTTTGGGGGGAGTAATTAGGTTCATTTATTTACTTATTTATTTTAATGGAGGCACTGGGGATTGAACCCAGGACCCATGCATGCTAAGCACGTGCTCTACCACTGAGCTGTACCCTCTCCCCTATGTGGTGCTGGATTCTGTTTGCTCATGTTTTGTTGTGGATTTTTGCATATATACTCATAAGAGATATCAGTCTGTAATTTTCTTGTAATGTCTTTGGTTTTGGTATCATGGTAATACTAGCCTCATAGAATGAGTTGGGAAGTGTTCCCTCTTTTTCTATTTTTTAGGGAAGTTTCTCAAGAATGTCGTAGAAGTCATGTGGGTCATATCCTTTGGAGACAGCTGGAAACACGAAAAGAGTTAGTGCTTTGGGACTTTGGGCAGAGGCAGCTGAATCTGGTACACATATCTATCCTGATTGGTGAGCACTGTTTTAAAACATTTGAATCAACTTTTTAAAAAATCTAGGGATTTTCCATAAGAATCCTGACCTTCAGATTCTCTAGAAAAGTCAGAGCCTCTGGTAGCACTGGCCTCTAATTATGCTGAGTTATGGTGAATGGCCCAGGCTCTCTGGTTTGCTTCAGTCTCTACCGTCCCATATTAATCCTGACCCCAAGGCTGAATGTTAGGTATCATTTATATCATACTTATTCCTGGACCACTTTTTGTTAACTGCATGGCCATTGTAGGTATTTGAGTCGATGCTACCTGGTTTACCCTTGCTGAATCTTTGTTTGCTCATCTATGAAATGGGGGCATTAACAATTCTTACCTTGGAAGATTTTGAGGAAGATTAAGTGAGATGATTGCAAAGAGGTTTAGCATACAGGAGGCACACAATATATTTACCCCTTGCTTTTTCTTGGCTACATAATATTCTGTTCACGGATATACATTCTATGTAACATTCCTCTAATGGTGGGCATATAGGTGGACTTCAGTTTTTCCCTGTTTTCGCACAAGGCTGACAGGGCATCCATGAATATGGTAGGCAGTGTTGTACGGTGGTTAAGAGTATATTAGCTGTTATACTTCAATTAAAAAGAAAAGAGTATATTATCTGTACTGCATTTGAATCCCAGTTGTGTGATCTCTTTTATCTCCTATCCTCTTGGAGTGGTTGAGATGAGAGGATGGGTGGGGTGATCTCAGATGTCATTTGAAGGCATATCTGTAGTTTTGTCCACAGATGAACTGGAAGGTCACAGGTGGGTGCAGAAGAAGTTGCAAGAGTCTTGAGGCCCTTTCTGCAAATATGAGAGCTGGTGTGCCCTATCTCAGAATCTCCCCACCCTAGGGTGTGAAGCCAAAGGCCAACTTGTTGCATCTGACTGACAGCTGGGCTGTCCGGGGAGATGAGATAAGTGGGTGTCAGGCAGAAGGAGGGAGGTGTCAACCACAGAACAGAGTAAGGCAAGAGCACTGTGAACTGGGCTGAGCTCCCCATCCTCAACGCTGTCCCAGAGTCACAGAGCTGCTTAACTCTCTGAACGAATGATGGTCCCAGGTCCCCTCTTGACCTGGACTCCTGACCTGGTGCTCCTCCAAATTATACATGCGACAGAGTTCCAGGACCCAGGCACAGAGCCAGCCAGGAACTCAGCTGGCTGTCCTCAAGGTTGGAGGTGGCAGTGGTTATGGATTGGAGAAGTTTTTGAGGTTTTCAAAGAGGAAGTGGGGCTTCTGCCTGTGGTTCCACTGTGTTTCTCTTTTGACTACATGAACCAGCCTGATGGTCCTGGCTCTACTTTACTTCCCAAACCCCTTAATGAATAATAAACCCTGATATTTGCACACAACTTTTTATTGCAGCAACATCCTGCAAAACTTCTGATAACTGGATTATAAATTCCAAGGTCTGGGTCATGTTCCTAGGGGCTAAATTCCCAGAAACTAGTCCAATGCCTGATACATAGTTGGCAATCAATAAATATGTGAATGAATATGTAAGTGAATGAACGAATGACAGGTTTTTACAGTGCCAGCAGGGTGTCAGGTGCTAATTCCACAGTTTATTTCCCTAGACCTTAACTTGGGCTTCTGTCTATCTTTATTTTTCTGGGGGTCCTTTGGTCCCTAAAGGGAATCAAGACTCTACTGTACCACGCTAGCGGCCTTTTTTGTACCTCTTCGTAGGTGCCCTTCCAACAATTCTTCCCTGAGCTCTCCTTCCCCTCTGGGAAATCGCATCCCCAACTTGGGTCATGTGATCTTAGGCTAGTCACTTTCCTTCTCTGAGTTTTAGTTTTCTTGTCTGTAAAACAGGAATAATAGCATACATATTGCAGGGTTTTTGTGCTGATTGAGTTACACAAAGCATGTAGAAGTACTTTGCTGGGTTCCTGGCACACAGTGAGGACTCCAATGCCAGGAGCTATTACTGCGGTGTGTAGACTGGTGTGGGGGCAAGACTGCATTGGATGAGAGCAGTGGTCTCCAACCAGGGGTTAATGAAGAAAGCGATAAAACTGAATGTAGTTCATCTCTCCAAGTGTGCTGCCTAAATTCTGTCTTCCAAAGTAAACCAGGAATATCCATCAGCAGCTTTTAGAAAGCTGACTTGCAGATACATACCTAACTAGGCAAAGACTGATGTACAATACTAACAGTAATCCACATTTGTCAGGTGCTTGCATTGGGCCAGGCACTGTTCTAAGGGCTTTACATGAATTATCTTGAGGAATCATTGAAAGAACCCTGTGAGGCAAGTGCTGCTATTATCCCCATTTGACAGATGAAGAAATAGGCACAGAGGTTAAATGATTTGCCATAATCACAGAGCTGGGATTAAATTCAGCAGAGCTAACATTCTTTTTTTTTTAACATATATATATTTTTTCTGATTCTTTTCCAATATAGGTTATTACAAGATACTGAGTATAGTTCCCTGTGCTATATAATAAATTCTTGTTGTTTATCTATTTTATTCATAGTGGTGTGTATCTTTTAATCATATACTCCTAATTTGTTTCTCCCCGCTCCTCTTTTTCCTTTGGTAACCGTAAGTTTGTTTTCTATGTCTGTGAGTCTGTTTCTATTTTGTAAATAAGTTCATTTATACTATTTTTAGATTCCACATGTATTTATTTTTGTCTGAGAGCTAATGTTCTTTTTCTTCTTCTTCTTCTTCTTCTTTTTTTTCTTTGTCTTTTGGGTTTTTTGGAGGAGAGGTAATTGGGTTTGCTTGTTTGTTTACATTCTAACAGAGGTATTGGGGATTGAGCCCAGGAGCTCATGCATGCTAAGCAGGCATTCTACCACTGAGCTATACCCTCCTCTTGAGAGCTAATATTCTTAACCACGCTGCATATTTTCTCTGTATGAAGGTCATTTGCAGTCTTGTGTGGAACAGGGGGAAAACTGGAGTCCATCAACAGAGAAATGCTACATATCAGGACATAAACACGGTCTTTTGCAGTGGGACACTCTACAGTCAGGAAAAAACAGGAGGCAGAAGTGTATATTCTGGCATGAAATGATGGCCACGGTAGGTTGTTGGATAGAAAAAGCTGCAGAACAGTATTATCATATAATCCAGTTGTGTATAAAATTTAAAAGTCCATTTACTTGTTTATAGGTTCATGGATAAATGTCTGGAAGGATAAATACCAAATAATTCACATTGACCACCTGGGAAACTGGGAAGGAGGAGAGCCTCCATTTTTTTGGTCTTTATCTTCTCTGTTGTTTGAATCATTACCACTAGTCTGTTTTGTAATAAACAGAAAGAAGAAGTAAGAAGTGAGCCAGGAGCCTGAGGACCCCTGTCCACCCCTCCAGCTCTTGTCCCTTTGGCCTTTTCTGCGGCCTCCCTAGTGTCTCCCATTTACCCCTGAAGGCCCCTCAATCCTACTTTTCCCCCATGAGCACTACCCAAGCCCCCTCTGGTCTCCGAGGACTTGCCTTGGCTTGGGTCTCTCATCTGCGTCCAGGCATTGGTGCAGGTTCCCCAGTTAGGAGGCCATGGGTCCTACCCCGTGTTGCCCCTGGGGGAATGTGGGACTTGGTGACATCACAGTTAGGCCGGTGGCATCGCAATGGACCTGGAGGCTGACAAGACAGAGGACCTGGCAGGGCCCAGGAGATGGGAGCAAGGAAGGAGTTGGCAGGTGGAGGCTGTTTCAAGTGGGAACTTGAGGGATTGTGTCCTTAGCCTGCCTCCCAGGACACTGCTAGCCTAGTCGTTCAGGGATTGGAGACCTGGAAATCTCCAAGGCCTTTTTCCTTTTTGTTCCTAACCAAGAGGTTGTACAGACTTTTCTGAGAGTTGGAAGCAGAGTGTGATGCCAGGAGGGGGTGAAGTTGGCAGATGGAAGCCAAAGGTGTGTGTAAATCCTCCTGGGGGGTGTGGGTGGGGTCTTCCGTGGGTGTCCAGCGAGACTCTTGCTCCTCTTGATTCCAGTGAGGCTGGAAGGGAGGCAAGCTGTGGCTTGGGAGTCTGGGAGCGCTCTAGCTTTGGGGGGCAGAGTGTTGGTGGATCAAGACAGCAAGGAGTGCATGGGAGAAGTTCCTCATTAATCTGAAGGATGCTGAGAGGGCAACTGAGACCAGGCGGAAGGGACACTAGGGAGGGTTGTCAAGGTATTGGGAACAGCACGTCAGAAAAGAGTATGATGAACAGAAACAAAGCAGTAGGGGTAGCATTGGAGGTGGGTTCACATTGCCAAGAGACCATGGAATCTGAGGGCTGGCACTAGAGAGCTCTTGACTATTTGCTGTGTGACTCTGGGTGAGTTGCTTACTCTCTCTGAGCTTCTGTTCCTTTATCAAAGGAATAATAAAACCAACCACACAGGCTTGTTGTGAAGATTAAATGAGATAATGCCTTACGAAGCTCCTAGCACACTGCTAGGCACATAGTGAACTGTTTGTAAAGGTAGCGATTGACTCTAATCCTTGGAATATTCCAGCCTGAGCCTAGTGTTTCATCGTCTGTTCTGGGTGTGTATAATGTCAGGATTCTTGGTTGTAAGCTGTAGAAACCACTTCAGAAGGATTTAAGGAGAGAAGGAATTCACTTAAAAGATGTTGAGGACGCTCAGAGAAGGTCTGGGAAGGCTGCAGAGCCAGGCTTGGAGAACCGGCTGGATCAAGGGAAGCTGGGAGCGCCAGGACCACACAGAGAGGACTCTGTGACCCCCTCTGAACCCCTCTCTTTCCTCTGCTGTCCTGGAAGCTGATGCAGTACCATGTACAGAGTGGGTACCACTGACCTGCCACCTCAGGGCCACCAGCTTCTGATCACAGACTGGATGGGCACATCTGAGCAGCCTGGTCCGTGTCATGTGCCTGCATCACTTGTTGGGGCAGGGAGGTCGGAATGAAGCATGTGGTCATTTTGGCTATAAAAGTGTAATATGCCTTCTGCCTCCCTCCAGACTCAGGTGGGAGAAGGTTCCAGATGCTGGACATCTAAAAAACCTGACAAATGTCTACATGGGAAACAAGAATAAGCAGAGAGTGGTCCCTGCCCTTGAGATACTCATGATACATAGGGGTCAGTTATATGGGTAAATAATGATAGGAAGTGATGGAGGTCAGAGTGGAAGTGAATACCGGCCAGGGGCTAAGCTGGCAGAGTGACATGCCCCTTGCCCACAGTGGAGAGTTCAAGATGTCCCTGTATGTTCCAGACCACCTGGGGACGGGGCATGCCAGGGTGGAGTTTGAGGCCTGGGGGACTGTCACACTGGCTCAAATACTGCAGACACACCAACTGAACAGAATTTGTGGGAAGCCCGAGGGTGACCCACCCTCTGCTCACAGGAATGATCAAAGTGCTCAGCCCGAAAAGCTGTTTCTAGCCTAAGGGGCCTCCCTTTTGATACCGAGTCATGCCTTACAAGCATTTTGCAATGTCTTTGAATTATCTCTTGCCCAGTGGGGGCCTTGGCATTTTATCAAATTAGAAAAAGTATTCCCCAGGATAGAGAGATCAGAGATGGGACAAGGAGGAAGATGTACTTGCTGCCTCCTGGGCCTCTGCTCTGTGAGATCAGATCCCTGCTCTCTTCCTTGTCTCACCCTGTATCTTCCTAAGTTGCCTGCTCTTGTCTCTGCTTGTTCCAGTTCGTGCCATCACTGTCACTGTCTTCCCTGTCATCATCACTGCCATCTCTGTCCCAGCTGGATCCCCATCCCCAGAAGGACCCCATCTCCAGTCTTTGAGCTTTGCTCTGTCCCTTTCTTGCTCAGCCATCTGGGTCCTCTGAGAGCCAGAGCTAACACCCCCATCCCATCCCACCCCCACATACTGAAGTTTGAGTAGCCCCAGTACACTGTGGTCCAAAACTCCTGCAGAGTTGTCTTGGGGAGGTAAAGGCTGGTGGGTGGCTCACCCTTGTCAGGTCTGCAGGGCCCTCTGCCTGCCTGCCTGCCCCCCTCTTCCTATTTGTGGCAACTTCTAATGTAGTGTCTTCCTGTCATCTCACACGCACGGGGGCCTCAGCCACAGGCAGAAGCTGGCTGCCCGCCTGCCCACCTGCTTCCTCCTCCAGCCAGCGGGGACTTCTGCAGAACCAGGTGAAGAGCCTCACACAGGCGTCCCCTCCTTCTGGGGTGTTCTAAGACCTGGGGCAGGGCTGGGAGGAATCTGGAAAGAGGGAGAAGAGACAGGGTTTTGGAGGGCTGAGACACTCATGTGAGGGTGCCAGGCCCCAAGGGCACTTGGGCTTCAAGAGGGGAAGAGGAAGGGCCTGGGGACATTTGCCGAGACCAGTGTTCCCCGTGCTGTGTGGCCTTTGGTGAAAGCAGCAGAGAAGTGAGGTACTGACTGAACAGACAGCTGAGACAGGGCCACCTGTAGGCCAGTCAGAACCAGGGGACTCAGCCCACTCTCTCCTGGGAAGTCTGGGTAGCGGGACACTGGGGCTTCCTCAGTTACCCAGAAAGGCTGTGTGAATGAGCTGAGATGCAGGGACAACCCTTGGTGAGCTTGTGGTTGGTAGAGTCATGGAGTCATGAATCTCTCCCAGCATGGAAGGGAGTAGCTTCTCAATTCCCTGTGGCCTTGAGGAGGTCTGAAATGTTTCCTCAGATCTCTGAGCTCACTTGGAAGTAACCTCCATAAGGACCTTCCTCTCTCCTCTCTCTTCCAGGGATGGGGATCAGGCCAGCTCTGCTCTTCACCTCTGATTGGCTAATCCCCCCATTCAGTCCTCTTCTTGAACCTACCAGGAGAGCATCATTGGCTTCTAAATGTCAGCACTGAGAGAGTCCTTTTATATCAGCCAGCCAGTCTAATCATCCCATTTTGCAGATAGGGAAACTGAGGTCAGAGGGGTAGTGACTGGCTCAAGGTCACATGGTGGTTTCATGGGACAGCCAGTCCTCAAAGCCAAACTCCTATTTGGAGGACCTTTGCTGCTCACCTGGGATTGATCTGTCTTCCCAGCAGATAGCGGGGGCATGAAGGGAGAACGTGCCCCAGAGTTGGGTTGTTGCCAGAAGACCAAGCTCCTTGGCAGCACAAGGGGCTCCCTGTCCCCCAGCCTGGAATTCCAGCTCTGCCAAGGTGACCAGGTAAGGTGAGGTCCTAGCCCTATCCTTGAAGCCAGGCTACTTATGGAAAGAGGGAGAGGACGTTAGGAGGAAGTGGGGAAATCTGAAGGGACCTAGATTCCTCTGGTCCTGAGTATTCCCACCCTGCCACATCATGGGGATGTGCCCTTGAGAGGCCACAGACCCTCTCCTATACCCCAGGGACCAGACTCTCCCTTGCATGAGAAGGGTCAAGGCCACGCTGGAAGCTTGGCTATACGTCTGGGACCTAGGCCTTGGGGTGCGGTGGGGCTCAGGACCATCCTGTGGGGTTTAGAGTCTTTGATGAGGAGTTTTTCCAAGTTCACCCTTAGCTCCATTCAAAACACAGTAGATGATCTGAGACGCAGTGGGGTGAGGGTGATCAGGAAGGATGGGTGGGAGGGAGAACAGGGCTAGGGACAGAGGAGGGCAATCCTGGGGGTGGGGATATAACTCCCTAGGGAGGAAATTTGGATGAGGGAGGGGAAGCCATTTGAGTGACAGACATGGTGGGTGGGTATATGTGGAAGGGTCTTGCTTCTCCTCTCTCTTTGGAAACCAAACCAGGAGTGGGACCTTCTCAGGGACCCAGAAGTCCCAGCCCCCAGCCACCAAGCCCCTTCCCCCTGCCCTCCAGGTCTTCCCAGCCTGCAGGCCACTTCCAGACACAGTGGATGCCCATGGCTCGTCCTGTGTGAGCTGGCTGTGCCCCTTGACACTGGCACCGGCCACATCTGCCCTGCTGGCCTGCCCCCAGGGCCTGGACCTATACCTGTGCGCCCTGCAGTCGGCACCCCTAGGCACAGCCTCACAGGGTCTCAGAGAGGATGCCTTGAGCACAAGTAAGCCCAGGGTACAGGGCTGCACCTTGGTGGAGGCTGGAGGTGGGGGGCACTGTTAGGTTTGAGGACAGGAGACCGAGGAGACCCAGTGTCACTAGTGAGGACAGAGCCTCAAACACACTCTACTTCCACATTTTGGCCTGGAGCTCTGGCTTGAAGTTCAGGGGGCTTTCATGTGGTGACACCTGAGCAGAGGAGATGGGCAGTGGCTTTCTCAGGCCTGGGTATGGGGTCTGGTGTAGGTGTAGTCAAAGCCCCGGGGGTTGAGGATGGCGCTTTGTCTGCATAGAACATTTCAGCTAGAGGGATCTTTATTACAAGATAAGAGCACTGACTTGGAGTCAGGGAGTCGGGGGCGCAGTTCTGGTTCTGCCCTTGCTAACTCTCTGACCTTGGGCACATCCCTGTGGCCGGTTTCTTCTTCCACAGAAGTATGATCTCACTATACCCATGTTCCATGGGTTCCATAATCCATGTTGATTGCTTACAATACACCATTTCCTTATGCAACTTGACCCAGAGGGCAGACTGCACGGGTTTATTTCCCCAGCACAGAGTAAAACAGCTCAGTAATGTTGGTTTAGTGAATAAATGAGGATCCAAGCAGACAATCTACTTTTTAATATTTATATATAATATTTATATATATTTAATATATTATACATATAATATTATATGTATTTTACTTTACATCCCTCCTAGTTTAACTCCTACCTCACTGACTGTTGCATCTCAGTCTCCCTTGCTAGCTCTCTTCTACTTACCTCCTAAATATCTCATGCTCAGGAACTAGGTTCTGAGCCTTCTTCTCTTCCCTCCCTTCCCCTCCTCACCCTTCCTCACCCCTCCTCTCTTCTCCTCTCCCCTTCCTCTTCTTTCCCTGCTCCTGTCTGCTTCTTTTTATCTAGAGTAGCAGTTTGATATAACTTTCTGCCATAATGGAAATGTTCTATGCCTGTGCTATCTGGATACCATACCTCTTCAGCCTTTTAAATGTGCAACTGAGGAATTGAATTTTTAATTGTACTTACTTTAATTAATTTAAATGTAGTCACATGTGTCCAGTGGCTCCCATTTTGGACACAGCAGATCTAGTATCATCCTTTATGGGATCTCCCGTGGGCCCATGATACCCAAATTTATGTTTCTAGCTCAAATCGCTCCTTTAAACTCCAAACCAATTCATCCAGCTGCCCTCTTGACTTCTCCACCTGGATGTCTAATAGGCTTCTTAAATTGTTTTCTCTCCCTGAAATTGTTTCTCACTGCACAAATACTAGCCACTTTTACTGCCAAGAGCAATTGCAGACCAGAAAGTCCAGAGGGGAGATGCCTTTGCAAGCTAGAGTTCTCTCCCAGCTCCGAGCCAGGCAGGTTAGATGAGGAGCAGAACTTCACTAGGGGTCCCTGATCATCTTCTGTTTTCTGCTCAGGGCACCAGCCACCAAGGCCGCATGCTGGCTCCTCCAGTGACGAGAAACTCAAAGCCAAGTACCCTCCAAGCAGGGACAAAATGGGAAGCCAGCTGGAAAGAGTTGGCCAGGGGCCCCCCTGCCCATCCCTCTCTCCTCACAACAGCTCTCCCCCAAACCCCTGGCAGAATAAAAAGAGCCCCAGCCCCCTGGCTTTCCACTCCTGCCCCCCGCCTGTTCCTATCTCCAAAGAATTCCCACCCCACCTCCACCCATTCTATCCTGCATACCCACTTCTCCTGCCTCCACCTTACCTGGTCACCTATGAGGGTCTACCCTCTGTCCAGTGTCCCCCACTCTTCATGCTGCCCCAAGACACCTCTTTCACCACCATGGCTGTGCCCAGCTTGCTGATGAGTGTCAGTGAGCCTGGGCACCCCAGCGCCCAAGGGGAGACCCCGCATCTCTACCCAGGGGCCTCTCAAGCCTCTGGCCAAACCCAAACTTCCCAGGCCCAGAATCCAGGCCCTACAGCTGCCAGGACCTACTCCACAGGGTTGGAGCATCCTGGCAGGGTGGTTCCAGCAAAGCGGGCCCCACCAGGCTCCCAGGCAGGCTCTGCAGGGCTGCCTTACCCGCTGAAGAAAGAGAATGGCAAAATCCTGTATGAGTGCAACGTGTGTGGCAAGAGCTTCGGGCAGCTCTCCAACCTTAAGGTACGTGCCTCCGGGTTCTGCTGCTTCTGCTCAGCTCCCTTCAATGACTCCCCTCCTGGCCTAGTTCTAGAATCAGGGAACTTAAAGCCAGAAAGAACTCCAGGGCAACCGCTAGGGCCTTGGCTGATTCATTTGGACCCTCAGTTTCACATCTCTAGAAAGGAGTCCTCACCACACTAAAAGACTGCCTAGGAGATCATCTCATTTAAGTTAAAAATGGGGAAACTGAAGGAAGGGTTTGCCCAAGATTACTTTGATCTAATGGTGTAGCCAGGCCTTGATCTCAGTCTCTCAACATCTAGTGCAAAGTCGTTTCTTGAACAACCATCCTCTCTGATTCCCAGTTAAGCCTACTCTTGTTTATTTATTTGAAGGTGAGGCTGGGGAATGGATAAATTTTAGTGAGTGTAGACTACAGACCTGACAACCAGACTTTTTCTAGTGGGATCCCACACATCCGTGCTGGTGCTGGAGCTATCATTATAGGCACTGTCCAGCAGGAGGCAACCATGGACACATCTCTGCGTATCAGCAAAAACTGGGAACTAGGTGCAATCCTGCTAAATTGAGGAAACGCTATGGTTATTGGAGAACAGCCCTTTTGGATCCTCTAGGGCATGAGTTCTTAAACTTTAATGAGCCTTAAGTCACCTGGAGAGCTAGTAATGCAGATTCCTAGGCCCCAGCCCCAGAGATTTTAATTCAGTTGGTCTGGGATCGGGCCTGCGAATCTGCATTTCTAACATGCTCCCAAGTGATGCTGATGCTGCTGGTCTGTGGACCACACCCTGAGAAGCACTGAACAAGATGTATGTGTGTACATATGGGGTATCCCTTTTCTGGTCTGCTGACCACTGCCATCTCCCCTGCTGCAGGGCAGCAGAGACAGTGGGGTGAAGGTGTCCTGGGGAAAGGTAGATTGGGAGATGATACAGAGGCAAGGGGATTGAGAGGCTTTGATGGCAAAAAGAGGTCCTTGTGGGGAAGTGGTTAGAGATTGAAGAGGATCCCTGGCCCTGCTGGGGGGCTTTGGGCAGTTGGCAGCATTTCTCCTGCACCTGGCTCAGGTCCATCTGCGTGTGCACAGTGGGGAGCGCCCGTTCCAGTGTGCCCTGTGCCAGAAGAGCTTCACCCAGCTCGCCCACCTGCAGAAGCACCACCTGGTGCATACTGGGGAGCGGCCCCACGAATGCCTGGTGAGACCCTCTTCCCCCTCCCCTGTACTCCTGCAGACTGGTGAGGAGCTCCAGGACCCTGGGGGGTGGCACCTGTGGCCTCCATTCCCCAATCATCCTGAAAAAGTGAGACAAGACGGGAGGCAAGGGTGGGGACAGGGAAGGAAGTGGTCGGGAAGGGCTGTGATGTGATATTGGAGGTCACTCCCTGGGCCTGGAGCAAGGAATAGAGATGTATGTCTGTGAGGGGAGAATAATGAAGTTGGGGGTCCTGGGAAGTGAATATCCATTGCCCACTTCACATCATAGTTGGAGGTTAACACTATAGTGTGTGCAAAGCATATAAACACTGCTTATAATGTCAGTTTGATGCTAGCTCTCTCCTCTTTGAGCCTCACCATCTTTTAGGAGGTCAGAAGGGTAGGGACTCTTACCCTGTTTTACAGAGGCAGAAATGAAAACAGCATAGGGGTTATGAGTCTGGGCTACTGGGTTCAAATCCTAGCTCTGCCTCCAACTTGCTGTGTGAGCTTTGGCTAGTGGCTTCCCTCCTCTGAGCCCCTGCTTTCTTACTGTAATATCTGAGTAGTACTTAGTCCTGCTTCTCCAGGTTCCTGGGAAAGACTGCATGAGACCAGTTCCTGGCATGTGGCAGCTCTCAGTAAATGTTAATTACGCCCACTGAAGCTGCAGCCCCACACAAGAGTTCTATGTGATTATCTCATTCAGTCCACCATACCAATGAGGTTAGGTATTAATAGTCTCATGTTACCAATAAGGAGAGCAAGACTCACAGAGGAGAAGTCACCTATATAAGGTCATGCAAGGAGTAAAAGAACCACGATACTAACCCAGTCTGTCTGGCTCCAATGTGCCAGACACTGGGCCCCAGGGAAGAATTATGGGGGAAAGCTTCCAGGCTTGCACTACTGGGAGGTAGCAGGAGGGCATTTCTAAGATGGGGAAAGGGAGCAGAGGTCCTGAGTCAACCAGGTGGGCAGAGGTGACGCCAGTGTCCATTCCCATCAGATGTGCCACAAGCGCTTCAGCAGCTCCAGCAACCTCAAGACGCACCTGCGCCTGCACTCAGGAGCCCGGCCCTTCCAGTGCAGTGTCTGCCCAAGTCGCTTCACCCAGTACGTTCACCTGAAGCTGCACCATCGGCTGCACGCTCCACGGCCCTGTGGCCTTGCTCACACCCACCTTCCCCTGGCGTCTCTGGCCTGCCTTGCCCGATGGCACCAGGGGTCATTAGATCTTGTGGCGGCACCATCAGAGAGGCAGATGGGCTGGGATGTGGACAAGGTCAACTTGTCCTCTGCATCCCGGCGAAAGGAAGGACAGCCAATTTGAGCAATGATGCCGGGACTGCCATGGGGAGGCAGCAGAGGCAGAGCAATTAAAGGATTTTCTCTATGATGAGTTGAGGCCTCCTGAGCTTCAACAATGGAGGGAAGGTCACTATGTATTTGTGAAACTTCACACCCCCCAACCTGGGAGCAGGTCAAGGGGACACAGCCAGGAAGACACTGCGCTGCCTACCACATAGGGTGGGTGCCTGCAGCCATCTACCTCTGGCTGGGTTTGAGTTCCACTCTCTGTTTGGGACCTATCTGGGACTAGTCCCTCCATCTCAGCTTGCCGATGGACAGTCCAGCCTTCTAGGACTCTGCAGGGTGCAGACTGTGCTGCCAAGCACAGGACACATTGCCCTCTTTTCCGAACAGATGTTCCAGCACCTGCCCAGATGTCTATCTGCTGCTTCTCATCACCTTCTTGTCCCACAGTTCCTAGAGGCCACTGTGCCCCCTCAGCTGGTACTCCTTGCCATGATCAGGTGGGGCATGCTCCTCCCTCTGTACATGCCAGGATCTGAGCTCCCCCTGTGGGAGGGACACGATCACAAGGATGTCAGTGTCCACTCATGACCCAGAAGCATCATGGCCCCCTGTGTGTCAGGACCAGTCATCACAGAGGGCAAAGGGCTAAGGGGGTATCAAGCTCAAGGAAGGGGTTGAGGTCCTACAGGGGCTGCAGGCAGGTAACAATTGGCAGAGAGAGCCTGGGGAACTGGGACCATCCTGATGGTCTTTCTCCCTGCAGTCCGAGAGGATCCACTCAAATGTGCAAGGTGCGCCCCTCCCCCACCTCTAGAGTTAGGCAGCAGCAGGTGGGAAAGGGTAGGAGGCAGGAGGCCCAGGTTATAATCACCATAGCTGGTCAACTTCCAGCAAGGGCGCCGTTCGCAATCCTGTGGGTTTCAGATTGGCTTCCCCAACAGGGTACTGGGCGAGATTCCCGCTGAGTTGTAGGGTCTCGGGACCGGGACAGGGCCCGAGAGCTCATAAAGGTCCACCATGGCAGGGCAAAGACACGGTCGGTTTCGGCCCTCACGGTCCTGGTTTCCAGCTCACCCCGTCCCCTTTTTGGCCCCGCCCAGCATGCCAACCGTTCAGGCTAGGCCCCACCCACCTACAAGACCACACTCAGTCCTTCCCCTGGCCCCGCCCTTACGTTCTAGCTCCTCCTCCTGAGGGGGCGGGAAAGACATTTTGCTCAGTCCAGCCTCTTGGCCCGTTTTAGCCCCAGGCCCCTGTTTCCCCGCCTACCTGTGGCAGGTTCAGCTTGGGGGCTGCCAGCCTCCCTCAGGCCACTGTCGCCTCCGGAGGCCTAAAGAAGTAGCATGGACAGGACCGAGAACTGGGCCACGGGGACTGGGGGAGGTGAGGGCATCGGGGGGCGAGAGCTCAGGAAAGTGGCTCGATTGAGGATGACCCCTGCAGAGCGAACCCTCTGCCCTGGGGCATGGGTAGCATCTGGATCGGTACCCCCAGCCCTCCGCTCCCTGCGGGCGGGGCACTATTTGCTCAGGGAGGCGGGCCGGAGGAGGAGCTTCTCTGCAAATGAGCGGGATCCAGGTGGACCCGGGGCCC
The DNA here is from genome assembly GCF_048773025.1 of Camelus bactrianus. Taxonomy (NCBI): domain Eukaryota; kingdom Metazoa; phylum Chordata; class Mammalia; order Artiodactyla; family Camelidae; genus Camelus; species Camelus bactrianus. The sequence goes on from NC_133551.1 coordinate 61,320,849, forward strand.
TGGAGCGGTCAGGTGACCCGACACCCCGAGCCCGGGACCTTGCCCTTGCCATGGCCGAGGGGCGCGGGGGCCTGGGGGCCCGTTTGGCCCGCCACCTGGCCAGGCTAGGGGCCCGGAGGGAGCGCAAGGGGAAGCGGACCCCGGAGGAGGCCAGATCCCAGGATAGGTGAGGAGTTTGGAGAAGGAGGGCCGCGTGGGGTGCCCCTGGGCAGAAGGGTGTGCGTGTGTGTCTTGAATGTAGTGGATGTTCAAATGAGCGTGTATGAATGGGAGCATAAAAATATACCTATCGGTGTACCATGATTTTGGATATGTGGACTTTATAAAGTCCCTGTGCTTTTTTAAAACATTAAAACAAATTTTGCAATTTCCTAAGACTGGCAGGCAGCCTGCAGACAATGATTTCCTCTCTGGAGACTGTTGAAAGGCAAATATAGCTCATCCCGCCCCTGTGGACTTTGATTCTCACATCACAGGCTAGTTTAACTCTGGTCTTCATGTCCCTTTGTCACAAGTGTGACAGATTCCTAAGTTGGCTTAGACTGCCCTGCATTTACCCTTAGATGCCAGGAAGAGGTTTCCCCTGTTACCCCAGATTGTAATACCAATAAACTTTTATTTGCCACTTGCCTGGTGCCTTACCTGGATTATCTCAGTTTATCCTCACAGCAGCTGTATGAATCAGGTATTTTGTGTGATTCAGATACGTAAATGGAGGTTCAGAGAGGTGACGTCACTTCCCCAGTCACACAGCTGGGAAGTGGTGGAGCTGGGACACAGGTTTATGCACTCTGACTCCAGGGCTCACATCCTAAAGCACTGGGCTGCTCTGTTGCCTGGAGAGATTTCAGGACTGCAAGCCAGGGGCCCAGAGCTCTGTCCTAACCCTAGGTGCCCCGACCACATGACCTTGAACAAGTTAATTCATCTCTCCTAGCCGGTTCACTGGTAGCTGACGTCTGAGAAGGAGGAAAAAATCTTTGTGAATGGCCAAGCTGAATGGCTGCAATGGGGTAGCAAATAGGACCCCAGTGGCTCACAGGCCCTATATCTGTAAAGAATGTGGGGTGTGCTCTCAGGCACAAATGTTTGTATGTCTATGCAGTTACTGGGCAATTTGTTCTGATCTTATCATGACATAGCTGTCTTCAGCCTGCCCTGGGAGGGTTGGGGGCGTGGTGGGGCCAGGGTGAGGGGAGGGGTTTGTACTGTTGTCTCACACCAAACAGAGAAGGGAGGGGAAGGCCTAACTACCCTATGCCTGGGTGCCAGTGGTGCCCACAGCCTGCCAGTGCCCTGCCTGGAAGACACACCCCCTCCCTTTACCCTGCCTGGCAGGAACCTGCCCTATAGGCCAGAAGGCAGTGCTCCTCCCTTTGCCTACTTGAGAGGAGGCAGGGTGGGGGTGCAGGTGAGTCAGTAGTGCAGGTGAGTCAGTAACGAGGAGGGCAGGGAAGAGACTGCGCATGCTCCTGGGCTAACATGATGATACATTCCATGTGGTGTGTACACTTGGACTTGGTTCTCACTGGCCGTGAGAATGGAACTCTGGCACTGAGGCACAGGACTTCTATCTCTGCTGATTGTCTGGGATGGGGGCAGAGTGCACAGAGCGGGCAGCCAAGGCACTTCTCCATCCTGTCCCCATTAGTGTGGTGATGACCAACCAGTCTTTGTAGTGGAGCCATCCTAGTGTCTTAACTCCAACGCTTACTAGCTGTGTGACTCCAGGCAATTCACTTACTTTATATCTTTCTGGGCCTTGGTTACCTTATCTGAAAAATGGGGACACTAATACCCACCTTTTAGGATTATCGTGAGGCTTAAAGGAGATTATGTAGGCATAACATGTAGTGCTAAGCCTGGCATAGGGAGAAGAGCCTCAGCAAATGGTGAGCTTTTGAATTATTAGGGCACTGTCCTTTTTCTGTATTCTGGCCCTGATACGGGCCTCGTCTCCATTTTGGTCCCAAGTCCATCCCTGTCTCTCTGTGTCTGGGGGTGCAGTGGGAGAGAGCAGAGAGAAGGCTGCTACACAGACTTCCTCCTCCCCACAAGGTTTTAGGAGCTCATCCTGCCCGTGAGCCCTGAAAAAAGAGAGGGGGCATCACCAGGTCCAGTCTAGGGGTGGGAGAGGAGAAAGCTACTTCATTCCCTTCCCTGTGCTTCCTTCCTAGGCCCTGGGGTGGCCAGAGCTGCCCTGACCTGGCCCAGGGCCAGGGCAGCACCAGCAATGTCAGCCTCAAGGTAGGAGAGAATCCAAGTGTGGGGGAGGGGAGCAGAAGCTCTGGGAAGGGCTGGGCTGGCCTTGAGAACCCTGACTTACAAGTCAGGCAACTGGAGTGCTCTTCTCCTTTCTCTGCCAGGGATTCACTGTGTGACCCTGTGCAGATCACTCCCCACCTCTGAAACTCAGTTTCCCCATCTGCAAAATGGAGACAACAGTGCCTCTTAGGGGCTGTTGTGAGAAATAAGGTAACTGATGTAGAACACTCAACATGGGGCCTAGATGCTTAGGAAACAGCTGCTTAATGCTGGGGCCCCTCAGGGAAACATGTAGGGCAGTGCCTCTTCTCGGGACCCCCTTTGCCACACTCCCACCTTTAGCTTGACCTTCTCTTTGGCCCCTTTTCCCCACTTCCTAGCATGGCCCCCAAGGGTGACGCTAGACCAGTGGCTTTAACCTTCTAGCTACAGTTTCTCCATCTGCAGTGGGGACCTGAGCCATGGATTGTACAGAGACAGGATGCCCCCCCACCCCCGGAGGAGCAGAGGGCTTCCTCTGGAGGTGGCTCAAGCAGCCATGTGTCTCTCTATGGTCCTGAATACCATCAATAATTACTAGTGTTTAATTGAGTACTCATTATGTGCCGGGTACTCTGCATGGATTATCTCATAGCATCTTCACAGCACTCCCAGGAAGCAGGTACTGTTATTATCACACCTACTTTACAAATGGGGTGCAAGAGGTATTGCAGCTAGGAAGTAACAGAGCTGAGAGTCAAGCCCAGGCTGACTTGCTCTCAGCCCCCACACTAATCACCCAACCCTCCTGTTTCTTGAGATGTTCAGCCCTTGGGGAATGAGAGGCTGCATCTATTTCATAGATGAATAAATTGGCGCATTTGGGATCAAGGGCCCCTGCTAGGAGGAATCTGACCCCAGACTTGGCTCCTCTGTTGCCAAGAACAAAAACCTTGGTTTTGAGGGGCAGTGTCCATATGCGTCTGGGGGCCTGAGCCCTCTCCCCTCACCGCCACATCTAGACTGTGCCCCTGGGGAAGACAGTAGACAAAGGTCAGTGTCCCAGGAACATGTCTGTGTCCAGGTACCTCCTCCCAGGTGTGTTTGGGAATCTCAGTCTGGGAGGGCACTGGGGAGGTGGCTGCAGGCTCTCTGGAAGCCTGGGGTGGGCAGAGGCCATGGGCACTTGTGGCAGGCATACCTACACAGCCCCTAATCCCCAGGGCAGCTGGTGCCAAAGGGCCAGAGGCCAGTGGACTCCTGGGAAATAAGCAGTTGGCCTGAGAGTCAGGAGCCCTCACTGTGTGACTTTAGTCACATCAGTGTCCTCTCTGGGCCTCACTTTCCTCATATGTAGAATGTGAAGGGGTGAGTTAAATGCTGAAGGGCCTTTCCAGAGATCTGCCTCCTTGCCCAGCTCTTGTGGCCCTGGAAGCCTCTCCTTATGGCAACTCTGCTTGTTGTCAGAGCTCGGCTCAGCTCCTCCTGTGCCAAGGTGGACACCCAGGAGTGTTGAGGGTACCCAGAGGGCAGGGGGAGATGCTGTCACCAGGTCCCTGCTTCTGCTTTCCCTCAGGCTCAAGTCCAGAGCCTCTCAGAATGGGACATTCGGGCAGGGAGCTGTGGTTCCTGGCTTTGGAAGCGACGACACAGCTCAGGGGGGCCTGCTGAACCTCTGGGACGCCTACAGAGGCCAGCTGTGGGCAGCGCCTCTGACCTGGCCAGGTATGCCTCCATGGGGCCAGAGAGCCTCGCCCTGGCGGTGACTTCAGCAGAGCCTGCTGCAGCCAAGTGCCCCTCATGCTTGGTGCCAGCTCCTGGACATTTGGAACAGAGATCTCCAGCCTGCGCCTGCCTGCAACCCCTGTACACAGCCCCGAAGTTTCCTCTGAGGCCTGAGCCACTCAGCAACCTGGGAGACATGCTGCCCCGCCCAGCATCCTCCCCCAGGGCAGAGGGGGCAAAGGGCGAGACTGCCAGTCCAGGGCCAGCCCTGTCAGAGCCAGCCCAGTCCTTACATGAGCGTCCCTGTGCCAGAAGGACCCGCTACCACATCACTGTCACCCTGCGGGGGCGGGGGCAAGCACCTGGGGAGGAGAGTGAGGATCCCAAACCGGCCCAACCAGCTCCCCACCCCTGCGGCCCTGAGGAATCCAAGGGCTGGCAGGAGCCTCAGCAGGGGCTCCGCCCCATCACAAGGTGCCTGACTGACCCGCCCCAGGAGCCCCGGCTCAGAGCCCCACATCTACATCAGAGGAGCGCGGCCCAGCGGCAGGAGCTCCAGGCTGGCTGGCCGCCTGGGTCCCCTCACAAACGGTGAGTAGACTTCAGCCTCCATGTAGGGTAACATGGGGAGGGGAAACTGGCCTGGCTGCCCTCTCTGGGGTCTCTATCTTGTCTCTGAGCTTCTGCAACTAACAGCCCATTCATTCAGCTCCCTGAGCTTGAGCTGACTGCCATCCCCTCCCCTTCCCAACTCTGCCCTCCTTCCCCTCCCCTCATCCACAGGCTACCTCCTGGGACCCACTGCTGCTCTCCTCCTCTGTCCACCTGAGGAGGGGATATCCTGTCATGGAAGGAATGAGAGAGGGGTCACCTTATCCTTAGCAACACCTACCACTGCCTGGGCCTCTTCAGGAGACCACATTACCAGCCTGAGAAAAGGCACTCAGTCAAAGTGCTAGATGTCCTGGGGCAAGTTGCTTAACCTCTCTGGGCCTTGAGTTGTCAAGTAGATTTGGTAGCATGAGATGAGGAAGGAAGAGGTGCTTACAGGAAAACACTTTGAACTCCAGAGAGTTGGGCTGTGGAAACAGCAGGGATGCTTATTAATAACGCCTCAGTTGCAGTAATAATCACCCCACCTGGCTTTGTGTTGGCGGCCACGGTGCTAAGGTTCTCAAGCCTCAGTTTTTGTTTGTGTTGAGATGACTCTCCCAAATCTGGCTGGTGGGCTCAGAGGTGGAAGAATGGGTCCCCTAAAACTCACTGAAGAGGAGGTGAACATGGGACCTCTCTAGAACCACCAGGAGGGGTATTGGGCCTCCAACAGGGCTCTGAGGATTTCCTTCTGATGATGGTGGTGACTGTCATTTATGGTTTGTTTTCTAAGCATAATTCTACTTAACCCTCACTATCCCACCCCAATTACAATAGGGAAACTAAGGCTCAGACAGGTTTCAGCACTTGCTCAAAGTCAACTAGAAACTGAAGGGGCCAGAATTTGAAGCTGAGTGCTTGTGTTCTAATTCCTTCTCTACGATGCCTCTCATGGATGCCCGTGGGCCCCGTGCAGACAGTGGAGGGATGAGTGTGGCTGCTGTGCAGACTCGAGGGCTTTCTGCGACCTGTGAGTGGAGGCGGATTTGGCAGCACTGTGCTAGCAGAGGCAGCAGCAGGGATGCCCAGGCCTCTGGGCAGGAGTCAGAGTAATGATCTTGCAAGGAAGAGAGAGACGTGGGACCCAGGCTGGCTCAGACACGCTTCAGGGTGTGTGTGTGCTCCAGCTTGGGGAGGACTGCAGAGAGACGGAGGGTGGGTGGAGGAGGCAGGCCCTGGAGAGGGTCAAGGAAGGAGCAGTAGGTTTAGCTGGGGGACTCGGGCTCCATCTGCCACTCCCAGGCTATTTTGGGCACAGGTGGATAATGACAGACGCAAGGAGGCTAGTGCTCACTTAGAGAGGGAAGAAGCAAAACTTCAGGGATGACATCCTTCTAGGTCTCCTTTCTGGGGGTGGGTTCTCTGGGCCAGGATTGGCAAATACGAGGCAGGACATAGTTGGGGCTGCAAGTGGGAATATATGAGCTGTGTATGCATCTAAGTGTGTACACCTGTCCAAGTGAAGGTAAATTTCAAGGGGAGGTAGGCTAGGGGCTGTGAATTGACCATGTGTATATCATGAATGTGTGCATGTGTCATTGTGTCTGTGTGTTTCTGTGTGTGTGACATGTGTGTCTACTGTGTCTATCTCTGATTCTGTGTTTGTGTGTCTGATTGTGTAGGTCTGGTAAGTGTCTGTATATGTTTTTGTGCCTTTGTGACTCTGTGTGCCTGTGCCATGTGTCTGTGTGTGCCTGTGTGTGACGCAGCATGTGCTGTGGGCCTGTGGACTGGTTTGGCCTAGTTTGGGGGTGACTCACAAGTAAGCAGAGAGAATCCAGGACTTGTTGGGTTAGACAAGGCTCTTTCCCACACTCTCCCCCATCCCCTCCTCAGCCTCTCCCTTTCCCACACACCTGGTCTGGAGGTCACAGGTTATCCTGCCGACAAATCCACCTCTGGTCCAGGGCCCTGGAGAAGAGAGGGCTCTGGGAATAGGCATTTCTGCTGGCCTAGGAGAACCATCCTGGGTCATTGGGGTGTGTCTTCAGAGGAAGAACAAAACAGAGGAGCTATAGGCAGGCAGATTCCTGCATAGTTTGAAGAACATTCTAGCAGTCATGACTCTCCAGGGATGGGTCAGCTGTCAAATTGTGACCTCCCTGTCCCTAGAGGTATGCTAGCAGCAGAGAATGACCACATGTTTGTGAAATGACTACCAGGGGTGTTGTCCAGGGGCTGGGTTGAGAGAGGCATTGAATTCTGATTGTTGAGAGGTGACTGATAATATCTGATCTGATCACCGAAGGCTTCCTTTGAAGCTGCTCTCCGGTTCCTTTGTCATAATCTATGGGGTCTTCCAAATATGGTTCCTGTTTTTATGCCTAATTCTTTGACCCCTGGACTGCTTGGATACCAACTTCAAGAGAAAATTGGCTTTAAATGAACCTTACCAGGGCCTAGGGCATCACTTAACACAGTTAGCACTGAATGAATGAATGAATGAATGAGCAAACAAGTGAATGAATGAATAAATGACTTAGAACCCAGGCTTTGCCCCTTACTGTCAGTACCATCAGGGACAGGGAATTTTAGTGAATGGTAGTTGTTAATGTTTGTCAGAAATGAAGTTGATACGTGGGGGAATCAGCCAGGGTGAAGCTCCATGAGGGAGTAGTCCTAGCAAGGAGGACAGGGGCTCTGTTGGAAGAAAGGGGGCTCCTTAGTGAGGACAGGAGAGAGGGTTGGGCCTCAGTAAAGGGCTACAATCCAGGGCCTCAAATGTCTTATTGTGTCACTGTCAGGAATTTTGGCCTGAGGAAAGGACTGGGCATCCATCTCAGCCCCTCACCTCCCCTATACACAAGGCTTTTCTGGGGCCACTCAGATCCTGTCCCAGGCCAGGCCACATGCTCTCATAGCCACCAGTGGTCCCGGAATCAGGTCAGGCTTCCCTGGGCCTCAGCCCCATTCATCTCTGCCCTTATAAAACCTGAGTCACTACTGGGGCCACAAGACAGGGTCAAAGTTCTGGGTTCCACCAGCTTCTCAGGAGGACAGGAAATAGAAGGGGAGGGAAGTTGGGGGCATGGGTCCATTTCTGGCCTTAACTTCCCTTATAATGATCTGAGGGCTGCATCAAGGAGAGGTGGAACAGATCTGAAGACAGGTTGACCCCTCCGGCCCTTGAGAACTGAAAATAGGATTGCCCTGCTCAGTATAGCCTGGAAGTCGGAGTTGGGGCTGCATGGCCCCTCCAGGACTGCTGTGGCCTCCTTTAGAAGTAAATCTTCAAACCACAGAGTCTCAGTTTACCAGATGCATTAGGGAATTTGATTTGGTGGTTAAGCCCTTAGGGTTGAGTTCTACTCTTGCCTCTGCTACTGTGTGACTCTGAGCAAATTTCACAACCTCTCTGAGCCTTTTTCCCCCTCATCTGCAAAATGGGAATGTTTGTTTATAATTTACTAATAATTTATTCTCTTTTTTTAACTTGAAGTATAGTTGATTTACAATATTGTGTTAGTTTTAGGTATACAGCAAAGTGATTTAGTTACATATATATATTTTTTTCAGATTATTTTCCATTATAGATTATTACAAGATTTTGAATATAGTTCCCTTGCTGTATAGTTAATCCTTGTTTATCTATTTTTTTCTCTCTATATTTTTATTGAAGTGTAGTCAGTTTACAATGTTGTATCCATTTCTGGTGTACAGCACAATGCTTCAGTCATACGTGAACATACATATATTTGTTTTCATATTCTTTTTCGCCATAGGTTACTACAAGATATTGAATATGGTTCCCTGCGCTATGCGTTATGAACTTGTTATTTATCTATTTTATATATATTAGTATCTGTAAATCCTGAACTCCCAATTTGTCCCTTCCCATCCCCTTCCCCTCTGATAACCATAAGTTCATTTTCTATGTCTGTGAGTCTGTTTCTGTTTTGTAAATAATTTCATTTGTCTTTTGTTTGTTTTAGATTTCACATATAAGTGATATCACATGGTATTTTTCTTTCTTTTTCTGGCTTACTTCACTTAGAATGATGATCTCCAGGTCCATCCATGTTGCTGCAAATGGCATTATTTTATTCTTTTTTATGGCTGAGTTCTATTTTATATATAGTAGTTTGTATCATTAATTCCATACCCCCAGTTTATCCATCCTCTCCCCTTTCCCCTTTGATAACCATAAGTTTGTTTTCTATGTCTGTGAGTCTGTTTCTATTTTGTAAATGAGTTCATTTGTATTATTTTTTAGATTCCACATGTAAGTGATATCATAATATTTGTCTTTCTCTGTCTGACTTACTTCACTAAGTATAATATTCCCTAGGTCCATCCATATTGCTGCAGATGTCAATATTTCCATTCTTTTTTATGGCTGAGTAATATTCCTCTCTGTCTCTCTCTCTCTCTGTCTCTCTCTCTCTCTCTCTCTCTCTCTCTCTGTCCATGTATATATCTTCTTAAGCCAATTTTCTGTTGATGGACACTTGGGTTGTTCCCATGTCTTGGCTATTGCAAATAGTGCTGCTGTGAACATTAGGGTGCATGTATCTTTTTGAATTAGAGTTTTCATCTTTTCCTGGTATAAACCCAGGAGTGGGATTGCTGGATCATATGGTAGCTCTATTTTTAGTTTTTTAAGGAAATTCCATACTGTTTTCCATAGTGAATAATTTATGAGGCATCAAATGCATGGGATTCTCTTGAAGATTCAATAGGACAATGAACAAAAAGCAGTTAGCAAGATGTCTGGCACAGAGTTAGCCCTCAGTAAATGGCTGGTGTTGTTGATGTTACTATTATTAAAACAGAGATTCATGGGAGAGTTTCTAGGGAACTTAAAGTTCCTCTTAGGCAGTTGTTATTAGTATCCCCTATTTGGTAAAGGAGGTAATGGAGACCTAGAGAGATCAAGGAAGGGTCAGAAAAGAAGTAAGTCCCAGGCCCCACCCCTCAAGGAGTAGAGGTGAGATGTACTTTGCCCAAGAGGATCACAGGAATAGCTGGGTGTGCTCGGAGCCTTGGCCTCAGGGGCAGAGGGGAAGATGCCTGAACATGGATTCAGATGTGAATTCAAACCCTGACTTCGCAACTTAGCAGCTGCATCATCCTGGACCAGTCATCCGTCTTCTTTGACCCTCAGCTTCTTCATCTGTACAATGGGGGAAATAATCCTAGAGGAGAAAACTGAGGGAAAATACATTCAAGTCCAAAGTGCTGCACCCTGTGGTGCTTCATTCAGACCCACAGGTGTGCACTGAGGCTCCAACACAAGTTATCACCACATGCTCATGCTAGGACCCACATGTGCACACCTCATGTTTGGTCACAATTCTCCGAGGTGACAGTGGGAAGCTTATGAGCCATAAAGTGAGTTTTCATTCTTTCCCTCTTACTGGGTCCTGACAATAACCCTGTGAAGCACATACTCTTGTTATTCCAGTTCTGGGGGCCCTGAAGCTTGACGGGGAGAAGTGGCTGCCCAAGGTCATCCTGCTAGTGAGTGACAGGGCTGGGGGAACCCAGCTTTTCTTGAGCCCAAAGCTATCTTTCCTTCCTGTCCCTTATAATGGTCAGAAGCAGGGTCAGAGCAATGCTTGCCTAGTTCTCAGCTTTCCAGTTCTCTAATTTTGGGCTCCTGGAGGACTAACCCCAGGGTTCCTTAGGCAGAGTCACAGCCCATCCACAGAATAGTGGGCCAGACACATATGCCTTCCTGCTGTCTCCCTCCTTTCTCCTTCCAGGCTTAGGCTTCAACTTCACCCCTTAAAGGACCCTGGCATAGGAGATCACCTGAAAATGGGGAGAGGGGTGGGAGGGCTGAGAGGATCATGCCCATTTTACAGATGAGGAAACAAAGACCCAAAAGGTCAAATGACTTGCAGGAGGTTACCCAGCCTGACTTTGTCAGGGGTAGTTGGTCTATACTGCAGAGAGCCACCCTCACCACCTCCTGACCCTGTCTCTCTTCTTCCTGGCACCACCTACAGTGAGCTGGACCACAGTGGGCCAAGGACACCTCAGGACAGGTTGCCGGGGCCCAACATGGAGGAGGCAAGTGGGCCCCTGGCTCGGGACAAGGCCCGAGTGGTGAGTGCCACACTGACATGGCGGCAGCGGCCCCCTGCCCAGGAAGAGATCAAACACCGTTTTCACAAGGTGTCCCTGGTATCAGGGGCCCAGTTGGAAGCCCCCCAGGAGAAGATGTTTGAGTATAGCCACCGTCGAGAGGAAGTCAATGGCTTTGCTGTACAGGAAGAAGAGACTATGAGTCACCAGGGCCCCGGGGATGGGGCTGGCTCCAGGAGCTTCCAGAGCCATGGACCCATCTTTTCCAAGAAGTATACACTACCCATCAAGGAGAAAAGGCCAGTGGGAAGGCCCAAGGGGGCTGTGGACCAGGGTGATGGCAGCCCTCAGGACCCCAGGACTGAGCCGCCAAGCCCGGGAGCTGTAGCCAGGACTGAGTTTTTGGTGCCAGTACATGGGCCCCGTGAGCCAAGCCCCTACCCAGGTGTGAGTCTCAACAGTGGGAGCCCCCGGAGCCTCGAGGAACGGCGAGTGATGCGCACTGTGCGGACCACCATGGTGGTAGGAGGGCACGTGGACCGACGGGTGACCAGCTCTGTGACCAATGCTGTGGGGCCAACATTCTCAGGCGAGGCCCTGCCAAGGGGCCGCAATGCTGTCCGCACGATACGGGCAATGGTGGTGAGCCCCCGCGCTGAGGGCTCACCCAGCCGCAGTCAGGCCCTGGAGCTGCTAACCAGCCTTGTGCCTGCTGAGCGTAGCCCACTTGCCAGCCGGCTTCCCAGACCCACAGCTGTTGTGCCAAGGAGCCCAGATCTGGGCAGCACAGAGGGTGCAGCCCTGGGGCAGCTGCCTGAGACAGGGGCAGCAGAGCCAAAGGACAGATCTTCCCAGGCCCCTGCAGGCATCCCAGAGGGTGCTCACCCACCTCAGAACCAGGATGTCCTTGCAGCCCGCCCAGACCAAGACCAGGACAGAGCCCAGAATGCCAGGGTCCATGAGGTCCCGAGGGTGCAGAGTGCCTCTAGCCCCACCCAGCTCCCTCTCCAGACCTCTCAGGACCACGCACCAGTACCCTCTTCTCCTGGACTCCAGACCCCAAATCCCTCCCTGGGCCTAGTTCACCTGCCAGAGAAGCCTGAGGTACCTGTTCATGCTAGGGCCCAGCTTAGTCTTGAGCCCAGGGAACCCCAGGCCCTGCCCTCTGTAAAAAGGGAGGGGCTTCCAGATCCCCCTGCTGCCACCATCCTGCCCATGGTGAAGACTGAGGTGGTTACAGTCCCTGGACAATCTCTTGCTCCATCCTCTGTAAGAAGGAAGGCTGTCACCAGCCAAGGAGGTCTTTCTGCTCCATCCTCCCCAAGGAATAAGGTTGTTCAGGACTCTGAAAATGTCCCTATCTTCTCCCTTTCCCCCAAGAAAGAGGTAGTACAGGGTCCGAGTGCTCTTGCTGCCTCATCCTCCAAACCAACCAAGGTTGTCCAGGGCCCAGAAGGCAGCCCTAGCACCCAAAAAGAGGTTGTCCAGGGTTCTGAAGGCAGCCCTGCCCCTCCCCTCACCAAGGAAGAGGTTGTCCAGGGCCCCGGTGCTTCTGCTGCCCCATCTTCTGCCCAGAAAGTGGTTGCCCAGGGCCCTGCTGTTCTCCCTGTTGCCTTCTCAGTGGGCAAGGTGTCTCCCAGCCCAGGAGGCCCCCGGGCCCCAGCACCGATGAGAGCAGAGGCCAGCCCAGAGTCCCAGCTTGTCCCTGACTCCACCAAGGGCAAGACGCTCCTGGAGCCATCAAGGGAGGAGGAGGAAGTGGCCCTGACTGCAGACCTGGAGATTTTCCTGGATACCCTACGGAGCATGGAGCCCCCTGAGATCCTCCGCACTCATCGGCTGCCTCGAGCCCCCCGCTCCTCCTACCTGGCCATGTATGCCACACTGCCGGCCATCGAGGAGGACCAGCCTGGGCCATGGGTGCTGGGACCCAGCCCCCAGGAGATGCCCACACTGGAAGAAAAAGAGGATGAGAAGGGAGAAGAGGAGGAAGAACTGGAGAACCCCTACCTGAGTGATGATGAAAAGCTCCAGCGCAGGCAGGAGAAAGCCGGGCCCAGCACTTCCCACTCTGCCCGGCCCCCCCAGGTCTCTTGCTCTCCTCTGGAGATGATGAAGAGGCACGTGGCAGGTGCCAAGGGCCCCCTCCCAGAACTGGGGCCAGAGTGGCAAGCAGGCAGCAGGCCCACTTCCCGTCTTGGAGGCAGCCTTCTCTTTGGGGGTCTGCTGCCTGCCCCCAAGGATACCCCCACCTTGGAACCATTGGGTGCAAAACTATCTACTCTGCCACCTCATGGGGCACCAGGGCTCAGGAAGGTGGCAAGACAGCTGCCTCTGCTCTACAGCGAAAGGCCACCTCCAGAGAAGTCCGTGCGTGCCCAGCCCCCGGAGGGGTGGGTGAGTGAGGCCTTGGGTGGGCAAGGGAGGGGGCCTGGTCTCACCTGCACCAGGGTTTGGATGGTATAAGGATCTTGGCACTGGGAAGCAGTCTCCAGGGGCCAGAGGCTTGGGTCTGAGGTCTAGTTCAGTGTGATCATGTTTATCTGGGCCACAGTCTTCTTATCCAAAGAGCAGGAGATTCGGATTCCAAAGGGCTTGGTGGTCTGGTATCTTGGAAGCTGGGGAAGGGGAGTGATAGACACCCAGCTCCTGGGATAGGGTAATGAAGCCCCTGGGGGTTGGGAACAAGTGTAGCATCCCCTGTGGGCCACCTCTTTGAGGGTGGAGGCCAATAGGGAGGATGTGGGATCCCTGGAATGGCCAGTTGTGGGAGGCAGTAAAGAGGCAACCCCATAAGACTTATCACTGTCCTTCATTCCAGAGCCCAGCATTGAAGACCCAGGGCAAGCTGAACACCAGGCCTGGAAAGGTAGGGGGTAGAGGGCAAGTGGGTGGGGCAGCAGGAGGCGGGGGCCTGGGGCTAGGGCCTGAGGACCCCTTCCATGCCTTCTCCAGATGATCCTCTTCTCAGAGCCTGGCTGCCAAGGCAGCAGCAGGGATGTTTGGGAAGACACTGCTGATGCTTCTGGTTGGGCCTGCGTGGCCTCCATACGGGTGGTCCGAGGCTGGTGAGTGTGGAGTTCCCTGCGGGGTTCTTGCGTGTGAACCTGGGGAATGTGAGGGCAGTGAGAAGTGTCCAGGCCAACCTGGCAGAAACCTCCTCAGCTACCCAGAGACCCTGCCTTGGGGTACATCCTCTCCCCACCCAGTGACCCTGGGTCTCTGTGCCCACAGCTGGGTGCTGTATGAAGAGCCGGAGTTCCAGGGCCGGAAGCTGGTCCTCCCTGAAGGAGATGTGGAACTTGGAGCCCCAGGGCCAGCATGGAGTACCCAAGGCATTGGCTCCCTGAGAATGGTAGTCAGAGTGAGTAGTTGTGGGTAGGGACCAGATGTGCCCCGTCTACCCTAAGCCCTGGGCCCTGAGGAGGGAGATGGCCTCAGGTACCTAGAGTTGGAATTTCTGGGAAAGATCATATGGGGTCGGAGCCTGAAGGGGGTTTACTGTGGACTCACCTATAGATTCCTGACCTTGAAGCCAACTGGAGAAGAAAGGGGTTCTGGGGGTGCTCAGATTGGCTTGGGGAGGCAGGGGCCAGACAAAGGCCAAGCCTCAGTTTGAGAAAGCAGCCTGGGGAAGTTTGAGCTAGTGCTGGAGAAGGATTCGGTTAGAGCAACAGAAATGTGTGGGGAGTGGCTGTGGGAGCTCACCCCCGACCCAGGGCCCAGGCTTTCAGGCCCACAGCCAGACCCCAGGTGCCACGGATGTGTGTTGATTCATTTGCTCACAGATGCTCATTAATGTCTGCTGTGTGCCAGGCACTGTGCCAGGCAAAGAGCAGGTGGGGGAGACCTGCTCTTTGCCCCACAGGATTCACGGTCAATACAGTATGAGGGCTGGATCTGAAGCAGGAAAGCCATATAACCAGATTAGAGATTTATAAACGTCCCGCTGGTTGCCAGGAGGAGAAAAGAGGAGGTGGGGATCCTGGAGGCAGGAAGACCAGAAAGGGCTGTGATTTCCAGCCGAGGGGCACCCCTGAACTCTGAGGGAGGGGTACATGGTTTGAAAAGACATTGTCCATACTATAATTTCATATCTGTAAAGTGGGGGAAAATAACATTGTTTTCATAACACAAATTTACAAACTACTAGGATTAAGCTTGAAAAAGCCACTTTGGCCACTAGAGAGACCCAGAAGAGCAAGCATAAGTCTAAAAGCAGGGCCTAGCAGACGTTTTTGGTTTTTTGTTTTGTTTTGTTTTTTTCTGTTTTTAATGGAAGGACAAATTACTTCGAGTTCAGAGCTGTTGCAATCCTCCTGGTAAGAGAGGACGAGTCTTAACTAGGGCAGTGGCCCAGCCACGCAAAGGAGAGGACAAGAGTTTTCAAAGCCTCCCCAGAAACACACAAATGTTTGTGGACAATTTACTGTGAGCTTCTCACAATAAATTCATCTTCATGTGGGAGGTAATGAGGTACAAGAGAAAAACAAGGACTTTGAAGTCAGATGGACCTGGGTTCATTTGATTCATTCAGCCTAGTGTGTTCCAGGCATGTGGGAGGTGCTGGGTTGCAACAGTGAACAAAAACTACACTGCTCTGTTCTTGGCCCTGCTACTTACAGGCTGTGTGCCCTCAGGCAGGCTGCTTAACTTCGCTGAGCCTCACTTTCCTAGCCTGTGAATGGCGTAATAACTCCCATTGGGAGGACCAAATGAAAAGGGGTAGGACATGCCTTAGCACATGCCTTGCACTTAGTAGATGCTTCATAATCATTTGATGAAGGAGTTTGTAAATGAAAATGATCCTGGGGATCACCCAGAATGCAGAGAGGAACTGCTGGTTCCTGGGATGAGTTGCAGGTGGAAGCCAGTCTGGACAGGGGCAGGAACTATAAACAAAGGAAGGGTCAAAGTTAGACCTCAGGAAGTGGTTGTCCATCATGCCCGTCCAGCCAGCAGCCTGAAAATCAGGCTCCCAGAGCCAAGGCAAAGAGCAAGGCACTTGGCAGGCTCCTGCTGGGAACTTTGGTCTCAGGTCCCCAAGGGCCAGCACCAGACCAGCAAGGTTTTAGTCTCAGGCTTGTCTGGCCAACCTTGCAGAGAACACCCCAGTCAGCTTTCTGGCTTCTGAGGAGATGGCCACAGAGCTTTCCCAGAAGCCCCCGGGAGCCCCAGCTAGGCAGACTTAGGGAGGCAGATGTGGTCGGGGGTAGCTGCTGCGCGGTGTTGTTTTACACTTCATTTTTCCACCCTTCTTCTGCAGGACTACATTACCCCAGAAATCAGTCTGTACTCTGAGGAGGGCCTCAAGGGGCAGCGAGTGAAGCTTACTGAGGCCTTGGAAGACCCCCAGCACCTGGAGAGGCCCCTGCAGGTGGCATCTGCCACTGTCTCTGCAGGACTGTGAGTCTGGGCTGTTCTGGAAACCCTTCACTAAACATTTACTGTGCTGGGTGCTACGGACACACACAGGTGACAGGGCATAGTTCCTGCCCTCAAAATGTGCTAAGTCTACTGGTGGGGCCAGGCAAGCAAGCAGACAGTAGCAATCCAGAGTTCCAGGATGGAGGAGTATGGGGCTTCAGGAGCAAAGAACAGCACCAAAGCAGCCTGAGATCAGAGAAGCCTTCCTGGAGGAGGAGACCCCTCAGCTGGGGTGAGTTAGCCCCAGAAGAATCTAAGCTCCATGAGGGCTGGGACTTTGTACATTTTGTTCACTACTGTATCCCAGATGCCTGAAGCAGGGCCTTGTTAGTTGAATGAATGAGGAAGAGTATACTAGCAGAGGGAACAGCACCTGTAAAGGCCCAGAGACAAGAGATCTAAGCTTTGAAAGTTCAGTATGACCAGAGAAAGCAGCAAGTGGGGAGATGCGAGGCCCAGGAGGAAGGCAGGGGGACAGAGCAAAAAGGCCTCTTTGTGCAGCTGGGCTAATTGTGAGGCTAATGGGGAACTACCCAGGTATGGGTGCTAGAACTCTCCAGCTGCTGTGTGAAATTAGAGTGTGCCAGGTCAAAGGAAGGGAGATGAGTGGCTGCTGCAGGAGATTATGGGGGCCTGAAATGTCCCCCAGGGTCCCCTTGAGGCGGACCTCTCCTTCAAAACCTCCTCCCTTCTAAACCTTCCACCCCATCCATCATCTGTGTTCCTGGGAGTCTGGGGTGCAGCTGCCTCTCTGCCTCTCCCCAGGTGGCTTCTATACCCCAAACCCTTCTTTGAAAACACTCCCTGCATCCTGGAGCCTGGAGAGTACCCCACCTCAGAGGCATGGGGTGCATCAGACCCCAGTGTGGGCTCCCTGAAGCCCATGAGATTGGTAAGCAGCAGGTGGTCCCAAGTAGCCTTATCCTGTAGTCTGGGGAAAGAGGCAGGGCCTGGGAGCTCCTACTGGGAATGGGATTGGAGAAGAGGGAGGATTAGTCCAAGGGGATGGGGGAGAGGGAGGACATGGGTTGGCCATTTTTAGGAGTCTCTGGAACAAGTAACCCCTAGGTCACCAGCCCCATCTGCCTTCCCCCACCTCTGGGCTGGTGTCTCAGCTCCATATCCTCTGCAGGGCTGCCCGAGTGTGGAGAAGCCAGGGGAGCCCAAGGTAAGAGTCTGGGCTTTAGGGTCAAAGAGGGCCTTTGGGTGGCTGGGTAGGGAGTGTGTGCGTGTGTGGTTACCATGGTCTGGACTAGAAGTTGGGAGAGGAAGGTGCTGCAGACCAGAGGCTTGGTCACGGTCAGGGAGACCGTGAAAACGGATGGGCTCACTAGGAACTGACTTTTGATATGTAAGGATCAGGTCAGAGGTTGGGGAAGAGACAGGACTTGGGTAAGGGCATGGGGCTCAGTGAGGAAGTGGGAGGGCTTAGCTCTGGGCTGATGCTAGGTAGAGTTATTCTGGGTTGTCTGGATATGTCTGGGTCCAGATCCCACCAACCTTAAACCACCCCCTCCCCCACCTCGCCCCCCAGGCTGTGGTGTATGAGGCCCCAGACTTTCAAGGCCAGAGTTGGGAAGTGAGCCGAGACATCTATAACCTTCAGCAGCCAGAGGACAGCCAGAGCCCCCACTTGGCCTCAGTGGGGTCCCTGCGAGTTCTTGGGGGCTGGTGAGACTCAGGACCCTTCCCTCTACCCCATTCTCCCCACTGGCCTCTATCCTCGGGGGTGGGAAGTGACCTGGGCTGCCTTGGGGGTGGGGGCAGCTTACACATCTATGGGCTTCCTGCGACTGAGTCGTCTGCCTCCCCCTTCCCCCAGCTGGGTGGGCTACGAGAAGGAAGGTTTCCGGGGCCACCAGTATCTGCTGGAGGAGGGGGAATACGCTGATTGGTCACACTGGGGAGGCTATAACGAGGCGCTGACCTCCCTGCGGGTCATCCGGACGGTAAGCAAGAGAATTGGTATATCTCCTCTCTGGCCACAGCCATACTTCCCCCGGTACAATTTGTTGAGGGAAGAATTTGTGCCCCCTCTCCCTGTTCTCCAGAGCACCTGAAGTGTTCCCTGAGGTCTAGCCTCTCTCCTTCCTGCTCCCCTTCCCCAGGCCACATTGATCACCTCACCCGAAACAAAGTCCCCTGGTGGGATGCGTCCTTGGGGCCTGGGCACTCCCAGGGGTTTCCGTCGGTGGGCAGGAGAAACCTGATTGTCCCTGGGGCCCAGGACTTCGGGGACCCGGCCTTGGTGCTGTTTGAGGCCATGGACTTCGAGGGGCACGGCGTGGAGGTGAGCGAGGCATTGCGGGACGTGGAGCTGGCCGGACATGCACCCCGCACGCAGGCCATCCATGTGCTCAGCGGCGTGTGAGTGACGGAGGCTCCCGGAGTGGGACAGGCCAGGGGCGGTCCCAGCAGAGGTGCCGGCTCCGCCGAGCTGACCCGCTCCCCGCTCTTCCTGCAGGTGGGTGGCCTATCAGGAGGTGGGCTTCTCGGGGGAGCAGTACGTGCTGGAGAAGGGGGTGTACCGTAACTGTGACGACTGGGGCGCGGGCAACAGCGCCCTCGCCTCTCTGCAGCCGGTCCTGCAGGTGCGTGCCCGCTGCGGGGGCGGAGCCTCTTGGGGCGGGGGCGGGGCTTGGGATGCGCCCTCCGCGGAAGGACCTGGAAGGACCAGGCTCGGAGCTCTGGGGGCGGGTTCTCTGGCAAGGGACACCGCTAATGCAGACCCGGTCAGTTCGGGAGCTGGGAAAGAGTCGGAAATTTTGAAATCAGAGGAACAGGCTAGGGGCTGGTACCCTCCTTAAGCCTCGAAACTTTGGTCCTTCCCTTCAGGTCGGAGAGCACAATCTGCACTTTGTCTCAAAGGTAAAGAAGCTGTTGGGGTCCTTTGTTTCTTCTTCCCTCATTTCAACTCTCTCTCCCTCTTCCCCATTCTATCTCACTCCGTCTCCCTCCTTCACTCTCATCTCTTCCCGTCTCTGCCGCCAGATTCAGCTTTTTTCTGGCCCCGACTTTCTGGGCGACCATATCTCCTTCGAGGATGACCAGACATCTCTGCCCTCCTCTTTCCAGCCCCAGTCTTGCCGTGTCCTCGGCGGCAGGTAAGGACCTGAGGGAGGGGAGATGAGGTGCACCTGCCCTGAAGCGCTTAACTCAGCTTGGAAGTCGGGTCTATAGGAAGAAGGTCTTTCTTTCAAATGATTTCTTTCATTTAATTTCCTTGAGATTAGCTATTCTGTCTCAAATCGTTCAATCTTAAAGCAAAATAAAATTTTAATGGAAAACGTAAAACTTCTAGACAGTATAGTATAAAGAACCTCAATCTTGTTCCATCTATTCCTTTTCCCCTTTTTATTTTTAAAGTGGGCTATTTTAAGTCCCCGACCCAAAATAAAATTTCACAGGTAAATACTTAAATGTGCGTCTCTAATAAGAAAGGACCCCACCCCCCACATAGCCACAAGTTATTACCACATCAAATCAAATTATCAGTAATTTACTATTACCTAATACCCAGTCCTTGTTCACATTCCTCCCATTGTCTCAAAAAATGCCTTTATGAAATTGGTTTGTTTTTCTCAGGATCCAGACAAGGTCCACACATTGCATTGGATCTATTTGATCTCTAAGGTATAACAGTCCCCTCCCCTTCATTTTGTTTTAAGCCATTTATTCGTTTGAAGAAGCTCAATAATTTGCCCTGTAAGTTTCCCATTTTCTGTATTTGACTGATTGCTTCCTGGCGTTGTTTCTAACTTGTTCCTCTGTGTCCCATATTTCCTGTAAATTGGTATTTAGCTCTAGAGGCTTGATGAGATTCAGGGTGTTTTGTTTTGTTGGCAGGAAGACTGCATAGGCGGTGCATGTACTTCTCACTGCATCACATCAGGAGCTACATGTCTGGTTGTTCCATTTTAATGATAATAAGATCTATACATTATAAGATTCCTCATTTACCTTTCACCTAATGATTTTTAGCATCCATTGATGATAATTGCCTAGATATATTATTTCTTTAGAGGTTACAAAATTATGATTTACTAATTTTTGTTATTCCTTCTACATGTATTAGCTGGAAAACTTCTATAAAGAACTTTCCCTTTTCAACTATTTGTTTACCTAAAATGCTTCATACAAAAAAGGAAGTTTGACCTTTTCCCAAGAATCAGTGTTTGCCCCTTTCTCGTCAATTTTCAGAATAATTTCTGAATTAATGCCCTAGCAACCTCCAAAGCTGACCAATGAAGATTTTTTAAAGTATTGTTATAACTCATGGGTTTTTAAGTATTTGAAATGCTCCATTCCATGGGAGTCAGTGCTCTTTTGTGTACTCAAATTGTTTTATCTTTGGCAAATGGGAGCCCCTCCAAGTTGCCTCCTGGGTACTTTTGATATGACCCCAATAGCTTTTTAAAAACTTCCTTGTTTTTCTGGTACAATAAGATGCTTCAGGATCATTTAGTACATCTTTTTTGCCTCAAATCTGGAATCAGCCATTTCCAAAAGAACCCTGGTTGCTTTTGATGGGTAATGCTATTTAGAGGCTGAAATCCGCATGCTAGGTGTTTCAAAATTATAATGCTATTATTACTACTAACAGTAAAAACTACTGAATGCTGTTTGAGCTTTCTGTTGTTCTTTTTGTCCTCAGAACATTCACCTACATCCCATTAGGTATGTACAGTTCAAAATATTGGGTTTTTAAGACATTTGAAATAATACTTTTTTTCTGTGTGGTTATGCCACCAACCTGATACATAGTAGGTTCATTTGTTTATTTCAGTTTTTAGGAATACTTCTCATTTATATTTATTTCTGTTTTTTAATTGCATAAAATGTTTACAGGGTTTCTTTCTTTGTCAACTTGGGCTACCATAACAAAATACCATACATTGGGTGGCTTAAACAACAGGAATTTATCTTCCCACAGATCTGTAGGTTGGGAAGTCCAAGATCAAGGTGTCGGTTGATTCAGTTCCCTGATGAGGGCTCTCTTCCTGGTTGGCAGATGGCTGCCTTCTTGGTGTGTCCTCACATGGCTGAGAGAGAGCTCCTATCTCTTCTTACAAAGACACTAATCCCATCATGGGGACTCTACCCTTATGACCTCATCTAAACCTAATTACCTTGGAAAGGCCATCACATTGGAGGTTAGGGCTTCAACATATGAATTTCGGGGAAACACAACATTCAGTCCATAACAGTTCCAAAGTCAAGACTTAAAAAAATAAGTTTTCATCTCTGTTCCTGCTACCTTTCCTCCTCCCTCCCTTATAGGTAATTTTTTTTTTAGTGTTTAGTTTATTCATCCATTGTTTCTTTTTGAAGATATAAGCACATATACACTCATAAATTTACATATAACTATAGAAACCAAATATATTTTGTTTTCTTCCTCCATTTTCTTACACAAAAAGAAGCATACAACAACCTGGTAAATATACTTAAAGAGCACTGAATTGTATACTTTAAAGGAGTCAATTTTATGGTATGCAAATTATATCTCAATTTTTTTAAAAGGAAGCATACTGTAAACATTGTATGCACCTTGGTTTTTTTGTTTGTTTGTTTGTTTTTACTTAACAGTTTGGAGACCTCTTTATAGCCCTTTAAGAGCTCTTCCTCATTCTTTTTGACTGCTGTGCTATATTCCAGACTGTTAGTCTCTTCAACCAATCCCCTATTGCTGGACATTTGGCTGCTCTCAGTCTGATACTGTAAACAGTGCTGTAATAAATGGCCTTGTATATGTGTCATTTCATGTTTTTTAAAGGTGTCCTTGGGATAGATACTGAGAAATAGGATTGCTGAGTAATTGTGCATGGAGTTTTGCTTGATGTTGCCAGATTTCCCCCTGTAGGGCAGTATGATTTTATTCAGTCCTTTCTTAAGTCTGACCTTAGTCTCTGCTGCTGCAGTGCCTGTTCATCCTTGGCCTCCCCTGGACAGGGGGAACCCCCCATCAAGTCTGCATCCACTCTGCTATATCTCAGGGGCACCCGGGCAGGCTGAGGACAGCGTGGGCTCAAACACCTACTCATATCCTCCACTCTTCCCTTCCCCAGCTGGATCCTGTTTGATGAGAAGAACTTTGAGGGTGAACAGCACATTCTCTCCGAGGGCGAGTTCCCCACTCTCACAGCCATGGGCTGCCTGGCCTCCACAGTTCTGGGCTCTCTCCGGAGGGTGCCCCTGGTGAGTAACCCCGTCCAGTTCCAGGCACCCTCTGAGGCAGTGGTCTTTTTCAGAACCATCCCAGGTCCCCTTGACCCCAGGGCTTCAAAGCCAGTTGAACCTACTGGAGATCTATTGAGCCCTGGCTGATATAGGTCCTGGGGACCCTGAAATAAATCAGAGACAGCTTTGCCTTCAAGGAACCCATGGTCACATGGACAGAAAGATGACAGTGTAGAGTGGTGTGTCCTGACACCCAGGTGGGACGGGGCCAGGAAGGGCTAGCACTCAGGGGTGGGCTGGGGGCAGGGGCGAACCCCTGAAGTGGTGGTTCTGGGCAGGGAGGAATGAAACAGAAAGATGGCCCTGCTGCGTGGTCGGTGGAGGGGGAACAGGTGGACGGGGGAAGGCAGTGGGGCTGCTGCTACAGTCATCTGTAACAAATGATGATGTCCTAGACCAGGAAGACTGGGAGAGAAGTGACATGGGCTGAATTAAGGAGCTGGAGTCTGTGGGACTTGGTGACTGACGGGGTGGCCAGTGGGGGCAGCCAGTGGGGGGGCAGCACATTTACTGTACTTTGCTCCAGGCAGTGTTTAAAAGGCTTCCCATGGACTCAGGCATTTCATCCTCACCACAACCCTATGAGCTATGTTACTTATTATGGTCTCCCTTTTTCCAAAGTGAAAACCGAGGCACAGAGAGGTCATGCGACTTGCTCCAGGTCACACAGCTGGCAATAGACACAGCCAGGTTCTCCCAAGGCAGCCCAGCTCCAGAGTCCAAGCTCTTTACAACTACACGCTGGGCTCTGAAGACAGACCTGGTTCTGAAGCCCAGCTTTAGGGGCCTGAGCAAGTGGGTTACCGTCTCCTGCCTCAGTTTCCCTCTACGTGGGGATAACAACAGCATCTACTGTAGAGGGTTGTTGAGAAGTTCCAATGAGATCAGGTAGAGCACTTAGCACAGAACCTAACATGTAGTAAGCCCTGAGTAAACGAGAACAGCTCTAATGATCAGTATAATTCTTAGCACTTTCTTAGAAGTGCCATTTACTGCGGGGAAGAGGTTTGAGGGGCAGTGGGCTCTGTCTGGCACATGCTGCATCTGAGAATCCTGGAGAGCACCCAGTGGGCAGTGTCCGGGAGTCAGGGGCCCTGTGGGGTGGAGCTCAGGAGGGAAAAGGGCCTGAAATACTGGGAGTCAGGGGTCTGGAACTGGGGGGCTGAGTCTGGGGCTCTCATGGCCTTCCCCCTTGTCCGTGCCCCTGGGCCCACAGCACTTTTCAGAGCCGTCCATTCTCCTGTACGGACTGGAGTGCTTCGAGGGGAAGGAGATTGAGCTCAGCAGGGAGGTGCGGAGCCTGCAAGCCGAGGGCTTCAACAACCACGTGCTGTCTGTGCGGATCAAGGGGGGCGTGTAAGTGTGTCCTGCGGGCGCGGGGGCTGCCAGTGAGTGAGGGGGTTTTCCAGGTCTTCCCTCCCACTTCTACTCTACTCCCCTCCAAGCCAGGTGGGAGGGGGGAGAAGTGCAGGCTGAGAAACGTCACTGGCACTCAGGGCTTGGACCCCAGCCTGGGGGCCTTTCCAGGACCCTACTCTGCCCTGCAAACCTCAGGTCTACTTCCCAGCCCCTCCCTCCACCCCTCCCAGAACAGAAAGATAAACCCTAGGCAGAGGAGTCCCAGCATGAGAGAAGAGGAGGTGGAGAACATTCTGATGGTTGTGCCTCCTCCTCTACCTGTTTGTCTGTCTGTCTGTCTGTCTTCCTTTCTGTGTCTCTGGCTCTTGCTGGGCCCAGCTGGGTGCTGTGTGAGCACAGTGATTTCCGGGGCCGCCAGTGGCTGGTGGGCAGCTGTGAGATCACCAACTGGCTGACGTACAGTGGGACCCAGAGGGTGGGCTCCCTCTACCCCATCAAGCAGGTGGGTAGCGTGTTAAGTGCATCTGGGCTGGCCTGTCTGGCTGTGTGTCTGGCTGTGTGTTTCCCATGTTTCCCAAACTGAGCATTTGTGTACTTTTGTGACAATTTTTTGTCACACCGTCATTCCTCTTGAACTATTATCTCCTTAAAATTTTCCTCTAAATCTACTCACTTTTTTTTTTTACTTTATCCTTAGCCTAAGGAATAATATCCATAAAATCATGGGGTTTGATGTGTATGTATGATTTTTCCTTAATAGACATTGTGATAAATACATTACCATTCAAATTTTTTAATTTTAATTTTATTTATTTTTTAATGGAAGTACTGAGGATTGAACCCAGGACCTCATGCATGCTGAGCATGCACTCTACCACTGAGTTATTCCCTCCACTCATTACCGTTCAATTTTAACAATAAGTTTATCCACTGAAAATTATCTCATGTACCACCAACCAGTAGTAAGCACATCTCACTTTGGGAAATACTGTGTCTATATCTGTGTTTCCGTGTATCTATGAGCACAGGTCTGGACGTGTGTCTCATTTGTGTGCATGTGCATTTATGTGGAGGCGTGGCCGTGTGTGTGTGTGTGTGTCCCTTCGGAGGGCATTTTTGTGTCTGTGTATCCATGTGTCCTCTGGAGGTGACCTCTGGGGGTATGTGTGTCACCCCCTGTACTTCTGTGAGAGTGTGTTTGTGACTGCATGTGCCTGTACTTGTGACACTGTTGAGAGTGTGTGTCTTTGTGTGAGGATATTTGTGTGGTCCCTATTTCAGTCTCCTACAACATCATTGCTAGAAAAAATCTTGGGGATTATCTCCAACCCTCGCATTTTACAGATGGGGAAATAAAGGCTCAGAGAAGTGGACAAGGATTTGCTCTGCAATCTTGGGCAAGTACTTTACCTCCATGGCCCTTGGTTTCCTCATCTTTAAAATGGGGATAATATGTATGACAGAGTTGTTTTGAGGAATGAAGATCATAATGTATGTAAAGCCCTTAGACCAGTGCTTGGGGGTTAAGCACTCAACAAACATCAGCTGTGATTATTATGATTGCTATTATTACTGTCACCACCATCCAAGACCCCCAGGTGGTTTGTGGCAGAGCCAGGTCTGTTACCTGACAGCCCAATGTCTGCCCTTCCGTAGTGCCTTAGCAGCGTGGGTGGTGCATACGTTTCTCTCTATAAGTGTGTGTGTGCACATCTGTATTCTTGCACATCTGTATTCCTGCATGCATCCAAACTTTTAGCAAACATAAGTGCCTGGCATTGAGTCAGCTAGGGGAACAGAGAGTTTGAGTTTGCACGGCTGCGTGTATCCATGTGTCTGTGTCTGTTGTGAACTCCTGTACAACCATGTGGACCTTGGGTGTATCTGCCAGTGTGTGGGCGTCTCTATAGATGTGGAACGGTGTGGGTGTGCACTACGTATGTGCCCTTGTATATGTGTGAGAAAGAAGGGGTGACTTAGAAGCCGGGTCGAGGAAAGTTTGGGGCAGGAGGGAGGGCTTGGGAGCTTGGGATACTGGAGGGCCCTGAGTTGAGAGTGTTGGGGACCCGAGTGGGAACATCCCTATCCAGAGACCCCTGACTCTCAGCTCCCCCTGTCACCAGCGCCGGGCTTATTTCCGCCTCTGGAATGAGGCGCTGGGGGGATTCTTGGCAGTGCCAGACCACGTGGAAGACATGAAGGCAGGCCGTGTGGTGGTCTCTGAGCTCCGGGCCGGAGGCAGCTGCATCTGGTACCACGAGGACGGGCTGCTGAAGAACCAGGTACTGGCTTAGCGGCTGGGACAGGGACACCAGGGCCCCAGACACTCACAAGGCCACTTTTCAGAGTCCCAGTCCAGTCAGGAACAGGACTCTGCCTTGGACCAGAGAGACAGATACAGATACGCCAGGACCCTGGGAAGATGCAGAATGCAGGCTGTGTACCCCCTGGGCAATTCGGGCTCTTCTCTGGTCTCTGTCTCCTCTCTGCAAAGCAAGAGTGTTGAACCAAATGCTTCTAAGGGACGCCCAGCTCTGATATCCTGTGACAGACGTGAATCCTCTCAATCATGATAGATTCACTCCACAAACACTTCCTGAGCACC
Organism: Camelus bactrianus; assembly: GCF_048773025.1. Taxonomy (NCBI): domain Eukaryota; kingdom Metazoa; phylum Chordata; class Mammalia; order Artiodactyla; family Camelidae; genus Camelus; species Camelus bactrianus. The sequence continues at coordinate 61,347,133 of NC_133551.1, forward strand.
TGCTCTGTGTCAGGACCTGTTCTAGGTGCTGGGAATATAGCAGTGAAAAAACAACTCTTGCCCTCCTAAAGCTTGCAACCTAGTGGGGAGAGAAAGAAACAGCTTAAATGAGTAAAATATGTTAGTACCTTAGATGATGAAAAGTGTAATAGAGGAAAAAATAAAGAAAGGAAAATAGGGAGTATCAGTAGCTCTTACAAGGGGAGCGCTTCCTGAGGTGGCATTTGAAGGAGGCACCTGTGCAAATGTCTTCACGTGAATGCCTCATGTAATCCCTAGAGGGCACTATGGGGCAGGTTCTATTATACTTCCCATTTTCTAGGTAAGGAAATCAGAGCACAGAGAAGTAACTGGCTGAAAGCCACACAGCCAGTAAGTGTGTAGAGGCTTGTCTGCTGCTAAAGCCTGTACTTCAAGAATCAGTCACAGAGGGCTTCCTGGAGGAGCTAATATTTTTCCAGCTCTTTTATGGTTTCTCACATTGAACCCTCACAACAACCAGTACTTGAAGATTCCTATCCCTGAGAAAACCAAAGCCCAGAAGAATTAAGAGATTTGCTCAGAGTCATAGTCCATAAGAGCCAGGAGTCAAAGCTGGGTGTGTCAAGGGTGTCTTGGGTTTGGTTGAGTCCCGGTGGGGAGGGACTGTGCCTGACAACTTCCTGGGGCCTCAGGTGGCCCCCACCATGAGCCTGCAGGTGATTGGGCCCCCCAGCACAGGCTCCAAGGTGGTGTTATGGGCTGAGAGTCGCCTGCCCCGCCAGACATGGAGCATTGATGACTCAGGCCACATCTGCAGCCAAATGTTCGAAGGCCGGATCCTAGATGTGAAAGGTAAGTTGGGCATATGTATGGGAGAAGGCACTTTGATGGGCCGAGGGCAGTGGAGTCTCCAGCTCTCTCTAACCATCTCCCCATCTCTTACCCCCTCCCCCAGGTGGCCGAGGCTACGATCGGGACCACGCAGTGCTGTGGGAGCTGGCCAAGGACAGGGCGTCCCAAATCTGGGCTGTCCATGTGCTTTGAACGTCCCCTACCCCCTCAGCCCTGGAGGCTTTCCCTGGGATGAAATGTTTTTACAGTTTTTTGTTGTAATATAAACTGTTTTCTAATATGTTCCCAGGTATCCTCATCTCTGAGCACCTTGATATTTGGGGGTGGTATGAGGGTTTGTGCACTTGCCTTCTTCCCTCCTATGCTCAGGTGGTCTTTCCTCCCAGCTCGTTCTGGGGCCCTGATGTAATGCCTCCCTCCACCACCAGAGGGAGCCCTGGGACCAGACTAACTGCTGAGTGTGGTCTTGCACACTGTCCTCCAAAATGATGTGTTCTAAGCGCCTGGTCTGAGCCAGGTCTGGAAGTGATCTGCAGGGCACAAACATGAACCAAGCCCCTTGGTCCCCACCCTCAGGCAACTCACAGTCCAGTGGAGGTTTCTGACAGGTGGGGTGGTACCCTCAGTGAGGGGGTGGTACCCTCATTGAGAGGGTAAGAACAGAAGTGGAGGGGTGCACAGGGGAGGAACCTAAACCATTTAGGGGTGCAAGGCAGGCTGCTCAGGAGGGGACCCTCAGCTGAGATGTGGAGGATGAGAAGGAGTCAGCCAGGCTAGAGGGTGGCAGAGGGATGCAGACAAGTCCAGGGGTGGAAACTTGGACATTCAGGGTGATGGGGGCACAGTGAGCCAGGTTGGGGAAGTGAGTGGGAGCCAAACCCCAAAGAGTCTTCCCACCAGGGCTCCTCTCAATTTCCCCCAACTCTGGTCTCAAGGCCTGAAGATTTGGCTTCAAAGAAGACAGGACAGGGGCTCTTGGTCCCTAACCCAGCTCAGAGAGGGCAGGACATAGTCCCTCAGTCTAGTAGACACTTGACCCCTTGGTCAAGGTCCTCCAGTAAGAGACAGAGATGGTCAAGGCCCTTGGGGCTTCTCCAGGGTTCCCTTCCCACTCTGCAGCTCCCAATTACACCACCCCAAATCCAGGATGGGCAGGAGTGGTAGAGCAGCTGTTTGTCCTTCCTGCCTTCCCAGCCCATGGGTAGATGGGGAAGAAATGGACAGCTGCCTCTTCATCTTTCTCTGCCCCCAGTGGTTGGAGACATGAGGCCAGAAGGATGGCTGGGAACCCCTAGAGACTGGAGGGGAGTGTTCTCTCTGAATCTGTTGTTCTGAAGACACTGAGGTAGTGGAGTGGGAAGCTCTCTGAGCCTCTGCAACTGGAGATGTCCAGGGTCTGGGTTGGGGTTGGAGGCGGGGGTCCTCTGGGACCCCAAACACCTTGGGACTGGTGAAGCAAATGTAACTAAAGGGGAGGTGAAGATGGCAAGTTCTGGGCTGTGTCCCTGCAAGGTGATCCAAGGGGGAGGAGCCTCATCATTTGGACTTTGGGGCAGGGAAGGTGGGGTGTTAGCTTCCTGGTACCATCTCTCCTGCCAATGGGGACATGGGCGGCTCCTTGGTGCTGCTGCAGACCTGGCTCTTGGGGCCCAGTGATGTCCAGTGACCACACACAGGACCCTGCTCCAAGTATATGACAACTTTATTGACCCCTGGCTGGGTGGTACCTGCCCCTCCACATCAGTACCTCCCTGTGTCGGCCATTGCCCCCAAGGCACCGCCTGTCAGTTCCCACAACCCGGTCATCTCTGGCATCAACCCCTCCCAAGGATTTGTGGGGGGCACTTCTCTTGCTAGTGATGGTGGCAGCTGTCTCAGGGGGCACAGGGCTGTGGCTAAGGCGTGCCCCCCTCAGCTGAGATGGAAGAGCTGGATGAGGGTGTTGGTCAGGAAGAGAAGGATGCTGCCACCACCCAGGCTGCCAAGAGCTGGGGCCCCACTCATGGGTTTCTTGTTGGTGGTCTGGTTTCCTGAGATTCCGGTTTGTATCTGCAAGAGGAGAAGTGGGGCAAGTTCAGGGGGCTTTTGAATCTTGTATTTGTTGTTGAGAGGTGCAGTTCCCCCATGCAGATACTACAGTCCTCAGTTCTCTGTCCCCATAACCACTTCTGCCACAAGGTCCTGTGGGGACGGTTGGCTGCTTCCTGCCTTGACACAGGCAGGGTTCGAGCTGGTCCCTGGTCCATCTCCCATGGAATCTTCCTTTCATGTCTGCCAGTTCACCAGCTCCTCCAGCATGTAGGAGACAAGGGAGCCTATGGCCCCAGCCCTTGACTTCACTAGCCTGGCCAGAGGCTTAGCCTCTCTGAGCCTCAGTTTTCTCATCTTGTGAATGGGGAGAAGAGCCCATCAGAGTTGTGGGGGGTCACATGAGACAGGGCCGGTGAGAAGGCACCTGACAGCATGTGGGTGGGCAGGGAGGGTGCAACTTCTTTCCTGACGAAATGGCCAGATGGTGAGCAAACTGTTCTCAATGCCTGATCAAACTGCAACTAAGCTGCCCATGGTGGAGATTAAGGTGTTTCTGATGGTGATCAAGCTGTCCTTGATACTTGATCAAGCTGTTCTTGATTGAGAACTTGATGGCTCCCATCTCCTATAGGAGATAAGATGCTGCCACAGCTGCCTCCTGGAATAGCAGTTGATTTTGGGACTCCAGCTGTTTCTGGAGTGGGAGATTTCTGTCTTCCTGGCATTGCTGAACAAACAGGTTTCTCTCCCAGAGGTTCCCTGCCACCTCCAAAACCAGATTAGGCTCCACTTGAACATTTCCTGGCCCCCTCCCAACAGGACCATCTCCCCAAGTTCCCTGTGGGTTGATGCCACCCTCAGTCAGGGCTGTCTTCCCAAGTCTCTTAACTTCCTATTATTCCACAGCACCCCTTGGGTGCCTCAATGTGCCTGGCTGTCTGTAAGTGCCTCCCCAGGCTCGGGTTTAAGAGGCAGCCCTGCTCCAGGGCAGCCCTCAAACAGTCTGACCCCAACCAGAAGGGCTGGGAAGGCTGGGAGCCAGGCCCCCTGAGCCTTTGATTTCCCTGCTAGAGCCTCTGCCCCCATGGGAGAAGGCTGGGTGCCCAGGGGCCTCATGCCCTCCCTTTCAAGCCAGGCAGGTCTTGGTGGGGGTCCCAGGTGGTGGTGCAGAGGCTCTGAGGGGCTGCTCTTACCTGAATCATAACCAGGAGGCTGATGAGGAGGAGGAGGAAGAGGAAGCCCTTCATCTTGGGAGGTTCTCGGTGGCTCTCTTGATAGCAGCTTTTGGAGGTGATCACAGGGCTGTCTGCAGGCCTCTTTCGACTTGGCTGCTTTTGAACGAGGAGGTAGGGAGGCGGGGTGGAAGGGGGAGGAAGGAAGGCCTATGCGGCAGGGTGGGGAGCTACTGCTTTTCTGCAGACCTTGGGTTTGAGGATACCAGGCCCTGGATTCTACGGTCCCAGCAGATGATGGGTTCTGGATAAGGACTGGGGCAAATCCCAGGGAATGGGAGGAGGGCAAACCAAGGGGGCACCTGTGTAGGGGGCAGTAAATAGGGCCCTGGGTTTGGAGCCAGCATCGTAGGAAGTGAATCTCAGTGTAATCACCGATCAACTCTGAGACCCTGGGTGAGAAACTACCTCTCTGAGCCTTTAACAAAAGAGCTGCTGGAGAATTAAATACAGTATAATTAAAAGGAGATTGCAGTGGGGGATAGGGGCTGAAGGAGAAAAGGCTGGGTTAGATTTAGGTTTCAAGATAAGGTTGTAGATGGCTCCACAGGTTCAGAGTGAAGGCTTGGGGAACATGAAGATTTGAGGAGGGGGTAGGTTTCTGGGAAGACGAAGGAGCACTGCATTAGGAACCCAGAAACCTAGGTTCTAGATAAGCTCATCTCTCCAGGCCTCAGGTTTCTCACTTCAAGTGAGAAGACAGAAGTGCATTACTTCTAAAGTTTATTAAGACCTAGCATTTTGTGATTTTGATAAAGAAAATAGCAGATGGGTTGTGTGTATCAATCTTGGATGGATGGGAGAGGGCTAGTGGAGAGACCAGCAGGTGACTAAACTGCCAGGGAAGAATTTGGGGAGGGGGGATGGCTATGAAGATCCAGCTAAAGGTCGGGGATGAGGTGAATCACAAAGCTGTTTGGACGATGCCCCATTCTTCAGACATCCTCTTGCTTTGTTCTCTCAGAGGAGCTCTGCAGTAGGTTTTACAATTATCCCCATTTTGCTGATGAAGAAACTGAGGCTTGGATATTAAGTAACTTGTCCAAGGTAGTAAATGGCGGAGCCAATGTCATGTAAATTTGAATCCAGGTCTGTCTGAAACTACAGCCATGTATATAACCTCTGGGACTGCCCTAGAAGTCACCGATTAAGTCTTGGTTCCCTGTCTCCTCCCTCCTGGAGTACTCAGGTGTTGGCTCTGTGGCTTGTCTCCAGCTTCACTCACTCTCCCTTCTTTAGTCTCATTTGCATGCCAGATAGTAAAAGAAATTCCCCTCTCACTTCCCTTCTATGGTTTTGGGTCTCAGAAAAACCTGAGTGGGCCCATAGGGCCTCCAGCTCTGGCTAAAAAGAAACAAAATAAAAAGAACTGAGAGTCAAGGCTGGTGAGAGAAAGCCAGGAAGTGGAGAGGGAGGGACAGGAATCTTGAGGCCCTGGGGGTGGGTAGGGAAGGAAGTGGGTACAGCCCTCAACTACCTGTCCCTGTCCACCCCCATCAGCTCTCTCACCAGAGGCTTCTCCTCACCCTCCACTCAAATCTTGGCTGCCTTTGGTGCACCAGTAGGGATGGGTGATTCTGGATTCAGATGCTGGAAGGGGGCTGGCCCAGGAAACAGGAGGCCCATGTTGAAGTCCAAGATTGCTCTGCTGAAAATTGGCTCCATCACACTGGGTAGTTTTACAAAAAAGCAGCGGGGCAGGCTAATTCCAGCTGGCCCATGCTCTAGATTTGTGTGCAGATACTTAGAGGCCAGTCTCACATTTGCAAAAATTTTCTTGCAAACACCAGAAAATTCATTTCTACATCCTGAGCCTCTGCTATGGTTTGAGTTTGAACTGCTAGCGGTAGGGGGTCTGGCGGGTGCTGGAAGGGTTTTAGGGTCATCAGGGTTTGGGGCATGGAGCGGTGCCTGGAGAATGTCAGTACCTGAGAGAAGTGGGGCTTCACACCTCCTCTCCTGCCCTCTGAGCAGTTTCATTCTGTCTTGACAACATCTGAATAGACAGAACCTGGTCACAAAGCTTACAGAGCTTAGAAACCCCTATTTTACAGATGGGAGAATGGAGGGCCAAGAAGGGCAGGTTAATGGCACAGCTGGAGATAGAACCTAGTCATCTCTTCAGTGTCCTCTACAGCTTCTCTATACCTGACTTCTGAACCTTAACTAGCAAGATGGGAAATCTCAGCCCACATCCCCTACAACTCTTCCCAAGAATCCAGGTCAGACTCTTAAGTGTGACATTCAAGGCCCCTGTTTTCTTCCCTAGCCTCTGTTTTGGGTTCCATAATACTTCACCCCAATATCCATATACACCACACCCTAGCCCGCAGCCACACCTACTTCGAATCTCCCCAGCTGCCCCACACTCTTTTACACCCCATGTGTTTTCTCTGTAAGGAAAGCTCTTCTTTAGTTATTTTATCTGGCAAACTCTTCCTTGTTCTTCAAGACTTAGCTCAGAAGCAACCTGCTCCTGGGAAACTTTCCATTTTCCCCCAGAAACTCCTTCAAAGAGAGGGAGTTCTTGGTGTTCCAAGGGCTCCTTCTGTTGGTCACTGTTCTAAAGGTTGTGTCCACTAAGAATATGGTCTGATCCCTTGACCCAAGACCAGGTCCCTCTAGGTCTTGCCACCTCTCTAACCCAGGACAAAACAGAACATGGCACATATAGGTGTCAGACAGCTGAGTGAATATAAGGCGACCACGCCCACCTCCAAGCCCTGCCTGCCTGTATTCATTCAGTCAGGAAATGCTTATTATGGGGCAATAGCAGACTAAGTACTGAGAGGTTACCAAGGAAGAAAAGAATTAAGGGGAAGAGAGAGATGAGCCCTTCCTTTGGGGCTGCTTTTCCCCTAAAAGTATTTGCCACTTTCAGAAAAGACAGCTTAGAAACTGAGCACAGCTTTCTACAAATGTATGGAACTGGGGAGAAAAACTGTAACTTAAGACCTGCTAAGAAGGGGAACCTTGATAAACTGCCCCCCTCCATAGGCTTTGGGTGGGGACCATGAAAGTTTATACGTGGGGAGTAAGAGTGAACAGGAAACAATAGCCCAACTCTCACAGAAATGGAAGACAACCTGATCAAAACAAACAAACAAACAAAAAACCCAAAAAAAAACAACAACAAGAGAAGCAACAGGTGATAGAAACAGTTACACAGAAGAGCTGGATAATGGAATTATCAATCAAACTTTTAAATAACAATGTGTAGTCTGGAAATTATAGAAAAGAACCAAATGGAAATTCTAGAACTTAAAAATACAATACTAGAAATTGAGAACTCAGTGGATAGGTTTAACATCAGATTAGACACAAATGAAGGGCTAATTAGTGAAGTGGGAGATAGATAACAAGAAAACATGATAGCATAATAGATTAAGTGTCCGCTGTGTGTCAGTTACTGCACACACTGGGGAGACAGAAGTGACAAAATGAGCATAGTTCCTCCTCTTAAGGAGCTGACATTTGAATGGGGGAAAACATACAAAATAATGATAATTTAAGATTTCAATAAATGCTATGAGGAAGTCAAAAGGGTCGCGTAAGAAAAGAGAAATGGGAGGAGGACATATTGTAGGTTAGTGTTGAGGGAAGACCCCTTGAAGGAAAGGTTTGCGTTGAGACCTGCAGAACAAGAGGGGCCTGGGTGTGTAAAACCCCCAGTCCACTCCCCATCCTGGTTTCACAGTGTTCTTTAATGACTGTTCCCAGGGCCAAGCACAGCCCCACAGTGGGCAAGTGCTCAGTATGTGCTTGAGCTCAGTGACGGGATGCAGCACCTCAGGGGTGGGAGGAGAGATAGGGGGTTGCAGCACGTACTACAGGATGATCTGCCCTGCAGCTTTCATCTGCACTGAGAGAGGGTTGTGATCCAAGAGCACCACAGAGCACCCCAAGGGAAGTTTTCATCATTTGCCCATCTGTCAATCCACTCATTTCAGACAGTTTATTGATACCTACTGTGTGTCAGGTAAGTTGAATGAGTGAGGATCCCTTCCCTTGAGGAGTTCATAGTCCCAGAGGGAACCACATACTGAAAAAGTCACAAAAACTGAAAAAGGAATACTATACTGGCAGCAGGGCTGTTAGAATGTAGAGGGTAATTCCACTTGGGAGTGGGGATATTCATGGAAGAGAGGATATTTGAACTAGTTCTTGAGGGATTGAGGGGGATTTTCCCAGGGGAAAAGGCTAAAGGAGGATGTTCCCATTGGAAGGAGAGGCCTGAACATAAGAGAGAGCATGAGAGTTTCTGGGACACTGAGAAGGGTGAAGGGCAAGACACAGAATATGAAGATCCTCAGTGTCTACAGGACATGGAGACGGCTTGACCCAAAGCACCTGTGACGTGGGTGGAGAGGAGGGAGGTGGGAGAGATAGCAGGTTTTTACTCTGAAGGAATGCCTGGACTTGGTGACCTCTTTCTCCATTATTTACCTCTCCCTCCTGAGCTGCTAAGACCTGATAAAGTCTTTTGTCTCAAAGAGTCATGACTGATAAAGGTCCTTCAGGAAATGACCTATAAGCAAAGCGGACTCTGTCCATTCTCAAGAATGCAGAGCTCCAGAACCCTCTTACTCCAGGGCTGGGGTCTACGTCCTCATCCCACAAGTGGGAAAACAGGCACAGAAAGAGCCTCCCTTCTGTTGTTCAGGACCTCCCTCCTCCCACTTCAGGGCCTTCCCAGCATTGTCAGGCAGTGAACATCCACCCCAGGATGGAATCAAGAAGAAGCCAAGTGGCTCCCACCCCCCAGAAGTCTGGAGGGAATCCTGGGCGAGCTTGGAAGCTGGACAGACTCTTCTTCAATGTCCTTCCAACACTCATATCCTACGTGAGCCTGGAGATCTTGGAAAGATTTCCAGAACCATCTAAGATGGGAGATAGAAAAATATGTAAGAAAAATAACTATTAGGTTAGCTTAGGCTCTTGTGTCACTTTCATAACTTTTTTTTAGGAAAATACCTTTTAAAAACAGTAATACAACAATGTTATGAGAAATTCAATTTGCACAATAACTCTACCAGGTGGGTTCTATTTGTATCTCTATTTTCCAGATACGGAAACCGAGCCTCAGTGGAATAGTTGGAACAGAAACAGCCAGCTAGGAAGTGTCAGAGCCCAGCCCCATAGACTTGTCAAGTCATGCTGGCTCCTAATACATTCTCAATAAATGATGGCTATTATTATTTTCCAGATTTCTATGATGACAATGTATACTTTTGTAATAAGGCTCTGACTTCTCCCAATAAGTGTTACTAAAAAAATAATGAACTGCCTGCTGGGTTAGAGGGCTCCCACCTCCCTCACAGGAACTAGCTATTTGCTGAGCCTGCCTCCTTGCAGAATCTCAGGCCAGGCTTCCAGCTGTGGGTAGGAGGGACGTATGTTGTAAGTCCTAATGCTTGGGTAAATGCTGATTCATGTCCCAGTCTTGCTGAGGTGGGAGGCAGTGGGCAGAACACAGCAGGGCCCATGAGGCCAGAGCCTCCGCCTCCCACGCTGTTGGGCCTTGCTTTACCTTCAAGAACAGAAGGAACGTGTGCAAGCTGACAGTATAAGGTTGCTAATCCCCTGACTATGTCTCCAACCCCCCAAAACCACTTGGCCCCAGCGTGACCTCAGACTTTCTCATCTTATATATCTCAAGCCTCAGAGAACTTTCTGGGAGCAGCTCAGTGGCAAGAGAGCTCCCCTACCTGCAACTTCCAGTCACACTTTCCACCTGAACCCTTCCCTTGGCCGTGGGCCTATAACACCTGCGCCTTTGCTTTATCTTTGCCTGCCTGTTTTACTCAAGTGGGAGCTTCTAGAAAGAGCACAGATTCTGGAGGCAAACAGTTCTGGTTTGAATTCACTTCTACTACTTTCTGCCCAATAGCCTTGAGCAAGTCACTTTACTTCTCTGAGCTTCAGTTTTCTCTTCTGTAAAGCTTATAACGTTGGCATCTGGCACTTGGAAGATACTCATTAATTGGTAGCTTCCTTCAGTCTCCAATTGGTGTGTAAAGAATACTTTAAGGAGTCTGCTCTCCCCTAAATGCAGTAGATTAAAGGCAAAAGGAAAATAGTAAAAAATGCAGTCTGAGACCCGCAGAGAAAGGGCTTTGGTGGTTCAGCCAAGGCATAAGGAATTGGTTGCCAGAAGTCAGAGTCCCAGCCCACCACAGCCGGAAGGTTGTGAGACAATGCAAATGGTAGTTAAAAGCAGGAAACGTTTTGAAAACTTACTCTGTATGGGTATTGTGATAGGTACTCTGTATGCATTATTGCATTTAATTCTCATAGCAACCTAGCGGCATGGGTATTATCCCCATTTTACAGGAGGAGAAATTAAGGTGAATAACTTGCCCAAAGACACACAAGTCAGGAGCCAGAACTCTTGAGGCCAAAGTGCATGCTCTTAACTACCTCTAGTTGCTCTAATCCAACACCTAACTTTTTCAGGTGAGGCTCAGAAGGGGAAACGTCTTATCCAAAGGCAGGGCGAGTCTCATTTGAAGACTTATTAAACAGAGGAAATAGAATTTGAGCGTCCCTTCAGAGCGCTGTTATCAACGTGGGCCAGCTGCTTGCTGCTCTTTGAATCAATAAGCAAAAGAGGCAATGTTGATAGAAAGGAAAATTGCTTTTAATCAGAATGTGACAATTCAGCGAGATGATGGGCTTGTGTCCCCAAGGACCATCTTTGAAGATTCTGCTCATCCATGGAAGTTTTAAAGGGAATAAGGGAAGTAATCATTGAGACAGGGGTCAGAGACGGCACCACCCCTCCAGACAAAGTGTGGTTGGAGTGGCCATCCCCTGTTGTATGAATGACTGTCAATTCTCTGTGAATTTTCTTTAGATGATATCTTGTTCACAGAATTTGTGAGATTACCGAAGGGGAAGCTGAGGAAGTGAGCTGGTCATCTGTTGATTACTTATTCTCCATTTCTACTTCTCTGATCTAGGTAAGAACTAACAGGTTAGGCAAGGTATTGTGTGATCAAAAGAAAGGCATGGTGGGGGGTGCCTATTTTAAGGTTAGTCAGAAGACCAAGGGGCCTTCTGCAGAGAGCTCTTTCTTGCCAAAAGCTGCCTACATGGTAGTAGTTACAGTATCTGTAAAATAACAGCCTAATCATCAACTGCTTGAGCATGCTCTTTTGTGACTCAGGGAGGCCTGAGTGTCTTCAGCTTTAACCATAAACAAGAGGCAGGGGTTGGGTGCCCCACCACCCTCAGGGTCCTGCTGGGTGCCAGCGCCAGCTGGTCAAGAATTTAGCAGAGAAATTCAAATTTAAGAAACACTGGAAAAGATTCTGAACAACAACAAAAAAAGTATGTGTAACTGAATCGCTTTGCTGTACAGCTGAAACTAACAATATAAATCTGCTACACTTTCTAATAAAAAACAAAAAAAAATTTATTAAAGTACCTACATCATTTCAATTCATGCTCAAAAGAACTCATTCAAAGTACTGAATTGATAAGATGGGAAGAAGCTCAGAGGGATAAATGCAATTTCTCCCAAAATCAATTTAGTAAAACAGGGGCATTGTCGCGATTATACATTCAGGTCCAGAGACTTCCAGCAGCTTCATGAATCTAACTACCCCCACGCTCTCCGCTTTCTCTGCCTCCCAGTGGTACGACAGGTTCTCCGCTTTCCCCACACCTGGAGTCCGCTCAGAGCGGTGGATTCTGGGATTTTTGGTATCCCGCGAAGTGTTTAGACTCCCTGGGCCAATAGAATTTGAGCACAGGCGGCTGTACCCGCCTCCACTGCTTGCTGGTTGCTCAGGGGCCCTCTCGAATTAGCCAATGAGAAGCGCATGGGCCCTGGTCGCCTGGGAAACCGCGTGACAACAAGATGGCGGCGCTGCAGGCAGCTCGGCGGCCCTGCGCGGTGAGTCTCAGCCCCAGACGTTTCTGCTCTTAGAAGCCCTCACGCAGGCTAGGGCTTTAGCCGCGAAAGCCCCGAGGGCTCGTCAGCCCCGTAGCCCGGCTCTCCTACAGGCCCCCCCGCGTCCTGGGAGCGGATTCAGGCCCCTGCCTACCATGGCTGTGTGTGGAGGCGGGAGCAGTGACGCGGCTCTCAGGGCCGGGCTGGATGGTGGTGGGATTCGCGCCTTGAGCGCTTCCAGCAGATTTAGAGAGTGAAGGCGTGCAGCCAGCTGGTTCGTGTCGGTGCTGGAGAGCAGTGGGGCCTGTGGGGGGATGAATTTGGGTCCCAAAGATGTAGCGGAGTACGACAGAGCTTTCCCCTCAAAGCCTGAGTCTGAAGGGGCAGACAGGCCAACCTTTTGGCGCCTGCCTGAGGCGGGAGGCACAGCCCATCTCGGAAGCCCCCAAAGTGAAGGGAGTGGACGTGGCTTTGTCCTCAGGGTCTCCAGTCTGAGGGAAGGGGAGACAACCCCGCTCTCAGGAGTCACTGGGCTGATGGGAAAACACAGTCGTTCTTAGGGGTCTTCTATAATCCATGGGAAAACTGGTCTGGAGATAGTGTATTGGATTGGCCTGGAGTGAGAAGCAGGGAAGTAAATCAGTTTTGGGCCGTTGTGACAGCCACAAAGAAGGGCAGTGAGAGCCCTGCTAGGATGGCCAACAGTGGCCATGGAAAGCAGGAGCTATGTGTGTGAGACGTGCAGAGTTTAACTGATGGAAGTAAGAGGGAAAGGAGGGAAAACTGTGTTTGGATGATGGGCTCCCATCAAGAAGGGGGAAGTGGGCGGAGCTTTTTTTGAGGGAAGATTTTAGGTTTGCTTTGGAGACCAGGTCCTTTTTTTTCGTATGATAGCTTTATTGAGATGTAAGTCACATACTACATATTTCACACCTTTACAATGTAAATTTTAGTTGTTTTTAGTATATTCATAGAGTTTCTGCAGGCATCACCACAATCAATTTTAGAACATTTTCGTCAGTTCAAAAGGTAACCCTGTATCCTTTAGCTGTCCACAACCCCCACCCCCCATCTCCTCCTAACCCCTCCAACCCTAGGCAACCACTAATCTACTTTGTCTCTATAGATTTACCCATTCTGGACATTTCATATAAATGGAATCATAACAATTGGTGGTCTTTTGTGACTGATTTCTTCCCCTTAGCATAATGTTCTCAAGGTCCATTCACATTGTAGCATGTATTTCATTTCTTTTTTTGTTGCCAAGATTCTGTTGTAAGGATATACTACATGTGTTTATTCATTCATTGGTTGATGAATATTTGGGTTGTTTCCACTTTTTGGCTGTTATGAATAATGCTGCTATGAACAGATATACAAATTTTTGTGTGGATTTAAGTTTTCACTTCTCTTGGGTATATACCTAGGAGTGGAATTGCTGGGCCGTAGCTGTTTAATCTTTAGAGGAACTGCCAGACTGTTCCACAGCAGCTGCACCATTTTACATTCCAACAAAGTTTCCAGTGTCCCCTCATCCTCACCAATGCTTGTTAATGTCTGTCTTTTTGACCAGTTTCTTTTTGAGAGGTGATTATGGTTATAAGAATTTGGAGAAGGGAGGGATAATCAGGTCTGGTGGGAGTTCACACAGGGCAGTTTCAGCCACAAAAGGCACAGTGCCTGGGGCTTTTTAGTGTGATAAAAATGTTTCAAAATTGATTGTGCTGATGGTTTCATAAGTCTGAATACACTAAGGACCAGTGAACAGTATACTTTAAAAGAGTTAAGTATGTGAATTATATTTTGATAAAGCTGTTTTTTTAAAAAATCACTTGCTATTTGATTCCATTTATATAATATTCTTGAAGTAAGAAAATCATAGAGATGGAAGACAGTAGTGGTTGCCAGGGGTTAGGGATGGTGGTGGGGAGCAAGATGGATGTGACTATAAAGGAGTAGCATGAGGGAGATCTTTGTGGTGATGGAATAGTTTTGTACTTATCTTGATTGCAGTTGTGGTCACACAGAATCTATACAGGGGATGAAATTTCATAGAATAAATGACAAACAAATTATACAGTGTCAATTTCCTGATTTTGATATTGCTATGTAAAATGTGACTATTGGGGGAAACTGGGTGAAGGGTACATAAGACCCCTCTACTGTTGTCCTAATTTCCCATGAATCTATAATAATTTTAAAGTAAAAAGTTAAAATATAACTAAAGAACAAATAAAATCAAACTGAAAAGAGAAAAGGAGTTAGCCAGCCAAGGGAAAGGTGTGAGTCAGAGTGGAGAGAGCATTCCAGTGAGGGGGGTTCAGGCCTGGGGAGATATGTGTGCAAAGGCCTGGTGCATTTCAAGGCTGACAGTTCAGAGTGGCTTAAGTGTAGGGCAGTGTTGGGGGCTGTGGGTGATGGAGGGTGAGGTCCAGAGACACAGGCAGGGACCAGATCATCCATGTTAAGGAATTTTGAATTTTTTTCCGTGAATGAGAAGGAGCCATTGGGAGTTTTTAGCAGGGAAGTGACATGCCAGCTTTGTGTTTAAGAAGATCCCTCTGGCAGCTGTGGAGACTAGTGAAGGGACCCCACAAGGCCTGTCACATTTGGCCACACAAACCTTGAGGATGCTTGGACAATTGGGCAGAAGCTGAGCAAACTGGGAGCAGATCTGGGAGGCTGGATGATGGAGGTGAGGAAACTAGCTTGGTCCTTGGAGGGCACCGCTGAGAAGGGGGCGGGGCATGAGTCCCAAACTCCAGAGTGAAGACCGAGGAGGCTGCCCTTAACTGAGTAGATTCAGGGGCAGGTTGGAGGCCAGTGCCACACATTTCCAAAGTGGAGCAAAAGACTTGATTTGGGTCCTGATGGAGGTCATTTGATTCTAGAATTTCTAGATATTAGCCACATAATATTAGCTAACATCTAGATATTAGCTACTCAATTCACTGAATAGAGTAGGGGACTTTAATTCCATCCCTGGTGTTCATTCATCTTTCCAGAAAGAAGAGGGATGGAAGGGAAACCAACATTTCTGAGTGCCCTCTACGTGCCAGTAACAACAACCACGATTCGTATTTTTAAGTACTTCTTTGAGTGCAGCACAGTAGATGCTTTATGTGTGTTAACCCCAACTGGCTGGTTCTATAACCATCTCCACTTTAAACTAAAGGAACTGGGGCACAGGTTACGCTGGTGGATGGCACAGCGTATCCAGAGCCTGTGTTCTTGATCTCCCTGCCATGCAGACTGTGTCTTAGTGGAATCCTGCCTTTGGTTTGCCCCTCTCTGGCTCTGAGATGTTGGAGGTAGCACTTGAGTTCTGGAAGGAGGGGAGGGAACACCTGAGCTTTGTGTTGACCAGCTCCTTGATAGATGGACAAAAGGTCCAGGCCTCCTGAGTGGTCTTGTGCCCGGGCTCTAAGTTTGGGGAAGTCCAGTCTTCTGGCCCATCTCTGCACCCCATCGCCCTTTCCCAAGCACTGCTAGGCCAGAGGCCTCCAGGATCAGAGCAGAGAGCTGGATATCCAGCGGTGCAGGTGTACATCAGACACAGGGATCCCGAGGCCAGGCTGCCTCTAGAAGCTTCTACATGGGCAGTGGGAAGAAGTGAGCAGTGCTGCTCCCTGGATGGTGCTCCCTCCTGGGAAAAGTAACGAGGGAAGAGGAAGTTTCAGGCCATTCCCTGGTCCTGAGGGACTGTCCTCAAGGGCTGACTTCCTTCTTTCTTCCCAGGGAGTTCCTGACAGCTAGAATCTGTAAGCAGAACCATGAGCTCACCTTTGGCCTCCCTTGGCAAGCCCCGGAGAGTGCCTCTGCAGTCGGAGCCTGGGACTCCTGGGTAAGGAGCTGGCCTCGCGGGGTCTTTGTGTCCAGGCCCCTCCCTCATCCTGGCCCCTCCCATGGACTAGGAGATGGGCTCCTAGCATCTTGGGGAAAACAGTAAAAAGTTATGTATCTTTCCCTGAAATCCTTATCTTTCTCGTACTTCTTCTGGGAGGCTCTCCTTGCATCTAAGCTCACACTGGGCTGTGCCCTCCAGTGAGGTGTGGGCTGTGGGGGCTCAGCATCCATCCGTTTATTCGTTTCCTGGATTAGTTCTGCAAACGCTGATGACGCACCTGTTCTGTGCCTGGCCATGTGCTGGGCTCTCAGGAAAGGAACCCTCTTCATCTACCACTGTCATCTTTTCAAAGCGTTTTTTATGTTGCTCTTCTCAGCCCCACTCTGAGTCGTTCACTTCATGGCCGAGGGGACCCAGAGGTTAGGTGACAGGCCTGGG
Source organism: Camelus bactrianus (assembly GCF_048773025.1). Taxonomy (NCBI): domain Eukaryota; kingdom Metazoa; phylum Chordata; class Mammalia; order Artiodactyla; family Camelidae; genus Camelus; species Camelus bactrianus. Next base: position 61,363,412 of record NC_133551.1, read on the forward strand.
GCCCTGCAGCCGTGTCAGGGCAGAGCTGGGGCCACGCTGCTGTGCCTGGAGACTCTTGTCATCTTCTGCCCAACACTGCCCTTCAGCTCGTTCCCTGTCCTCCTCCACTGGGATGAGTCGGACGCCCTGAGGCCTGCACCTTGGCTCACCCCCGGTTGGGATGGAATTTGGGGCAGATGTCCTCAGGAAGTAGAGGCCTCGCCCCATCTTCTTCAGGCTTGGCTGAGGACGTGGTGCCAGAGCCTCCCCCGGATGGCAACCCAGGGGGTCCTAACTTGTCTGTCTTCCTTCTCCTTCCTGCCCCATTCCCAGGAGGCGAGGGATAAAAATCTACGGAAGTGGTAAGTGTGGGCTCTGCCCCATGTCCCCCTCACCTCCCACCTGCCGAGGGTCCTTGCACTTGGGCGGATGGAGAGAAAGGGCATGATGAACCCCCCTGTCAGCCAAAGTAGCTGGCCAACTCCAGTGTTACCTGCAGCTCCCAGATTAGAAGACCTCACATCCTTAGCGGAGATGTCATCACTATATTTGAACCCCTCCATGCACTATGGGGTTGGCCATGAGGGGGCCAGACCCCAGCCCGCCTTCCCCTGACAGCCATCTCCAGCCCACTACAGCCTTTGCTCCCTGAAGCCCTGTCCTCACTTTGCTGCCCTGCCTCCTGCAGGCTCAGACCTTTGCATCCCAACCCCACTCTTGCCTCCACTGTGGTTCTGGCATTGGCCACTCAGCTCCCCCCAGGAGCTGGACTAGGAGAACTCCAAGAAGCGGCCTGTTCTGGCTGGATTCTTGCTCCCCAGCATCTCAAGTTTTCTATCCTCACATGCTTGGGGGACAGAGTACAGGCTGCTTCATCTTGGCCAAGGCCCAAGGCCCATTTCCTCTGGGCCTCAGCCCCAGAGCAGTGACCTGGGCATCCCTGTCTGCAGAAGATGAGGTGGACATGCTGAATGACGCACATGGCTCGGAAGAAAGGACCTCTGTCCCTTCCTGCTATGGTGGCATAGGTGCCCCTGTGAGTAGGCAAGGTGAGAGCAGAGGCCCAAAGGGATCTGGGTCCCTGGAGAGGGCCCCAGGGAAAGGGGGTCCCTGGGAGGCATGGCACCTGCTCTCGCCTACTAAATCTGAGGCAGCACTCATACTCCTGGCTGACTGGCCATGTGGCTGCACCCCAGACCTGTCCAGAGCCTGGTTTGACACTTGGGCCCCACCCTTTGCTCAGGAGGTCTGGCCAAGCCCCAGGCCAGGCTGTGGCTGGCACCCTTAACCCGACTGGAGTCACCATCAAGTATGATGCCAGTGGGTCCAGGATTCAGGGTCTGAGAGGAATGAAGGGCCTGAGGGTGCAGTTCAGCCTCCAGCCATCCACTTCCTGCTTCCGCAGGGCCCTGGGCCAGGCCCAGAGTCCCCTAGGCAGCCCCCCTGGCCTGGCCCACACTGCCCCCAAAGGGCTATGGCAACGCTGCAATTATGGAGGTGCCCAAAGTGGGATGGGGCTCACTGGGGTGGCTTCCCAGAGGAGGCAGGACTGAGCAGGCCTGGGCGAAGGGGAGACGTGGGCGGGCAGGGTGAGTTGTGTGGAGCGCTGGGAGACTGGAGGAGCTGGGGATGGGGTTAGAATTTTCCACTAGCTGTGCTGTCTTGGGTAAGCAGCTTCCTGTCTCTGTCTCCATCTCTTCCTGTGTGAAGTGGGGATGGGAACACCTAGGTCAGCATGTTGAGGTGAGAATTCGATGAGGCAATCCTCCACCAAACCCCCCCCCCCCCACAGGTAGGGAGGGGGTTGAGGTGGAAAAGGAGACAGGAGGAGCCTGGCCCCAAAGCCATTCAGTCGCAAAGCCAGCATCTCCATCACCCCAGCTGGGGACACTTCAGCAGCAACCGGCTCTTCCCGGTAGAGAGCTGTCATCCACGAGCCTCTCCGCTTCTCCCTGCTGTCACTCCTCAGCCCACAACCAGCCAGCCATCTGTTCCCACCAAGGCCACAAATAAGGACTTGTCTGTCCTGTCACTTCCCTGCATGGAAACATTCCACAGTGTTCCCTGTTCCCTCTTCTCAGAACATCCCCGGGCTCTTGGCCTCCATGACTCTGCCTCCCAGATGTCCTCCTGCCTCCCAGGCCTGGCCCCCTCGGCTCCCTGCTAGCTCAGCTTTTCCGTGTGACATTCCCCCGGCCTGTTTTCCCCTCTCTCTGCACTCAGCCTCAGGGAGATCCTCACGTGCTGTCACCTGTGACATGACCCATGTGTTGTACCACGTGCTCATACACCTGGGACACGTTACTGAATCTCTGTGCCTCAATTTCCTGAGTAGTTCCTTTCCTCAGAAAAGCCGATTTATTATGAAAAGTTTTAGGACAGTCCCCATGGTCTAGTTGGAAATGTTGTTATCAGTCTTATTTTGGCTCTTGGGGATCGATCCCCCTCCCCGGGACCTCCCCGCTCCCCATACCTCAGCCTCAGCTCCAGGCCTGGGCTCTAAGGCTTTGTCTGGTTGGCAGTCCCTGTGTTCCACGACTCGGAGCTGATGGCCACCATGACCAGGAAGGTGCAGAATCTGGAGCGGCAGATGAAGACCCAGACCGACGAGATGCTGTCCAAGGTAGGACCCCAGTGGGGAGAGGGCCAGGGGCTTGTCTGAGGGGGGGAAGGGCCTGGGCTGGGAAGGCCAATGAGGCTACTATTGCAATCGGCCAGGGTGGATGGGTTCTAGAACCGTCTCTCCCACCACACTGCCCAGCCTGAGGGCCAATCCTTGCCTGGGACCGATCTGGAACCCTGTGACCTGAGCAGAGAGGCTCAGGATCTTCACAGCTGAGCAAGGCCCATAGACCTTGGACTGGGCGGCAGTGGTGGCTGCTGAGTGCTGGGCACTTGGGGGTGCCCCTCACCCTTCCCTCACCTCAGTGGAATCACAGGGATCACCTGAAGTACAGGAGCGGTGGCTGCACCAAAGTGGGGCAGGGGCTGCAGTCTCCCCAGTGCCCCCACAGGCAAAAATCCTGGCTTGTCCTGTCTGGAAGGGGCTCCGTTGGGCTCTGGGAACCATCAGGCCTGCTCCTCTCCCACCTTGTTGCTGCAGGATCGGAAGATACGGGCCCTGGAGGAATTGGTGGAGACCCTTCAGGAGCACCAGGGTAAGAGGCCCTCCTATTTCACCTCCCTGGGGCCAGCGACCCCTAGGCATCAGGGTTCCAAGAGCATCAACCTGAGTCCTGTGGTGGGGTCTGGACTGCGGAGCCCAGAGGAGCAGTGACACACCCAGGACCATGCCCTTCTGTGTGGGGCGGAGTCCCCTGAGTGCAGCTCTAGCCCAGCACTGGGCACAGGGCCTGCCACTGAAAGCGTGAGAGAAATGCAGCCCCAGGAACCTTGCTTTGGGGGTGGGGTGAGGGGGTGGCCTCCTGAGAGTCAGTCAGGGCGTCCCCTCCCAAGGGCAGGGGGAGGGGCCAAGAGACCGTTCTCGGGGGACCCCTCAAGTTCTCAAGGATCAGCTTCCCCAGATGACCCTCAGGCCAGAGCTCTGGTCGAGGCCAGAGGTGGCCTGGCAGCCTCCGTCCTGGGGCAGTGGAACCCCTCCCCATCTTTCCCTGAAGGCCAGGGGACCCTGCAGCGGCAGGAGGAGCTGGAGACGAGGTGCGCACAGCTGCAGCGGCAGGTCACGGAGATGGAGGTGAGGGAGGTGGCGGCCCAGGGCTGCCTGCCCCCAGGGGCTGGGTCAGAGCCCACCTCTCTGGGGCCTCCTCACTGCACATCCCATGCGGGTGCCCTGCACTGTTTCCTTACTCAGGACTACTGGGACTTTAAAGAGCCAGGGAGGTGTCCGTTCTAGGCACACCCGCTTCTGGGCTTGGGCTAGCCTCTGCCTTCTTCCTCAGTCTGGTCCTGAACCACTCTCCCTTCCAGCCACGGGGACCTGCCTCTCGTTCTTTGACCACATTGAGCTCTTTCCCACCTCAGGACCTTGGTCCATGCTGTTCCCTCTGCCTGAAATATTTTTTTCCACCTTCCCCTGGTCAGTTTTCACTCATCCTCAGTCTCAAGTTGAGGTGGGGGCTCTTCCTCAACCTCTGACAGGGCAATTTCTCAGTCCTGAGCTTTCTTAGTGCCGCATCTCTCTTCTCCAGGGGACTGTGGACTCCATGAGGATGGGAGGGACCACTTTTCTCCTGTTCATTGCTGCACGCCCAGGACCTAGCCTGGTGCCTGGACATATGTGTTTACTACATTGGTCACTGCCATCCCCTGCCTTTGAATGTGGCACCTCACTCACCCAGTGCCACCTTTTTTGCCCCCATTCACTCAGCAAGGCTTGAACTGGAGGGACCCTAGGCTTAAGGGAGGGTCCTGGGCACGCACGCTTCCTCAGTGCCCCCCACTCTCTCACTGGCCCCTCCAGAAGTTCTTTCTGGGGTCTAACCTCTCCCTCTTCCAACCTAATTTAAGACCACAGAAGCAAACCCCCAAGCCGCAGCTGCAGCTGAGGGCCCCTCCCACCCAGATGTGTTCATACCTTGGGCTGTGGGTAAACAGCTGCTCCCTGAGTGGCCTGCTGGGACTGCTGGCAGCCCGTGGGGCTTCTCTGAGCAGCTGCCATAGTCGGTGAGGGCTGCCCCCCCAGAGCCTCAGGGCAAGGGCATCGCAGCTCCCACGTGCACAGCATTCACATATTTATTGCTTCATTAATTTAACAGACTCATACAGAGTGTCTCTTGGCACTGGGAGTTAGATGGGGTCACTGTCCTTATGGGGCTGACAGTCTGGAGGGGACAGACACATAAACAAGTACATAGGAAGATACACAAGTATGGATGGAGTACAATGAAATAGTTGAATGGGTGACACAGTAGAGCCTGGCTGGGATTTGGGCCACTCTACGGGGTGACATTGGGCAAGAGATCTAGAAGACAAGGCGGGGCCCAGGGAAAGAGGATCCAGGCTGAAGAGATGAAAGCCCCCCCATCACACAGGCTTGGCTTGTGGTGGGGTTGTGGGGTGCAAAAGGGAGAGGAAGAGGCCGCGGGGGTGGGGTTGGGGCGTTGGCAGTTGGGGTGGGGTTGGGGGGAAGAATGCTCAGGAATGGGAAAGCACAGGAGGGTTTCAGATAGAGGAGCGGGCGGGGAAGGCAGGTAGAAGCACAGCTTGAGTTCCAGGAGGGAGATGACTGGGCTTGAATGAGAGGAGAGGCAGTGCAGTAGACGGAGTCTGCTTTGGAGGTGGTGCCACAGGCTTTGTGGGTTGTGGCGGGGTAGGGGAGGAACGGGTCATGGATGAGGCCCAGGTGGAGGGGGTGCCACTGACTGAGACCAGAAGGCTGGGAGGGAAGAGGTTTGGGAGGTTGGGGCAGGGAGTCATGACTGTTTGGGCCAAGTTCATTCTGAGAGGCCTGTTAGACATCTAAGGGTAGAAATTTGAAGCTGAAAAGGAAGAGCATATGTTGCCAGAGGTGAAGACAGAAGTGTGCCCACTGGGTTGGGCACTGGGCTGGTTGCTTGTGCTGTAGGTTCAGTGAGTTGCGGAGATGGAGGCCAGGCTGGAGTGGGTTGAGGAGAGGAAGGGAGATGAGGGAGCAGCAGTGGGAATTTTCCCCATGGCAAAGGCCACGTGTGGGTGGACATGTCCTCTCAGACCTGCAGAGCGGTGTGTCACTGCCAGCCACACCCTCATGGCTCCCCACCTCCATAATGGCTGCCTTTAGGGAGTTCCTCCTTATGCCCTGTGCAAAGTACATGATGTGGATTATCTTAGTGGTCCTCCTCATGAGTTCATGGGGCAGGTGCTGTCAACTCCATTTTAGAAGGAGGAGCCTGAGGCTCTAGGTGGTGAAGAGGCTTCCCCAGGTCACAGCCAGGAAGTGGTCAAGACCCCTGGCCAGTCTCCTCTATCCAGTCGGCTCTGGGAGCTGAGGTCCGAGGCTGGGGGCTGGGCTGATGGTGCCTTTTCTCCAGGGAGAGGCTGAGCTGACAGGGCCCCCCGTCTCCCTCTTCTCTCCCCCAGCGGTTTCTCGGTGACTACGGCCTGCAGTGGGTGGGCGAGCCCATGGATCAGGAGGACTCGGAGGACAAGACAGACTCAGAGGATGGCGAGAGGGACTGGATGACAGCCAAGAAGTTCTGGAAGCCAGGTAGAGTTGGGAGTCTACCCCGGTCCCTCCTGTGAAGGGAATTCTCCATCAGCTTCTGATGGCCCGCAGCTGTCCAGAGGCCGTCTCATTCGTGCACCTACTTCCCAGCACGAGGTGTCCCAAGACCTCCTACACAGTGTCCCTGACACAGGGGCAGGAAGGAAGGGCTTCAGCCTCCATCACGGACCACCTAATCTAGACTCTTTGTGCTCGTCTTTCTAAGGCTCCAGAGATAGAAGACGCAATAAGACCTCATTTGTCTCAGGCACCATAGTTTACAAAATGTCACCCATCCAAAAGCTGTGGCCTTTAAAAGCAGCCCCTCTGCTTTGGAAGCTGCCCCTCAGTCCAAGGGCTCGGCCCGCTCTTTGGACTTCCTCTCCAGGTTCATTTAGAGCAAACCGTTGAAATCTACCTGCTTCTATGGGACTCCACCACTTTTTATTTTTAACTCAACTGCTATTATCCCGAAGGATGCAGTCTGGAGATTTGGGGACTTAGAACTGGCCATTTCTGAAAGCTGGGTCCATTCTCTTCAAAGAATAGAGGTCGTTGCCCAGAAAGTACTTTTCCAGGCTCTGGAGTTGTTCACACCTGGGTCCTCACCTCACTCCACCACCTATTCCAGGTGTGGCTTGGGCACTCGACTTCCATTCTCTGAGCCTCCAGTTCCTCGTCAGTAGATGGGGGTGCACTCTTCCCCACGGGGTTACAAGGAGTCAGTGGTTTGGACACAGCACCCAGCCTGGTCTTGCATGTTGTCAGCCTCACAGCTGGGAACTCTTATTGTTTTCCGCTGTCAGAAGGCAGTGGCTGTCTCATGGGAGCGTGAGCATGGCTCCTGAGGAGACTGTTTGAAAGATGACAGCATGCTCTTGGTTTCGTAAGTTTCCTGCTTGGCAAAAACCCAGACTGAAAACATGAGAGTCCCACTTCTTACACTTTGGCCAGACCCCTTAAATCTTGGGGCACAACCCCTCACTCTTGTTCCAAAAACATCACTTCCCATTTGTACCACACTTGCTGCTTTCAAAGCGTTTTCATAAATAGCCTTGACATAGGCCAGGGATTATTCCATTTTCCAGGCAGGGAAACTGAGGCACTTAAGAGTCTAAAGACTTTTGAGTGAAGGAGGTAAGACTTAAGGCTGAGAGCCCCCTGAGAGGCAGTTACAGTCATCCGGGCAAAAGATGAGATGATGCCCAGCATAAGGATGATGTGGGTGGGGCTGGTGAGAGGGGGCAGAGCAGAATTTAGGAGGGGAATCCGTGGCCTTGGTGGTTGATTGTATATTAGGGAGGGTGTGGGAGGAATCAGGGATGACCTTGGGGCACATGGCTGTGGGGGACGATACTAAGCCCATTTGGGACATGGCAAAGCTGGGGAGCAGCCTGGCACCTGGGTCATGCTGGGAGCTGAGCCCTGGGCTGAATGCTGTGGGAAGTTCTCCAGGGAACCACTGCCCGGGTGAGAGGTGAGACTCTGGCAGGTGACTGCTAGAAGCTGTAAGAAAGTTGGTTGCTGGGATCTAGGGCCAGAGGCCTGCCAACACTGCACCCCCCCAGCCCTACCCCAGCCCCTGTGTGGTGAGGGCTCAGGCCTTGCTGGCTTGTTGGAGGGAGCCTTCCTCCTGGTCACTGGGGGCCTCCCTGCTCCTTTGGGGAAGGGGTCAGACCAGACAGATGGTTTCCAGACCTGACTCTGTGGATTCTCCCCTCAAAGAAGAGAGCAGCCCCCACTCTGCTTTGTGTTGTTTGTTTATGCTCAGAGTGCTATGGCTCTGAAGCCACTTGTGAAAGCCGCCAGGCCACAAGCTCCCTCTGTGTGTCCTCTTCTTTTGCTCTTTGATTATCCAACATGGAGGGGCCTCGATTTAGCTCTTCTACCAGATGAACAACATGCTTTTCATTTCTAGTAGCTTTTCCTTCTGGGACCCCCTCCTTTTCTGGCTCCTTCCCATCCTCTCCCCACAGCCTTGTCCCCAAGTGCCACCTGCTCCTGCCCCATGGGCCCTCGGGTCCACGAAGCCAGCCTCAGGCTGGCCCTGATGCTCTGGCTTGTTTCTTTGACTCTCCTTCAGTTTAGTACCACTCCCCATAGGCCCTGGGGCAGCAGGTCCATGGATAGGTGAGCTGGGGCATCTGTTTTGGACAAACTGGGGCTGATTCAAGTGCTCTAGAGCCTGGGACTCTTGCCTTAGGGAAGAGGGGCCTAGCAGAGAGGAAGCTTTGCAAGGGCTTGGCTTCAGGCCTCCCACCCCTTCCCACCCTTCCCACCGGTATATTAAGCATTGGTTAGGATGCCCTGCCAGGTGCTTCAGGGTATGCGGAGACATGAAAGACAGTTCTGCTCTGGTCACACCACCTTTGGGTCAGGTATTTAGCCTCAGGGCTGAGAGCTCCAGCCAACTCTGACTCTTTGCACCCTTTGAGCTCCACCTACCCCTTACCAAGTTCCTGCCCTCTTCCTCATCTTCCCCTTCCCCCCAAGCCCCAGGCTCCTGCATCTGTGTGGGAACCTCTTCCCACCCCTGCTGCTCTTGCTCTGGAAGCCACGCTGACTCTTCTGTGGCTGCAGCCAGCTTCACTTGTCCCTGGGCTGCTCTTGAGCCCCTGGAATTGGCCTGGCCTAGACCCCAGGCAAGCTGGGCTCCTCCCACTCTCACTCCCACCAGCTCAGACCTGTGCTGTGTACCCCAGGTGCCTTGCCTCCTTTTCTCCCCTCCTTTGAAGCTCAGCTCAGCAAATGTGGGTGGAGTGCCTGCTCAGTGTCAGGCACTATGCCGCCCTGCAGCTGCCCTGGGTATGTGGTTAGGGGCTCAGTGTTAGAGTGAAAGCCTTAAAGGCTCTGGCTGAGGAGGGGGGCCTGAGTCAGGTCGGACCCTGTGTGGGAAAACTGCTTCACCTGAGTCCACATCCTCATCTGTGAAGTGAGGAGATGGTGTGATTGACCCCCAGGCCACCGGGAGGACTGAATGCCATCATGCACGTAGAGTGTTCTCACGGGCTCCTACGTGGTAGGTGAACAGTCACATGTCCATCTGTTGCTTGGCCCCCGCTATACTCCAAAGTGCCCAGCACAGGGTTCGGCCCAAAGGCCAGGGCGTGTGCACATGCAAGTGATGGCGGGCTGTGCCTGGGCGCCCTGGCCTGGCGGGTCCCAGTCTGCTGGGTTGATCCTATGCACAGGATGAGGGGGATGGGCAACACGATGCTCAAGAGCAGGAGCCAGAGAGGTCAAATCCTGCCTGTGTCACAGGCTGCTTGTGGCCCCGGGGGTGACCAGACTCTCAAGGCCCAATTTCTCTCAGCCGGCTCCTCTAAAGAGCGGAGCAAACGTAGGTGAAGTCCTCAGAGCAGGGCCCAGCTTGCAGGTGTGTGGAAATAGTGCATCTGTTTCCTGTTCAACAGCCTTTGCCTGCGGTGCTGAGAGGGGCGTGCTGGGATGCCTCAGGCACCATCTTGGGATTTCACAGTGGCAAGTGGTCCTCCTGTGATGGTGAGGAGCCTGGGGTGGGCCCACCACTCACCTGTGGGTAGTGGCAGGGTCTGGCCCTCCTCTGGGCCCTGCAGCCCCACCGTGGCACTTATCACATGTGATTGTCACCGTTTGTCACTGTCTCTTTCCCTCAAGTGTGAGCCTCAGGAGGGCAGGGCTCGGTAGAGGCATGGCCACGACTCTCAGGGAAAGTCACCCTAGGAGAGTGCATTGGGTGCTCCAGACAGACTTGGTGGATGGCAGGACAGAGGGATGGATCCAGGGCTTGAGCACCCACTCTGGGCCAGGCCTGGGGCCAGATGCTCCAGCCTGCATTCAAGGAGTCCCCAGTGCAGTTGGAAAGACAAATAAGCAAACAGAGAATGACACCAGCCTGTGATGACTGCAAGTGAGTGAGCCCAAGGGCTCCAGGAACCCAAGAGGGATGGGGTCTCAGGCTCAGGTGGAGGGGTTCCTGGCAAGGTCTTTCCAGGGAGATGGTGAGGGAGTGCCTTGAGTCCCGTGACGACAGGAGGGTGGGGTGTTAGTGACAGCAACAGCCACTGTGTACCAGGCACTTCCTCTGAGCCTCACAGCAACCGTGTGAAGTGGGGACTGTTATTGTCCTCATTTTATAGAAGAGGAAGCTGAGGCCCAGAGCCATTGGCCCACGTGCCCAAGGTCACACCTTGGAAGTGGCAGCCCTGGCAGTGTGGCTCCAGAGTGAGTGGGGAGCACGTTGAGGGCAGGCTGGGGTGCCGGGGCTTTGAGGTCTTAGGAGTTGGGCCAAAGAGCTCAGCCTTGATCTCCATGCCTCGCTACTCCCCTTTTTAATAAAATCATGGGCTCTCACAATTTGGATGAGGCCTCAGAGATGATCTCCCTGCACTGCCCCCCTCCTTGGAAAGGAACGCCAGTGAGCAGTGTCTGAGGAGCTAACCCTGAGAGGCAGCCTGCGTGGTCACTGAGGACAGAGGCTGTGTCACTGGGCCCTTCAAGCTGTGTGACCTGGGGCATGTTACCTTACAAAATGGTAACATGTAAAATGGGAGTAGGAACACCTGTCTCTAGGTGCTGGCAGGTAGTAGACACTGAGTCATCATTACAGTCAGTTCACACCTGGACCTTGTGGGTAGGATGAAGACTCCAGATCCCTGGAAGGGAAAGCTGTGGCTCAGAGAGGAAATGCCTCACTTTGACCTCTGACCTGCCTCCTCCCATGTGACCTGCTGCACGGGTCCAGGCTTCTCTGGGCATTCCCAGCTGCGAGGTGGCAATGCCAGGCTCTTCCTGCCTTATTCTCTTAGCCTTGATTTGACCAGAGCTGTGGTTCCTTCTCCTTGGCCCCTTGTCTTGCCTCTGCTCTGCTGCATCTGATACCTGCCCGGCCCACCTTGCTTTCATTTCTTCACCCCTAGCCCTGGCTGAGAGCCTTTGAGCTGCTTTCTTTGAGAGCCCTTTCATTGCTTCTTGACATCCTTCCCTAGGCTTCTACCTGCCCTTTCCCTGTCAACCCATCAGCTCCCTGAGAAAGCTCAGGCCCCAGGAGGCAACTGGATTAGCAGTCAGCATGTCTGAGTGGTCCTCTTGGCTCTGCTCCATGTGGCCTGCTTGAGCCAGGTCATCTGACCTTGAGGCCTAGATTAACCATCTGTAAGAATATAGGGATGGGAGCAGGCATTGAATGAGATGAGCTTTTCTGTTAGTTTTAGGTTTACCAAGGTGTTCTGAAAGTAGTAAGTTGTTAAAGGAAGATAGTGTCTTGATACTGTTCTGACTCATACCAGGGAGGCCCAGGATGTTCTGTGAGTTTTTCTTGGGAGTCTCAGGGACTCCAAGAGAACCCAGAAAGAAGTGGGGGGCATGTGCAGCCCCTGCAGCGGTAGGAAATGCAGGGGAGAGGAGAAGGCCAGATGGGGCCTACCGTTTCAGCAGCCTCAAAGGCAACAGGAAACAGGGCCACCCACATCTGTACTTCCCCGGTACAGCCACTGTACCACTATGGGGAAAGGAATTGGGTCCCCAGAGTCCTGACCCACATCCTGCCACAGCCTGGCTGTCCTGATGAAAAACATCTTCCAAGAAGGCCCAGAAGGTCACGGGTGTTTTGTAGGGTTACACCCTAGCAGATGATTTACTAGGGGGCCAGATCTCACCAAGGACTGTCCCCCACCAGCATCCCACCTGCCCTCTACCCTTTCTGCTCTGGCATCTGCCCTGACTATCTCTACCACCCCATCTGCACCCCTATGAACAGTTAGTATATACAACACATTTCTCAGAAGTGGAGGCCAAAGCAGTTAGCTTGTCAAAGGAGTCTGTGACCCAGAAATAGATGCACAACCCAAGGTCTCTATCTCATATCTGTTCTGTCCAGCAGCTGTCCTGACATCCTCTCTAATAGTCATCTGTCCCTACCCCAACCTCCCTCTCCTGATGGTGCAGATGGGTGGGAAAAACAGACTCCAGGCATTCTCCTCTTCTAACTTGCCAAGTGGCCTGGGCAAGTTATTTTTCATCTCTGGGCCTGTTTGCTCATGTGTAAAATGGAGATAAATAACCCCTGCCTCATGGCCTCTGGGTTAGCCTGACATCCATTTGTGCACAGTAGAGTTGGTAACAATAACTAACATGGACGGAATGCTTGTTCCAAACCTTTCCATGGTCATCTTGGAATGGTCACCCTCACAGCCATCCTGGTACTATTATCATCTGCTTCTAAAAGAGAATGTTCAAAAGCATTAAATGACTTGACCAAAGTCACGAGGGTAGAAGTGGAGGAGCTGGAATTTGAACCCAGACAGATGGGAACTCTGTGCTGTGCTTTTCAGCTGCTAACATGGTACCTGGCACGTCTGACCTGGGATCTGATTCTGTTCCTGCCACTGACTGCATGTGTCCCTAGGCTAGCCATTATCTTTAACCTTTAGTTTCCTAATCTGAAAAGTAGGGGTGATTAGAACCCTTACAGCATAGTGTTGGTATGAAGAGAGAGTGGGATAATAGATACTAAACCCCTAGCACAAAGTAAATGCTCAATAAAAGACAGTGATTATTATTATCTAGTGTTGTCCTTCCTCCCCAGATGGTCACTTAAGGAGATGCTAAGAACCCCAGCCAGCATGGGAAGGGGCTGTAGAAACCAGGGCTCTAGAGCACACAGCATCCATGAAGAGAGACTCATGGGTGTCTATCCTCTTTGCCAGGGGACTCACTGGTACCCCCCGAGGTGGACTTTGACAGGCTGCTGGCCAGCCTGAAGGATCTACTGGTGGTAGACAGTGAAACCCAGGTGACGCCAGTGCCCGGCAGAGTGCTGCACCATGGCCTTGAGCCAATCCCACTGAAGCTCTACCGGAATGGCATCATGATGTTCGATGGGCCCTTCCGGCCTTTCTGTGACCCCTCCACACAGGTAGGAGTGGCGGGGAGGGGAGACAGCCCTGTGTACCCTCAGGCTGCTCTGGTCGCTTCCCTCTGCTCACCAGTAGCCACAGACGATGGGGTGCAGCTCACCCTGGCACCCAGGCTCATGTACAACTTGCAGAGCTCTCCCCTCCTGCCCCCAAGTCCTGGGGCTCTATTTCCAGAATGTAGTCCACAGAGTAAGCCCAGGGCCTGCCATCTAGACGGAAAGCAAGGTGGAGGGCACCAGACAGGTCCAGCCAGGTCTCACCCTACCTCTTCCCGTGCAGCGCTGCCTCCGAGACATACTGGATGGCTTCTTTCCTGCAGAGCTCCAGCAGCTGTACCCTGATGGGGTCCCCTTTAAGGTGATGGGCTGATCCTCAAACCACCCACTCCCTGTGTGGCGATTTTGGAGCAGGTGGGGGTGCTTCCTCAGGCATCATCTAGTCTGAGACTAGAGGCCAGTGCCTCACCTCATGGAGCCCCTGTCTGATGACCTCCAGAAGGAGGATGAGCCTGAAACAGCCAAGAAGGGAGTGGGGAGGCTGTGGTGGCCACAGTTGCTACATCAGCAGCTGAGGTGTGTCGCCGAGCAGCAGGCAGCGCCCCCTGCTGGTATCCTGAAGGCACAGCCTTCAGCTGCATGGGACAACTGCCCCTCCTCCTGAGCATTCTGGACACCTAGACAGCCCCACAGGAATGGTGAAGGGTCCATGCAAAAGTGGCCTGACTTCCTCCAGAGGTTCCTGGAGCTGCTTGGTTGGGGTGAAAGGCAGTGCCATGGGGGGCAAATGTTGGGACCAAAGGATGTGAAATGGAGCCGGCCCCCTGCTGGGGGGGCGGTGGGTGGGGAGATGAGTGCTGTGATGGGAGCACATGAGGCAGTGCCCCAGAGGCTGGTGCGTTGGTTCCACAATGAGGGCATGTGAGGGAGTGTGTGCCACCAGGGCTTGGAAAATAGCGTGAGTCATGACCGGGGGCGTTTGAGGCAATTCACACCAAGATGGGCTTTGTCCTCTCCTAACTACCTCATCCCTTCCCTCCTGGTCGGCTCCTTAGAGGGGCTCTATGAGAAGGATGTCAGTACTGTGGCTCCAGCCAGCATGATGAGAGGAGCTTGCAGGAAGAGCAGGGCCCAGGTTGGTGAGAACAGAATGTACTGCAGCTCTCTCACTCTCTGCCAGGGCCTCAGCTTCCTCAACTGTAAAATGGGGATTGCATCAAACCATCCCATGGGCCTATTCCTGGGGCCTCAGTTTGGGCAAGCAGGGGTGGGATGGAGCCCAGGGCTGAAGAGCTGTGCCTGCTGCTGTTTCCCTTCCTTCTTGCCAGGTGAGTGACCTGCGCAACCAGGTCTACCCAGAGAATGGGCTGGACCTGTTCCCAGGTGAGGGCCGTGTGGTAGGCTGGCAGAGGATTCAAAAGCCCTCGGACAAGATGGAGCATCCAGGTGAGCTCAGCCCTGAGGCTGAGCCAGGTGGTGGGGCACTGTTCAGAACAAGCTCCAGGTGGCCGCCTCCACCATCACTCAGTCCCTGCCCCAGGCCAAGGATCCCAATGCCCTGCAGGCTCCAGGATGACTGCTGAGAAGTTTCTGAATAGGCTCCCCAAGTGTGTGATCCGACAGGGCGAGGTGATTGACGTCCGAGGCCCCATCTGGGACGCCTTGCAGGTGAGGCTGGCCATGGCTCCCCCAGCCTTCTTGGGGGGCTTTACCATCAACCCTAGCCCAGCTTACCAGAGCAGTGGCTTATCTGGAGGCTCAGGCTTGGGCCCCCTGAGGATAGCCTGGATGGAGAGGTGAGTCCCTCAGGGCTGTTCCACTGTCTCTTGGAAATGATGGAGCTGGTGAGGGAGGACCCAGGGAGCAGCTGGCCAATGTTGGGGCATGGCTATAAAAGGGGGAAAGTCAGAGGAGTCTAGGTGTGGGGTGAGCCCAAGTCCAGGCCACCCTCTTGAGGTCCAGACCAAAATACCCATTTCAATCTTGGATACCCCTTCCTGGCCTTCATAGAACCCATCGCCTCCTCCTCACTCCCCATCCTGCTACTCCTACTCCATCTCCACCTGTGAAAGGTACCAAACCCAGGGTTCCCAGGACTCTGCCTTCACCACACATGGCCCAGTCCTGTCAGATCTGTCCAATCCCCAGAACTTCTGAATCCATCTCTTCTCTCCATTCCCACCGCTCACTGTCCTAGTCTGGGCTCCAGAGTGTCCACTCCCAGACAACTGCAGTGGCCTGTCACTGGCCTCCCACCTCCACCCCTGCCCTGCCAACCATCCTCCCCCAGCAGGCTCTGTGCTCTTTTAAAAATGTAAATTGGATCTTGGCTCTTCCCTCTTGAAAACTTCCAACGGTTCTTAGGTAAGGCCGGACATTCCTTGCTGGTCCCCTTCCTACCTCCAACCTTTTCTTCTGGTCCAACCTGATTCCCAACTTCAGCCACATGAACTGCTGACACTTTCCCAAATATATTACGTCTTCTCAGAAGCCTTCCCCCTGACCCATGCTGTCTGGAATATCCTTGTTCCCCCACTCCATTTCCAGGGACTCCTCATCCTTCAGTCACAGCTCAGGTGTCACTGCCCCAGGGGAGCCCTCCCTGACCCATGCTGGGTTAGGCATCCAAACTGGTCACTGTCTGTGTGGGTTACTGTCTCCCCCACTAGCATGAAGGAAGGGAATGATGGGGCCACCTCCCAAAGGTTCCCTTCCATTTTCCTTCCTTGGGCCCGTTTACACAGAACATCCCCCCACCTCCGCTTTGGCTCTTTGGTCTCATCCATCCCAGGTGAGGGAGAAATACCCTCTAAGTGTTGGGGGGGAGGGTGTGACTCCGGCAGGGCCCTAGGCTGTGTCCACTCCATTGGTGCCTTCCAGAACTGCTGCCCATTGCCTGCCCGGATCCAGGAGATTGTGGTGGAGACACCTGCCTTGGCTGCTGAGCGTGAGAGGTGAGGGCAGAGTGGAGAGGAGGACCTTGGGGTTGGGCCACCAATGGGGGATAGACAGATTTTGAGCCCGCAGGAGCCAGGAGTCGCCGGAGACGCCAGCGCCCCGGCTCTCCATGCTGCGCATCAAGTCTGAGAATGGTGAGCAGGCCTTCCTGCTGCTGATGCGGCCCGAAGACACTGTTGGCGACTTACGTGCACTGCTTGCACAGGCCAGGTGGGCGCGGGGCAGGGCTGGAGGCTGCAGGGAGGCTTTGGCCCCACGACCCGGCCTGATTCGTTCAGTCCTGTCCGGTCCCCAGGGCCGTGGATGCCGCCACCTTTGAAATCTTCAGCACGTTTCCGCCCACAGTCTACCACGATGACGCTCTCACGCTGCAGGCCGCGGGCCTGGTGCCCAACGTCGCGCTGCTGCTTCGGGCGCGCCAGGCCCCGCTGCCCGCCCCTGGCCCCGAATAAAGCGCCCGCCCCTACACCGGCTGCTTCTGGAGGCTCTCTTCGCGGTGCAGCCCAGCAGCCCTAGCTCGCCGAGGAGGGGGCGGCACCGACCCGCCCTCTCTGTAATTCGAGCCCCAGCTGGCGGGCCTGGCTGCTGGGTCTTTGTCTTCTAGGTTCCTCTTTCTGCCCAGAAAGGCTAAGCGGATAGAGGGGCGGGAGGGCTGGCCCCAGCCCAGCCTCAGCTGGGGTAGCAGCATCTCACGTGCAAATGTACAGCCAGTAGATCCCTGCGCACAAACATGCACAGAACAAGCATGTGGGGACACTTCCTCAACACTATGCAACAAAGCCACTACCCCCACCCTGGCAGAACTGCAGGCAGTAGGCATTTCCATGACACACCCACATCTAGCTGATCGGTTGGGACATGGGCAGGTGGCAGCAAGGCACAGCCAAGTTAACTGGCATGCAAACATACAGTCCACTCCAAGGCACACGCTTCATCACATGCATGTGAGCTGGAGGGTGACTCACCCACATGGTCTCAAGAAACTCGGTCCACACAGATGTGTGTGCTGGACATATACCCAAACACATGCACTATCACACACACAGGTGACACACATGGGATAGCTCTATCGACCTGCCCATAGGAGCATAGCCTCGGCACAGTCACATCTTCCAGCCTTGCTCAGAGCAGGGACCCAGGATGCCTAGGCCACACCAGAAAGACACAGTGCCAATGGAATGGGACATTTAATTGTTTCTGTGGTGCTCCTGGACAGGGACTGCGGGGCCTTTGGCAGAGCCCTGGCTAATGGAACCACCAAAGGTGCCCATCAGCCAGTGCAAGGCAGGGTGGCAGCCTCAGGGCCTGGCTGAGGACAGCTGGCACTTGGGCTGTTGCTTAAGACAATTTCTAAGACTAGTGGGTAAGGAATGTTGCCTTTGAATGGAGGAGAGGGGGCTACAGTTAGGGGAGGAGAAAGGTCTTGGGTTGTGGGGAGGGGCTCCAAAGTCAGAAGGTTAGGAATAATAGGGAGTTGGTCACAAGGTCCTTCATGGCTGGGTTGATGGCTTGGGGGGGATGTGGTGACGGGAAGTCCAATAGGCTGACTTGGCTCAGGCCAGTTTCAGGAACTCCTGCAGTGTGTTTTGTTCCACAGCCTCCACGAAGAGCTCATAGTCCTGGGGGAGGGGATGAGAGGTGGTCACCTGAGTGCTGGTGCTTTGTCTCAGGTCTGACTCTAGCTGGCATCCTCCTACAACACTCCTCCACCCCCAGCCCCCGGGCCATACCCCACAGTACTGGTCCCCGTTGACAATCTGGGGTGGGGTAGCCTTGGGGTTGCCCGCCAGGGCTCGCATCTCATCCCGCAGGGCGTTGTCCTGGGAGATGTCCACTAGCTGGTACTGGATGCGCTTCCCATCCAGGATGCGGGTCACCTCGCTCTGCTGGGACTTGATCTGGGTGCAGAGGGCAGGCAGGGGTTAGTGAGCAAACTGGAGAGTTTATGAGGGGAACTCTGGACAGAGAGAAAGGGCTTGTGGCCAGGAGCTTCTGTCCCTCTGTCCCCCTCCACACCCTAGGGGAAGCTTCTGGCCACTAGGAGTTGGTAGGATGAGTCAGGCTTGTGGTGGAGCAGAATGAGAGGGATCACCAACCATGGGTAGGGGAGTCAGAATGAAGCGAAGTGAGATAAATGCAGGGTGGGGAGAGCCAGGAGGTCAGTGAGGTGAAGGCAGGGCAGGCCTGGGTGAAGGCTGGTAAGGGGCCACCTCCGCCCCAGGTACACACTCAGTAGAGAAGGGGAAGGGCAAGATAAGGACATGGTCAAGGATCAGCCTGGTAGTGGGGGTGCAGAGGGCCCAGGATGTCCAAAGGGTGTTCAGGATGGGACCGTGGATCCTGCTCCCCACCCAACCCTGGAGGCCATGCCCCGCACCCAGGGCGGGGGCGGGTCCCGGACACCGGGTCCTGAGGACCCGGACCACCACCAGTGCCCAGCGCGGGCCCAGGGCGTGCACTCACTTCGCGGGAGCCGGTGACCGATGTGCTGTAGACGCGCAGGCCGCTCATGCTGCGGGTAGAACGACGGGCCGACAGGCGGACGGGCGGCGGTGGCAGCAGCTGCAGGGCCTGGAGACGAGGCCGCCGAGCTCGGGAGCGGTTTCCTTCCTGCTCAGCACGCGAGTCACCGCTCTCGGGACCAATGGGCGGTGTGGACAGGCGCGCGGCTGGGGCGGGGCCTACGCGACCCCGCCCCACGCACCGCCGGCCCCCTCTGTTCTCCTCCCCTTCCTTTTGGAGGACCCCAGCCCCACGCAAGACCGCCCGTAAGGCTCACAGTGTGAAGTTAGAGTGCGACCTGATGGCAAGAAAGGCCAGGGAGGGCGGGGGTGAGTGTTTGCCAGAGGCCTCCTCCTCCGCCTCGCCTGGGTTTACTGCACTCAACTACCAATCCCCGGTGCCACGACAACGCTGCTCAGCTCTGGGCTTTTAAAGCTTCGGCTGTTTTCAAACCTAAAGTTCGCCAGCTAGCAAACCTTGCCCCAAGGGGCTCTCCAACACACACATTTCCCCAAGGGCCATCCACACATAGCTAACCCCGCAGGGTAGGAGGCACACCACAGCAGAGACAGCCCCTGCTTAGATTTCCCCCCAAGTTTCCTCTTGGCTCAGATAGGCAGGTTTAGACAGGAATGGTGGTGGCAGGAGACATGGCTACATGCTCAGGGAGCCAGAGGTTGGTATCAAGACTGCTGAGAGTCTGGGCCCTTGTTAAAGATCACAGCTGGGCCTGGGGTGGTCCCAGCCCCACCCCAACTCCATGCTGCAGATGGCACTCCAAAACTTACTGCTGGCAAAATGCAAGGGGTTCAGAAGGAGCAGACTCCAGCAACCGGCCCAACTTCAGACTCAGTTATCTGCCTGGGGTTGGACATGGAGCCCTTCAGAAGCCCTCCCAGGTCCAGGGCTCCGAGCATAGCTCAGGAAGACAACCCTAGCTCCTTGAGGCAAGCACAATGCCCTGCCTTGCTCTGGGGAAACCACTTCCTTACAGCAACCCACAGACAGCAGATTTCCTTCTCAGGGGCTCACTGAAAGTCTCTGCAATGACAAACTTACTCTATGACTCAGGGCAGTTTTGCCCATTAGAAAAGTGGTGTAGGAAAAGATCTTATTTGTCCGCACAGAACAAAAGAGGAGCAGAAGTGGTAGAGAAACAGACATGAGGCTGGACTTGCCGAAGTTCCCTCCTTGCTGCTGTTTGGGGAACTTGGCTAAACACCCAGGTTTTGGCTCCAACCATCCAAACTGAGGGGTGGAGTAAAGATGATGGTGATGGAAGGCAATGGAAAACTGAAGAGTCTGTTAAATTTTTATTTTGTAATCAAAATAGGCAATACAAACCAGTTGACATAACAAGGATTCATATAAATAACTGCTTATAAACTTTATGAGGAAAAATACCCGTGAGCATAGTGGCTGGGCTCCCAATACAGGGTGGAGACCAACCAGGCAGCTCTGTTCTCAGGAGTCAGGAGCCCAGAGGCTGAGAGGACTGGCTGGGTGGGGCTGTTCTGAATGGAAGGGATAAGTCACTCCATAAATAAAACACAGACTTGTAAAAACACTTAAGAGTCTCATTCAGGCCCAGGAGTAAGGTCCAGGATGCTGCCCTGCCAGTCCAAAGCTTAGCAAGAATCTCCCAGTGGCTGACTCTGGGCTCCTGAACTGCTCAGTGCTCCCCACTACCCACACACGGCCCTGGCTTGGCCTGGCTCCAGATGTAGAGGAGATTGGGGGCTGGCCCAACAACCAGATACAAACAATTGTGAGAAGCTCCCTCAACAAGGAGGCAAGAGAAACCAGAAAGCAGAGGGTCCAAAGGCCCCAGAGAAACAAACAACAAAAAACATTGAAAGCTGTATCTTAAAGTTGACCTATACTGGGTACTCTGACCTCTCAAGGAGCCTAGAGCAGGAAAGGGAAAGGACACACAACCCCAAATGCAAGAGAGGCACAAATCAGAAGGCTGATCACTGGCCCCAGCCCTGGGGGAAGGGGGTGAGCAGCTTGACAGTTGCCCTGTGGTATCCTGGGGGAAAATCCTGCCCAAACCCAGAACCATAGAGAAGAAGAGTCTGCACTCAAAGCCCAAGAAGGGAGCTGCCCAGCTGGCCTGAGAACAAAGGAGAAGGGGCCTGTGCTAACCACATGACCAGGACACAGGGCGACTAGAGTAGGGTCTCCTGTAAAGGGCATGGCAGCACATATGAAGAGGTCCTGGTTATAATCCCTTGGCCCCCAAGTGAGTACTTTGCTAATGAACAGATCACCCTGAGGCATCTGTGAGGACAAGAGCCCTGAGGAAGAAGCAGAGGAACTGGGCCTAAGAAAAGCCAGAGCCAACTCAGTTCCCAGGAAGGCTGATACATGGGGCCTGAGAATTCTCAAATGGCCATTGTTACTGGTATTCAGCCATTCCCAGCCCCTCTAAAGAACTCTGGGCATCACCAATACCAAGGTATGGAGAGGGAATGAATGTGGATCCACCCCAAAGGATGGAGAAGGGAGGTGAGCAGCCTGTTTGCCTGTGACGTCAGCCTGTGGCTAGGAATAGTCTGTGAGGACTTACCAGTTCACCTGCAAAAGTTAATTAGTAACTCACCCTCAAAGGGTGAATCAGGATGACAGGAGAAATGCAATCCAACAAAGCAAAGCCAGTGCAGGGCAGGACAAACAAAATTCTCTAATCAGCCCTTGGCCCTAGATGCAGGCTTGTACCTCCCCTCCACCCCTTCTCTCTGGGAATAGCAGCAGATAGGAGGCAAGAGATTGTCAGGGCAGGACCTGCTAGACCAGGCTTTCAACAGACCAGATTCTCCCTAGGGGAATACAGCCTGTCCCACCCCCAGCATTCCTCACTGTGTGACACAGTTTTCTCCCATGTCCTGGGCGTATCTGTCTGACATGATGGTCCTTAAGTCCTCAATGTCACGGCGTAGCTGTTGAACCTCTTCTAGTTTCCTCCTGATCACATCTGGCTTCTGCAAATCTAGGTGGGTCCCTGGGTGCTGTGCAGCTAGGGGAGGAGAGCATTTAGAGAGAATATTATTAATAAGTCAGTCAGGAGATGCTTTTATGTGGAGGGGGCAGTATGAACAGGCAGTACTCTGAGGTCCAGGGTCTTAGAACACGGCACTCTTTAAAAAACAGCTAGGGATAATGGGGTGAAAGCTTGCTTCCTAGTAGCCACTTTTTCTTTGTCTTGCATCCAGGTACCCCAAAAGGATGTCTGTTTCCAAAACAGATTTACCCAATGGCTACTCCGCAAAACACATAAACTCCCAGAGGGTGGTGACCAGGCCCATGGAGCCTGGTTCACACATTGCCATAAGGATAGGAAAGGTGGATAGGAGTGAGAGCAGAATGAAAGCTACTCTTTCCTGTATCCCAGACTGGCCTAAGGACTCACAGTGAATGCCCAGGAGCAGGGAGAGATTGGGGTCACGGCCCTGGGCCCTCTGGGTCACAATGCTACAGACAGCCTGCAGATCTTGAAGACAACTGGCCAATTCCTGGTGCAGCTCAAATGCCAGCTGGGCTGTGTCTGATGAAGATGGGGACCCTGGTTGGGCCTGCCGCAGGTGTTCTTGAAGTGTGAGATTCTTTTCAATCAGGTCCTGGTTCTGTACTGAAAGCTGAGCAGATAGACAGGTGAACACATTAACCCAGGCCCAGGGAAAAGGGAAATACCTGTCCATGAATGTGGATATATGTATGTATGTGTGTGGATGAGAAACTATGAGTCAAAGGCCATGTCCCCACCTCCTCCCCACCTCTACCCAACAGGCTATGCACTTCCCCCTTCCTCCCCAGTATCAGCCCTAGTTTCTCCTGCAGATAGGTTGGGCCCACAGGGCTGCAGCATTGGAGAGGAAACTGCTCCCTAGCAGACTGAGTCATCAGCCTCCAGGTTTCTGTTCAGGAACCAGAAGGTACTCCTAACCCTCGGAACTCTCTGAAGCCAATCCCTCAGCCAACTCTGTTAGCCAGGCTATTAGAGAAGGCTTAACGTGAAATCTGAGGAGACACTGGTTTCAATCTCTCCCTGCCACCCTGACAAAAGTGGCCACCAGCCAGCCTGATCAGAGTGTGTCAGAGGAATAAAGGGGGCAAGAAAGATAATATGACATGGAGGGAGGGTATAGTTCAGTGGTAGAGTACATGCTTAGAATGCACAAGGTCCTGGGTTCAATACCCAGTACCTCCATTAAAAAAAAACTAAAATAAATGAATAAACCCAATTACCTCCCATCTCAAAACAAAACAAAACAAAACAAAGACAACACGACAGCTAGCGGCCACTGTGTGGGTGGGCTGGAGAAGCTGGGGACCTGGAGGACACAGTGCTGGAATGTGTTCTGCCTTTTCAGATCTTCACCTCAGTAGAGTCAGGCTTCACTACATAAACCAGCTATTAATGTGTATCTGTGTCTTTTTCCCTCCCTTTCCCAGAACAACTTAATGCACTCTCCTTCCCTTCCTACCTCTACTCTGTTTTAAAGACACTGAATAGAGTTCCTCCTCCAGTCCCAGCCCTTCACCCACACTGGGCCACGTGACAATCTTAGCTCTGGGAGACCCCTTCCTGGGCACTTGTCCAGTGAACTTGGCTGCCCCCTGCTGACAGCTGTTTACTCCATGAGGATCACCAAACCTTCAGTCTTCTTGAACCCTTCATCCCCAACCAACCCCACAAACCTGTGGCTGCAGGAAGACAAAATAAGAGAATGGTTTTCTATATCCAAAAAGCCCTCCTGGGTAATTACGGCCACTCAAAGACAGGATTACAACCTTTAATATAAAGGATGATGCAATGTATCTTCTTACTCCTCTGTCAAAGAAAGCTTAGCAGGGACCTCTCAAACATGGGAACTCTTGTGGGAGGAGGGCTGGGAGGATACATAGAGAAATCAGGTTTGTAAAGGCAGTACCAAGAGGCCTCACTGATGCTGCTCACCTCTTTCACAGCTGTACGCAGCTGCTGCAGGGCTGTCTCCCTCCGTTGGGCCTCTTCTTTCAGGGCCTGGCTTGTTCCTTCTTCCTGAGCTACTTCTTGCTCTAAGCTCTGAATTCCAGATTAAGGAGAGTGAAAGAACACATCAGGGGTAACAAGTCTGTTTCAGACCATACTGTCTCTGGTCTGGACTCTATAGTAAAGCTTCACCCCGCCCATGCACTATTGCTAAGAGATTATTTTAGAACAGCCCTGATCTGTGACTTCCCTCCAAAACCTTCCTCTAGCCACTGACCATGTACCAATAAAGGCCAGGTCCTCAGCAGGGCATTCCAGGACAGTCTGACCCTTACCTACTTTTCGATCCATATCTCTTTTTATCCCTCCACATAGCCTCCACTCCAGCCACACCAAGTGACTGACTGGCTTTCATCCCCAAAGATTCCAGCTCCAGTGCTGTTGTTCACTTCTCTTCCCCTTTGCCCAGACTGCTCCTCTGATCTGTCACCCAGGAAACCTCCTAGGCCCACCTGAGCCTTCCTCAATCTGCAAATCGGATCCAATTAATCCCAACCTTGCCCTACCTCCATGATGGCTCATGAGTACATTCATTGGCTGTGCATATGGTTCCTCCCCTCCACTAGACCATAACTTTACTGAGGGCAAGGAACATCCAATTGAGTTCAATTATTTATTGAGCACTTACTATTGACAGGCACTGGGATACTGAAAAGAATACCAAACAGTCTCTATCTTTGAGGAGCTCATAGCCAAATGCCCTTGACAATACTGTATATGAAATGCTTCTGACAGAGATGAGAAGGGGTAGGAGAGCACTCTCACAGCACCTATCTAGTTATAATGTGTATCTGTGTATATGTGTGTTTGTGTGTAGGGGTAGTCAGGGTCAGGGGAGGGAGGTATTTATATCTGTTATCTTCTGCATCTCATTCTATTCATTCTAATTCCTCCCCACCTCCACCCCTGCATTTGGAAACTGATTTGAACAACTAAAGTATAAATAATATTTCTGAATTTTTCTATTTTGTATTAATATAAAACTTTACAGCCAAGGAGAACATCTCGCCACCACGAAATACCCATCACCACTTTGAATCCACCTAATTCCACCAAGTTCACCTGACATTTTAATTTGTTTGAGACGTCTCATCATGAGTAAGCGTACCATTTAAAATGCTGAGGGGGGGGTGTTTAGCTCAGTGGTAGGGTGCGTACTTAGTATGCATGAGATCCTGGGTTCAATCCCCAGTACCTCTAATGATGATGATGATGATGACGACAATAATAACAATAACAATAATAATAATAATTAAAAAAAAAAACTTAATCCCTCCAAAAAAAAATATTGTGGAACCTCAGGGTTCCAGGAAGGATACTTTGAGATCCATTAAAAACTCTACTAAAATCCTGGGATTTTGAATGGATATAAACACTCACTAGGCTTGACTATCTCCTTACAAGACTTGAAATACATGAGCTAAACAAACCCACATAGTGGCAAAGGTAGGACTGCAGCTTTCAGTTGTTCCTCGGAGTGAGTGCATCTCACCCATTTTGGTATGAAAACCTCTTTTAGGGTCTAAAGAGAACCTGAGTGAACCTGGTGTACTTAGGATTTCTTGGAGAACCCAATTAAGGACACTCCCACTCTGGCCCAAAATAGAAACCAGTTGTCTGATTTTTCCTTATTCTTCAACCCCCTACATTCTGTCAGTCACTGATTCCTCTCAATTTTACCTCCTAAAATTCATTGAAATCTGTCCCTTCACATCTCCTCCTTGCTATGCTGCCTTATGCATCATCCTTCATCATCTTTTGCTAGGATTTCTGCAACAGTCCACTGGCCTCTAGCCTTGCCTCTCTCCAAGTGCCAATCATCTTCCACACTCAAGCCTGAGTTGTAAACCTGACCACATCACACCCTGACTAAATGTCGATTCCTATCACCTACCTAAAAAATACAAGCTAACTTAGTAGGATAGACAGACCCCTCCCATAGCCCAGTTCTCATTCATCTTACTTACTTCAACAATACCAAACTGCTTGCAGCTTCACACGCAAACCCTGCTGTTTCATGCCTTCATGTACCTACCATGCTGTTCCTTCTATCAGGAATTCCAATACCATCCTATCCCACTCCTCTTCTTTGCCTGGCTAACTCCTCCTCGTCCTTCAAGGTTCATGATCTCCAGAAACGCTTCCTTGGCCTCCCCACTTCCACTGACCCTTCTATGCTCCCCCAGGGTAATATGGACATTGCTCTCTCAGTACTGTGCTGAAACCTCTTCCCAAAAAGACTGTAGGCTAAAAGCACTGATTGGGTCTCATTCTTGTACACCTAACACCAAGCAAACTGCATGGCATAGAATAAAGTGTTAGTTGAATTTCAGAGATTCCACCATTAAATCCTGCCCACCATGTCCCAAGGACTCCAGCTCACCTGTACTTGTGAATGCAACTGGTCAATCTTCTGCTGTTGCTTCTCCACAATCTGAAAGGCAAAGTTATGGAAGGCTGTAAGCACATGCTGACAGTGAGGTCAGAGGGCAAGAGGCTACACTAGGATCTGTGGTCTGGCTATTAGGCTACAGCCGGTCAATAGTGAGAACAGGGTGAAGACAAGTTAGCTTTACCTACAGACATATAACCCAGACTCTATCCTGATTAACTAGTTTCACATTCGTGTGCTCCAGCCACAAACAGGTTTAAACAAAGAGAAATCTATGACGACCATGGGGAAGTGGGGTGGAGAGACACTCCCACCCTGATGACTGTAGGACAGTGGAATCAATTTCATATAAAGCCAGTGTACATTCTGGTTCTCTGATAAAGGACATGGCTAAAAATTAATGAAGCCTGCCCTATCCAAGGCTATGAAAGTTATCATTACTTATAGTTTTGGTCACACTGACTATCCAAGAAGAGAGCTAAACAGGCCCAGTTTCCTGTCCTTTGAGACCTCAGGTTTCCTCCGAACCATTTCTGAGTCTTTTTTGCTGACTTTCAATCTCACTGGCAGGCCCAGGGTTCCTTCTTCTCTGCTGAGAAGGGCCATCTCTCTGGTTAGAACTCTGCCCAATGCAAGAGATCCTGTATAGGGCCTGAGCCATGAATGAAGTGCACCAACCTTTAGTGCACAACTTTGGAGCATCAAGTCTGGATGTTCATGTCCTCCCTAACTTTGCTTGCCTATCATAAGGATGAACATCTAAAATGGAAATTTATTATGCAGAGGCAACTTCTTGGAAAATAGAGAAAAGCTCTGGGTAGCAGATCCTAGGTGGCTCATGGTTCCTTACCAATACACAATCTTTTCTTTCGTCTAAGCCTACCCCCTGTTACAGCCTGGACATCCTCAGTCACCTTCCGAAGGGAATCACATTCCTTCTGCCAGGATTCCATTTCCACTTTGGGATCTTCTCTCTGTTGAGCTGGGCCTTCTCCACTGGCCTCCTCCACACACTGCTTATCTTGCAGGCTGAAAGATAGTGATCTCTTAAGAACTCTAAAGTAAGAGAGATGTGGCTTTGACTCCTGATTCTGCTATTTATTTTATGTTTTGAGGCAAGAGACTCAGGCCCTTCCAAGCCATAGTGGGGGATAATGTCTCAGGTCTGTCTGTTGTAATGGAGGGAGTGCCACACAGAAGCTGCTTGCTCAGTCTAGGTTAGTTCCCTTCCCTAACAGCCAGCATTCATATGATGTGTCACCAATTCTCTACCCGCCCAAGGCTTTTATTCTTTGTTTTGATATTTAAAAATAAACATTCATCACATGTATTTAAATTATAAAAAGTCATACATCTACATTGCAGAAATTTTGAAAAATGCCAAAAAAATATTTTTCTTTGCAGTCTGGTGCAGAGCCAACTTTGTCCCCTATCCTTGCTTCCGCTTCCAACAAGTCTGATCCCATGAATCCCCACAATCACTTTCATCATGGCCCATCTGCTGAGATAAACAACAGGGTCACTATGGTTGAATATGGGATGAGAAATCCAATCCATCCCATTAGAAACTGGATTTGGTCCAAGAGGCTGTTGAAACATAGCCACCACATTTTCAGGAACTGCTATTAATATGGAGGAGGATCTCAAGACACCCTGAGAGTAATTATGGCATCTTGTTTTGTTCTCAGAACCTGCTGTGGCAATTGAGAGCAATCCCTAAGGCTAAAGAGAAACAGATGCTCCTGGTAGTCTTTATCTTATAAGGTTCAAAATGTGGATAACCTCAGTACTCAGCACTAGGATCTACTTTTGCAAATATACAGATACTCATTTTCCAGTTTATAAAGTACTCCTGTCCATTCAACACATATATATTCAAGGATTATTATCCAGTATTACTATGCCAGGCACTGGGTTGGATCCTTCCAAAGGATACAGGGACAAACCCCACTGCACCTCCCACATTCTATGTCAAAGACATATCCTTGCCCATAAGCAGCTTTCCTATTACTTATAATTCAAAGAAAATGAAGCTCAGAGAAGTAAAGGGATTTGTCTAAAGTCACACAGGTAGTGAGTGGGGAGCCAGAATCAGAACCTAGCTCTCCACTTCTTTCCTCACCCCCACAGGAGTATTCACCTATGTCTAGTAGAGAATTCTGCTTCCCTCTGTCTGAGGCTTTCCAGTTGAACCTCCTTCTCTCTGCAGGCTGCCTGGGTCTCCTCCAGCAAACTCTCCAGCTCAGTCACTCTCTCCTGCAGCTCTGTGCTCTTCAACTCAGAATCCTTAAGCTGAAAGACAGGATTCCATGCTTAGGTCAACAAGCCAAGGAAGATTCTGTCTGAGTATCTTAAAAAATTTGTGACGTGAGTCTGGACATGACTCCTTTGGGACTTTCCTTTCAGGAAGCCACAGGGTAACTGCATGTAGCAGAGGCTGAACAGTCCCCCTGCTTGGCCACTCCCTGCTTGCCCCACATTGCTGCTACCTGCTGGCTCTGCTTCTGATGGTCTTCCAGGGTGGGCAGGTCAGCCAGGTAGCGCTCCAAGGTCTCAATACGTTGCTGCTTCTCCCGGTTCTGCTCTGATTCCTTTTGACATTTCTTTTTCAAATTATTAATATGCTTATCACGACCCTTGACCTAGGAAAAGAAACGTCAAGAATCTTGTCTCCACTGACTCATCTACGACCTTGAACATCAACTTTTTTCCAAGTGACCACTGTCTTTGCCCTTAGAGCTGTATATGTTTTCTACTACAATGAAGGCAGGAATCTGATCAAATTTTGCCATTTGAGATTAGGGCATAAACTACAGAGTTAACATATAAGAACTTTCCAATCAAGGGCAAGGGAGAAAAGCTCCTTGGGAGGTTTTTAAAAATTGGTAGCTCTACTGTATAATAAAGAACTTGTCTCGTCTTTGTCCCAGGTCTCTGAGAGGTAACTTCTAAACTCTTAGCGCCTTCTGAAACAGCCTCTACTCTATGTAGTATGTATCTCTCTAAATAAATCTACCCTTACTCAAAAAAACCAAAAACCAAAACAAACAAAAAACCTCATAGAATTTCCCAAGTAATAGAAAAGGAGGGTCTTTGTTATCCACAGTGGGCCCAAGCCCACCATAAATGCATTCATGCTAATGAGATGACTCAGAATGGGGGCTGGTCACTATAAAGACCAATAGAGTTGAGCCCAACTTCCTGTGAGGAAGGGGAAAGGACTGGAGATTGAGGTCAATCATGCCTACATAATAAAATCCAATTAAAAAACTCTGGACACTGAAGCTCAGTGGAGCTTCCTGGTTGGAAGTGATGTGGATGTGATAGGAGGGTGACAGGCCCTGATTCCATGGGGGAAAAGGTATAGAAGCCCTGCTTTCAGGACTTTCCCAGATCCTGTCCTATTTATCTTTTCACTTGGCTTTTCCTGGTTTGTATCTTTATAATAAAACTGTAATCCTAAATATAGCACTTTGCTGGGTTCTGAGTTATTCAGGTGAATTATTGAACCTGGTTGGTCATAAGTATAGGAGGCCTGGGGAACCCAAAATATGCAGCTGGCATCTGAAGTTAAGCATTTTTTAGGGGGACCATGCTCTTAAACCTGTGGAGTCTGATGCTAACTCTAGGTGGTTAACTAGTTCTGCATCAGAACTGAATTGCAACAGTATATATAACTTCCTTGTAGACATACAACCAGTCTGGTCTGTTCTGGTGAGATAGGTAATGCATTCTTCCATAAACACCACATATAATGTAAAGCTAAGCAATCATCTAGAAGGGCTAATGAGACTGTAGACTCCTTGAGAGGAGGGGCTGGGTCCATCTTGCTTATTATCATATACCCAATACATAGCTCAATGCTTGGCACTGAGCAGAGAATCAATCAAGATTTGATGAATGGAAATTTTCATATTATAGCTTTTTATTTGACTTATGAAAAAGGAAGCTGAAGGAAGTAAGAGAAAGCAGAGAAAAGATAAGGCAGATCTATTTACTTGTGCCAAAGACACACAGACCTGATTTAATCCAAAGGTAACAAAGAACTAAGAGAGATCCTTGAAAATCAGTCAAAAGCTTTACCCCAGGTACAATCTGTACTCTTCAAGTTCCATGTGATTCTCCAGTGATTCTCACACTTTAACAAGCATCACAGTCACCTGGGAATCTTACTGAAAATGCTGGTAACCAACTTTGAACTAAAAAAGTGGTGGACTGGCCAGAGATGTTTATCTTCTCTCCTTTCGAAAACATCTCTAAAACCTATGATAGGAGGGAAATGAAGCACTAATACATAAAAGTCAACAGAGGAAGAGACAAAAGTATACAGGAGATTTCAACATATTTTCAGAAGGTAAAAGTGGGTGGGTGGGGGGGCATAAATGACTTGGAGCAGAGGAATTATAATCTGTAGTGGGTGTTACAGACAATTTGGAAAACAATGTGCCCTTCACAACCTGCAAGAACCTCTGTACTCGAAGCACCAGGTACCTGAGGCAGGTAGGTATTAGCTATAGACTTAAAAAATAGGGGGTTCACTGGAAGTCTATATTCAGGTTAGCTGGATACCATTCTCACCCTAGGTTTCCCTAACAGGAGACTGGAGATTTAGTATCTGGTTAAATCAAATGAGAGAGTCCAGTCAGGAATATCAGTCATGGCAGGGAGAGAGAGTGAAGCACTGGGTTGAAAATAAGTAAAAACCTATGTATAGAACTGTGGGGCTCTAAACCTAATCTCCTTCTCAGTGCTGAGAACCCAAAGACCAAAAGCATTCCTGTCCCAAGCCTCCCCCACCAGGCAGCTGAAGATTCTTTTCTAGAGGGAGTGAGATAAGGACATTCAGATACTGAAATTTGAGGGTTCCCAAGTGAAAAGGGCCATGTAAGTCTGATCATCCTACAGCACCAGGCAATTACCATGAACCCAGAGTTTCCATGCAGCTTTAAAACACTACATTCTTAAATATGAGTACTCATTCGTTGAAGGATCACCAAGCCTCTAACATGAAAGACACCAAAACAAAATAAAAAGGACCTGAAGGAAATAAGAACAACACTATAAGCAGATACAGATATCCCAAAATGTATAATCAATATTTTAAGAGAAAAGATATTGGATCCATGAAACAAATCCAGCAAAAAATACAACATAAAGATACTATTCAGAAATACAGAGGTATATATCAGGAGAAAGAAAAGAATTGAGGACAGACACCTTTGTGGAGTGAGGCTGGGTACAGAACCACTAATTTTTACTATAAACATGTTGGTATTTGATAACATCTTGGTTATTTAACTTAGATACATGTATTATTTTGATTAAAAGTTTCTTTTTTAACAAGCCTCTAAGTCTGTGCTGTACCAGTGGCACCAACATCACCTGGGAGCTTATTAGAAATGCAGGATCTTGGGCCCCCTCCCTTCCCAGAACTACTGAATCTGTTTTACCAAAATCTCCAAATGATTCTTAAGCACATTACAGTTTAAGAAGCACTGCTTTAAAAAAAAAAAAAGAAAAAAAAGAAAGAAACACTGCTTTAGCTGACTTTGATGCAAGTGGTCCAGAACTAAACATTACTAAACCGGTCTCCCAAGAATTAGAACCTGTAAACAGAACCAAAAGATTTAGCTCCTTCTGTGATAACCCATTTCACTCTAAGGCAATTCAAAGAACACTGGTAAAAATGTAAAACCCCCCAAATGGCAGAATGAGGAGAAACCAGACTGAAGGATGTACCACCGGTGTTTAAACATCTTGCAGCAGTATCATCTGGTGACTGCCCAGGCTGGTTTTCCACCCAGGCCAGCTGGTGGCCCATTACAGCCTGGGACAGTGACGGATTGATTATACAGCTTCCCCTGTCTGTGGCAGTTTTGTGAAGATGAAGCAGAAAGAAGGGGTACCATTTCTAATAGACCAGTTCTGCATGAGAAGTCAATGTAGGGTGACTCACCCAATTGGCTCCTCCAGGTTCCAAAAGTAGGGGCCAGAAACAGATTAGGGTTTGGTAGGAGAAGGCTGACTGCCAAATCTGTTGTGAGCTAGAAATCTACCAGCTCCTTAACTCACCCTTTCTTCCTGTTTCTTCCCCTCCTCTGAATGCTTCTGCAATGCCACTTTGAGTGACTCTCTGATGAGCTGGACTTCAACTTCTGAAGCAGAGAGTTTCTTTTCAAGCTCAACCTTTTCTTTGCTCAAGGCTTCTGTCTTCTGTGCAAACTGTGCACGTAAGAAAGTGTTCTCTCGTTGCAATTCCTGCAGGAAGATCCTCAATACATGACTATTCTTTACCCTTACAGTCCCATGTACTTTATTTATCCCTACTACACTTTGTGGTCAAATATAATCCTTCCCTAAGAATTTCTTCAAGTAGTGCTTCTCAAAGTGTGGTCCTAGGACTAACAGCTTCAGCATCACCTAAGAATTTGTCAGAAATGCAAATTATTAAGCCCAATACCCAGGCCCAATGAATCAGAAACTCTGGAGACGGGTCTCAATAATCTGTTTTAACAAGCCTTCCAGGTGATTCTGATGCACACTCACATTTCAGAACCACTGGCTCAAAGCAATAATTAAGTTATAGTATAACGCAGGAACACAGAACAATACATCAGAAGACCTGGGCTCAAGGCCTGGTTCTCCTGCACTCATTCTCTATATAACTTTAAGCAAATTCTTCCTCCTCCTTGGGCTTCAATTTTTTCATCAGTAAATTAGAGGACTGAACAAGATTTTTATCTAACAGCTTTTCTCACTCTATCATTCTGATTCTACAAGATGGAACATTGTCTTAACAGGCCTACTAGGTGGCAAAGCCAACATAGTACTATAATCCACCTAATAACCATCACTCTAAAGCCCAAATAAGAATAAGCTTGCTCAATAAAGCAGGTTTCTTTTAGAGCCAGTAAGAATATGGTTTCTTTCAGTTGCTCCTAGATGTGGAAGAATAAAAGTGAGAATGGCTCAATCTCCTGTTACCTCTGCTTCTCCCTCCATTTGGCCAGGGCTGGTAGATTAAGACTTCTCAGAACATCACTCAGCTCTAGGATTGTACTATGTACCCTGCTCTGCCTTTTCTCCTAAGTATGTCCTGACACCAAGGCACCTAGACATCCACCTGATTCTACCCTCAAGCCTTTTCTGACCCCACAAGGCAGAATTATAATTAGGATGTTTACTCTTTGACGGCAGGGACCCTTTACATTACTTGGTCCATTTTCTAACTCCTGGATACCCAACAGTACCCAACAGGGAAGATACTGACTTATGACAAACAGAATGCCATCCTGGCTGCCAAGGCTTACCTGCAGCCTCAGCAAGCAGACATCCCCAAAGGGGGCAGGGTGGCCCAAAAGAGCACTGTGGACTTGTAGTTCGCTCTCTCGCACTTTCTGCTCCAGCTGAGAGATATGTTTCCTCTGCCTGCACAAGCCAGAACAGAATGAGGTCCAGGGTCCTGACACAAACCTACTTGCAATATGAGCCCCCACTTTCCTTAGAAAGGTACAATCCATACATAGTAAGCAAAGACCTTGGATTCTGGGCAGTGCTGTTTTGCTGAAGGAGGAAGAACAAATGAGAAAACTGACTGAAAGGAAATAAAGAAAGACTAGTTTTAAGAACCAGCTGCCTCCTTTAGGCACTCCCCACAGCCCCTGCAGAGATATGCAACTGGCCTAGCACAACAGTCAGATTCAGGACTAGGCTGCTTATCAACCTAGCTCTATCATGAGGCAAAGCTGGGGGCCTAAACAGAGGGGCTGTGCTGCTCTTGGGGAGACCTCATTAGTGGGAACTGGAAGAGAGGCTGGCACTATGACACGCCTTGCCCACTTACTTGTCAATAAGGAGTTCCTTTTCCTTCAGAAGATGTTCGTTACTGTTCAAGATGCTGATCCACTGTGCTGGCTCTAACGTGGGCAATGAAGGAGCAAAAGCAGCAGGATGGTGGCAGATGGCTCCATTCTGAAGCTGAAAGATGTGCAGGACCAGAGGGGCTTGATCTTGACCTACAGGCACCTGAAAACACCTGAGCAGTACCTAGCTGGGTCTGCAGTCAAGGCTTACTTTGGCTCAGCCTGGGAAAGCTTAGTGTTTATGAAATAATTTTAGCTCTGATGCATGACTGGAAAGAACCTGCCTGGAGTCTTCTGCCAACTGGACACTCCCTGCTCAGAAAGGCTCTAGTTTCTAAGAAAAGGTCAGTTATCTTTCATTATCTGTCAAGAGAAGCAAACCAAGGAGCTAAATGTCCTCACTAACCAGGAAAGGAGAATGTGTCCTGCTTACTTCCTTCCCACTCGTAAGCAGCACAAGGACTTTTTTTAAAAACACAAAAGTGGTAAAGTGGAAAGAACACGTGATCCAAAGATGGTTTTTGAACCCTAGAGCTCTCCCACTTAACCAGCTCTGTGACCCTGGACATTACTTATTCTAAGAACCTGGTAAATTCTATATTTACCTCATCAGAGTGTTATACAAGGATTAAATAAGACTCTGTATGTTAAAATACCTAGTCTAGTGACTTGTACGTAAGTATATACATATACAATCAGTGTTGGTGTCCTAATTTTCCTTTGTAACCCTCTACTTTGGAGAATTTACCTCGTGTTTAATTAGACCACCAACAGATTTGATGGCATTCATAAGACTTCATTTTCTATCTATAAACATCCTCCCTGACAAATGTTTTCTTTAGAGTCAAAACTTATAGGACAAAACTCATACAGTTCTAAGTTCAGAACAGAAGCTGCAAAGTCCAAGGAAAGGGCCTCTACCTGCATTTGCTCCATCTGTAAACGGATCAACTCCAGCTGCTGTCGACAAGTGCTGAGCTCACAAGATCGCTCTCGGGGATGCCAAGGGTCAGGATTCGGCTGCCACACCTGAGAGGGCAGAAGCTTGGAGAGCCCAGGAGCAGGCTGGAGTCCCAAAGGGAGAACCCCACTGCTGCTGGAGTGCGGTCCATTCTGCTCACACACTGCCCCACTGCCTGGTGCCTTCTTGGTCTCAGGCAACACTTTGTATAGCTCCTTATTTGTGTCAGTTCTTGGGTTGTGGAAGTAGACTTGGTAGTGGGGATCTGAATAAAGTGTCTCCATCATTGCTGACTGATTGAGGGTGGATTCCATATTGGGAATATCAAACTTCCTCACCTCTTCTCTTTCATGGCCCACTGCTGGAAACCAGGACTGCTCAACTCCATTTTCTCCGGCAGCACCACAAAGATACATGAAATCTCTAGACAGGCCTGGAGAACGTTTCATTGCACCGAGGTCTCCATTTCTTGTCATCCCCACACTTTCAGCCAACCCTGACAAAGGAAGTTTGGAAGAAGAGGGTCCAGCAGAAGAATTTGGCTTGGCAGGAGAGGTCCCCAAAGTAGAAGGCATCACATGGGCTGTTGGAATGGTTACGTGGCTTTTGATGGGCTGGAAAGAAGGGCTGCTACTTGAGCTGCAAAAATCTGTGGAGAGAATAGTTTTCCATAAGTCAAAACTGAAGCAGCAAGTTTTCTTGAGTTTGGCTGTATGCCGGACATTCTCTGCCTGTCCTGAGACCAGGCAGAGAGGGCACTGTCGTCACAAGTATCAGACAGAAAAACACGGCAGCCTAACTGGGAGACGTGTGTTCTAAGATCTCAAATGCCATTTACAAGGCAAACCAACAAAAGACAATACTGGCTTCACTTTTAACCTACACTGTCCTTTGTATTTGAATAAAAAATCTTGCCAGTCAACAAAGCTAAAAACTGAACTTTAAAAAAAAATCACTTACTTAAGGGAAATGGATTAGGTCCTACTCTTCTAAGAGCTGGGCAACTCTAAGCTATAATCCAGTCTAATAAAAATGTCCTTTCCAAGGGCTGCCAGAATCCTCTGTGACCACCAAAAGCTCCCCAATGACTCTTAACTATCCGAAGAATAAGGCGAACTGGATGGTGCTGCTCTGTATCCAGGGCAGGGAGCACAGCTCTGAATCAGGATTCTGTTCTCTCTCCCACACACCAGATTTGACTGCCGGGATATGTGAAGTTATTCTTAGTAACTCTCAGGTTTCACTCTAGCACAGTGAGCAGTCTCAAGTGGGTAAACACTGAAATCCTCTATTTTTACATTTTGCCTTTTACTTTTGCCTTTCGGTTGTATACAACTGTGGTTTTTTCACTTTTCCTTTAGACTAGATTTATGTTTCCTTTAGCTCCTGCCTAGTCTTGGGAGACAACTCTCTGATTAGCCCACAGAAGGTTCACATTTCTACATATTTATAACTTTCAAAGTGCTACTCTATAAAGAGGACTACAAGGTCACAGTATACCGTGGGGCAGTGGGCTGCAAGCAAACAACAAGACAGGAATATGAGGAAACATACCTGTTACCTTCAGCAGGCAGAAAACTGACTAAAGGGAACAAGGAATATAAATGTCTTCCTTTTTCAACTATGTCCAGTATTTTTTCCAAACCAAACACATCTACCATGGAGAAGGGCAGACCTCAATTTGTTTCATTTTTTATTTTTCACCAACTAACACAGAACACTCGGCTAATGGGGACAGACACTAAACTTTCCCAGAACTATATGAGTATAATCAGTTATCTTCTCACATGGGTCTGTAAGCAGCTCTTTAAAAACATGGGCAAGCCAAATTATCCCTTATAATATATGCAAAGTGTTTAATTTCCTCTACTCGGATGATCTTGGAGATATATAAAAGGCCATACTAAAAACAAACAACAAACAAAACCACTAGTGATTTTTGATAACATGCATCAGCTTCTCAACACCAAGAAAGGACATTTCAGAGTCAAAGAACATCATTTTTGATGTCCCAAAATGTAAATACAGAACTAGCCAACAGAGTTGTTAAGATAGACTGATGGTAATGAAGACTTCTAAGACTATAAACTCCCTACTTGAAATCTTCCATAATGACACCGTAATATTGGCTTTCACCAAGGGTCCACATTCCCAAAATATAATTATGGAACAGAGGATAGTAAGACTGTGGTATAGAAGGGCTACTGTGATGAATTTAGCAGCACTTTCCATTCTCCAACCATAGCAGCACTTTCTCAGGACTCAATAAATTCAGTTTTGATTCCATAATCCCCAAAGCAGTATTGCCAAAATCAAAGCCAGGAAGAAAGGTACCAACTGCCCAAGAGAACATGGTTTTTCTAATTTTCTACTGAGTGTGATTGGATGATAGAATAAAGTGAAGTCTTTGTCAACATTTGTCACTTTTCTATTGTGTTTATCTATTTATATTAAGAAAACTGCATCATTCTGACAAACTGCTATAAAATGTCAAGTTACATTACACTTTAAGTCTGGTTTGTGTTTTAGAACATTTTGAAACAAAAGAGCAACACACATTTTCAAAAGGGCCATTATCTTCTACTTTTCAAAGGCTTTCCGAATTTATTGTACAGGATATGTGATTTTTATCTAGAGAAGTTTACAATTCCCAAAATCATTAGGTTTTTGGCACTTCAAGGATATATTTCTAAATCTCTCCTCTCCTCAACCACACGCCCTCCTCTCCAACCTCCACCCTCACTCCCAAAAGCAACTTATTCTTTCTAGCTACCCTCCTTTCTTTGTAAGGGATAGATTAAGCTATTGTGAATTGTGGTCACTTCTGCCTACATATTTTACTGGCTTATGGAAGTATGATAGTCTGAATTAAGCCAGTGACTGTTTCAGTCTTCAGCAAAAAGCCGAAAGCCTTCTGAACTCTCCAGTACCCATCTCTATCTTGTCCCTTGAGAATACTAGTGAAGGATGGAATCAAAAGCCTGTTCAATTTAAAGATGCAACTATGGACTATATTTTATACCAGTCGTATGTGTTCTTGTCTGCTGGGCTCCAAAGAAACCAAGTTAGATTCATAAATAAGACTAAGACCATGGTATATAACAAACATAGCAGAAAAGACACCTTAGATTCTTTTTAAAAAAACTTACAGACCAATGGCTTTGGCCACTATGTCAAGGCTACAATTTAAAAAGAATGCTATGGAAATATATATATTTCTCCATAGGAATAAAAAGTACACAGAGTCACACACAATCTGTGTAACAATTTGACTGAATGAAATACAGCCAGTCAATTCAACAGGGGGAAAAATCCAGACCATTGTTTGATTTTAAAAAGGCCTATTATTTAGTCAAAATGAAAAAAGTCCCATGACTGCACATGTAGACACAAACTTAACAAGTCACAACTACACTGACAGTAACACTTTTGATTACACAAGTGATGGAAAGAACACTACAGTTCGGAGACCTGACTCTGGTTAGTTGTATGACATGAGGCAAGTTACTTAACCCCTTGGGGAATTTTTGTAACTCACCTGCAAAAAGGAACTAGATTAAGTGATTTTTAAAGTCTTAGCTACCTTGAAATCTAAGATTCAATTCTACTCAATATTTACTGAACATTGTGCCCATAAACACACAGCTATTAAAGTATTAAAATTCAATGCCAGGTGTCTGAGTCAGTACTAGTAGTACTAGTAGTTGCTTTGTTTTGTTCCTTTTCATTCTTCTATTTTTTCCAAACATTTCTATTCTTTTTTTAAACAGCTTTCCTGAGATATAATTCCTATACCATACAATTTTTACCCACTCAAAATGTACAATTTAATGGTTTTTAGTATATTCACAGAGTTGTGTAACCATCAATACAATCAATTTTAGAACATTTTCATCATCTCCAAAAGAAACCATTTAACCCTTTAGTAGTCATGCTCTATATCCTCTTACTTCCCTAGTCTTAGGCAAACACCAAATCTACTTTCTGTCTCTATACAGATCGGCCTATTTTGGACATTTCATACAAGTGAAGTCATATAATATATATGTGTGGTCTTTTGTGCCTGGCTTTTTTTACTTAGCATAAAATTTTTTTAAGGTTTTATATTTTATTTTTTTAGTTTTTTTTAAACATTTTTTATTGAGTTATAGTCATTTTACAATGTTGTGTCAAATTCCAGCATAGAGCACAATTTTTCAGTTATACATAAACATACATATATTCACTGCCACATTTTTTTTCAATGTGAGCTACCATAAGATCTTGTATATATTTCCCTGTGCTTTACAGTATAATCTTGTTTATCTATTCTACATTTTGAAATCCCAGTCTGTCCCTTCCCACCCCCTGCCCCCTTGGTAACCACAAGTTTGTATTCTATGTCTATGAGTCTGTTTCTGTTTTGTATTTATGTTCTTTTTTTTTTTCTTTTTTTAGATTCCACATATGAGCGATCTCATATGATATTTTTCTTTCTCTTTCTGGCTTACTTCACTTAGAATAACATTCTCCAGGAACATCCATGTTGCTGCAAGTGGTGTTATGTTGTTGGTTTTTATGGCTGAATAGTATTCCATTGTATAAATATACCACATCTTCTTTATCCAGTCATCTGTCGATGGACATTTAGGCTGTTTCCATGTCTTGGCTATTGTAAATAGTGCTGCTATGAACATTGGGGTGCAGGTGTCTTTTTGAAGTGGGTTCCTTCTGGATAGATGCCCAGGAGCAGGATTACTGGGTCATGTGATAAGTCTATTCCTAGTATTTTGAGGAACCTCCGTACTGTTTTCCACAGTGGCTGCACTAACCTGCATTCCCACCAGCAGTGTAGGAGGGTTCCCTTTTCTCCACAGCCTCTCCAGCATCTGTCGTTTGTGGACTTTTGAATGATGGTCATTCTGACTGCTGTGAGGTGATACCTCATTGTAGTTTTGATTTGCATTTCTCTGATAATTAGCGATATAGAACATTTTTTCATGTGCCTATTGATCATTTGTATTTCTTCCTTGGAGAATTGCTTGTTTAGGTCTTCTGCCCATTTTTGGATTGGGTTGTTTATTTTTTTCTTATTAAGTCATACGAGCTGCTTATATATTCCAGAGATCAAGCCTTTGTTGGTTTCATTTGCAAAAATTTTCTCCCATTCTGTAGGTTGTCATTTTGTTTTATTTATGGTTTCCTTTGCAGAAGCTTGTAAGTTTAATTATGTCCCATTTGTTTATTCTTGCTTTTATTTCTATTGCTTGAGTAGACTGTTCTAGGAGAACATTTTTGAGATGCATGTCAGATAATGTTTTGCCTATATTTTCTTCTGGGAGGTTTATTGTATCTTGTCTTATGTTTAAGTCTTTGATCCATTTTGAGTTTATTTTTGTGTATGGTATAAGGGAGTGTTCTAGCTTCACTGATTTACATGCTGCTGTCCAGTTTTCCCAACACCATTTGCTGAAAAGACTGTCTTTATTCCACTGTATATTCTTGCCTCCTTTGTCGAAGATTAGTTGACCAAAAGTTTGTGGGTTCATTTCTGGGCTCTTTATTCTGTTCCATTGGTCCATATGTCTGTTTTTATACCAATACCATGCTGTTTTGATTACTGTAGCTCTATAGTATTGTCTGAAGTCTGGGAGAGTTATTACTCCAGCCTCTTTCTTTTTCTTCAGTAATGCTTTGGCAATTCTAGCTCTTTTGTGATTCCATATAAATTTTATTTGTTCTAGTTCTGTGAAATATGTACTGGGTAATTTGATAGGGATTGCATTAAATCAGTAGATTGCCTTGGGCAGTGTGACCATTTTAACAATATTCATTCTTCCAATCCAGGAGCATGGGTTATCTTTCCTTTTTTTAAAGTCTTCTTTAATTTCCTTAATCTGTTTTATAATTTTCCATGTATAAGTCTTTCACCTCCTTGGTTAGATTTATTCCTAGGTATTTTATTACTTTGGGTGCTATTTTAAAGGGGATTGTTTCTTTACTTTCTTTTTCTGTTGATTCATCGTTAGTGTAAAGAAATGCAACTGATTTTTGAACATTAATCTTGTAACCTGTTACCTTGCTGAATTCTTCAATTATTTCTAGTAGTTTTTGTGTGGACCTTTTAGGGTTTTCTAAATATAGTATCAAGTCATCTGCATATAGTGACACTTTTACCTCTTCTTTTCCAATTTGGATCCCTTTTATTTCTCTCTTGCCTGATTGCTGTGGCTAGGACTTCCAAGACTATGTTGAATAGGAGTGGTGATAGTGGGCAGCCTTGTCCTGTCCCAGATTTTAGTGGGAAGCTTTTGAGTTTTTCACCGTTGAGTACCATGCTGGCTGTAGATTTGTCATATATAGCTGTTATTATGTTGAGATATGTTCCCTCTATACCCACTTTGGTGACAGTTTTTAATCATAAATGGGTGTTGAATTTCATCAAATGCTTTGCATCTATTGAGATGACCATGTGGTTTTTGTCCTTTCTCTTGTTGATGTGATGTATTACACTGATTGATTTGTGTATGTTGAACCACCCTTGTGTCCCTGGGATGAACCCCACTTGATCATGATGTATAATCTTTTTATGTGCTGTTGGATTCTATTTGCTAATATATTGGTAAGGATTTTTGCATCTATATTCATAAGTGATATTGGTCTGTAATTCTCTTTTTTGGTGGAGTCTTTGCCTGGTTTTGGTATCAGGGTGATGGTGGCTTCACAGAATGAGTTTAGGAGTATTCTCTCCTTTTCAATCTTCTGGAAGAGTTTGAGAAGGACTGGTATGAGTTCTTCTTTGTATATCTGGTAGAATTTCCCAGTGAAGCTATCCAGTCCTGGACTTTTACTTGTAGGGAAGCATAAATGTTTTTAAAGTTCATCCATTTTGTGGGTGTATTAGTACTTCATTTCTTTTTATTGTTGAATAATAGTCTATCATATGGAT
Source organism: Camelus bactrianus (assembly GCF_048773025.1). Lineage (NCBI taxonomy): Eukaryota > Metazoa > Chordata > Mammalia > Artiodactyla > Camelidae > Camelus > Camelus bactrianus. The sequence goes on from NC_133551.1 coordinate 61,405,063, forward strand.
ATACCACATTTTACTCCTCTATTTGTCAACTAATAGACACTGGGTTGTTTCCATTTTTTGGCTATTATGAATAATGCTGCTATAAACATTCATGTACAAGTTTTTGTCTGGATGTATGTTTTCATCATTTTTCTTACATATATATACCTAGAAGTAGATTTGTTGAGTCATAAGGCAACTCCATGTTTAACCTTTTAAGGAACTGCCAAACTGCTTTCCAAAGCTGCAACATTTTACATTCCCACCAGCAATGTATAAAGGTTCCAGTTTCTCTACATTCTCACCAACACTTATTATTTTTGATTATAGCCATCTGAGTGGGTACGGCATCTGATAAAATACCAAGGTAACTAGTTTTGTAACTTTAATCAACTCATTTAATCACTTTGAAATTCAGCTTTCTCATCTACATAATGTAAATAATATATTTCATAGAGTTCTCAAAGGTATTAATAAAAAATGTAGAAAAAATTTAGCACAGTATCCATCATAAAGTATTTGATAAAGAGTAATTATTATCGGTAAGTTTTCTGTTCCTTAGGAATCCACCATCTAAATGAAAAAACAAAAAACAAAAAGCTCTTGTAAAGTACTGCCTGACAGTTATTACTTAATTCAAGTGCAAAAACAAGTGGCAGAAAAAAAACCAAAGATATAAGATTGCAAAAAGGAAGACCAGTAATGGGAGGAATGGATGGGAAAAGTCTTGTCAGACACTTCACTAAATCATGAAAAATAAGAACAGCGTAGCTGGCAGGGGCAAGAAGAGATGGAAACCACACAAAGGAAGGAGCTCAGGTTAAAAAAAAAAAAGTTCTGTGCTTTCATAGCATAGTTAAGACCTGGTGACAGTAAGAAATATATCTGAATGGGTGGATGGGATAGGGCCAGATCACAGAACTGAGGCCTCTGACCTTCATCTTCCAAGTAATAGAAACAATCGAGGATTTGCAGGAAAAGGAAACTATGAAATCAGGCTTTAAGAAAGATTAATCTGGCAGGAGAGGGAAAGACTTGAGGCCAAGAAACCTGTTAGAAAGTTGTTTCAGATAAGACAAACAGGAAAAGTTGAGAGGAAGGGAACAGCTGTGAGAAGCACAAGGTAGGAAGAATTGAGCAAACTCCTTGACTGAATGGACTTACTTATATGAATATTCTACGGTTTTTTTGTTTTGCTTTTTTGGGGGAGGTAATTTGATTGATTGATTGATTGATTGATTGATTGATTATTTTATTTAATAGAGGGACTGGGGATAGAACCCAGGTCCTCGTGCATGCTAAGCATGCACTCTACCACTAAACTATACCTTCCCTCCTTATATGAATATTCTGGAAATGACAGTATACTTGGAACACAATTTGAAAATGACAACACATATTGGTAATCATATTATTAGTCCAAACTTACCCTCCGCAATGTCTGAGCACGATGTGCCAATGGCTGTGTCCCCACTGTCAGCTACACTTGAACAGCGGCTGAAGCGGCTCCGAAAGGCCTCCGAGATAACCGGGGTCTGCCATTCAGTCCCCAGGGAACTGCCCTTCTGAATCACACTGGAACCTGAAACGTGGAGTTTCCTACGTTTAGTGTGAACCAGCTCATGTAACTCGACAAGACTGTTTATAAAAATTCACTCAAACCTATAAGAGAATAGTGGTACCCCACCCCTTTCTTTCTTCCTGTGCCTATTTCAGCTACTCTGAATTGGTTAATTTTTTTAAAAAATGTTACTTCATTATTTAAAAATTTAACATAGGTTCTGGGGAGTGAACCCAGGACCTTGTGCATACAAGGCATGCGCTCTACCATTGAGCTATAGCCATTCTCTGAATTAGTTAATTTTAAATGGAAATAGCACAAGAGGTGAGAACATTCAAAGACAGAAATAAGACCTACCAAGAATCCAGGGGTACTAGGACAGTAATAGTTGATAGCAACTTCATTCTTTGAAATCTAGAAGCCACAGCACTTTACATGATCTCATTTACATACTTACTAAAAAGTATTATTACCCTTATTTTACAGAGAAAAGATGTGAGATTTGAACCCAGGTTGTTCTGATTCCAATACCCATATTCTTTGCTCTTACAGGGTTTCTCAACAGGCGCTTGTGGCATTCTGGGCATGATGATTCTTCAATGTATAGTCTATATGCTACTGGATGGCTTAGTATCCCTAATCCCCAACCACTAATGCCAATAAAACCCACTACATCACACCATCACTGTGAAAGCTGAAAATACCCCGTATGTTTCCAAATGCTCCACAGGGTAATAGGTATTCCAGTCCCCTCTTGAAAACCATTATCTGACTGAATCATGGTACTCTCATGGGCAGGGTGAATCCAGATCAAGGTGAGTCTTGTAAGTCAATCTGAAGAATTTTAGGGGGCAATGCAAAGAAACTACTAAAATTTCTGAGCAGGTAAAATGAAACAAGACTGAGATAAGATTTATTTGACTTTATTAGTTTGCTGTTTTAGGGCTAGCAGACAGGAAGTGTTCAATAAATACTTGATTTACTAACATACTAGCAAAGACTTAAATTCAAATTATTTTTTTAAAATCATTATAGTTTTTCTAAACTTTACCTGATGATCCATGTAAACAAACAAACAGGTAATGGTAGTTACATATCCATTTAAAGTACCAGAGTTTGAGTTGAAATCAGAAACTATGGTTCTGTAGACTCTATGATCTAGTGGGAAACAAGTGATATCTGAACACTTCAACTTATTCCCTCCCTTCTTCCAAATTTAGTGCTTCTCCCATCTTTTGAACCTACTTTCTTCTATTTCTGCTCCTTTTTTTGGCTACCCTTACTTCTTCTTCCTACTGAAGACAACCTCACTTTCCCTTAAAACTCCTTTTATTCTTTGGGTGTCAATGGACTGCCTTATTTCAAAGAATCTTTACACATGCAGTAATCTGTAACAATCTTTAAAAGGAAACTAGCCAAAAATGAGACCTTCTGATCAGCATAGGACTAGCCAGTATTGCTATACTAAATTAGTAGAATTCTATCCAGAAGCAAAGAAATTTGATCTCTTGGTGAGTCTATATGGCATTATCTCTTTAGTCAGTGTACAATCTGTCAGGTCTTTTGAAATAGTGAAAATCGATTGAGGGCCTCTACTACCATGTTCCTGGCCTCCACTGGAAACCACTCCCTGTTTCTACTACTAATCTTCCATTCTTCACCACTACCACTTTTCTATCTACCCACTCCAAACATCAATTCTAAAAGAGATACATAGTAAAATAAAAATATGTTTTGGTATAGTTATAGAGACTTGTGATTATTTCAAAATTCAAGTTTGAAAGCTGAAATTTTTTTGTGTTATGTCACATGTCCTATTAGCAGCATCCTCATCATATATTAAGACCATTATTAATCTAATGAGAGACTATTGAAAACAAAGCCATCAGAAAAGCAGAGAGTTTGTTAGGAACTGCTACATTCCAAAAACTTGCATTACACACATAATTATCATAAGAAATTGGACAATTCAGCCCTAGACAGTGCGTGGCACATAGCAGATGTTCAATAAATATTTGCTGAACGAATCTTGAATTTATTCAACAAACGCTTGTCAAAGTGCTTACTATATGCAAGGTAATGTGCCAAGGAGAACATAACAAATATCTATTAAATGTCTGCTATGAGGCACGGTGGGATTTTGAAGTTAAATGAAACAGACCTTTAGTTCAATAAAATGTAGCCTTTCTTCATAAATACCCCAGAATTCAAGTTATTTTTCTAAAATGCTACTTCCTATCTGAATATACCATATGTACTTATATTGTCTATTGAGTGTATGTATGCATGTATATGTTTTTCTCTCTATATATAATATATACACATACTTTTAATATATCAACTTAGGATATCTACTGAGCTTTCAAAATCCTGTAAATCCATTCTAGAAATAAATTATTGAGTCTCTAGTGACAATACAAGTCAGACTGCTGGCATCCAAGAAGAATTCCAATCTTTGTGGGCTAGCAGATGACTGACCCACCCACAGGACTTACAAAGACAACACAGAACACAGTAATTTATGCTGTGTTTTTCTGATTTCAAATAGAACTATGTCCCAAAGTCATTTTGTTCCAATCCTTTATGTGTCCTCCCCTCCCAACAAATCACGTGGTCTTTGTTGGAAGCCATGTAAGACCAGAGATAAATAGTTGTTTTCTTGGAAAGACCTATTTTTCCATTCAATGTAGTCCCATGTCATTTTTGTTCTTTTAGTACCAGCATTTCAGTGAATGCCTGTTTGCTCAGTATTTCTCTTACATGACATTTCTGTTATAAAATAAACGAGCAAAGGTCAGAATTTAACCTGGAAAACTTTGACTACTCACCTGGTGAGGTGGCATGAGAGATCCTTTCACTTGGGTATTTCTCCTGCATGGCCATTAACAGTTATTTGAGCCAGCTGTAGAATGAAGGAACCAGTTAGATCTCTCCACTATTTTTTAATTCCCTGTAACTTGTTCCCATTCAATTGAAACTCTCAAAAACACAGAGTATTCAAGTGTTATTCCACATGTTTTACTCCTAAGAATTTTTAAGGCAAAGCAACTCAATACTCCACCCCACTTCTCTTCCTAAAGCAAGAAGAGAAAACCTAGAACCAAAGAGATTCCCAATACCCATCCCATAGGGTCCTAGAATCCCTCCAACTGTTGCAAAAATTAAAAATAGTGTTACTTTTAATTAATAAATAATGCCATGGATCTTCTTACCCAGGGAAACAGGATGAAAGGGTGGGATGGAAATAGAACTAAATAACCAAACCAAGAGTGAAATATTACAGCTTCAACTACAAATAACATAAAATGAATTCCCCAATTCCTCCAGTGATGAAAGCTAGCCATATGATGCACAAAGATGAACAGAATTCTTGGTCATAAGCAGAATCCCAATCCTCAGATGGGAACATGAGGTTTTCTTCTCATTTCCCCATTCCTTAAAACATTTATATTTACTCTAATGGTACATTCTGAGAATTCAGAAGTCTGATTACTATCTGTGTAAACAAAACCTTTAATTGTAACCAATAATAGCAAATAATAATAATATATATGCACAGCACTTTGAAAAGAAGTACATAGAAGTGGTTCAGAGTACTGACTCTTGATCAGACAGTTTGGGTTTGAAGACTTAACAATTTATTAGCTGTGTAACCTTGGGCAAATTAAATTTCTCAATATCTCTGTGCCTCAGTTCCTTCATATAAAAACAAGGATAAAGATAGGACCTAATTCATTCTAATTCATTTAGAATTAACTTACAACAGTGTCTGACACATATTAAGTGCTTAATTAATAGTTTTATTATACTTGGCAGTTTATATGAATTAAAAAGTGACACAGTATGGTCCCTGGAAGATAAAGTATGAATTTCGCAACTTCGTCTTTTTATTTTTAATTTGTTTTGGGGGGAGGTAATTAGGTTTTTATTTATTTATTTATATGGAGGTACTGAGGATTGAACCCAGGACCCTGTGCATGCTAGGCACACACTCTACCCCTGAGCTATACCCTCCCCTAGAAACTTTGAATTGATAAGAGCCCCAAAAGTTTGGGACAAACCCTATCCACAGAATACAATTCTTAGAGGTGAAATTTAACTCTGGAAAAGAAAAAAAAAGCTATATGGCACTATTTCTCTAATGTGCTTTACTGACCTCTATGGTTTTCTCTTAGTAACAACAACCCAAACCCTCACTGCATCTATAACAGAAATTGTATCATCCCCTAAAATCCCAGATCTCCACATACTGGGTAAGAGAAGCTTTGTTCAGTTAAAACAACAACAACAACAACAACAACACGCTTCCATTTATGGCTAGTATCAGTTGATGTTTTAATGGTAACACAGAAGGATTACCTACCTACTAGTGATATCAAATAGTCAATATCAAAACCCTTTTTTTCACCCCTTTCTTTAAAAAAAAACCAAAATGGAAGGTCTACTGGATTCTGAGACCTTACCAAATTCAGAGAAGCTGAAAATAGAATGACAAAAGAACTCTCAGTTAAACATGGAGTTACCCTATGACTCAGGAATTCCACTCCTAGGTATATATTCAAGAGAAATAAAAACATATGTCAACACAAAATCTTGTACATGAATGTATATAGCAGTATTATTTATAGTAACCAAAAAGCAGAAAGAACTTAAATGTCCATTAGCTGATGGATAAATAAAATGTGGTATAAATGCACAACGGAGTATTATTAGGCAACAAAAAGGAATGAAATACTGATACATGCTACAACATGGAAGAACAATGAAAACATTAGGCTAAGTGAAAGAAGCCAAACACAAAAGGCTACATATTGTATGATTCCATTTATATGAAATGTCCAGAATTGGCAAATCCATACAGACAGTAGATTAGTGGTTCCTAGGGACTAAGAGGAGCGTGGGGAGGGGGGATATGGGGAGTGACTGCTAATGGTATGGGGTTTCTTGCCAGGGTAATCAAAATTTTCTGAGATTACATAGTGATGATGGTTGCCAAGCTTTTGAATATACTAAAACTTCTGAATTGTATACATGTAAAATTGAATTTTATGGTAACGACTTATATCTCAATTAAAAAAAAAACCTCCCACAAGGAGAAAAACAGTACAGAATAAATAACTCTGAATTTCTTCCTACAATTTTCAGAAGTAGATGGGCTACTGGTGGAAATTTTTAGGACCATTTGAAGGAGACAGACTTTGTGAGATAAAAGTGAGAGAAATGAATGTGTAAGAGGAAACACAAATAGCCAGTTACACAGCCAAAAAGGTAAGAACGAACGGAGGCAGACAGAAAAAAAAAAGCACCCAACACTGATAGTTTCTATTTTCAAAGCCCTTTAAATTACAGAACTATTCATTCATTCAACGAATTTAACATATATTCAGTACAAGCATACATCTTTTTACTGCATTCTTTACATCTTGAAGATTTGTGGCAACCCTGCATCAAGCAAGTCTATGGGTGCCATTTTTTCCAACATCATTTGCTCACTTCATGTCTGTGTCACATTTTGGTAATTCTCAAAATATTACAAACTTTTTAAAAATCATTCTTAAATACGTTACGGTGATCTGTGATCAATGATCTTTGATGTTACCATTGTAACTATAGATGTGGTGGAAATAGCAACAGGACTAGAATTAGAAGTGGAGTCTGAAGATGTGACTGAATTGCTGCGATCTCATGATAAAGCTAACAGATAAGGAGTTGCTTCTTGTGGATAAACATAGAAAGTGGTTCCTAGTGAAGATGTTGTCAAGACTGCTGAAATGCCAACAAAGGACTTAGAATATTACATAAACTTAATTGGTAAAGCAGCAGCAGGGTTTGAGGATAGACTCCAATTTTGAAAGAAGTTCCACTGTGGGGAAAATACTATCAAACAGCACTGCATGTTACAGAAAAATCATTCATGAAAGGAAGAGGCAACTGATGCAGCAAACTTCACTGCTATCTTATTTTAAGAAATTGCCACAGCCACCCCAACCTTCAGTCATCAGGAGGATCCCACTAGCAAAAAGATTGGAGGTGCAGATGATGGTTAGCATGTATTAGCAATATTTTTTATTTAAGGCACATATGTTTTAAAAAGACAGAATGCTATTGTATACTTAATAGATTACAGTATAGTGTAAACAAGACTTCAATAAGCACGGGGAAACCAAAAAATTGTGTGGCTCGCTTTTTGCAATATTTAATTTATTGCGGTGGTCTGGAACCCTACCTGCAATATCTCTGAGGTATGCCTGTCCTCACGACCCATCAAGCACTGAGCTAAAGACTCTACAGTATCTTACGTCTACAGTCTTATGTCTAATGCTTACATCAAACCTATGAGATAGTTACTATTATTACTCTCATTTTATGGATGACAAAATAAAGGATTAGAGGTGAAGGCTGTACAGTTAGGAAGAAGTTTCAAAGTCAGGACTGTGCTCTAATATTATAGTATAGTCAGCATTCTGTCTGTGTATGACAGAATAAATAAAGGAAGTTACTAAGGTGCCACAAGTTGTAGTTTCTGCCTCAGACATAGCCAGAGCTGCAAGCTCCAAAGCAGTTAGGAGCAGGGGCAGCTCATATAATTTCTTTACTTTGCCCTTGGTCACCACCCCGGCTCTATTTGCCAAGTTGCTACCCAAGAATTAGATTTTGACTGTTATATTTCTCCCCTTGAAGAATTATAATCTTAGTGTGGAACGCACCTGGCAGTTGTAGAGAGAACCACATCAAGATAGGAGAGGATCTGAAGGGATACACAGACACCTGACACAGACACATTAAGAATCTCACACTATCACATTATTTTCATCGCCTTGATCATTTATTAAACCAGACCTAAAGAAAAAGAAGCCAAATCCTTGCCAAGATGTTGCCTTTACAAAGAACAAGCCTGAGACACACACCACCGCCAGATCACTATAAAACAGACAGGGCCCAAGGGCAAGTAATGAGGCATGGTTATCTTAACTGTCCTTGTACCACTCCTTCCTCCCTAGCACACAGTACTCAATTCCTTAAGTAAAATTACTGAGTGCCTACTATCTGCCTGGCTCTGCGCGACGTGGTGGAAATAGACTGGTGTAAAAGACAAACAGGGTTCTCATCCTCCCGGTTTACTGTGCTGTTAAGTTTAGTGCTGTAATACCCTCTATTACATAAATAAGCTTTAACACACTGAACTTTCCGTTCATCCAAAGAACCAGCTCCTCTTTGTCTATAGCAGGGTACCCTAATCTCAGTACTCCTGACACTGGAGGTCGGATAAGTCTTTGATGCGGGACTGTCCTGTACACTGTGGGCTGTTTAGGAGCACCCCTAACTTCTGCCCATCTGATGCCAGGAGCAATCTCTGAGTTGTGAGAATCAAAAATGTCTCCAGACCCTGTCAAATATCCCGTGGAGAGCAAAAGCGCGCCGGCCCAGAAACTCCAGCCTAGAGCCTTCACGAGTGTTCTCTGTCCCCCAACCTTGGTTCTCTACTCATTCTCCAAACTTCGGCTCAAACTTCACTTCCACGGGGAGGGCTCCCCGCCCCCTCAGACTCCGTCGTTCTGTTCTGCGCTCCCTGTACTCGTCCACCCGGCGCTACTGAGTGCTGGCCGAGCAATCACCCGCCGGACATCTACTCCTCTCCCGGGACTGTGCGCTCCGGGAGGGTGAGGAACTCGCCTCCTGCCGCGCCCCCGGGGACCGGCACAGGGCCCGTCTTTTACAGCGGTCCTGCAACTGCGGTGGAGTGACGGCGAGAGAGCAAGCCGAAGAGGGCAGGGAGGCGACCGAGCCCTGGAGGGTGTGTGGGGTGTGGAGGGCATTATTTTAGAAAGCCGGGGCAGTCAGAGACCCAAGGGGAACCGCTCAGTCGCTCTGCGCATGCGCTTCTCTCTCCCGCGGCTCCCCCACCATCCCCACGGAGGTAGGTCTAGCGCGCCTCAGGCTCCGCTGGAGGCAACAGGGTCTGTCAGTCCGACGGGGGCCCCCGAAGTGAGGAGGACTTACGTGAGCCTGAAAGCGAGAGGCGAAATCCCTCACTCAGGGACACCAACTACTGCCAGATACGTCGGCCGCGGGCGGCGGTTCGCTCCCTTGACTCGCCTAACGGCCGTTACACACCCGCCAGGCCGCGCGCCTCAGAGCGCGCACCACCCCGGCCCCGCCCCCTTTCAGCCCGCTTTCGACCAATCAGGAGTCGGGCCGCGCCGGTGTCCCGCCCCTGCACGCTGCCCTGGACGCGGAGACAGGACGGATCTCTCTGCGCATGACGCCGTTGCCGCTCTCGGCGGTCTTCTCTGCCCTTTGGCGGGTCTCGTCTCTGGGCGGAGCCCTGCTCGCCAGGGCCTGGAGTGGCTTGCTTGGGCCTTTGGAGATGGAGAAGCTAGTAGCCAGAGCAAATCATTCGGGGATCCCACTCAACCTGCCCATTCTCCTCTCATTTCCCACCACTTATCAGTACTCCCACCTGAAGCAGCGAGTCACGTTGTGACCAGGAGTTAGGCTGTGGCCAGGTTCACTGTCTTGTCAGGGTCAGGACTTTGTCTGGGTTAGACTCAGTGGTCAGTCTGACCAGGACTCAGGTTGAAGAGGAAGGAATCAGGCTTACCTCCCTACTCAAGCTCGGTCCCTAGAAAAAGGAACTAAGTTCATTTGCATTAATATATACTTGAAGAATCAGACTGAAATTCTTTAAAAGGAGGAACAACCCCATCGAATAGTAAAATTGTAGGTACTGGAAACCTGTCTTGGGAGGGAGAGGCATTAAAAAATTGTATGAAACATTGTGGTAAATATAATTAACACTGCTGTATTTTATATATGAAAGTTAAGAGTAAATCCTGAGTTCCCATCACAAGGAAAAATTTTTTTCTATTTAATTTTGCATCTATATGAGATGATGGATGTTCACTAAACTCATTATGATAATCATTTCAGGAGGGATGTAAGAGCGTTATACTGTACACTTTAAACTTATACAGTGCTGTATGTCAGTTATAACCAATAAAACTAGAAGGAAAAAGAAGTGTGATTGAAGAACCAGACTTAAAGGGTTAATTACAGGATCAAATTCATTCTAGAGGAAGGGCTCTGGGGATGTGCTCCAAAGTTTTATCACTCGCCCTCTCTTATAACCTTTTAAGGTAAGAATACAGAAGGCAGAAAATAGCAGATTTAATGGATAATGAACCTGGGTAGGATATGACAGATAAATATAGGGAGTATTCTCTGAAATTAAGACCAGAAGCTTTTATTAAAATATAAATGGTAAGGATAGGTGTCTAAGTGAATAATTTGTGGACTGGTAGATAAGAAGTAAGGTGGTGGGCACACCAACTTGATGGCTTCTATTTCTTTGGTGATCTGTAAGGAGGGAGGGAACGGGGGATGTAGAGGACTGAGAAGAATGGGGAAGATTTGAAGAGCTGATGTGGAGAATGGAAGAGAAACCAGAGTGGAAACAGTGGAAGTGTTTTAAGAGATTTAAATTTACAGTTGGCAAAGAGTACATTTGTACAGTTGTCTCCAATGGGTATCTGTATTTTAAAAGCAACTCCATTATCATGGTACCAATTTTCGAATGTGAATGATTCCTCATTTATATTTTAACAAAGACTTTTGGTTCTAATTTCAGAGAATATTCACAATTTTTAGTTATGAGGTAGTCAATCTTCAATTACTTTAATATTTTAAAATTTGCATATTCAATAAAAAAATCAATGGAACTATCATCTGACATGACTGAAAAAGGACTAGAGTTGGTCCCACCCCAATTTAATCAAAGAGAGAAAGTGACTACATCTTTGTAATCATGTAGTTAGAGCTACTTTCACATGCATTTAGTGTTGTCAGGTGGATTATTTTATAAGCACCTATTGTTACACAGCATAGAGACTTCTTTAATGTGGTCAACTAAGTAAAGTTTAAATTCAATAGCTTCCCTGTTAACTTTGTTTCATCGTATTTTCTTTCTGAGAAACTTAAGCATAATATAGTCAATAATATTTTGCTCTTATCCTTTAGGATATATTTTAAATAGGGGCAAGTGTTAATGTTTTTGTTAACAGAGATATTTAAATGGTCTACTCCAGAAATATAAAGTCAATATGAATTCCCAATGAAATGTCATTAATTGTACTGATTTAATAAACCTGTGATTTTTATGTACATGAAAAATAATATGGGTTAATCATTTAACTGAATTTTTTTCTGGAGCTGTTAAACCATTAAATGATAAGAAAAGTTGTTGCAAATGAAATGTTAAGATTGTTAAGTTTATTGTTATTTTGTTGCTTGTAACAACATATTTTCTGAAGAAATTAATTTCTAAAATTATCATAGATATCAATCAAAGTAGTATTTCAAAAGTGAAAAAACAAAAGAGGCACAGGGCCTTCTTGTGATTTTGTGAAAGTAGCTTCTAAAGCCTGTCCTGCTTCCCAGTCCACTTAACTTGCTTCCTGCACTCAACTCTCCTCTCTGTAAGGTCAAAGCCTGTATCTTGTGTACTGTTGAATCCCCAGGGCCCAACATAGTAGATTCCAACCTGTTTTTGAATGAATAAATGATAGCACATTGCTGCCTGTATCCACCTTCTATTAGGAAGGGGGAGTTAATGAGGTTGCAGATAATTAATGGTCAGAATATTATATGGATCCATTTAATCCTAATTCTGAAATTGAATGCTCTTGCCCATTTTGCAGAAGAAAGAAGACTTGGAACCAGGTGGCCAAGGCCCAAGAACTTTCCCTGGTATGAGAGCAATAGAGTCCCCATGTTGAAGCAGAAATCATTTGATCAAAGTCTTTCATTTTATAAATGGCAGAACTGAGACCATAGAGAATAGAGTGACTTCTCACATGTACACACACACACACACACACACACACACACACACACACACACACACACCATTCCTCATGAGGCCTTGAAGCTTTGTGGTCCCAAAATACAGAAAAGGAGTCAGACAAAAGAGGAAAATTACCTACTATTTATTTGGCCATATCCTCTGCCCTACCCTCTACCATACTGTGCTGCCTGATCCCACCCTTGGAAGAGTTCCAGAGATGAGAAGGGAAGGTGGGATGGGGAAGCACTGCCTAAGGCTCAGGGGCCACATTCCTTGCCAGACAGTAGTTGGGTCACACATGGATTCCACCTTCACCCCCAACCTCTCTGGTCCCTAACAAGAGGACAGCCATGCCTCTCTATCAATCTTCCTCCACCCCACTCTTGCCTCAGACAACTAAACTAAAGGCTAAGAGTTAGAGTTGGGGAAGTGTCTGTGCAGGATTTTACCCCAGCATCCAGCCTATCACCATCACAAGAAAGCTGGCCATCCAGGCTCCTGCAGGAAAGAAAGAAATGAATATACAACTGGATTAGGTGGCTTTGAGAGCCTGAGAAACGTTTTTAGTCTTAGATACTCCACTTTGAGGATTATTTAGAAAAACATGCATTCTTTCAACAAAGATTTCCTGGGACTGTGCCAGTCCTTCTGTTAGACTAGGGGTTGAGATGCATGGAGATACAGAGATGAATTCTCTAGATCACTGTGGGCCTCACTCGATCCCCCAACTTGTTGTTGCCTTCCTAGCCTTATCTCTTGAAATTTCAACCCCTATTCTAAATCACTTCTGGATAGCCTCAGGTTCTGATGAAGGATAAAACTCTGACTATGACAACCAAGCAACAACCTCACAATGACAACTCTGCCATATACTGCTAAGGAAGCTAAGCCTTAGGGTAACTGACTTCTCCCAGGTCACGTATTGTTGAGCAGAGACAGGATCCAAGACCAGCACCTGCCAGAAGCCAGTGTGCACCCCCAGACCCTAATGCAACCTCAGAATTTCCTCACAGCAATCCCTGTGTACCAACTTGCCAAAGTCCTGCTGCTGGAGGCACTGCGCTCTGAAACCACAAAGGAAGAAAGACATCTTAAGGAGGCATTCCGAAATTACAAGGCCAGCACACTGCCATCATTTCAAGATTGGGCAAAAGGTGACCCCTTGATGAAGCAGGGACTCAGAAGGATGTGATGATGAGCCTTCTGACTGTAATAAGAACAGTCTTACGAAGAAGATAGGCTTTCCTGTGAGGATCGGAGCTTTGGAATGTTGTCACAAGATAGAAAGAAGGGAGAGACTGTTCAGACAAGCAAGAGGATTTACAAAAGCAGGCTGGCACAGAGACAAAGAGACTGGGAGAAGAGTGATCTGGTGTGGCAGGAAAGATGAGAATGGGAGGAGAGAAGTCCCTCTGGGACTGGGTGAAGGGAGACCACTCCAGAGCAAAGAAGGAGCCGAGGAGGATATGGGCTTGGGGAAGATATGGTTGAACTGAAGAAGGAGTCTATGGATACTAGGTAGGAGGGAGCTCAGTGAAGGGTCGGGATCTCGGAGGAGATCAGTGGGAGGATCTAGAAGAGGAGTCAGGGAGACCCCCAAATGGTCCAGTTACCACTAAATCGGATGGGCCCGAACACCTTCCGGCCGGCGTCGCTCTCCAGGCCCTTCCAAACTGACATCTCCCAAGCTAGATTCACCCCAGGAGGACTCTTCTGACTACAGGTCTGCGTGGACACAGCAGAAGGGTAGCGAGGTCCTTCCCTGCCTCAGCCTGGACAGGCCTTTGCCTGAGACCCCCAGGTAAACCCAGAGAGTCCACGAAAATCCTGCCCTTTAGGTCAATCCTCAGGTCCCCGACCTGCCCTCGGCCCCGCCCTCATCCCCGCCCCCGGAAGGATAGACCAATCCCCAGCACGGCCATCCTTCAGGCTCCTCCTTAGTCCCGCCCCCAGGAAGAGGGCTCTACTGGGAGTCCCGCTCCCCAGCGCGCCAACCAGTGCCGCCGGGCAGAGGGTGCGTAGGCTGCCGGGAGCCCAGGGCTGCCCCACTCGCTGGCTGACACGGGCGTCCCGCCCACTTGTCGCACAGGGTCACTCGGCCGTGCAGGTAGAGCTGGTCGAGAAGCGGAACAGGTTGAAGGCCAGAGTCACCTCCAGAGAGGCCCCGTTGGCCCGCAGGCCCCAGAGCAGCCGGTTACTGACTGGGCAGCTGTGGGGAGAGGCGGCGTCACCCACTGTTAGGAGCTCCCAGCAAACACTCATTTCCCCTATTTTGTTTGTCCTGTGTAGGTGTAGATGCTGGGTCTCGTACTGAGAATTTACATGCGTTATTTCATTTCATCCTCACGTCAATCCTAGGAGAACGACAATAATTTTATCTTTTTCTTTCTCCCTCTCTCTTTTTCTTTCTTTCTCTTTTTAATTCTCTTTTTCCTCCTTCTTCCCTTGCTTCCTCTCTTTCTCTTTCTCTCTTCCTTTTTTCTTTTTACATTTTTTCTCTCCTGTCTTTTCCTTTCTTCTCCTTCCCCTCTTACTTCTCACTATTATTATTTTGATGGTGTAGTCGTAGTAAATCATGACAAGATGACCTTGTATTTTTCTTTTCTTTATTTTTGCTAAGGCTCTCTCTTTTTAGTAAAAGAACCTGGGCATAGTTTATCAGTGATCATGTATTAGCAATAACTGCTCCAAATTTAAAAAGGAAACCTCAGTTACTGGTGGCAAAGTCTGGTAGACATAGAGTTATAAGCTCAAGAATTTGGACACAATGGCCTCAACTGTCCACGCTATTGTCATGGTGACTTTTTTTGAGATGACAATAACCTAAATGTAACCCCTTACTATAGTATAACTGATCATACTTGGATAGGCCTATGGTGTAGAGTCCTCAGGCAGAAAGAAATTCTTATGATACACAGGCTCCATTCTAGGTACTTGGGAAAATGAGGGAATGTGAGCAAACAAAACAGACCAAACGTCCTATTCTTCTGTGGGTGAGAGGAGACAGACAATAAATAACAATAAAGAAAAGTAAATAATCTCATGTAATATAGTGTATAGTAGGAGATGATAAGTAGATAGAAGAAAGAAACAGGGATCTAGTGGAGGATAGTTGCAATTTTAAATAGCATGGATGGGGTAGGCTTCATTGAAATGGGGACATTTTAGCAAAGACTTGAAGGAGATGAGAATTTTCCATATGGGTATCAGGGAGTTGAGGATTCCAGGAAGAGAAAACAGCCAATGTAAAAGCCTAAGGGACAGCAAATTACCTTCCCACTTAGATACCTGTCCACACGGATGCTACCTCTCATGGGCATTAAGGAATCACCTCTCTGAACTCTGTCTCTTGTACTTCCCAAAGCCCATTTAGTCTTTTTAATCCTGCGGTTTTTATTCCAGGGCTCAAGTTTACCATCAATAAATCCTTTCTAGCTTCCCCCTTGATGGTGCCTTTCCTTTTTAAAGATGAGGACACTGAGACTCAGAGAGGTTAAGGAGATTACCCAAGTTTCTTCAGGTAGCAGCCTGAAGTGTCCACCCATACCCTTAATCACTAGGTTCTATTTTCTCCTGACAAAGGAAGAATTGCATGCTAGGATGGATTTGGTGATATTTCAGAATCTGGACTCTGGAACATGAGTAGACCAGCACTATGTCCTTAAACTAGTCATTTAAACTCTGAACCCTCTGCAATCCCCTCTAATCTGTAAAGTGGGGGATATAACACTCCACAGGGTTGTTTTCAGGAATAAATGAGGTAATGAATGATTCACTGTGCTTTATGAAGGCTTGTTAATGTTGATGAACCCAGCTCTTCTCCTAGACCATGAGCTGTTGAGGGTGAAGGTTTGGCCCAACACTTAGCAGGGTCTGTCACTTACCAGTTATGTGAACTGAGCCGAAGTTTCTCCATCTATAAAATAGGAATGAGAACATCACTATCCCATACAGTGTTTTGTGAGGCTTAAGTGTGTTAATACATGTGAAGTGATTTGAACAATGCCTGGCATGGAGTAAATGTCAAAATTATTACATAGTGTATATCACCCGTAAATGTTAGTTTCATTTTTGTTTTTTACTTTCATTATTGTAGGCCCTCAATAATTGAGGAAAGAATAAAAGGAATGAATGTCATTAATTGGCTGTAATCTTGGACTGGCCATAATCTCCCTATGCCTTAATTTATTCATCTGAAAATGGGAATGATAATAATACTTGTATTTATTCAACAAATATTCACTCAGCACTTATTTTCTCCCAGCATTTAAATGCACCACGGATATAGAGAAGAATGACAGAATCTGTGCTCACAGGTACAAAAGCACCCAGTACAAGCTATAGTCCAAGAGCTAGTCTGGCATTGAAAGAAGGTTACCAGGGCCCAACAGATACTCACCTCTCTTTCACAAAGTGGTACCTGGCCTTAACAGCACCTGTCCTGGAGACATGAGCTGGCAAAGACCACATTGGCTACCAGGGCAAATCTGTCTGGATCACTGCTTGTGGCTCTGAGGACCACGTAGAGAGGCTTGCCAAGGGGAGCTGGTCTGTTCTCAAGTGGAGATGAGAGCTGGGGGTCTGTGAAGATGCTCAGGATGACAATGGTGTCCCCAGTGCCTGGAAAATAGATGGTGATGTATCTGGAGAGGGACAGAAATGAGACACTTACCACAAAACCCTAGAGGGAGGGGCATCATTCTCCTTCTGCCTTGCACCCAATGTCACTGAGCACTGGTAGCCATAGAGAACTAGGGGAGGGGAGGAGAAAATCTGCTAATCTTCCTCCTGGACCTCCTAAAAAGTGAGGGGCCACCTCATAGATCCCCTGACCTAGGACCCTTGAAGCCATCCAAGCCATCCTACCTCAAGGTAAGTTACATAAACAACTCATAATGCATTACTTTATAGAGCATCTTTTTCTTTCACGAGAATACTCTGAGTCTCAATCTAAGAGGTCCCTACGACTGGTGGGTGGGCATGGCGGGGAGCCAACATCCTGAGGGTGCTGAGTCCTTTTGCCTGGATTATAGGTAGCAATGGGAACTTGAGAGCCTCCACAGCAACCAATCCGAGAGGCAGCTGATAGAAAAGAACTCACAGGAAGGAGACCACTGGGTAGGGGTGAGTCTGGCTGACATTCACCACCAGAGGGTACGTGCAGCTGAAGCTAAGCGTTGTGTAGTCAGTATTGGTGAGGTTAGGGAGGACCTGCAGAAACTTCATCCAGAGAATAAAGGGCGTGGCTATTGTTGGTCTAGAAAAAAAACAAGGAGGCAGCCATTACCCTCAGATCTCCACCTTCTCCCATTCTCATTGGCTGTAAGTTGTTTATTTAAATAAAAATAATGGTTAAAGTTTACTGAGCATGGGTGGTATTCCAGGCACTGTGGCCTGATCACAACTCTCTGTAGAGGGTTCTGTTATTAGTCCCATTTTACAGAAGAGTAAACTGAGGCTTAGAAAATTTAAAAATTTGCCAAAGCAAGTAACAGAACCAGAATTCAATGTCTCTCTGATCCCAGAGCCCACGTTCTTCACCTCTGTGCTGGGGAGTCTCAAATTTCAATGTGCATTTTAAAATCACTTGGAAAAAATGAATAAAAGAATCACTGTGAGGCCTGTTAAAATTACCAGGTCCTAGTCCCTATCCCAATATTTGGATTATCTTTTTGATATTTCATTGTTTCCATAGGATTTTTTAAAAACAATCAAAATAATTTGTTTTGTTGCTATAAATCAAACATTTTATTAAAAAGAACACTGACAAGAGAATTCCAGGGGCAGAGCCATGGACTTAGCTATTGCAGGTTGAAACTTCCAACTCTGTTTCATGACCTAAGCAAGAGATCCCATGAATCTCTGGGTGGCAGAGCTGGAGATAACAGAAGACCCTGGAGGAACTATATCATCAAGCCCAGGAAGCTGCAGAGCCTCTTCAAAGGGGCTTTAAAGCCGTCCTATGTGTTGGGGAAAAGCTGACCCCAGCAGGGCATTCTTCCTCCTCCCCATTCAGTCAGAGCTGCCTTGCTTTTATATATTTATTTTTAATTTGGCTTTTATGTAAAATCCCTTCTAAGAAAAGGAGATGGCAGCACAGTGAGCAGTTAGGAGCACAAACCAGCTCTGTTAATAACTAGCTGTGTGACTTGGGAAAATCCCTCAGATTCTCTGCGCCTTAGATTACTTATCTGTAAATGGGAACATCACATGATCATTGTGAAGATTTATTGAGATAGTACGTGAAGAAAAGATTTTGACCCACAGTACATGGCACATGGGAAGAAATCAATAAATATTGGTTCTGGTTATGGTAGTTATTATTTTAAAGGATTCTGTGGCTGACAAGTTTGGAAACCAATTTCCCAGTCCATCAAACATGGTGACCATTTATAAGGGCATTCCAAATCTAATGAGATACAACATGGACTCTTCCTCCCCAAAAGACTGGTCTGATGGCTAGAACTTGACTCCATTGCAGAGAATTATTCCTTAGTCAAATGGAAATAAAGTGACAACAAGTACCAACATATTCATTTCCCAGTCCCTCCCCTGAAACATGCATAGGCCCCAGCTTCTTATCAGGTGGCCCCTCCCAGCTTGCTCACAAAGGGGCGGAGTCCGCAAGTACCCTCCTTCTTCTCCACCACAAAGACCTGGACACTGCGACCCTCCTCTGTCTTTCTGACACTGGAGCATCCTGAAATGACGCCTTCCTCCAGCACCCAGTGGTGAGTCTTCAGGAAGCAGCTGCTCAGGACCACCTCAATTTTCTGCTGCTGGCAGTGCAGGGCCACCAACACCCTGGGTAGTTCTGTAGGAGGACAACAGCCAGAGCAGAGGCCTCCTGAGTTTCCTAGGATGATGCCATGGGCAGGGGTACTAGGTCTTATCTGGGTGGAGGAGACACTGTGGGGATATTAGCCCGACCCACGATGACTCCCTTAAACAAAGACTCTGCCTCACAAGAGGTGAGACGCCTCTGCCATAATTGCCCTGGGGGCCCCTTATCCCTGGCCTTAGCTGGTCCACTCAAAATCTCTTTCCCAGGAACTGAGCCTGGAAGGAGGCGATAGAAAGCTTGAGAGTTGTGAGGCAGCCATCTTTTGCCACGTAGGCTGAGAGACGGGAAAAACCAGTGTATGGAGAGAGGAACAAGGTACAGAAGGGGAGAAGGTAAGGGGAGGGGACTCCTTGCTTTTGACCACATTCAGTTCCAAGTCCCAGTCCCTGGAGAACCTGGCTGGAGCCTGCCCTCGGGCTTCATGAGATGCCCTTATAATAAATTCCTTTGTTTCTCTTTCAGCAGCCCCTTTGGTTTCTGTTACTTGCCTTGCAAGATTATTTTTGGAGATACTAATTTGTTTTGTTCTTTGATTTCCTTCCCATTTCAAAAGGTAGTCTGGGCCTTGGGGGAGTTTTGAGGGCCCTAAACTGCTTGAAATCGGTGGCTCATTCTTTCTTGTCCTAAACTCCTGAAGAGACAGCGTTGAGGGATGGGAGGGAGGGAGCACCTTTGAGAGCCATGAGGGAGAGGGGTCAGAGTCTTCAAATCCTCTTCAGTAATTCTTAGTCTCATGAGTCAACAAATTTTTTGTTTCATGTTTTCAATTTTTAAAATTACTTACTTAATTAATTTGCTCCAGTCAATTAGCGTCGATTTTCTGCCCCTGGCACCACCCAGTGCCCTGATACGTGCCTTGTACCAGTGCTTTTGGGTGATGAAGGAGAAACTAATACTTAACCCTTCCCTTCTTTCTAGGCCTGCTCTTTCTGTATTTTCTGTTGAAGTTGGGATGAACCACTTACAGTTAGTCATTAAAAAATAAAACATTATGGAAATATTAGTGTAAAACATTTCTGTAGACTGAATGTTTGCGTCCTCCCCAAAATCCATGTGTTAAATCCTAACACCCAATGTGATGGTATGAGGAGGTGGGGCCTAGGGGAGGTGATTAGGTCATGAGGGTGGAGCCCTCCTGAATGAGACTAGTGCCCTTATAAAAGACCCCAGGGAGCTCCCTTGCCCCTTCCATTATGTGAGGACACACCAAGAGGACAGCTGTGTATGAACCAGAATGTGGGCCCTCACAAGATACCAAACCTCCTGGTGCCTTGGTCTTGGACTTCCAGCCTCCAGAAATGTGAGAGAGGTTTCTGTTGTTCGTAAGACACCTAGCACATGGTATTTTGTTATAGCAGCCTGAACTAAAACAAATTCATATGTCCAGCTACCTTTCCTCTTGCTAGAAATCACCTCTACCCAGATGGACTCTTTAGATGTCAGTGTCTGACCAAACCTCACCGGCCCTCCCATACCCTTTGGACGTGCGTTTGTCTGGGCCTTCACAGAGTTGTGGAGGGTTCTTTGCTGTTCAGATACAAGTTTCTCAGACTTACTTGAGTGGGCATAGTAGCTGTCATTGTACATGCAAACTCCCCCATCAGCTGGGTACTCAACCAAAGCGCAGACTCTTGCTCCCAGACTACTGCTCTTGTTGTGCTTAGGGGAGGTTTGATTGGCCCCAGTCATGGCCGAGGATTCTCTTGTCCCCAAGTTGCTGGGGTTAAGGGCTGTTGAATGAGCAGCTGTTGTCTCAGGTGACTGGGTCATTATAGTGCCAGCACTGGGGGCTGATTCCACCGGCTGGGAAGGTGTTTGTTTGATGGTGTTCTGATGGCTTTCCGACAGCACGCTCATTGTGCAGGCTGTTGTTGGACTTGGTGGTGCAGCTGCAGTTACCCCTTCCTGAGCCCCAGATGTGTTTGTTCCAAGAAGAGTTACCCCTAGGGTGGTTGTGTTTAGTGAAGTGGTATGGGTAACTGCACTGGTTGTCACAAGTGAAGATTCTTTCACATCAGTGATTTTGTTTGATGTTGTTGGGGGTATCATTGTAGCTAACTTCTCAGAGACAGTGATTGTCGTGGACCCTGATGAAGTAACATCCTTGCCTGGTATGTTTGGTGCTACTGGAGCTATGATTGTGGCTGGCTTTGGAGAGTCAGCAGACACTGATGAGCCCAATCCATTGACTCTGGAGCTTGATGCTAATGGGGCTGCAGTTGGAGCACTCTGATTCTGTTTTGAGCTGTTAGCTGAAGTGGCCATGCTGGATGAGGCTGTGCTTCTGGATGTCCCTCCCTGGTCCTTCAATATAGACATCATCATGGAATCTGACAGTTCTGTGCCCTTGGAAGTTGTGGTGGTAGAAGTATTTGATCTCTTCTCCTGAGTCTCATGTACTGGGGTTATCTGCTGCTGGCTCGTGGTGAAGTGGGAGAAGTAGCTGGTGTTATATGCTTCTGGGACTCAGACGTTGCTGTCCTGCTGGTGGTCAGTGAGGTGTTGGATGGAAGTGCAGGGACATTGTCTCTCTCGTTGTTGTATGAAGCTGAAATTGTGGATAAACGCGCCACAGTTCCCAGGGTCACAGAGTTGTTTGTGGAGGTTATCGTAGCTGACCCCCCAGGTTGTCATAATGCCTATAAAACAAACAAAAAGAAACCAATACACCTGTCTCCTCCACCAATGCACTGTTGTCCTCAGATGTTCTCACTTACCAAGTATCCTTATTGGAAGATTCAATAAAAATATCCTTGTTAACTGCATTATTACTGGCTTGCATTCATTTATGCACTAGCTCTGTGCTAATAGATCTCAGCTGGTGCATGTCAGGGAGAGGGAATTTAACTGGTTCTGGCAAGTATGTCTCATTCCGCTCAAGGACTATTCTGGAAACAGAGTCAGCAAAAGATGGAAATCTATTATTGCACTCAATCTTTGATTTCTTGATACCTTTTTTGATGTGAGTTTCTTACTGCACTGTGATCCCAATATTTAAAGATATACAATTTTTTGTACAATGTGACCCCTAATTCCAAGCCAAGTGCTTCATTTAGTGCATTAGCACTCAAATATATTTCTGACATCTTTCAGTTTTTCACCTTGTCTGAGTAAGGGGCTGCTTCAATGCAAAAGCCTTGATGCATTGAATCCTCACATCCATCCCAAGGTAAGGACTATTATTTCTACTTATTACATGAAGAAACTGAGGCTCAGGCAGGTGAAGTCATCTGTGCAAGGTCACACAGCCAGGAAGTGGCATCACTGCATTTGAAACCAGATCCATCAGTTCCCGGATGTCAATGTCTTCCCAGCACGCTGCACTGCCTCACAAAAATATAACTTCATTCTCATGGCTGAGCCAGCTACTCTCTCTACACGGAAAGGCACAAATCAGCTACACTGAGCTGGATCCCTTAGAAACCTTTTCTTTTCCCCTGGGCAATGGGCAGAAATAGGTCCATCACCTGATGCCTCACCACTTAATGGCAGTTGTCAAAGGACTAATTCAGAAAACTGGAGGTGACCCAGTCCAGTTGATGGGCTTGTCCTTTCCACAGCCTAGCTCTGAAGAGGCACTGACCCTTCTCCCAACCCCTTCCCCCATCTGGCTTCTGCTTCTTCCACCTGACCCCTACTTTCTTCTAGACCTGTGTGGAGCTATGGGGTCACAATAGGGCAGGAGAGCTGGCCACGATACATGGAAAGATTATGGGAAATCTAGACCCTAGACCTGGCTCTACTACTGACTTGCTGTGTAATCTTGGGGAAGACGTCACCCCTCTTAGTGTGTCCATGTCCCCCTCAGCACAGTGAGGGACTCAGGCTTAATATTGCAGGAGTCTTCTAAACTCTAGTAATCCATGGATCTGTCTGCAACAAAATTCTAGGCTGAAAGGAACAGATGTCTTGTTACAGAGGTCTCGAGTTTTTATTTGCAGGAAGAGATGTTTCCATTGGATTTGATTTTATGTTTTACCCATGTGGTTCACCAGTTGTCCCTGCCGCCTTATGAAAAAATCCATCCTTTCCCCACTGATCGATTTGTCATGTTGTCTGTCATTACGCATCCAGACCGATTTCCCTGCTCTTTCATTCCGTTGGTTCACTTGTCTATTGCTGCACCAACACCACATTATCTTATTATCTTACTGTTACTTTAATGTAAGTCTCAGTATCTGGTAGAGTGAGTCTCCCATCTTGCTCTTCAAAATTTATCTTGGTTTTTGTTCTTCCTTACTTATATGTATTAGAATCCACTAATCAACTTCTATAAAAAAACCATGTTGGGATTTTGACTGGAAGTGTGTCACAATAAGATGTTTGGTGAGAATTGACACTTATATGATATTGGGGTCTCCTGCCCATAGCAACTCCTTTGAGAAGCAATGGAGTGCGACCTGGACTCTAAAGTCAGACCTGGAACAGAATCCCAGCTCTGCGTTGAGGGGACAAATCACTTCATGTCTCTGAGCCTCAGTTTCCTCAACTGTAAAACAGCAACGATGACAGTACCCACCTCACTGACGGTCATGAGAATTAAATGAGATAATGCATATGAAGCACTTAGCACAGTGCTGAGCATATAAGTAGAACCTGCTATTGGTAATGATTATCCCCTTCTTCGCCTCTTATTAAAATTGGTGCTTTGCCAAGGATACTCCTGTCCTTGGAAAATGTCATGACTCATGGGATTGCTGAGACATGCAATTTCTTGCCTTCTTCCAATATCTTCCCCCTTACTGACCTAAGAGCTCAGGATCCAGGGCTGCACTCCTACACTGGGCTCAGTGAGGCGCTGGAGTAGGGCAGGGGAGGGCAGCAGTGGTCCAAGCCCCTGGGCCCTCAGTTCTGGGCCAGATTGAGAGGGAATTAGCCTTTTGAAACCTTGAGCTATTGGCCCAGCCCCAGTGGAAAGGACAGACAGAAAAGGGGATACAGCTGAGATGACAGACAAAATGGAGGGAGTGGACAGAAAAAGACAGTATCCTGGATGAGGATGGATGGGTAAAGCCAGAAACTCCTTAGAGTTCATGCCATCATGTTTCTGCCTCTAAACTCATTGGTGCCCCAAGCCTTTCAGACAATCTAGGGGTGGGGTGAAGGATAGCTGTGCTCACATTATAAGATCCTCCTGGGCACACTGCCTGATCTTCCACCACTTTCTTCCCCTCCCTGGTGAGCCAGAAGAAGGTCTGTGAGAGCCCCCAGAGAAGGATGGATGGAAAGAGTGTATGTGGATACTCACCAGGCAGACTGAGGGCTCCATCTTCAATAAATAGCAGCAGCAGCAGCAGCAGCAGCAGCAGCAGCAGCAGCAGCAAAAGCCACTGGCTGCCCATTGTTCTGCTGGTTGATGGTCCTGGAAGGTCCTGGGAAGGGGTTCTGGCTGGAACAGGGGAACAGACAGCAGCTCCAAGCAGTGAGGCACTGCTGGCACTGGTGCCACCTCTCACCTGTCTGCTGAATGTACCACCCCATCCCCAGTTGTCCAGATTCCTTCCCAGCAGGCCCCAGGGGGCTTTGCAGGGCTGGAACCAGTGCTGGTGGGAAGGGATGGAGGGTGGAGTTTCCCATCAGCTGCAATCAGTGGGTCTCTGGGGACTCCCATTTCAGATGGTGAATATCCCCAAGGTCTCTAATTGTTAGTCTTTGCTGAACAGCTGGGCCTTCCAGCCTTCCCTTCCCCTCACCCAACATCAGGGAACCTGAGTCTCAGCCATAGGGCTGATCTCTTCAGTCTCCCAACTCTGGGGGCTGAGATCTTGCCATTTGATTTTAGAGCTGGTGATCAATCTTATCTTCTCCCCATTGCACAGATGGGGAAAATGAGGCCCAGTGACTTGCCCAAGGACAGGAACCCTCCAAGGAAGCTGTTGGTAGTGCCCAGGACTGTTCACAGCTTCCTCAGACTCTGCATTGCCTGCCTCAGGAACCTGCTGTGGCTCTCAATGGTCTTTGGTGTGAAGGTTCTGAAGAGGTCTCACAGGTCCCAAGTTCTCCACCAGATTTCATTCACCTGACTCTCAAATTCCTCCTGCTGTCTTCCAGGAAGCTTCAGTGCTCTTCTCCAGAGAGCCTGCCAGGATCCACACTTTGCCCAGTCATTCTTCTTTTGTCCCAGGATGGAGCTTCCTGTACATGCATGACTTGAAAAATGGTGACCCCATCAGACTAGAACTCCTCAGAATGAGGACTGGTCTCTACCTCCAAACAGAGAGAGGGGGTAGAGCTGTCTCCTTCAACAGAGAGCCATTTCCAACCATAAGACCCAGGCTTTCACCCCCAGAATTTAGGACCCCAAGGACAGGAACTAGATCTCTATCACTAAAGTCAGAAATTTTCAGGGTGTGGATTCTCTCTCCCACTAGACTGGAAGCTCTGGAGGACAGCCGGTGACTCTCCCATCGGATATCAGGCTTTTGAGGGGCAAGGTTGCCCCAAGGGCTTAGAGAGATCCACCAGTCACACACATTGATCCCAACTCAAAACTTTATTGTCAACACACAGATACCTGGCCACACTGACCTCACCTTTTTCTTCTTGCTGCTTGGGCCACTTAGACCCCACCTAACTCTGGTCTGGCAAGGGACCAGGGATGCCCATCCTTAGGACCCCGGCTGCCTTGGTCAACACCCCCTTCTGTGCTCATCCTTGCTGTAGGGCTCCCACTCTCATCCAGCATCCTTCTCCAACCTGGCTCCTCTGGACCTGGGGTTCACAGGCACAAGCCCTGGAGATGCCGCCCCCTTTACATCCCTAGGCATCTGCCTAGGTATAAGGGAGAGGTTGGGCTCAGGCCAGGCTGTGCCAAGTCATGCTAGTGATGCAGGGAGATGCAGCAGTTGGGTGTGTGTGCTCATGCCCCTTGGCTCCAATCCTGCGCTCTCAGCGGCTGGTCTTATGTTTGTTAAGGAGTAAATTTGTGTTGGATTCCTGAACCTGCAAACAAGAGGTCTTGTCAATCCCCCAACCCTGACATGGCAGATGCACTCTTACTCCCTTCCTCCGGCTTCAACAGCTGCCCATTGAGGCTTCCCAGGGAAGTTTTTCATGTCTAACTCTAGCCTGCCTAGTCTCTTCTCTGAGCGTGGGAGCCCAGGCTGTGGACATTCACAACGCTCCCAGTCAGATGGTGTGGGAAGCAGAGAAAGAACCTAATGTGGGAGTGTGTCCTTTTTCTCCCTAGAATCTTCCTCCCTCAGGAGGAGGCTGCTTTTATGCACCCTAGACAGGACCTGAGGATCCTATGACCCCAGTGGGAATAAGTATCTGCCATTAAGCAGGCAATCAGTAGCTCAAGCCCCACTAATAAAGTGTGGTTTTGAGGGCACCTAAAACCCAGACGGCTCAGTAGGTGGAACCCTACAGGAGGGGCAGGGCCTCCTGGAGAAGGCAAGGTTGGAACCTAACCGGACTGGCGGTGACTGCTGGGGTGCTTGGTAATCTAGAGGGTGGACCAGATCTTGGAACAGACAGAAACCTTGGCTAATGGGGCAGAGGCTGAACTGGGCAGGGTGGTCGGATGAGCAGTGATTGGGTAGGAAAGGGAAGCTGGGAAGCCGCACATTTTCCCTGTTTTTTTTTTTTTTAATTGGAGGTTGTGATATATACTATTTTCTTATTTATTTATTTAAAATTTAATAAACCCTTAATAACAAAGTTATACATATGCTATTTTTAAAAGTCAACCAGTCAAACAAAAACTGTAATAAAAATAGCAGCCACCTGCCCCAGCCTTCCTCACTTGGATTTCTGCTCTATAGACATAACCAATTTGAACTATTACCTATTTCTCATGGAATACATGGCTATATTCCTAAACCATATATTCTTGCCTCCTCGCCATTTCAGAACCTCTGAGATCTTTGAGTCTTTCTTATTCTAAGGGGTATATAGAATAATGGAGATCCCTTTAATTGGTGACATCTGAAATTTGATAACTTTCTTGATTTTATTTTTCA
This sequence comes from Camelus bactrianus, assembly GCF_048773025.1. Taxonomy (NCBI): domain Eukaryota; kingdom Metazoa; phylum Chordata; class Mammalia; order Artiodactyla; family Camelidae; genus Camelus; species Camelus bactrianus. The sequence continues at coordinate 61,432,254 of NC_133551.1, forward strand.
AATCTAGGTATTATTTGTTAATTTTGTCTCTCATGACTAACCTTTTCCCTGGTGATGAGCGCGGTGATTAAGTCTTGCTGGATGTCCATGGAGGACACGCTCTCTGACAGGCTCCAGGACACGTACCTGTGCTTCAGCTCCTCCTCCAGCTCCTGGTTGAAGCGGATGGAGTGTACCTCGTTCACTATCCTGAAGGGGGAGAGGTAAATGCGTCCCAGGGGTGGGGGTTGGGGGGCAGCCCTCCCATGTCTTCCCTGGTGACCACTCCTCTTCGCCCTCCTGCTTTACTCTGATAGAGACCCAGACTGAGGCTCGAGGCTCCTGTGAGGTGGGAGAACCTGGGAAGTCTGGATTCCAGCTCCTCCACCGAAAGGCTGGGGAAACTTGGGCAAGTCACTTAACCTCTCTGGGCACCAGGGTCTGCATTATAAAATGATGAGGGCATGAGGCCAGAAGAATCTGAGGCTCCACTCAGCCCTGACTCATGAGACTTGGGGGTACCCCCAGTACCCGCCCTACGTGTTGAGCTCATCTCGGATCTCCTTGTACTGCATCTGGTTCTCCTGTATTGCCTCGAGCATCAAGCAAAAGTTGTCGCATGTGTTTTCCGAGAGGTTCGACAGGGGGCCCCGCACAAGCGGCTCCTGGGAGACACCAGGCTTCTCCAAACGGGCGACCACACAGTGCACCAGTGACAGCTGGTTATTCCAGATTCCCTCGCCATCACCTGTCTGGGGAGGGGGAAATGGAGAGGGGAGGACAGCACAGCTGGTACTTCCTCTCCCCTGGCCCCTTCCTGCTTGGCTTTCGGGAGGGTGACACTCAGGACAGCAGGGTTCTAATGTCTCTCATTTCAGCTCCAACCAATATTAGCCTCCCTACTTTGCTGTGGGACCTCACCTCCAAATGCCAAGCCTATCCTACACCTCTTTAGAAATTGATAACCTGTTTTCAAAACTTACCCCCTCCCTCATGTCACTCCTAATAAATCCTACCCAGCAAACTTCTGAAGCCCCGTCTAGTCTCAAGTCACAGCCCACAACCCTCAACACTGGGTAACACTCCATCCTATACTCCCCAGCCTTTTAGAATTTCTATCCCTGAATGAATAAAACTGTAGCTAACATTTACTGAGCTCTTAATATATGCCAAGTGCTATTCATTTATCCATGAAATTCTCAAAATAGCCCTATAAAGTAAGTACTATTGTTATTTCCATTTTATAGGAGAAGAAATTGAGGCTTGGATTGACTAAATGCCCTAAGGTCACCCAGCTGCTCAGTTTTGAGTTGCCATAGAACTAGACATCTAGGACCTCCACATCCCATCCAAAGCCCCAGCTGGAGAATTGACACTCAAGATGGGGGATCTGCCCCCAGGTCTCAGGCTTTGCTTTCTCCAGACCCTCAAGTGTATGAGTGTGCACGTGAGTGCGCACGCACGCACACACACACACACACACACACACACACAGCCACACTCAAGTCAGCATTCATATACACTCTCCCTCTTCCCCCCTCTGCCTTCCCCGTCTCACTCACCTCACTGAAGGCTATTTGACGCTGCTGCCCCTGCTCTCCTGCCTTCATCATTTGCTCCAGATTGGTGGTTACCACGACGACCAACAGGTTGATGCCAATGAAGGCACCAATGGTGATGAAGATGGCAAAGTAGATGGCGCCCCCAATCTCCATTGCATACTCCCTTTTCTCCATCCTGGAGATGGTAGTCAGGGGCCCTATCACCTCCTTGGCCCTTTGGGCCTCCATTTCCTCATCTATGAGATGGGGAAATTATCTCAAGGCCTACTGGGACTTCTGTGCCTCACTGCTGTTGTGCAGATCTAATGCCTTACTCCTAATAATCCCTGCAGCTGCTCTTTACTGAGCACCAGCTGTACTGCCAGGCAGTGGGCGGTCCTCAAGCCAGCCCTGCAAGGTGGGGATTTGTACATCAGCATTATCAAGTTTAATCTATTGGTAATACTCTTTATTTATGTTGTTCTAATTATACAAAGTAATTCAAGCTCATTATAGAAAGATCAGAAGAAAAATATTACAGGAAAAAAAAGCCCACCCACTGTTAATACCTGTTTTAAATCTCCCATAAAATATTTTCCCAAATAATAGTTTTCTCTCTCTTTCTTGCTGTGGTGTGTCTGTGTGTGTGTGTTTGTGTGTGTATATCATGCCAGTCTCTGCTAATCCTCATGGCAATCCATGACACAGTTAATACTGTATTATAATCCTCAATTGATGGATGAGGAAACTGAGGCTCAGAAGGTTGCATGACTAGTGCAGTGGAGCAAAGACTTAAAAGCCCAGCCCACTTTTATTGCACACTCTATAATTTCCCCACTGCCTGCATCATAATGAGAAATGAGTGCAGAAGCCCCTTACCAACTGGGCTTCTACTCTCACACAAAGAAGATAAAAGGAAATCAGTCAGGGGAGTGGACTGGAAACAAATAGTGTTTAGACTTAATGGGAAAGAGGTAAAGACCAGAACCCAGGTAGCCATCTGTGGCCAAAAATGACCTTGGGCAGTGGTTCTCAGAGTGAATAAAATGAAACCCTAAGTTCCCAGGAGTCCAGGCAGCCTGGGGGCTCCAGTGCAGCTGGGAGGCTGCCCTGGAAACCCCAGTGCAACCACCGACCTGCTCCCTTGCCCAAGGCCTAGCTGTCCAACTGTTTAGTACAATGGAAGAAATCTCCAAAACAGGCCTGCAATGGGATCTTGAATGGGTGGGGTTTCAAGGGGAAGGGGCTTAAAATAGACTATAAACCCACAGACCCCAGCTCCAGGGAGTCTCCTTTTCTCCAGTTAAAACCCCAGGAACCCCCCTCCTGCTGGACGGTCTTCATCTCAAACCCTGGAGCTGCAGTCTCATTGAGAGCCCTTCTCCCTCCCCAGTCAGCTTTTTGACCCCTGGGAGCCCCAGTCCCTGCCTTGCTTGGCTGAGCTGGGCTTCCCCCACAAAGCCCATGGGCACTTACTGAAAATCACTGTAGATGTCCACCCAGCCATCCTGGGTGATGCAGATAAAGAGGGTATACAGGGCAACTTGCATGTTCTGGAAATGCATGGGCACGAACGCACCAAAGAGAGTGACCCCAAATACAGAGAACACCTGTCAGAGAGACCAGAGACCGCCCAGACTTCACCCAAGGGCACTAGAGATAGGACATGAAAACAGTTGCCGAGGGAACCACAGAGACTCAGGACCATTGCCTCTCTTCTTCTCCAGGCACACCTGCATCCCTAGTGACCCACAGGCCTGTCCAGGGAAAGGGAGCTACTGGTGGGGGAGGGCACTGACCAGCATGAAGAAGAGGATGAGGGCCATGATATTGGCCATGTCGGGCACTGACTGCAGGATGACGCGGACGATCCGGCCCAGGGGCTCCACCGCCATGCAGACATGCACCAGACGAAGCACCCTGTGGCAGAGCCTCTGAGGAGCGCCCCTTGGCCCTTCCCAGACCCCTCCTCCTCACCATCCCTCCCCACCCAGAAAGGTAGGGCTGATCCCACCTGCTAACAATCTGTTGTCTCTTTCCCAGGGCAGGTCCCTTATTTTCTCCAAGTTCCCTGCTTACCTGAGGGTGTAGGTGATAGAGATATTATTGAGTTCATGAATGAAGAATCCCAGGAGCAAGATAAAGATGATAAGGAAGTTGAGGATGTTCCAGCCATCCTGGGGAGTGGGCCAGCCCCAGCAGGGTCTGTCAGGCCCTGCCCATGGGGACTTCATGGGTCTGCCCTCCCTATACCCCAGGGATGGGGGCATCAGTGGCCTTTTCAGAGAAGGGCCAGTCATAGGCCATCCACCACTGTTACTCATCCTGCTGTGGCCCCAAACATGCCATAAAACATGCATGCGCTCACTGTCTCACATACGTGTCAACAGCCATGTGCAGTCCCTGAAACACACAATGGAGTCTCTCAAACACACACAGTCAGTTCCTAAGCTGAGCACCCACCTTGGCTAGTACACTACTGACAATGGCCTTGCCCTGCAGTCAGGTGACCTGAAAGTGTCTGGATGCTCCAGTTTTGTGTAACGCACACTCCCATTAATAATAAGATGAAAATAAATACTGGGGGGAGAGAGATAGCTCAGTGGTAGAACACATGATTAGTAAGCATGAGGTCCTGGGTTCAATCCCCAGTACCTCCATTAAAAAATGTTAAAAATTTAAAAAATTAAACTGATAAAAACATTAAGGAGCAGTGCTTCCACAGCCAGCTCAGAGGTGATCTAGCTCTCACTGTAGAAGAAAGAAAGACACATTTTGCAAGCCCTTTGTCCAATACAGCACAAACTCCTTTAGGATGGGGATGAAGAAAAGAGACTCACAGGTATGAAAAATTCAAGCACAGCCACCACAGAGAGGAATTTGTTGTAAGAAATGATCTCTACTTACCTTTGACCAGTGATCCCACTTCTAGAAATCCAACTCACATAAACTCTGGTACACGTACAAAATGACATTTGAAGGAGGCTGAAGACAACTAAAGTGTCCAGCAATCGACTGGGACATGGTTGAATACACTACTGCACATTCATTCAATGGGATACAGTGTAGAATAGAAAGAAAATGAGAAAGATCTCTATGTACTGATAGCAAAAGACCCATTAAGTGACGAAAGTAAAGTGCAGAACAGTGTCTACAGTATGCCACTGTTAGGAAAGGGAGGACTAAAAATAATACATATTTGCTTATGATTGCAAAATAAACACTAGGAGGATAAACAAGAGACTATAAATAACAAAGATTATCTGAAGAGGGTGGGGGTGGGGGGAGATGAAGGGACAGGAGTGGAAGCAAGAATTCTGTCTGTGCCTTTCAATATAATTTTGAACAATATGTAGCTGCATTAAATATTCAAAAAGAAAACCATTTTAATGGACAAAAATGGCCCTAAGTTTACTGGACAGTCCAATAATAAACACAAGCCCTCCTGGTGTCTCACTTTCAGAGTGTCGGTACCTGATCACAGACACAAGGAGACACAAGTCTGTCTAAGATCCATCCCTCTATCCATTCAGCTTTAAGCTTCTACTATATGCTACACCTTGAATCAGATCCTGAAGACAGAGGATTCCTGCCCTGCTAGGCTCACAGACTGTTTTGAAGGAAGTGGATAGACAGCACACTTTAACTCCAGGTGAGAGGTAAGTACACAGTATTAGGGGGTCACAGAGCAACAACTAACCTAGCCTGAGAGAGACAGGAAGACTGCCTGGAAGAGAAGACACCTGAATGAATCTTAAGCTGTAAGTAGGAGTAAAGCAAGTGAATGAGCAGCAGGGAGCTTTCATAGACCAGGGGTCAGCATGGACAAAGACATGAAGGTGAGAAACAGCAGAGTGTGTGTGTGTGTGTGTGTGTGTGTGTGCGTGTGTGTGTGCGTGTGCGCACGCGCACAGGCGTGTGTGCATGTATATATCAGGGAAATGCCACTACAAGCAGCTTGATGTAGCTGGAACACCCAAGGGTGAGGCCAAGAGTGATGAGGCTGCAAAAGTAAGCAAGGGCCACATCACGGAAGACCTTAAACACAATAAGACATTTAGACCTGATCCTATAAGCAACAGGGAGCCACTGCAGTAATTTAAGGGTACTTTGTCCTGGGCCTTGGGAAAATCACTTTGATGGCAGGTCGGGTACACCGGAAGCCATAGCAACATCCTGGTGAGAGAAGACAAGGCAAGAGCTAGTGGGGGTAGCAGAGATGGCGAGGCAGCGAGAAATCTGAGAAATATTTAGGTGGTGAAATAGTAATTAATAGATTGTGGAGATAAGGAGGAGGGAGGAGCCACATGAGGGCAGTGGAAAAGGGAGAGCTGGGGGCAAAACTTTGGGGAACCCCATGTGGCTGGGTGATATTTGAGATATTAACTTGCAGATTTTCTTCCCTTCCCTACATTCTCCCTTTCCCTCCCCTTGGCTTCCCTTTCTGTCTGCCCATTCAACAGGGAGCAGTCTTTGTACACTGGTACCAGGGGAGGGGATGGGGGTAGGGAGGAAGGCAGCAGAAACAGCCTCTAACAAGCCCTGGCATTTGGTACTAGGAGCCTGGCCCCAGATGAAGGTTACGGTTTGGGACATTGGTTCTGGAGGGTGATTTTGCCCTCCAGAGGACATTTGGCTATGTCTGGTTACATTTTTGATGTCACAACCAGGAAGGTGCGCTAATGACATCTGGTGGGTAGAAGCCAGGAATGCTGCCAAACATCCTACAATGCACAGGACAATCCTCCACAACAAAGAATTATCCAGGCCAAAACGTCAACAATGCTGAAGCTGAGAAGCCTTATCCTTGAGGGGATGAGCAGAGTGGCTTGAAGAAACACAAGATACTCAGGCTGGCTCCAGTTCTCCTATGCTAACAAAACGCTTAGCCTTGAAAGTGCAAGCCCTCCTAACCACTGCTGAAAGAAATCTCAGGTCTACATGAAGGAAGAAATGCTGTCTCTTATGAAAATCTCTGATACAAGATCTTGTGGTAGCTCACAGTGAAAAAAAAATGTGACAATGAATATATGTATGTTCATGTATAACTGAAAAATTGTGCTCTACATTGGAATTTGACAGCACATTGTAAAATGACTATAACTCAGTAAAAAAATGTTTTAAAGAAAAAAAGAAAAAGAAAATGTCTGCAAATATCCTATAACAAGTTCTGAAAAAGTGGTGCATTGAAATGTACACAAAAAGCATGGTGCCTCCTTCCCAAAAAAAGCAGCATGGTGCCTATTCTCGTCTCCACTGTGGAGACATGCAAACATGAACCATCCTGTTCTATTATCTGTTAATAAACATCCTCTCAAGTGCTGTTTTCACAAAGCAGTCTTTAAGACATGCGGACTTCAGAAATACTGTTCTAGGTTCTACACTCTGTGTTCTATGAAGTGACACCTCTAACTCCTGGAAAGCTTGTAGTTCTAATTGGTTGTCCTGGTAATGTATGTATGTATTTGTTTACTTAAATGGAGGTACTGGAGATTGAACCCAGAACCTGGGGCATGCTAAGGATGTGCTCTACCACTGAGCTATACGTGCCCCCCATGGTATTTAAATGATGCTTCCCTTTTATGAAAGGTATAAAGTTTCCTTTAAAGCCTCTTTTTGCACATGCTCAAAGGCAAGAGAAATCCCTTGACTCTAGAAGTCCTGTTTGAGTTTTTATCTAATTTTATGTAATGTTTAGATCTGTTCCCACCCAGATGGCTTTTTGATACTCTCCAGAACAGGGGTCAGCAAACTACAGCCCAACAGCCAAATCTGGCCAGCAGCCCTTTTTTTGTGAGACTCTCAGGCTTAGAATGATTTTTATATTTTTAAATGGTTGAAGGGAAATCAAAAGAAGAACAATATCTTGTGATGTGAAATTTATATAAAGTTCAAATTTCTGTGTCCACAAATAAATTTTATTTGGAACACAGCCACGCTCATTCGTCTAAGTACTGTCTATGGCTGCTTTTGTGCTCCCACAGCAGAAGTGAGTGCTTGCAACAGACACTGGATGGCCCACAAAGCTGGCCCTTGTGAAAATTAATAAAAGGAAACCTCACTACAGTGGATTCGGTGGGCCAGAAGAGGGAGCTCTCACACAGTTATCACTAGATGTCAATTACAGGAAGAATTGTCAGTTTCAGCCCCAACCTCAGCAGAAGAATCATCAACAGGAAACAATTATCAGTTACAGGCCCCAACAGGAAAAGAGGTACACTCCATTTCCTGCAAGAAATCAGCTATTCCAGCATCCCAGCCAATGAGAAACCATCATCACCTTGAACTCTCATTTTTCTCCAATGAACTTTAGTTCAAAACAACCCCTCCCACCTTCCTCCTTTTTCTCCATAAAATATCGTTCTTTGTTTGTTGGACTTGCCTATTGCTTTTGCTGTAGCTTGCTTGTCCTGAATTGCAATTCCTCTGCTATTTCCAAATAAACCCATTTTTGCTAGTAAAATAATTGTTTTATTTTTAAGGTCAATACCCTTCACAGAAAATCTTTGCTGATTCCTGCTCTTGAACTCTGTAAATTAAGATGGATACTCTCGATTGCATTTCTCAGATAATGAAATCAAGGTTTTCCCAAGATCACAGAACTGCAGAAGTCTGGATCAGGTGTTGGAACCCAGGAGGCTGCACTACTAGTACAAGAGTTACTTTCTGCCGTGTCACAGACACCTCACAAGTAGTCAGTCTCTCTCTCTGCATGCACACACACACACACACCCCTCAGTTTATAGGGTCAGGTGTGCAGGGGTAAGGCCTAGGCGGAGTGCAGTCCCTAAGGAGGAATAGAGGTGATGGCAGGAAGGGCCCAGGATCTCACCTTCCAGAAAATCCAGAAGCCATTTAACCAGCCAAGGAGAAGCTCAAAGATAAGGGTGGTCAACACAATGTCATCTATGGTAGAGAACAACTCATAGTGTTTCTACATGGAAGACAGAGAAAAAGAAGGGCAGAGAGGTCAGTGGAGTGGGGCCTGGGCAAGGTGAGGGAGAAGGGATGTTTGCAGGGGGGGTGGGGAAGGCCTGGATTCCTGCTGTTCTTCATCCTTAGCATCTTTGTAGCCCCCTTTAGAGCACACCTTCCATGTATGTACCAGGCATTGTGCTAAGGCCGCAAATGTATTATTTCATCTTACCATTACCATTGTGCCTATACAGTAGGTTTTATATTCCCATCTTACACTTGAGGAATCAGAGAGGTGCCCAAGGTCAGACAGCTAGTGATAAGGATTGTTGTCTGACTACAAACCTTTGCTCCTAACCTCTAGAGTAGGAAAAGGAAGGTGGAGGAAAGGCAGAATAGACTCCAGGATTGGGAAGAAAAGTCCTGGCCCTTGAGATGGAGGACACCAAGACCCATCCTTGCTCTCTGGTTGTCTCAACCATTCCTGCTGCTCCAGTTCCCAAATCCCTCAGGCCAGGCCTGACCAAACTCCTGGGTATCCTCCCCCACTCATGAGTCCAAAACACGTTCCCTGGGTAGCTGGATTGATGGATGGATGACTCTGAATTCTGTTTAAAATCCAACTCACTTTCACCCAATCTCCCATTAAGCTGTGACCCTGCTATAGTTTGTGACATGAACAGCCCTCAGCCCTGACTGCACACTGGCAGTTACCAAAGTTACCTGGACTCCTCCTTTTCTTCACCTTCATGGCCCAAAGACAGTGTCTCAAGTCTCACAGCCACACGTGGAAGCCTCCTGCTCCCCACACCTTGCCACCACCCCCATCCACTGGCCAATGTGAGGCTGGACAGAGCTCCTTTAACTCAGATGGGAGCTAAAGATCATGGATTCCCTGCCTGTTCCAAATTCCCAAAGGGTATCATGGGCCATGGATGTCTGCCTATAAGGAAGGGCTTTCTTTCCCCTTTTCTGTCCCTTCATCTCCACTCTGCTGGTCACTGGAGGCAATAGGCTCTCCTCACTATTTATTGAAAGAGCTTCCCAAATGTCCCCCTGTCTTCTTTAAATCATGAGCATCTATGGCTAAATCAGAGTTGCCTTCTCCACCCACAAACTTTCCATGGTTCTCTATGGCCTACAGGATAAGGTTCAAAACCAGCCTGGCATTCACAGGCTTCTAGGATTTGACCTTTATGAGCCCATATCCTATATCAGGGTTTTTAGCATTTTTGACTAGGACTCAACATAAATTTATTTTACATTTTACATCATAATGCTGGCTTGCCCTCTCCCTCCCCGCTCTCTCTTTTGTTCATGTGCACACATGCACGCACACACACAATTTCTATTCTTTTTCATTCTCTTTCATTCTACATAAAAATGCTGGTATCTGCGCTCTGAAATGATTTCATGATCCACTGATAGGTTGCAATCTTCCCACTAGTGTACTCATTCTGCAAACCTTGGCAATTAGGTGTCTGCTTCCACCACATCAGAGGCAGCTCTTGTCAAGGTCACAAGAGCTAAATCCAAGGGATGCTTCATGGTCCTTATTGTGCCTTGTCTCCCAGCAACCTCTGACCCTGCGCCCCTTCCTTGATAGTGCACCTGGGGTTCCTCTGTGCCCCTGGCCACTCCTCCTCAGTATCCTTTGCACCTCTCCTCTATTTTCTGCTCTCTATGTGGAGACACTCCTCAGAGCTCTGTCTTGGCTTTCTGTTCACTTAACACTCTCTCCCAGGCAACCTCATCCATCCCTTTAGCTTTGGCAACCATTCACCTAGATACTGGTCACTCTCAGGTTGCCACCTCTACCCCAGTGCTCTTTGTGGTGCTTCAGATTTCATCACCAGCAACTCATTAACATCTCTGTGTGGATATTGCATGGGTACATCAAACACTACAGAACTCAAACTGACCTCAGTGTCCTCCCCAAACCTGCTCTCCCTATGTCCCCACGTCCCAACAAACAGCACCATCCCAACACAGTTGCTTGAGTCAGAAACATAACTTCCTGCTCTCCCTTTTCCTCCATGTGTGAGACAATGACCAATGTTAAAGTAACTTGTAGTAAGTGCTCGCTAAGGGTTCGCTATAAAGAAAATCAATCAGGAAGGCCTATGGATCTGACTCCTAGTGAATTTCAAATGCATGTAACCTCTTTCCCTCCACTGCCATTGTCCCCATCCAAGCCCCATCATCTTTCACCTGAGCATCTGCAACATGTCCTGCTTGCTCCATATTCCCCCATTCTCAGTCTCTTCCTTCCACAGTCCACACTGTGGCAGCCAATGTAAGTTTTCTAAAATACATTTCTAGTCATGTAACTTTCATACTTTAAACTTTGGCTTTTCAATGATGTAGGATAAAGCCCAATCCTCCTTAACATTACTTAACATTACTGGACTCATCAGTCACCACCTTGGATGTTTAAAAAATATTGATTTTCAATAGCATTCATGTATGTGGTATACTCCTCATCCATCAAGGATAAGACTCAAGTCATAGTGGACTTCAAGCCGGACACACAGAACTCACTTCTATGCTGTTTCTTTCTGCCCAAAACACTCCTCCCCACCTCTCTGCCTGGCCAGCTCCTACTCATTCTTTTCTCTCAGCTTAAATGTCCCTTTCTACAGGAAGACTTCCCTGACTCCCCCAGATTAGGCCCAATGCCTCCTTTGAGCCTCTACATACTCTGTGACACCCAGGCACTCGTAATTACATGTTTGTACCTGTCTGTGACAGAACTGGGTCTGTTGTGTCTGTTCCTGGAACCCTGGCACTGAGTGCAGTGTCCAGTGCAGAGTGATTCTCTCTCAGTGACTATTGAGTAAAATGGGATACCCTTCCCCATGAGGCACCCATTTGCCTTCCTCTGCTCACACTGTCTTTCTCTTGCCCTTCCTCTGCAAATCCAATGCATTTATCAAAGCTGGGCCCCCTCTACCATGAAGTCTTTCTTGATCTCTAGACCCCTGGAAGAGGGTCTAGAGACCCTCTTGAAGAGCATCCAATCCAACCATCATGAACAGATGAGGAGTCTGAGGCCCAGAAAGGGAAGTGCCTTGCCCAGGCCCCTGTTAGATAAGCAGGGGCAGAGGTCAGGCTGGAGTCCCACCTGGCCAAGGATGGAGTTGGTGCGGAGAGCGATGGTGATGGCGTTGATCACCAGCAACATGGCCAGCAGCAGCTGGAAGGCCGAGTGTCGGAGCAGCTGCTTGACATACATGTGAGTGATGAATTCCTGCATGTCCCAGGCATCCTGGGAGAGGGCGGGGGACCTTCCTTCAGGCAGGCATCACCATAGGAGGCCTCTGCCTGGACATTTGCTCTCAGTGAATGGGAACCTTTGGGGGCCACTCTAGGGGAAAGATTGCCTGAGAAGGAATTATGGGATGGGGGCATCAGTGTAGAGGTCACAACCTAAATGGCCACTAAAAGTGAGTCACTTCTGGGGGATCTTTGTTGGGGTCATTGCAAGGCAGACTCTTTTGGACTCTCTGCTGGGGAGTCACTGTCATTATATAGGGACTCCTGTGAGGGGCACAGCCAGGAGGTTACTAATATACCATAGGGGGTGGGGTCACAGGTGCAGAAGGGTCACTGTAGGGGTGAGGATTGCTGCAGGCCCCCCCATGGGCTGCAGCCCCTTAAGCTTGTCCCTACCTTTTTGCTAGTGATGTCTCGGCGGTTGATGAACCCCTGCTCCTCTGGCCGGTTGTAGGGCTCATGAACAGCCCTCTGCAAGGGTGTGGGGAGGGCCCATCAGTACATCCACTGCCCTCTTGGACCCAGGATGGTCCTCCAGTGCCCCACCCCACCCCAGGATGCCCAGCTGGGGCAGTGGAGCCAGGTAGGGGCTGCCTACCATGTAGTTCAAAGGTTTGATATTGCTGGTGTCTGTCCAATGCTGCCACCACATCCTTTGGTTATCTGCCATAGTTGCTCAGTCTACCCCCACTCGTCAAAGAAACTTCATTCTAAGCGGTCCTGCTCCCCTCGCAGTGATATCATAGAGGACTCTGTGACCTCTGTCTGCATTCCACCAAGGAATTCCCATACTAAGAGAAGTTCCTCCCACTGCCTCCCCTCCATACCCCACAGATAAGGCCAGACACCATGGGGCTGGGTAGGGTCAGAGGTCAGAGGTTGATGAGAGCAGGTTACGTCTCCTGTGCAGCCTGATTGGAGACACAGGGGTATGTCCTTGCTCTGCATCGAGGAGCTGGAGGTGAGACTAGGCCAGGGAGAGAAGAGAAAGGTATTTCTTTCTTGGGCCTTCCTAGCAGACCTCAGCCTGCACCCCTGCCCACGGGCTACCCATCGCACCACCCATCTCCAGGGCTGCCCACCCTGCATTTCCATGTGAGGTATGTTTCCCCATCTGTAGAGTGAAAGCTGGTCTCAATTTCTCACTTTGTCCCGCTCCTGGAGATAGGGGAGGAGAGCACCGTCTGGTCTCTGAAGAGTTAGGGAGAGATGGGCATGAGAAGCCCTCACCAGCCACAGATCAGCAATCTGTCCTGGCAAGCATGGGGCTTTGGGTACAGAGTCCAGGCTGGTGGGCTGTGCAGTGGGCTAGTAATCAAGCGCATTCACCCCCATCTGACAGCTTTTCACCCCAGAGCCCTCTGGGAAGCAGATTCCAGATTATAATATGGAAGTCAAAGGCACGCATGTTAGAGGAACTGACTTTATTTGGTTAAAAGCGTCTCCTGTGTAAAGTGAAGAATGCCCATGCAGACTGGTTTGGGGAAGGAAGAAGTGCTGAGGGATGGAGGGGGAATGTCTGTGCCCCCACAGGTCAGAGCACGGGGTGGGAGAGAGTTCTTTCAGCCCAGCCTCCCGCTCCTTCGTTGGCACAAAGCTCACTTCATTTCACCCTACTCCAGGGGCGAGAGGAACAGAAATGGCAGAAGCTCAGGCAAAGGAGGTCAGCTTAGAGTGAAACCATAGACTAGCACTACTTCCAACCTGGAAGAGAATCCAGGGATGCTGGGTCCTAGACCTGTCAGAGGCTGGGGGTTGAGGTGGTCATCAAGGCCAGAGATCAGGAATTAGGGTACTGGCTAGGGTTAGAGGTCAGGAGGTCGTAGGTCGCTCTCTGGGGTCAGGGGGCAGAGATGGGAGTGCTCCTCAGGGTCAGAGGGCACGGGGTGGGAAGACTGTTCTCTAGAGTCAGAGTTCAGGACTTGGGAGCTGCCCTCAGCCTGCCCCACTCCCCAGGCCCCCAGGCCCTCTGAGTAGAGCTCCTGGTTCTGCTCCTTCCAGCGGCGGAATTTCTCTCCAGTCAGCTCGGGGTCCCCTAGTACTTCCTCAAGGGCCTGCAGCTCCTGCAGCTTTGCCTGGAAGAGAAGTAGGGCCTAAGGGGCCATGATCACCCAGCGAGTGGGGAGAGTTCGAGTCCGGAGCTAGCTCTGGAGTCCAGGGCCTAGAATCTACCATCTGGCCTGGTCCAGCCCCCATCTTCAAATCAAGGGCCCAGTTCCAGGAACCTAGAACTTGGCCCGGACCACAGCAGACCCCAGAGCCGAGGGCCAGGAACCCAGCCGAAAGCCCCAGCCCATATGCTTGCGGTGCCCAGCACCCCCCGCTGACCTTGAGCGTGCTCTGCAGCGCCCGCACGCGGTGCGCTCGCTCATTGAGCTGTGGGTCCCGGTTGCGCCGCAGGAAAGAGCTCCGCCATTGCTCGTGAGTGAAGGGCTGAGGTTGGCCCAGCAGGGACACGCCACCCTGCCTCAAGCCCCGTACCATTCCTTCCAGTGCCCCTTCGCTGCTGTCTGTGGGAGGGGGAGAGCAGGATGAGGGTGTGCCCGCCCCAGCCCCCAGCCCTTCATCTCTGCTCCCAACCCGGACACGGCACCTGTCAGAGGGCCAAAGGAGGTCCGCGGGCTGCCCTGCGTGGGAGTGGTGGCGGGTGATGTGTCTCTGTGGAGTAGATTCCCAGCCTGGGCCGGGCTGGGCTGCAGACAGGGCGGAAGGATAAGAGGGTATCAGTCTGAGCTCCATGCACTGCTATTTAACAGCTGTACCGCCCCCGCCCACCCGCCCCCCCCCCCCAGGCCAGTCTCCACCAACCCCCAACTCACAGAGGCAGAGAGGGATCCAGCCTCATCGTCAGGGTCTTCTGCTTCCGTCTCGCTGTAGCAGTCTGGGGTGGACAGGAGCATTTGGGGAGCTACTATGCTTCATAGGGTTTTGGGAGGCGAGGGAGTGGACTTGGGGAATTAAGTCCCAGCCCCCATCCCAGGGAAGGCGGAGGCTCAGGTGAAACCAGGTGAGACCCACCCCTGTGAGATACCCACCTTCCTCTCGGGGCAGGGGGGCCCGGCCTGGAGATTGGTACTTGGAAATGCAAGTAATGAGATGGCGCACCCACCTGCAGAGGGGCAAACAGGTCTTAGGGAGTTTCCATTTAAAGTATGCCAGGACCTTTCACCTATATCATTTAATTTAATCCTCAGAGCAACCCTGAGAGATAGGAACTCTTATTAGTCCATTTTATAGTAGATAAAACTGAGGCTTAGAGAAGTGAGTGTCTTGACCAATTGCTGTCAGAGAGCTGGGATCCGAATCCAGGCTCCTAAGCTCAGGCTCCCAAGCTGGGAATTGGGAGTGGGGGGGCAGGTTGAAGTAGGTAACACTCACATGCTCAGATCCATCAGGGTATCAGCAGCAAAGATGAAGGGTTTATACACTTCATGGGTGAGCTGGAACACACTGCCAAGGAGCAGAGGGGCCTCACTCACCTGGGGGTGCCCACCCAGAACTCAGAGAGGCTAGACTGGGAATCCCAGCTACCTGCTGCCCTCACCTTGGCCCTCCTGACACCCACCTCTCCCTTTCTCTCCCCACTCCTAGCCTGTCACACCCCAGGACTTAACTATTTTTTCTTCTGATCTTGTCCACTTTCCAGGCTGTAGTTGGAGACATTGATGAGGCCCTCAGCCTTCTCATCCTGGAGGGATCACAGTGTGAGGGTCAGCTTGAAGCCCGAACACCCTTGAGGCCTGCTCAGGCTCCTGAGTGCAGGGGAGGGGAGAGGGCTTTCCTGGGCTCTCTAACTACAAATCTTTAAGTGCCCAAAGTTCAGGGCAGGAATCTGGGGTAGGGGCAAGATGGTGACCATGGGGTGCCTCTGAGCCTGGAAAGGGGAGCCCAAGATATCCAGAGAAACAGCCAGAGAAGAGGAGCTTGCTCTTGCATTTGCCGCATCAACAACACAGACAAAGCTGCTTCACACCACTAAGCTTTGCAAATGCTCTTCTCCCTGCCTGGTCTCCTTTCTCCTTTCCATCTGACTAACCCTTAGGTATGGATTTCTCAGGAAGTCTTTGCCATGCCTCAGGTGGACTGGCCACCTTTGCTGGACTCCGACCTACCCCTGAGCTCTTCCTCCATCATAGCTGGTGTTCTGGTATTGTCCCCGGGTGTGTATCCATCCCTCTCCCCCAGTGGCCTGAGTAACAGGAATGGTCCAATGCTTCCCTGTGTTCCAGTGCCCAGCCCAGAGCTGGGTGCACAGTAGCCCCCTGAATGTTAACTGAATGAATAAACAATTGCTTGAACAGCCCATCACTAGGATGAACAGATTAACAGAAGAGGAAGGAAAGGCGGGCAGAATTAAAGTGATTCTACACGGCCTCTGATACCTTTTCCAGGCTGCTTTTACACACACAGTAACTCATTTCTCTCTGAAGAGTGCCTGCATTTTACAGATAGGAACACTGGGGCCCAGGAGGGTCTGGGATCCACCTGTGACCACAGATGGAAGTGGATGGTGGAGGAGGGACAAAAGCCATGGCCCTGAGGTGACTCACTTGCCTACCTCTGTGTGTGTGTGTGTGTGTGTGTGTGTGTACGGGGTCTCACCTGGGGCTGGCGGTACCAGTAGAGCGTGTGTCCCTTGAGCACAAACCAGCAGCGGCGCCAGCGCGGGCCCATGAAGCCCCCTGGCACCTTGCGCAGCAGGAGCCAGCCATCACAGTCAGGCCGGCCCAGCTCCCGGCAGGACACCCGCCGGCGGCTCAGCTGTGTCGCCATGCCTGCAGCAGCACAGCACAGCCGGTTGGTGA
Organism: Camelus bactrianus; assembly: GCF_048773025.1. Classification (NCBI taxonomy): domain Eukaryota; kingdom Metazoa; phylum Chordata; class Mammalia; order Artiodactyla; family Camelidae; genus Camelus; species Camelus bactrianus. Next base: position 61,448,770 of record NC_133551.1, read on the forward strand.
GGGGCTGGCGAGGCAACCCAGACCCTCAGACCTGCTCCCTTGCCCTCCACGAGCACCCTCAGCTGGTATTCTGAACCCATGCTCTGTGCTTGGAATGTTACTGTGTCAGCTCTCGGGTGGGGATGCCTCTTCCCATTTTAGAGACAAGGAAACCAAAGATTAGAGGAGGAGCTGTTTGCCCAAAGTCACAGAACTGGCGAGAGGCCCAGGCTGGAGCACAGGTCTATCTGACCCCAGAAACAGAGCTGTTTCCAGGAGACGCTATGTGTGAAGTGTGTGGAGTAGTCTTGCTCAGCACTGCAGATTTCTAAGAGCTCCTATACCAGGGCCCCCCGCCCAAACACACCCAGTCAAGTGCATCTCATACCTTTTGATTTTTTGCGACCAAGGACAGGACTCTGAAAGGACCGCAGGAGATTAGAGAAGGGTCTGTCCAGAGCCACACACCCCCTCTTGCTGAGCCCCTGAGCTTTACCTTGTCAGGGTGCTCTAGGGGCTCCGGGGTGTCTGCTACCCCTGTTGGGAGTGTGGCTGGGGGTGCAGGTGGGCCGGGCAGGGGCTCGGGGTCAAAGGAAGTCGAGTCTGTCAGGGAGAAAGGAGAGAGAGGAAGGGTTTATGAACTCAGCCCCAGGCCCAGTGGCTAGGTGGGGGTGTCAGGGGCCAGGATCAGAGCCAGGCACCCCATATGCCTTGCCTGGGGAATCTGCCAACTGGTGGAGCTTTGAAGTTACCTGTCCAGGCAGCAGGGCTGGGCCCAGGACTTGGGTTTGAAGTCAGGTCAAAGGCAAAGACGTCTTCAGACAGGGCCCTGGAGAGATCAGGGAGAGATGAGGTGAGCCATGGCTCACCCACCAAGACGCACCCCAGGCCGAGCCTGTTACCTGGGAGACAGTGGGGCTGGAGCCAGTGATGGGCTCACTGGGTGTGAGGAGCTCAGGGCCTGAGGAGGGGTCTAAAAAACAATCAGAAACAGAGTGATGGAGCTGGCAACAGACAGGGCCTGAAAGCAGGCAGGGAACAGGTTTCGGCAGCAAGTACCTGTGGGGGTGTCTCTGGGACTGGGACCTTCTTCAGCACTAAGCTGACCCCGTCTGGCTCCCGCAGCAGCTCCCTCACCACGTTCTTATGGGGCCAGCCCACCTGGGGGACAGGGCAGGGGACAGGGCAGGGACTCTGGACTTGGCAGGAAGCTCTGAAGCAACCCAGCAGCCCTTGCCTGCAGAGCGCTCTCTCAGCCTCCCCCTCGTCCTACTCCAGGAAGCCTCCACGAGCCCGTCTGGCCTGTGTGAGGTGGCTCACCTCATGGACGGCAGCTCCCATAACCCTGGTCTCCCCCAGGGAACCTCCTTATCCACCAGCCTGGGTTCTACTCGGAAGCCGTTCCTCCCATCATGTCCCTTCCCTCACTCACCACCACCTGCTCATTGACCTGGACAATCTCGTCTCCAGGAAGAATCTGAAGCTGGGAGTCGTCCGGGACCTGGTATGGGGTGGGGGTGCTCAGAAGGTGCACCCTCGGGGGGCCGGAAGCTGGCTTGGCCGGCATGTAAGAGGGTTGTGGGGGTTGGCAGCTGAGAAGGGTGCAGGGCTCTCACCTGGGGGCCCACTCGAGACACGAAGTGCAGGCAGTTGCTGGTGGTGTGGATCTCCAGGCCCTGCGAGACAGAAGCTGCAGTCACTGAGGGTGTAGGGGCCTCAGGATTAACGGCCAGACCTCACTGGGCACCAGGACTGGTAGGTGGTTGGGACAGGGGAGAGCTGGCCTCAAGGTGGCACCACCCAACTTGCTGTGTGCCTTCCAACTTGCTGCCGCTCCTCTTTGGGCTCTGCCCTCTCCTCCGACAAGGGCCGAGGGGAGCAGGTTGCTGACTTTCAAGGTATGAGATTCAGAACCCCATCTGGCTCCCGCAGCAGCTCCCTCTCCACGTTCTTATGGGCTGAGCAGGGATGGAATGGGACAGGGCAGGGTTGGGGCCTCTGGTTTTCCTAACTGGTCAAAGATTAAAGCAGAGAAAGGTCATGTCCTTTTCCCTCTCCCCTAACCTGCCAGGTCCATGTCTCAGGGCTGGGATGTGTCACCTGAGACCACACCAGCTGCAGCCCCCCAGGACTGGAGAAGGGGCTTATGACAGCGAGACCCCAGGGAAGTCCTCTGGGCCATTAACATTCGTATAAAAAAGGCTTTCCAGCTATAACGGTATAGGATTCTATGGAAACCTAGCACCAGATTTCAGGGCCCAGACATAGCTGCTGAGGTGACAGAGGTGAGAGTTGAGAGGTCAGGCTCACCGAAGGATCGTCCAGCGGCACGCGCTCCAGCACAGCCCTCTGCTCCCGCAGCTCCTCCGGGCTGTAGCTCAGGATGCTGTGGCAGATCCCAACTACGTGGCTGCACTGGCGTGGGGAGAGCAGCGTGTCTAGCCTGAGCCCCATCCCACCCCATTTCCACATCCCACTCACCGCCCCAATACTCACAATCCTCAGGACTTTGCTCTCCTTCTCAGCCGCTGGACAGTCCTGGAAGCAGAGTGAGAGAGCAGAGGCCTACCCTGAGTAGGGGGCACTGCCTTCCCCCGAGGGCAGGGGAGTCCCTGCAGTCCCTCCCTGCATCCTGTACCCTGTCCCCCTTCCCAGAATGACATGGCCCCAGAGCTTTGGCCCCAAGATCTCTTTCCCCCTGATGCCAGGCCCCCAGAAGTCACCATACATGCCCTCCCTGGCCCCTCCCCCTCCTGAGAGACAAACTTCCTGAATTGCCCTATCAGTTAGGAGCCACTGACACCCCCAACGCCTCCTACCCAGTGGCTGTGCCTCCTCCCTTTCTGCCCTCTCCTCTTTCTGCTCTCACATCCGATCCTGTGCTGATTCACAAGTTATAAAAAGCTCTACCCTGACTTGGTCTCTACGGTCTGGGCCAAGCCTGGCCCCTGGTTCTCCTACCTCCTGCAAGGCCTGGCCCAGCTCCCTGCACAACTCCCCAATCTCCTGGCAGGATGAGAAGTCATTTAAGTGGGAGAAGAGGTACCTGGCAGGGGGAAGGATAGAGCAATGGTTAGGGAACTGAGCTTACCAGTCAAGTCACTGAACCACTCTGAGCTGATTATGCATCTGAGACTTGCGGGTAATACCCACTCTGATGGGCTTTGATCTGGGGTAAAGATGACTGATACAGCTAAAGATTTTAGCATAGGACTTATCTGTCAAGCACCTACTACATGCCAGGCCCTGTTTTAGGCACTGGAGAGACAGATGTTATACATCTAGTTACATCAATAATGATTTAACTTCTGCTGTGAAGCATAGGGAGCTCTGAGAGTGTACAACAGGGAAGGCTTCCCTGAGGAGGTGACATTAGCGCTAGGACTTATGAGACAAGCAGCAGCCAGTGAAGGGAGTGGAGAAGCTCTCTATGCAGTGTTGTTGATATGACTGTCATGATTACAAGCTGGAGATGGGGTGGGAACCCAGGCATCCCAATGCTCCTGCACAGACCAATTAGCCTCTTTGCCCAGCTGCACCATATCTGAACAAAAGCCAAACTCTATTTTTCTCTCCCAGGGCCTGGAGGAGCCCAAAGATGAAACAGGTCCTCTTACCAGTAACTCAGACCCTGGGAAAAGCCTAAGGTACCTGTTGAGCCAGAAGAGGAGGGAACGGGCCTCTTGCACCAGCTCCACGGCTGCGCTGAGGACATTCGCAGGGGTGTCAGCACAGCCCCTCAGGTGACCTTGGACTAAGCTCTGAAATGCCTGGATCCTCTCCAGCAGCCCTTCTGTCAGGCTCTGCAGGTTCTCTGACTGGAGCCCAGAGCTCTGTGCCAGAGAAGGGGCAGGTTAATTCCTGGCAGCGGCCGGCCCCCCATCAGCACCCCCAAGGTGGGTAGAAGCTGCAGCCAGTGTGGCCACCATTCACTCACCAGGGCCCGGAGCTGCTCCACCCCTTCCAGGATGAGCTCCTGGTGGCCCAGAGGCCACACAGTTAGAGCCTCCAGGCTTCGGGGACAGAGCTGGAGCAGGTACTTGCCAGGCAGCTCCCAGTCCTCAAAGCAATAGTCCTGCAGGGAATCATCGAGGCCTGGAGGGGTGGGAGGGTGGTCAGCGTAGGGGGAGCCAGGGGGTGTCAAGGCCTTTCCAGTCACTTCTTCACTCCTGCAAAGCTCTTGTCCTAATGACAATTCTGAGACCCAGTTCACGGATAAGGCTACTGAGTTGAGAAGTAGGATAGTATAGGGCAGCAGCTCTCAAAGGATGGTCCCCAGACCAGCAGCAGCGGCCTCACTGGAGAACCTGTTAGAGATACAAATTCTCCACCCACCCCCACCCTCCACCTGCTGAATCAGAACTCAGGAGCAAGGCCCAGCAGTTTGTGTTTTAACAGATCCTCCAGGTGTTCTGATGCTTGCTCAAGTCATGCTTGATGGGGCTATGGAGTCAGGAGACCTGAGTGATAGCACTTGAGCAAGTAACTTAGTTACTCTGTGTCTCAATTTCCTCACCTATAAAATGAGGGTAGTAAAAACACCTGCCTTCGAATCATATGTATTAAATGTCATGACACATGTCAAGCACTTGGCCTCTTTTGGTTTATGGTAGACAGTCAATAACAGCCCCCATATTATTATTGCCAGGCTCTTTACCATGATCTACAAGGCCCTGTCTGATCAGACCACCACCTGCCTCTTCAGCCTCATCTCTTGGCCCAGCCCCTCAAACTCAGCACTTCAGAACCAGAGCGCTAACTCCCTGCAGCTCCTGGAATGCTCTTTTGCCTCACATGTGCTGTTGCTTCTGCCTGGACTGCTCTTCCAGCTTTTCATGTCCTTTTTCATCTAACTCCCTCCAGGAAGCCTTCCACAACTCCCCAGTCTCAGTTGGGGGCCTCTGCTGCTCTCACTGTTCCCTGCACCTCCATAAACTCTTGCACCAGAGTATCAACCTCTCCTACTTGATCACGATCTCCTGTGTACGGTGAATGTGCCGGGTCGCCTCCCTCTAAACAGACCCTGACATTGAGCTACACGTGCCAGGCCCTTGTCAGGAGAAGTGGACCAAATGAGACACTTCATGGATAGGGAAACTTTTCCACTTTATGGATAGGGAAACTGAGACCTGTGGTCACAGAACTGTTGAGCGGAGGGGCTGGGCCTGGAACCTAGTCTGAGAGTCTGACTCTGGCCCTGAATCCCTGCTTTTACTGAGACTGATCACCCTGAGTCTGCCCCCCATCATCCATGTACTCCAGCTCCCCCGTCGAGGAGGGATGTCCTGACTCACCTACGCCCTCCCAGCTGCATGTCAAAGAGTCTTTACTCCTCTGAGTCTCTCGGCAGTCTAGGCCCTTTTGCATCCATCTAGGCTCATCTCCCCCTGTGACCTAGGATGGGGCTGTACCAAACTCTTCAGTCTGGCTGGGGCTTCTGCTTCTCTCACTGGGAGCCTCAAGGTGGGGAGAAGGGAAAAGACATCAGGGCCGGCCCTTTTCCAAAACCTGAGCAAATCACTTCCTGTCTCGGTTTCTGTGCATCAGTTTCAGCTTCTGAAAAGTGGGTTTAGTAACAGCCCCCTAAGCCCTGGGGTAGATGGAAGATGAAGGACGTACAGTGGGGGTGGTGCCTGCTGGGGAGACACCCTCTGTTTTCATTACACAACTACTGCCTCCCCATTCCCACCCTGGCAGCCCAAGAGGCTGCCAGGGTGATAGGAGACCACTTCTGTTTCCTCCAGGGACCCCGAGGTCTTCTCGTCTATCCTTCTGCCAGGTTCGTGGCAGACGCTCGCTCTATAAATACTTGTTGACTTACTAACCAACTGACGGACTCAACAGGTCATTTTTCCTTTTCCTCTCCCTGTCCCAGTGCCTCTCAAGCCCAACACTGCCCCAGCCCCACCCACCTCTCAGCCAAGCCGCCACTTTCCTGGGGGTCCAGGTCGCTACTGGCTCCATGGCCAAGTCCGGCAGCTGGGATCCACACCCGTTCCGTCTGGCCTACACAGGAATTTCCGCTCCCAGAGCCCTGGCTGGGGAGGGGCTGGGCTGGGCCCAGGGCGGAGCCACTGGCATACCTAAGCCCACGTGGCTGCCCAGGTGAGGAGCTGCAACAACCATTGGCCTACTGCCTGTCCTCCTCCTGCTCAGCTCTTCAGGCATCCCAGGGCAACCAGGGGCGGTGCCACTGGTGTGTGACCCAGGCGACCTCAGAACTGGCTTGGGATCCCCGCCCAAAATTGACCTCAGATGGCAAAGTGAAACCCTGACCTTCAGGCTCCTCAAAGAGGGGCCAAAAAATGAGCAGTGAGCAACAAAGCACAGAGGTTAGGGAGCCAGAGCTTGGGTGCAAATCCCGGCTCTGCAGCTTGTTAGCTGTGAGACCAAGGGCTACCCACCAGGCATCAGTTTCCCTATCTGTAAAATGGATATCATCAGTCCGATTTCAGAGTGCTGCTGTGCAGAGTACCCACGTTAACAGCTCTAAAACCTTCAGAACTGGTTTTTAGCCCCGTCTTTTTTTTGTACTGGGGACCCTTTTGGCAGTCTGGGGAAACCTCTGGACCCTTTCTCAGAATGATGCTTTTAAAAGCATAAAGCAAACTGCTAAAGATTACAAGGACAATTACCATCAAAATATATTAAAAATCACAAATTTATGACATAGTAATATGTATTTATTAGCATTAAATAACAAGACTGGCAAGTTTAAATTTTCCTTTTCGAATGATATCAGTGTGTTGTTGCTCAGCATGAATAACACTGAACTGTGGGGGTGGCCTTTGACTCACTTCCTCACACTAATTGATCAGCAAACAACTAAAGACAGGGAATGCAAGAGAGTAATGGAGAAGCTGGGGTCGCCAGTGTGGGAACAGGTGGATTCACCATTTGGTCACTGACCCTCTACTTGGCACAATCAACAGCAGCTATGTCTCTGGAGTGTCCGAAACAGAGTCTAAATTTGGCTCATGGATGTCCATGTAATGTGTTTTAATGGTCATCATTTAACAATTTCACATACAAATTGAGTTCTCTGGAATTTGGCCAGCTCTGCTGACCCCATTCCCCCTTCACAGGTGGCATCAAACATGAATGCAGATCATTGGCTGCCTCCTTCAAGGGGACTCCAGGTCCCCACAGGCCTTGCTCCCTCATTTATAAACAAGTGGGTTCCAAATTTGCAACATGGCCCTCACCTCTGGCTTTGTCCTTTACTTCACACACTGCACGGTGTGTATCCCTTCAACACTCCTCCTTGCTGCTTCCTCTAATGTTTTTGCCTCTTCCTACATTAGCCTCCCTGTGGCGCTCTAGGGAAACCCAGTAAACACAGACCCATCTCCACCATCCTGATTTCATCCAACACTGACCCTGAGCTGGCACAAGACATAGAGGTGAGAAATCAGCCAGCCTCCACCCTCCCTGAACTCACAATCTTGTAGGAGAGAAACGAACAAGAACTTACCACTTATACTCACATATGCCCCCAAAAGGACTGGGGGCCTAACAACCACACCAGTGCCTCTACTCTGGGCCCCCAGCAACTGGCAGGGCTAGGCAGCAAGGAACAGAGTAAACTGCAGCTTCTATTTTGAAGGTAGTTTTATGAGTTTATAAAAGTTCTTTGGACATATATGCTGTAAAAATTTCAAAGGTAACAGTAGGTCATTAAGTGTAAGGAGGACGTGCCCTTTCCCCAGCATGTCCTCATCCCATTCCCCAGTGTGGGCCACTGTTAAAGTTTTCTGGGTGTCCTTCCATTCTCTCTGTAAGCTGATACTCTACATGCTGCTATTCTGAAAATATGCTTTTTTCCCCATTTTATGAGATAATCAATACCAAGTGAAATAACCCACGTAAAGTATTTAGAACAATGCCCGGCACAGTCAGCTACTATTTTTTAGCGCACCTCGGACAGCGTTCTTAATCAGTAGATTCAGATCTTTTATTATAGTCCCCAAACTGAGGTAGGGGTATCTCTACAGGAACTCCGTCTTGGGGAAAGAGGTGGAATGCACCCTTCTCCAAGGCAGGTGTGATTGTCCTAACAGAAACCAAGTGAAAAAGGCCTACTCCTGTTTGGGGGGTACTAAGAAGCACCCAACCCCTCCTTTGCTGAGAGCCAACTGGTGACATCCAATCATCTGAGGCAGGGATAGGGCCAGGAGCAGGGCTGGGGAGGCCCTTCCACACCTGGTCCAGGTCTGAGACTTCTGAATGCTACAAGGCAAGGCCTCTCCTGCCTACCCAGCCTGGACTCCCTGGTGGGTGGGGGAGGTGCTGCTCAGGCCTGATGCTGATCTCTCCTGACAGCTGCTCCTAAGGCTGGCAGGGCGGGCAGGCGGGGGAAGGGACAGATTTAAAGGTCTAGTTGCCCCGCCCCCTGACAGACCTGGGAAGGCAGACACTGGTGAGCATCCTCCGAGGGCATGGCTCTCTTGTGTATGAGAGGTCAGGAACCTCTATGCCCCAATTTCCGCTTCCTGGTACCTTGAACGCCCCTGGTCCTCATTACCGCTTCCACCCCACAGGACACCAGGGAGACTAGCGGCACCCACCATGCGATTTCGGCGCCTGACCCCTGGCTACTTCCGAGTGCTACAGGTAAGCGCCCCTAACCAGCAGTTTCTGGCACCGACCCCTTTCTCCCCGTACCATGGCTGGGTTGACACCCAGCAGCCAGGCTGTCACGTTCCCTGCCGCCTGAGCAGCCAGGGCCCAGATGGGCAGTGAAGCGAGAGGGATTGGGGTGGAATCTCCCTGGCCAGCAATGGCATCTGTATCTCCTTCCCCCAGTAGCTTCTCAGCCCCCTTCCACTCCCCACCTTCCCAGTGGTCTCAACTGACCCCTCAAGCGGACCCTCTGTGCACCTCCAGATGCAGATAGCCGGGGAGCTGAAGGCAGAGCCCCAGAGTTCACTGGCTGGGGTTGTGGCTGCACTGCTGGCTGTCCTCGGGCTGGGCGGCTCCTGCTATGCTGTCTGGAAGATGGTGGCGCAGCGGCGGCCGCCACAGGCTCCATGATGAAGCGGGCGGCCTCTCACCTGGGTCCTGGGGGGGTAGGTGACTCAGCAGAGGCTACAATCTCAGGAATCTTCATTTCTGGGGGTCAGTCCCTGCCCTCATTGGAAGCAGGATAGTATAAACCTGATCCTACCCCTCCACACACTTGGGTTCCAACTGGGGGCTTCAACTCAGATGCCAGGACCCCTGAGGGAAGGGAAGGATGCAGGTTCCAAAGCTGGATCAAGTCGGGAGGAGACACCCTGGGCCCTGCACGCAGGAGTAGTAGAGGAATTTTTGGAGGGCAGGAGTTTTGGGGAGTGGCCTGGAGGTTAGAGAGTCAGAGGAAAGCCTTCTTGATCCAGTTCTTTTATTGGGAGGGAGGGCACCCAGAAGAGGCCATCCAAATCCCAGACCCAGGGCCAAGAGAGACTGGCACAGTCTCTCCCAGCCTGGCCCTTGCATCATTGTCCATGGGCAGCTCCTCTGCCTTGCATCCTCAGGCCATGTCAGGTAGACGTGTCCATCTCAGAGACTTCAGTGGATACTTCTGTGGGCACTGCCAGCCACTGGGGAGGCACATAGGAACCCATACCCGCCGCCCTCTCCGCCTCTTCTTGACTGTAGGGCTCCACGCTCAGCTGCTTCAGTCTGGGAAAAAGAATAGGAGTTGAGAGCTAACCAGAAGCCAGCCCTGTCCAACCGGCACCCATCCATCAATCCTCTTCTACTCCTTCATACCTCTTCTTGTGGTCTTTGGATCGGAAGTGAGTCTTCAGGTTGGCAGAATCGATGAAGTACCTCCTGTAGGGATGGAGGGTAAGGAGAAGAGTGAGGTGATGCCTCTCAGATATGCCTATCTCCCTGACCCCAGTTCGTTCCCTGACGCTCAGCTCCAGGCTTGAAGGGATGGGGTGCCAGCAGACCCACGGGTCCCAGGAGAGGAGACACTGCGCGCCCCGGGGCTCGGACCTCACATCCCCGGCCCGTACCGCGGACCCTTTTCTTCCTCAGGCCAGGCCCGGCTGGGACTCACGCGCAGGCCAGACAGCGATGCAGGCCGTCCCCTGGCAGGTCAGGGTCGGGCTCGGCGCTCGGGTCTGGACGGGGCCGTGCGGCAACCTGGGGCCGCAGCTCGCGGTGAATCTCATCTAGGTCCGGCCGCCGCCGCTTCGCCTTCATCTGGCGGGCCAGGGAGTGCGCTCGGTGAGCGCCGGTCCGGCGGGAGCGACCCATGGAGGGTGACAGCGGGACCAGGGGTCCCAGAGCCTAGTTAGGAGAACACGTGTGGACGCTTCCGGACTGATCAATGACGCCAAGTGACGCCGGGTGACTAATGAGACTCCGCCAGACCGCCTCTGATGACGTCAATAGCGCGGGCTGCTCCTTGAGCGCCCCCCAGCGGCCGTCGACGGCAGTGATGGAGCTGAGGCGGGGCCCCACAGAGAATCCTGTTCCGTTGCTGGAGGGGCAGGGGGGCGGTGCGTGCCCTGGGGGGATTCAGGCCAGTCCGCTGCCCTGCCCGCTCCACCTGGCCCAACCTATCTCAATCTGGCCTATTCACCCCTTTCCAGATCTTAGACTCCGCGTTGGAGAGGGCGTGCTTTAAACATCTCTGGAAGGCACTGAGAAATGTCTGTGATGCGAATATATTAATAAATGAATGAGAGTGAATATTCCAAAGTTTTGGAATCCTGGCCCCCACAGCACTTTCCGAGATACCTCTAGTCTCTCATAAAGCCCTCACCACTTCTTACCCCTCCCCAGTTATTCCCTGTGGTCTCCAACTTTCATCCACCCCCACCCCTCAGCCAAATCTGGGAAGGAGGGGTGTTCCTCCCCAGAGATCACAGTTCTTAGGAATCCTGTCAGACTCAAGAGGGGTCAGCTCCTCTCACAAGAAAAGGAGGTACTCACAGAAAGACCTCTTATCTTTGACCCCTTTCTCTCAGTCCTGGGCTTCCAGGCATGGGCTAGCATCAAATGCAGAGGCACAACCTAAGTGTTGTGTACTCACAGTGGGAAGAGGGCCAGAGAGCTTTTCCCCATGCACCAGAGCCTGGTTCCTTCCAGGCTGACCAGAGGAACTCAGCAATAATTCAGGGGCTCTAGTTTTTTGGAATGTGTTGCCAGGAAACAGGGAGACAGGCACATGCATCCCTGGGGAGAGGAATCAGTTTCCAGCCCAGACAAAGCAGTGAAATGTAAGCCCAAGGCACTGACTGGGGGCCTTGGGACCTTCCCACTCTATTTCACAGAGGCTGAGTGTGGACATAGAGCAAGGCCCTGTTGAGGGCACAGCTATATAGCTATAGTCACAGGGACACCACTGTGGGTCCTGAACCTAAGGACTTTGTAAATGGACTTCATGACTGGAAGAGGATCTTTCTGGAGCCATTCCAAATGATCAAATTCAAGAACTCCTGGGCCCAGGAAGGAGGCTCTGTGGAGAGAGATGTCTTCATTATTCTTGGCCAATATGGGTCAAGATCAGGGGCTAAGTTGGCAGACACCGACTCTTACCACAGACTCCTTTGGATTGGGTTCGCCTGCTGGGCACTGTGCCATCTGGGGAGGCTGGTGTATCTTTAATGAAGTCATCTGATCCCTGGGGCAGGCTCTGAGCCTCACTGAGTTCCTGGAGCCAGACCTACTGGGTGTCCACTCAGCCACCACCTTCCCGTGCCTGGGTGCCAGGCCCATTTCCCTTGCAGCCATGAACCAGGCCTTCTGGAAAACCTACAAGTCTAAAGTACTACAGACCCTGAGTGGGGAATCTGAGGAGGACCTGGGAGCGGAGGTGGGTACTGTCCTGCTTGCTGGGTGGCAGAGTGGCAGCAGGAGTGAAAGGTACAAAGAAGGGCAAGGGACACGCTCTGAGAGAAAGAGATTTGGGCAGAAACAACTGGCAATTCAGGGATGCATGCAGTGTCAGAAAGCCAGGACATTTAAGGAAACCAAGGAAGAAGAGAAGACTTGGAGGAGTGGTCACTGCCTCCAAAGATCTTAAGTGCTGCCACACGGAAGAAATCCTTTTAGGACCTGTGGGCAGAACCCACACAGATACACTCAGTTTGCCTCAGCTTTCTAATGGGCAGAGCTGAGCAGAAGTGAGATGACTTGCCTTGGGAGAAAGCAAGCCCCCTGGTACTGGAGGTTGGGGAAGTGGCACTTGTACACAGAGGGTCACTGTAGCAGCACCAGATCAGAGCCATACTTGGACCATATTTGTCCTGACATTAAAAAAAAAAAAAAAAAAAAATGAAAAGGCTCCGAAACAGTCTTACATCTGGAGGCTGTGATAAGTGGCAATTGCACAAATAGATATGGCAGAGGCAGGAACTAGTTCTGGGGTGTGTGTATGTGAGTGTGAATAAGTGTGTGTCTACACAGGTTGGTGTCCAGGGCTGAGCTTGTATAGAAGTATCTGTGGGTCAGTATTGGGGCTGGTGTTGGTGTGGAATCCCCAGTTAAGATGTGTGTGCAGGTGTGAACTTTCAGGTGTGTCTATTTTGGGCAAAAGTCTCTGGAGGCACGCAGGCACCTGCAGGTATAATGTTTGGGTGTGTGTATGTGCATCTGTGTTGTGTCTGTGGAGGGGTGGAGAGGTTTTGTGTGCTGTAGGTGGGTCTCTGTTCAGCTGTCTGCAGTTGTGGAAGTGCACAGGTGTGAATGGTGTGAATGGTGTAACTGTGTAAGTGTCCTTGTGTAGGTGCTTCACAGCAGGTATGTCTATGTACAGGTGAAGAGCTGTAGTCATGCAGAGGCTCGCTCATGTACAGGTGTGTGCCATGTCGGCATGCAAGCCCTTGTCCACGTTTTGGGGTGTGTATGAATGTGTCTGTGGGTGGGCACATATGTGAGCTCAAGGGCATCTGCAGGGATTTCCTCTACAGGTAATGTGTGTGTGTGACTGGTAACTGTGTAGAGGTACACCTTATGCATTTTTGGAGGATGTGAGTGGGCCACAATATATGTGTTTGTCTATGAAGTTTGAGGTGTCTGATCTGTGTGTACCAAGCTAGTAGTGGGGGAGAGAGGTCCTGTTCCTCTGGGGCCTCTCTCATGCTGGTTAGCGGTCTTGTGTCCCAGAGGGAGAACCCAGCGTTAGTGGAGTCTGAGATGGCAGAACCAACTGAAGAGGCCTTCAATCCCCTGTCACAGCTGGCCCGCCAGGTGAGTTCGCCCTTCATCCACCCCTGCCTTGAGGAGCCTGGCAGAAGCTGCTGTGGGGTCCTGGGAGGTGGTGCTGGGGCAGTTCCCTGATTTGCAGCCCCTTCCTCCCAGGTTCAAGGGGTTGGGGTGAAAGGTTGGCTGACAATGTCATCTCTGTTTAACAAAGAAGATGAGGACAAGCTGCTGCCACCAGAGCCCTGTGCTGACCAGTATGTGTGTGTGTTTATGTGTATGTGGTGGTGGTGGGGGAAGTCTGGGACAGGCCTGGGATCCCCCTTCTCCCATGTCCTTTCCTTCTGGTCTGTTAGTCTTACTGACCAGGGAGGACAGGAGAGGTCCAGCCCCTGGCTGTTTCTGTTTCTGTTTCAGCAGGAAAGAGGCCAAATCAGCATATCTGGGAGATTAGGTTAGATCTCATGAGGAATTTACTAGCTGTTGGGATTGAGATGCTAGAAGGTATTATGGACTCTCTCTCCCCATGCACGTGGGAGGGGTCATCTGCCCAGAATCAGGGAACCCAGGAGAGAAGCTTTAGGTGTTTGAACAGAGGGAGGTTCAGATCAA